>NC_135547.1:69227611-69842861 GCF_045843805.1 Urocitellus parryii
CAGAGGGTGGCAGGCAAGATCTAATACACAAGGCCATGATGCCAAAGACCCATTTCCTTGCATTATATCCCACATTTTACAGTTTCTACAACTTTCCATTAATCAATTCAGACATGAATCCATCAATGGATTTATCCATTAATAACATCAGAGCCCTCATGATCCAATCACTTCCCTAAATATCCACTTCTGAAAAGTGCTGAATTAGGGACTAAGCTTTTAGAGGACTTTTCAGATCCAAGCCATAACAGCTGACTATGTGGACGTTTGACCTTTTAGTGACTTCCTAGAGATCTTAAATGCTTTCTCTTTATTCCTTTTTTCTTTTTTATCTTTGTAATCTTTCAAATAACCTCTCTTCAAACTCTGATATTCTTTCTTCTGTTTGATGTAGTCATTTGAGGCTTTAAAATTTGGCACTCATATCTGGTTTTGTTAACAATGCATGATCTGACATTGAGCAGGGGCAGCTATTGCAGAGGATCCACATAAGTATGATGTCAACAAAAGTTGCCTCATTCCTCTCTGCTACTGTCAATAAATGGTATCTCAAACACCTCAGTTCTTCCCAACTAAGTAGAGCTTAATGGTTGGGGGGCTTTACCTCTTGATTATATTAATTGAAACATCTATTACAATCCAAGCAGGATTGAATTATGGTTATCACGGGGAACAGCAGGGACAGAAGTGTACTGAGAAATCCTCCCTGTAATATCTGTGGGCCAGCACCTATCTTCACTTCTACATCCATGATGTTCCTGCCATCTGGAGGTGGATACCTGGTGGCAATCTGGGAAGGCTTAAGAATGAACAATATCATCTTTCAGATCTTTTCTGTATAACTTCTTCCCCAGGATATCAGGTCATAGCTGTATGGTGGTGGGTAGGCTGTCAAGACATGTGTCATGTTCATTTGTATCAAAAATTAGTGACCATGAAGGAAAAAAATCTTCATTGATTGGGAGTTCACTGAATATGTAGATGACTTTGGGTAATACAAACATTTTAACAATATTAATTTTTACAGTCCATTGACACAGGATGCCTTTTCAACTTTTTGAGTCCTCTTCAATTTTTTTCCATCAATGTTTTATGATTTTTGTTGTAGACATCATTCAACTTTTCGGTAAAATTTATTCTAAAGAATGTTTATAGCTATTGTAAGTGGGATTGCGTTCTTGATATCTATTTCAGATAATTTTTTATTGCCATGTTGCAAAACTACTAATTTTTTATGTTGATTTTGTATCCTGTGATTTTTCTGGATTCATTCATTAGTTCTAATATTTTTTAGTAGATTTTTGTTGATTTCTGTGTATAACATTATATCATTTGCATGCAAACAGTGATGATTTGACTAATTTTCCAATGTGTATGCCCTTCATTTCTTTTTCTTCTCTGATTTCTGAGACTAGGGCTTATCATACAATGTTGACTAAAAATGAGGGTATCCTTATACCTCTCCAATCTTTAAAGAAAGTCATATGAGTTTTTGTGCATTCAGTATAATGCTAGGTCTTGTCTGATTATAAATAACCTTTATCATATTGAAGTTGTTTCTTCTATTCATAATTGCTCACTATTTTTATTATGTAATGATGTTGAATCTTTTCTGATGTATTTCCTGATTCTATTGAGATGACCATATTTTTCCTTCATTTTATTGATCTGGTTGTATTAAATTTATTGAGTTGTGTGTTTTAAGCCATCCTTGTACCCCTGGGATGAATACCACTTGATCATGGTGAATACATTTTATGGGTTGTTGAATTTGTTTTGTTGATACTTGGTTGAGGAATTTTACATCTGTGTTCATCGAGGTAGTTGGCCTGAAGCTTTCTTTGTGTGTGTGTGTGTGTGTGTGTGTGTGTGTGTGTGTGTGTTCTTGTCTGGTTTTGGTATCAGGTTAATTCTGGACTTTGAGAATTTGTTTAGGATTCCTCCCTCTTCTATATTCTTTGCACAACCTAAGGAAAATTGCTAGTACTTCCTTAAATCTTTGGTAGAATTCAGCAGTGAAACTATCTCATAATGGGATTTTCTTTGAAGGGAGCCTTTTTTATTAAATACATGACAATAATGGAATGCATTATACTCATTATTACCCATATACAGCACAATTTTTCGTAACTGTATATAAAATATGTTCATGCCAAATTATGCCATTATACATGTACTCTTTGTTTTTGCGTTACAATTCTTTTTTTATTATTTTTTATTGGTTGTTCACAACATTACAAAGCTCTTGACATATCATATTTCATACATTAGATTGAAGTGGGTTATGAACTCCCAATTTTACCCCAAATGTAGATTGCAGAATCACGTCGGTTACACATCCACAATTTTACATAATGCCCTATTAGTAATTGTTGTATTCTGCTGCCCTTCCTATCCTCTACTATCCCCCCTCCCCTCCCCTCCCCTCCCATCTTCTCTCTCTACCCCATCTACTGTAATTCATTTCTCTCCTTGTTTGTTTTCCCATTCCCCTCACAACCTCTTATATGTAATTTTGTATAGCAATGAGGGTCTCCCTTCATTTCCATGCAATTTCCCTTTTCTCTCCCTTTCCCTCCCACCTCATGTCACAATTCTTAATACACATATATATATACCACAATTTTTCATATCTCTGTATCTAAGGTATGTTGACACCAAATTCAAATCTTCATACATGTATTTTGTATAATGATGACCATTACATTTCACCATCCTTGCTAATCCCTCCGCCTCCCTTTTCTTCCTGAAGGGAGGCTTTTTATTATTGATGCAATCTTATTATTTGCTATTGGTCTCTTCCAATTTTCTACTCAAGATTTAATTTCAATAAGGCACATGTGTCTAGAAATTATCCATTTCTTCTAGGTAATCAAATTTGTTGGCATGTAGATGTGTTCATAATAATCTGTAAGTATTATTTTTATTTCTGTGGTGTCAGTTTATTTTGTCCCTTTTCATCAATTTGTCTTTGGTGGGGGGAGAGAACCAGGGATTGAACTCAGGAATACTTGACCACTGAGCTACATCCCTAACCCTATTTTGTATTTTATTTAGAGACAGGGTCTCACTGAGTTGCTTAGCACCTCACTTTTGCTGAGGCTGGCTTGTAACTGGCGATCCTCCTGTCTCAGACTCCAAAGCCATTGCCACGCCTGGCTTTTCTGTGATTTTGTTTGAGTCTTTGCCTTATTTTTCATAGTCCAGCTAAGAGTTTGTCTAATTGGTTTATTCTTTTAAAGAACAGGTTCTTAGTTTTGCTGATGCTTTGTATTGTCTTTTTAAAGTTCCATTTCACTTGTTTCTGTTCTGATCTTTGTTTCTTACCTTCTATTAATTTTGTATTTTGGTTTAAATTGTTCCAACTTAAAAGCTTGTTAAAAGCAAAAGATGCATTGCATAACCTTCATGATAACCACAAAGCAAGAATCAGCAGTAAACAAACTAAAATAAACAAATAAAAAAACAAAGCAAGGAATCAAAAAGTACTGATTTTTTAAAAAATAATAATATATTCATCATAACACAAGCCTAAAAAATTCTTCTATTTGTTTTGTATGTGAACATTGATTATATTTTACATGATTTTAACCTAAGCTGGATTTTGCAGGAATGCAGCCACCATGTAAATTGAGGAAAAATTTTATTTTGTTTGCTTCCTAAACAATTCTAGTTCATCAGTTCAGAAAATTATGTGACAAATAGCAAGACTGCTGTGATCTCTGGGTTTACAATTCAAGTTTAAAATGTGATAGCAACCTTATGCCCCACATTTTGAATTTGATATCACATTTTGTAGTCTTTTATATTGCCTATCTCTTAACATCTTCATTCAGTTATTAATTTGTAATTCTTTTGTTTTTATTCTTCATTCCAAAGATATGTGTGATGATTAATCTTGGTTTCCAACTTGACTAAATTGAGACATATCTAGAAAATTAGTTAAAGCACAATTCTGTGAGTCTCTATGATCATGTTGCAAGACACAGTTGGTGTGTAAGTAAACAAATTGACAGAGGAAGACCTGTCCTAGAAATGGATGGCACCAGGCTAAGGGACTGGATGAAAAAAAAAGTGAAATAATGTGGAAGCACACATATGCATATGCACTCACCTCTTTATCAGGTATGTCTTTTTTGCTCCAGATGTTCAGCCTTTGAATGTGACTCACACCATTGACTGTACAAGCAACTTGCAGACCTTCAGCATCACAATGAGGCTGCAACGCTGGTCCCTTATGAGGCTTCCATTGCCTTGGACCCAGATGCTACTGGTTTCCCTGACAATCCTGCTCAGACAGCCATACTGGACCTCTTCAGCCCAAGATCATATAAGCCAATTTAATGTATATATTCTGTAGTGGATCTGTTCCTCTAGATACCTGAATAATACAGATTTTTGGTAACAGAAGTGATTCTATAAAAACAGTTTCAAGGATGAATTTCCTTTTTGGATTTGTGGTTTCTGGAGTTGGCTCTTAATTTGTTTTGGATCCAGAATGCCCCCAAAAGGTTCATGTGTTGAAGCTTGATCCCCAATGCAATGATGTTCAGAGGTGGAATTTTGGGGGTTTTAGGTGAGTGATTGGTTCCTGAGGGCTCTGACCTAATCTGTGGATTAATCTTTTTGATGAATTAATAATCCAATGGCATTATTGAGAAGTGGTAGAAATTATAGGATGTGCAGCCTGTTTAGAGGAAGTTTGTCACTGGGGGTGTGCCCTGGAGTGTTATATCTTTCCCCCAACCCTTTACTTGTTCTTCCTCTCCCTCCCTCCCTGTCTCTCTTCTTCATGGCTGTCATGAGATGAGAAGTTTCTTCTTCCATGCCCTTCCTTCATAATGCTTCTTGTTTGGAGCCAGATGACCATGCACTGAAACCTCTGAAAATGTAAGTCAAAATAGTGTTTCCTCAGCTGATTGTCAAAGTTGACTAACACAGCTCCCTAATTTGATAAACAAAAAATTGATAAGGACTCTCCTCCTGATACTATAAAATAATGATAGTCCATGGCATAAATTTTTAAACAGATGTGCAAAGTAAATGCATTAGATGCTCCTAATTCACCACTGTGAGAAACAAGAAATTTAGTGACTCTATACATGAAACTTAACAATTTTGGAAAAATAAAAAAATATAATTATGTTAGCCAGTTGCTCTTAGGATCAATGGACAAATAATAGAGGAAAATATTAAGCTCTGGGATTCAAATTGTCAGCTCCAGCTGCAAGTAGATAACCAAAAGTCTTCGAAGTATGTCCTAATGAAGAATATTCTCTTCTTTAGCCACAGAACCGAAGTTTGCAAAAACAAAACAGAAAGTCTAATCATGTAATGGTGTTTAGTTTTTAGTCTTGAAAGGTCTCTACAGTAAAAGTGAGGGTACTGGCTAGCAAATAATGGAGATGTGGGGGAGGACAAGATGAGGCTGAAGTCATTGAGCTCCTAAAATCTGATGAGTTTATTTCACCAAATAAAGTGACCTTACCACACTGACAACAGCATGTCCACAAGCAGCCCCTAGGGTATTTGCCTCACCACCTCTGCCTGAGGGAACTACTAGAAAATCATCACCTGAGAAAACACTAATGGCTTTCCCTGAGATAGTTGCAAAGCAAGATAATGTTGATTCTCCTAAGGACCAATCCCTACCACTCATTTTTTTCCTAGACCTATAATGAGATTGAAGTCTCAGCAGGACCCTAGACGCAAAGTTCACAGTATAACCCAGAAAGAGGTGAACTGCAGTTCAAAATAACTGCTTGTGTTTTCTAATTTATATGAGCAGAGGTATGAGAAACGTACTTAGAAATGGTGTTTAAGGGTGTGACACTATGGTGGAAAGAACATAAATTTGGACCAGGCTGATTTTATTGATAAGGGTCCATTAATCAGAAATTCTGCATTTAGGGGCTGGGGTTATACACAGTGGTGGAGTGCTTGCCTAGCATGTGTGAGGCACTGGGATTGATCTGCAGCACCACAGAAAAATAAATAAAATAAAGGTCCATCAACAACTAAAAAAAAATTTTTAAAGAAATTCTGCATTTAACATTGCAGCTCAGGATTTAAAAAGCTAATTGATTATTTGTTTAGTTGGCTGAAATAGTCTCCAAAAAAATATACACTATGAATGAGATGGAGATGTCTGGTAGCCCTTGTTTTACTGTTAATTAAGGGATTAAAAGGGAGTTTGGAATGCTGAAGTAGATTTGACATATAAAACATCCACACAATTTACCCTTCAAAAGCATGTTTGTGAGGAGAGCACCAGCATCCTTTAAGATCTTTGTCATTGTTCTACTTTGTATTCTTTTTTAAAAATATTTTTTAGTTGTACATGGACACAATATCTTTATTTTATTTATTTATTTATTTTTATGTGGTGCTAAGTATCAAACCCAGTGCAAGCACTCAACCACTGAGCTATAACCCCAGCCCCTCTACTTTGTATTCTTGACCTTGAGTGGGAACAATGGTTATTCAACTATACACATTAAATTTATGTTTCCCAATTGGATTATCAGAGTTCTCACCTCAACTATGGATTAATCCTTTTAATGAATTAATAACTTGATGGCATTTCCATTATTGTACATGAAAAATGACAAACCCCCAAAATAGTGAGACCTGAGAAAAGGGGCATGAGAAGGAAAGCCATACATTGAGAGCATTGATCCTTTCCCAATGTATTTTTTTCCTGGTGATAAAACAAACCCTGGGGAAGAGGTGTCCATCAAACCTTGAAAGGAAGTGTCTGGGAAGAGGCCAAATCATTAATCCTCCTGTAAGCAAATCCTTTTCAGATACGAATCACTGACCCCAGGCCCTCCAGTAAGATAAATCCTAGAAACTGACCGCTGACCCTAGACTCCCTCCCATTTCGCCCAGTAAAACAGACCCCAAATTCCTGAGTACCCAAGCTGACACACTCACTAATTAAGTCATATCTCACTATAACCTACATAAACCCAGTCCCTCCCTTGTTCAGTGGCTTATTTTCCACCAGAAAAGTGGGTCCATTTCCTAGGTGTAGTCCTGTTTCTAAATAAAGGCTGAAATGATCTGTTAAGTTTGCATCTGGCCTGGTCTCTTTGTTCTAACAATTTGTTTCCCTGACCATGAACAGGAGTGAGGTGAAATTAACCCTTCCTCTTTCCCTGCAGTTAAACAACCAATGGGACCTGGGAAGTGGCCATTGAGTGTCCAGCACCCCCAAGGATCTCTGAGGATGGGGGAACCCCCAGCCACAGCTAATGCAGCTACGGATGTATCCCCAAACTGACTGCTTCCCTCATCTCCGATCCCGCCCACTTTGGCTGGATGGCAACCAGTAACTGACCCAAACCCTGGGCTAGGTTTTCATGGCCTTATGCTATATGGAAGGAGCAAGGATTTGTATCAAATCCTTTATTGGTGCTGAAGGCATCCTCTTTCTGAGCCTCTTCTCACACCCTTCCTCCTCTCCCCAATCTTTGCTTTCCTTACACACCCAGCAAACTCCATGGATCAAGGATCTACTTGCCATTTTGCTTCTGCATTCTTTGGAGAGGTAAGACCCCATTCCTTACTCAGGACCCTGTCCCTCATTCCTTTTCTCTCTGCTGGTCAGAGATTCCACCCTTAGGCTAACTGGGACCATGTCCCCTACCACTGGAATTGAGGGAAATGCATTTCCCCAGTCCCCCATAGGGAAGTCCAGTCTGGGTCTGGCACATTGTTGGCATAATGAGTGCAAGGGATGTCTTGCCCTCTGTTGTCACCTCAGAGGAGCCTTTCTAAGGAGAGGAACTACTCAGTCAATTCCCAGAGACACTTCCTTGGGCTATCTCTGCCAATGATTTTATTTTATTTTTTCATCAGAATTTTGTTTTTATTAGAAAAAATATATAAAGTTTTCTTTGTAACAGTATTTTTTTTCATTTTAGTTGTAATTTTGTTATATTGGCCCAGTTTTTATTAACTCTACTCTTTATTTCTAATTTATGTAATTTTATGGGTGACTTATTTTAAAACCCTCTATTCTCATACTGGACTCAAACTTAAATGCCTCATTAGACTCAGTACTCAATTTTGGCCACAATACTAATTAAATAGTCAACACATATAGCCCAAATCTGGAATATCAATAAAGAGATTCTGCAGACTTTGGAAAATATCTCACTCAAAGTGGCCAGTACTTAGAACTCCCTTATCTTCAGACTTTTTCCTCCTCTACTCAAACCCTTTCCTATATCAACCTTATACTTGTTTGCAGTTAACTAGCTACAAACCCACAATCCTCTTAGTCATTCACAGCCCTGGAGATAGCTGATGAACCCCCTCAGTACAGATCCCAGGGTCCCATGGCCTCCACTGAGGCTTCTGCTTCCCCTTCAGGTTTCTCTCCCCAAAGCTCCACTGCTAACCAACCCCAGGCTTATCATGTTACAGCATATGGTCACTTCACTTGAGGGAATATTAAAAAAAAAAATCCTTACACCCAAGTAAATTGGAAAAAGGTAAAGGAAATGACCCAAGGACCTGATGAGAATGCCAGGGCTTCCCAGAAGCAATTTCTAGATACTGTTTCCAAGATCTTTAACAATAGGGAAAACAAAGCCAAGCAGGAAAAGGAAAAACATCTTAAAATTAAATATCAGCTCCTAGCCTCAGCCATCCATTTGTCTAAAAAAGCCACTGCTGCTCATGTTGTTACCGCTGTTGACCGGTGACGAGTCCTTGCTTCCCCAATGTTGAAGAATAACACCAAAGAAGCACGCCGAGGCAAGGTCAGGGTAGAAATTAGAAGTTTATTAAAGGACAGCAGAAAAGACTTCTCCCTGAGGAAGAAGGGGATCCAAGAGGTGGAATCCGTGGAAGTGCAGTTGTTTCCCCATTTTATAGTTTTGGTGATGGAATGCAAGGGGAAAGGGTTAGGACACAGGTGGACCTAATTGTCACCTTTTGGGATGGGCTTATCACTTCTCTGGGATGGGCTATCTCCAAACCAGTTGGGGGCTGTTCCCTGGGTTCCATTAACATTTCTTTGAAGTGGACTTTGGCCTAGGGCCTTTTCCGGACTTCATCAACATTCCATGAGTTGTCTGGTGTTCTCCTGAGTCATTCCCAGCATGGCCTCCATTTTAGATTTCACTCGATATTAGACCTGATTTACCTAAATACACTGACTACCTAACTTTAAATCTGGCTTCAATGTCTCCATTAGACCCTCTAATACATGTCCTGGGCCCTGTTTCTGAGTGAATAGACTGGATATTAGGCAAAAGCCTGCTCTAACCCAAGGCCCCCCTACCAAGCCCTGTCCCAAATGTAAGTAATGGGGATACTGGATGGTGGACTGTACCACAGGAAAAACATCCTTCTCCTTGATGCAGCCAGCTTCCAAAGCCCCATACACTGTGTTGCTGGAAGGAGGGGACCCAAATCCCACATCTTAAGAGGCCCCAGGTTACAGGGATGATAAATGGCCAAGCAGCAGGCAAATATTTCACTTCTGAAGAAATTGTAAGGGCACAAATAGCTGGTAAATATCCTCCTTAGCCCTGACCAGCCCAACAGCCAGTGCACTGTATCAGTGAGGAGCGTGATATAACAGCATCATTCCTAAAAAGTAATGGGAGATAATGTTTCATAATTTTCTGTATCCAAACCTGGCCTGAATTCTAACTGGGGGAAAAAGGGTTAAAAAGCCCTAGGCAGCAATTTCCCTGCTCATACCACACTGAAGCTTGCATTGGAATGCAAACTAGCAGACTCAGTAGGGGGGCCTAAGACTAAAGGGAAAAAAAAGTGTCTGTTTAATTGAACTTCAGGTTTCTCTCTCTCTCTCTCTCTCTCTCTCTCTCTCTCTCTCTCTCATTCTCTCATGTTACTTGACTTTACTGAAATAATTAATGGCCTTATCATTTTTTCTGGGACCCTTGGTTTTTTTTTTAATTCTATATTTTTGAGCTTATGATTTGGATTCCACATGCCTAAATTAAAAATTCTGATCAGATCTATTTTATTCAACTATATAAGTTTTTGTTTGTTTCCTTGTTTTTACATTCTGCTTTTCTCAGAGGCCAATTCCCAAAGTTGACCCTTAATCTAATAGGTTCTAAAAAGATATAAGGTCTTTGCTTTTTTGTTCTGTGTGTTTTCTTGTCTACATGTGTTTGTGTATCAAAACCAATGTATAGAGCACTCATACACTAAAATTTTAAAAAATGGATCCAAATACCTTTCAATCACATGATTCAAAACTTCAATTTAAATTGGTTAAACAAATGAAAATAATGATGTCTTTAAAGTCACTAGCCCACACATTTTTTCCAGATGATTAGACAATGAAGAGTATTGTTTTCTAAAAAATATTTGAAATGTAATCAATGACTATTGCTTCTAGGATTTTCCTTCAGCAGAGAAGATGATTTAAAATGTTCACTAAACTTGATTTTTTATGGGTAACCTAAGTTAAAAATGAGTAAATCAGATTTAACAAATGGGGCAAATCCTTTACTGTCCAAGCTAAGAAAGGAATTTGTATGTGTAAGTTTTTCTGTTTTAAATGTTCTCACCTGTCAGCCCTGGTTTTGGTGATCCTTTCTTGTTTATCTGTTTTTCATATCTGCTACTGGCCCTTTAGGATGTGGGCTACATTACATTGAACTTAGGTTGTCTCTTAAAAGAGGTCTTGGCTAAATGGGCCACCATAGGTATGGGCCTGTTTAAAAGAAAAATATTTCACTGTCACTGTCTGGTTTTCTGGATGATTACACAGTCTTACATTTAAAGTTGGTCTATCAGGGGTAAATAAAATATGTAAAAGTAATTCTGTATGTAGAGATATTTATTCAGTTATATGATAAAGAGTCTGAGCAGTCAGGCTAAGTTGAAGGTGCCAAAGGCAGTGCCTCTGATGTTCAAGGATAGCAGTAAGCCAAAAGAAAGGGTCTGAAACTAAAAGAGATTTTTTAAAAAGTTACATTTGTGGAAAAAGATTTTAGTATGGAAAATTAAAAGGTAAAATAAATGTTTCTGAATGATAATGTATATTATCTTGGAAGGTAATATTCTTGTGCTTAAGTTCAAAATAAGAGGACAAAATTAAGGATGTAAGCAAGTTGTGGATATCTAAGTCACAGAGGTTTGTAGAAGTAAATCTCAAAAAAATGTGTTTGTGATTTAATTGGCCTTAATTAGCACAGTTATTTAGATTTTAATGTACTAATATGAAACAAAGTGTTACCGCTGTTGACCAGTGACGAGTTCTTGCTCCCCGATGTTGAAGAATAACACCAAAGAAGCACGCCGAGGCAAGGTCAGAGTAGAAATTAGAAATTTATTAAAGGACAGAAGAAAAGACTTCTCCCAGAGGAAGAAGGGGACCCAGAAGGTGGAATCCGTGGAAGTGCAGTTGTCTCCCCTTTTTATAATTCTTTCAGTATTGGAATGTAGGTTGGAAGGCCCAAGGGGTGGGACACAGGCGGGCCAAAGAAGTGGTCTGAGCAGGAAGGACTTCTTTATCACTTCTTTGTGATGGGCTATCATTAATCTGCTGGGGGCTATTCATTAATACTTCTTCCAGGTGGACTTTGGCCTAGGGACTCTTCAGGACTTCGTTAACATTCCATGAATTGTCCTGTTTTCCCTGAGTCATTCCCAGCATGGCCTCCATTTTAGATTTCACTCGGTATTAGACCCGATTTACCTAACTACACTGACTACCTAACTTTAAATCTGGCTTCAAAAGTCTAACATTGGTTTGCTCTTATCTATCAAGATGATTTTCTTGTATTAAATTGATTAGGTTTTATTACTTGATAAATTAAATCTTAAAGAAATTAGGGATTGTACCTGTTTTAAAGTCTTAAATAATTACTTTGTAAATGATTAAACAAATAGCTGTTATTTAGGATAAAACAACATAATGGACACCCAAAACATGTGATTAGGCATATATATGCATCTGAGAACTGTATCCAAGACTTGTCTAAGTGACTAGGTATATATATGCATCTGAGAACTGTATCCAGGACTTGTCTAAGTGCTATGTAAACGTTTATAATATGAAAGTTTATGTAAGTTTACCAACAAGATAAGCAATATGTTTTCTCTTTTGTACATGGCCATAAAAGGGCCACACCGTCATTTAAAGATCCGTCTATGTCTGTTTACAATGACTAAGTCATTTTCTTATTATTAGCAATTCTTCCTAAATATATAAAAGATTTAAGGCTACTGAGTTTTGTTAACCCATACAGATCTATGAATATTGTTACCATACACTCTGGATTCTAAATTGTACCTTTAAAGTTAAATATAGAGCTTAGGAGACACTTTGCCACATTGGTATTCTACAAACTAAAATTATCTGCATCAAAAGTCTCAGATTTGTATAGAAATAACAAATTGGGTTGGTATTTATTCATGTTATTTAATGTTTTATAGGTAGATAAAATAACCTGCTGTCAATAAGTTATATATACAATTTAGTGTTACTCTTCACACTGGGATTGAAATTTAAATACATTTTTGAAAGATAATAAGGAGAGCCTGACCTGTTTAAAGGTAATATTGTAAAACATGAAAAATTTTTTCTACTTACCCACACAAAAGGAAAGTTAGAAACTCAGCCTTTCTCTGATTTATATTTTAAATGTAATATTATATTGTGTTAACTAATGTTCATATAGACTCGGGGGGAAATATATGCAAACTATGTGAAATGGCATTTAAGAAAGAGGCAAAGATCAGCTTCAGAACTAGAATACTTTACCTAAAATTTTCCAAGAGCCCCATATCACCTAAATTAAGACTCTGTGTCTCATGTTACTCCATGTTAAGATAATCTCAAAGTAGATAGGCTTAAGCTCATTTAAAGTTATATTCAAAGGATAAACTTTTGTTATAAAAATAACTGATTTCAAAATAAATAAGGGATATAATACAAAAGTACATGAAGAATTCAGTAAATTATAAAAGGTATTTAAGGTTGTAAAACAGTTTAAAAAAGAAAATAAAACTTATGAAATATTTCATAAGTAAGTGAGTTCACAACTTAATGGGTACTTTTTGAGGCTAAATAGATATCAAATATACATTAGTGCTATTGTAGAGATTATGTTTCTTGGTTTGAAGTTATTGTATAAACTAAACGTGTTTACTCTTGTTAATTTCATTTTGTATTTTCCTTGTAAACTTTATGATTGTTGCCTGTTAATGTATTGCAGAGATACTGCCTCAAAACCACACAACCTGGATTAATTTAAAATAATAAGCCATCACTTACAGAACAGATAGGATATAAGGCAAACTTCTAGTACTGATACAGATCCCAATTAAATATAAGGAATAAATAACTATAAGGTTATGAACATTGAAGTTAAAGCCCAGTACTCTTACTTTAAGACTGGTGAGATTGGCTTGCTGGATGTTTAACACCAAGGCTTAAAGATTAAGGTTAAAATAAAAGGGCCAAGAAAACCAATAATTGGCTCTTGCCCTCTGAGTCAGCCTGAGCACAGGGAATGAGAGAACTTCTCTAAGGGCTGGGACACATGGTCAGGGACATTAATGAGACCACTGGAGAACTGAAAGCCAATTAGTGCACCTGATGCAAAGAGGCAGGTAATTGAAAAAGGGAGACATCCCTGAGGCTTCCAAGGGAGGCCACCTCATCAAGGAGACCCTAACCCATCCTACCTAGCAGATGGCACTAAAAGTGGCAAGGTCCCCAAGGTCCCCAAAAATGACCCCTATGGGAACTCAGCTGACTCTTAACAGCAGATGAAAACCAGATCAATTTGACCAGCTTGGTCTTGAACACCTAGAAAAACAGTTATTACCAAAATACAGCCATACCTGGGCATCTTAGAGGAAAAACAATAATTCTTCTAAATAGAACTTAAATGTACACTTATGTCAATTCCACAGCCCTGATGCCCCCAAATGTCTGATTTTTTCCCCCTTTGTGAGACTCATAAACTGGCCTCTATGCCTTAATTTCCCTACTCCTCAAACTGACATTTAACCCCACAATCAAATTCAACCAATTCCAATAACGACATACACTAGACTAGGAGAGTCCCCAAATTATTCCGTTAATCATAAGGCTGAAAACATCCACGAGGATTAATAGAGGAGAAGCAGGATTAGGAACCTCTGTTTACTATAAATATAGCCCAGGTTATTGTAGATATCCAACAGGTCATTGATTAGATACTGACTTTATGAAATCAATCCTTTGCATCTGTCATCCTTCAAAACCAGTCATGGAAAAATGCTATTTCTATGTAAACCAACCAAATATGAATGGTAAAAGGGCAAGGATAAATAAGTCCAGGACCACTTAAAATATGGAAAATAGGTTTGACTCAGGAGCTTTTCTGAGTCTGGAATGGTAAGCCTCAATATGGGAAATCAAAAACAGTTATCTATCTTAACTGTTCCCTTCATAAAAAATTCTGTCTCATGGCAGGTGTTTTAAATTCCTATGTTTTATTATCTGGGCCCATTCAAATATAATATAATGCTTCACAAAACATATATCATATTACATGTGAAGGTTGTATGCTGTAGTACTGTATTAATTGAACTATATGGCAGGACCCAGAATAAATGGTTATGATCTCAAAAGGCCAATGGCTACCTAGATCCCTGTAAAATTAAAAAAAAAAAAAAAAAAAAAAACATGGCAGGAAACACCTTCAGTAGCATTCATGCAAGAGTTGCTAAGACATTTGAAGCATTGGAATAATCGGCTTATCAGGTCATTAATAGCTGGTATTGTTGGATTGGCTGCCCTCATTGCCTCTGCCTCCACAGCACCAATGGTCTTGCACCAAGAGGTTCAAACAACATATTACTTTCAACAATTTCATAAGAATTACACTGAAACCTGGCAAACTCAAGTACATATTAATCAGGAAATTCTGAGTGAAGTCCAGCAACTAAAGACTCTGTTATATAAGTGTGAAATTTATGGTGGACTCAGAGATTTTCAATGCCATTATAATATTACTCACTTTTGTGTTACTAGATTTCCATACAATGACACTGAGGTTCAAAGGCAGAGTGTATGCAATCACCTAATGGGACTTGATCCTTTTCATAATGCTTCTTTGGATGTATTAAAATTACAGCCTCAGGTCCTGGCCATGGTTAATTCCCAGACACCTACTTTTGGTAATGAAGAGATTTGGGGCAGTTTAGCTAAAGGGATCTCCTCCCTTAACCCTTTTAAGTACTATTCTACACATATAGCTAGATTACTAGCCTTAACTATACTGTTAACTGTAGCCCTGTTCTTATTTTGTGTAATTTGTTAAGCAGGATGGAAGTGACTAAACCATCAGGAAAGTATGATTCCAAGATTAATCATACTTGTTATGCTCCAAAGACACCAAGCCCATGAATTCATAAGATAAACACCCCAAATCTGATTGGGCCTTGATTAAAATAACAGAGCCCTCAGTTATGGTACATGCCAAAATTATTTTCCTAGCACCAACAAATTGGTCTTTCATGTTAAAGTCATTCCCTTAACATTAACAAGCTAATTAATCTTAATTCTATATGATACTATTGTTTCCCCTAACCTAACAAACTAATTAACCTTCACATATTGCTATAATGTTTTTCTTCTCTCTATTTTTGGTCTTAAAATTTTTAATAAAGTGGTCAGCTCAGCCACAACTGGTGGGAAACATCCCAGAACATCCCTCCTCCCACTGCCCACCACCTGATCTCCTAAAAAGAGTTAACATCATCCATGATGACATCAGGACTTCCCCCACACATCTTCCTCTGCATGCCCCATTTCCAATTCCAGGACTCTGAAAGGAAAGTCCCTCCCCCCACATCTCCCCCTTCCAGCTTGAAGAAGACAGAGACTTCATTGCCCAATTCATTTCTTCCTTTCAGAGTCTGGAATATTGTATACAAAATGACAAACCCCCAAAATAATGAGACCTGGGGAAAAAGGGTGTGAAAAGGAAAGCCATACAATGAGAGCATTGATCCTTTCCCAGTACATTCTTTGCCTGTGATAAAACAAACCCTGGGGAAGAGGTGTCCATCAAACCTAGAAAGGCAGTGTCTGTGAAGAGGCCAAATCATTAATCCTCCTGTAAGCAAATCCTTTCCAGATGCCAACCACTGACCCCAGGCCCTCCAGTAAGATAAATCCCAGAGACTGACCACTGACCCTAGACTCCCTCAAATTTCACCCAGTAAAACAGATCTCAAATTCCTGAGTGCCCAAACTGACACGCTCATTAATTAAGTAACTTCTCAGTATAACCTACATAACTCAGTGTCTTCCTTTGTTCAGTGGCTCATTTTTCACCAGAAAAGTGGGTCCATTTCCTAGGTGTAGTCCTGTTCCTGAATAAAGGCTGAAATTATCTGTGAAGTTTGCATCTGTCTGGCCTGGTCTCTTTGTTCTAAGACCCATTCCCCTTCTTTTCTTTCTCTCTCTCTCTCTCCTGTATCTCTTCCTCATTCTCTCTTTTTTCAAAATATTTATTTTTTAGTTTTAGGTGGACATAATATCTTTATTTTATTTTTATGTGGTGCTTAGGATCAAATCCACTGCTTCATGAATGCTAGGCAAGCACTCTACCACTGAGCTACAGCCACAACCCTTGTTCTCTCTCTCTTTTAGGACTGCAATGAGATGAGCACCATTTCTCTGCATGCCCTTTCCTCCATGATGCTTCTCCCTTGGAACCAGCTGACCATGAACTGAAACTTGAATTGGAGAAAATTAAATTCAATGTGTCTATTGTATCCCATAGTCACAAGGATCCCATGGCAGCACTCAAGCACCAAAGGCAAATGGGTATACTTACCTTAATGAATAGCAGAGGCAAAGCATCAGCCAGAAAAATATGACTTATGTAGAATTATGGTGTTGACTAGTTAATCATGATGTTCCCAGAAGTGAAATAGAAAACCAACTAAATGCTTACTTGAGTCGTATAAGCAGAAAACTTGCAGATCAAGTGAACAAAGTCTACCTGGAATTATAGAAACAGAACCACAACTTCTGAACAAATTTACAGACTTGAGCCAGTTCATAGATGCAGAATCCCTGAATGAAGGGTCTTCCAGGTCCCCTTAAGGAAGAACCTAATATACTACCAAAAATTAACACTGCTACTCTTTATCCCATAATTCTCTGGAGGTTTACAACAGGATAACTGTGCATTGGAGAAAAGGAAATAATTAAAATTTTGTGGACTACTGGACAATGGCTCTGGATTGCCATTAATTTCAGGAAACTCAAAACATTATTGTGTCCCTCCCATCAGAGTAGGGACTTATAAAGATTAGGTGATCAAATTTTAGACCAGGTCCAACTCACAGTGTGTTCTTTGGGTCCCCAAAACCATTCTCTGGTCATTTCCCTGTTTTCAGAATGTATACTTAGAATTGGTATACTTAGCAATTGGTATAATCCCATAATGGTAACTTACCCTGTGGAAAGAGGACTATTATTGTGGGAAATGCCAAATGGAAGTCATTAGAACTGCCTTTATCTGGATATATGGGAAAATGGTAAATAAAAATAATCCCTGGCAGGATTTCAGAGATTACTGTCACCACCAAGGATATCCCCATTTAACTCTTATATTTGTCCATTCAAAAACTATATGGAATTGGAGAATGACGAGATTTTCAAATAGTGACTTCAATTGCAGCTCTCTTAATGATCTATCAATTGCTGAAAGTGAGGTGTCAAAGTTCCCACCTATAATTATATTTGAGGTTACCTTTCATTTATATCTATTAATGTTTTCTTTATATATTTGGGTACTCTGATATTGATTGCATAAATCTGTATGCATATAGATTTTTGGGGTGGTGAAAATATCTATATTATCACTATTTATTGTCAGCATACTGTGTCATAGAACTCCAGAACTTATTTCTCCTATCCAACTATACTTTAGTGCTCATTGGTCAACCTTTCCCCATCACTCCCTTACCCTAACTTTCGCTAGTTTCTGGTAAACACCACTCTACTATCATCTTCTGAGAGATCAAATTTTTTTATATTCCACATATAAGTGAAATCATGAAGTATTTTATGCATGGTTTATTTCACTTAATGCAATGACTCCAGGTCTACCTATTGTCACAAATGGCAAAATGTCATGCTTTTATATGGCTAACCAGAATTTTATTGCGTACACATACTACATTTTTTATTCATTCTTAATATTATGGACACTAAGATTGTTTCCATTTTTCCGCTATAGTGAACAGTGTTGCAGTGAACATGGGAGTGTTGATATTTCTGCAACACTTTGATGTCATTTCTTTTAGATACATACCCAGAAATCATGTTAGTTCTATTTTTATTTATTTTTTTAAAAAAGTTAATAGTCCTTTTTTAAAGAAACAGACTTAAATCTCAATATGATTTTTTCATAATTTACACACCTACCAACAGCATATATCTTTCCTTATCCTCACATCCTCAAATAGCACTTTTTCTCTTTTGTTATTTGAATAGCAACCATTCTAAATGCAAGAAGGTCATAACTTGTTGTGGTTTTGATTTGTATTTCCCTGATGGTTAGTAATGCTAAGAAATATTTTTTTCATTTACCTGTTGCCATTTTATGTCTTCTTTTGCTAAATGTCTATTTTAAAGTCCATTTTCCATTATTTAAGCAGATTAATTTATTCATTTACATATTGAGGATTTTCAATTTACTTTTCTATTAACCCCTGGCCACATATATAGTTTGCAGATATTTTTTCCCCATTCTGTAAGTTGTCTCTTCCTTCTTTTGACTATTTCCCGTACCATATAGTAGCTTTTAATTTGATATAAAACCATTTGTCTATTTTTGCTTTTGGTTCTTGGGCTTTTGGAAAATTATCAGAACAATTCTGTCTCATTCCAATGTCCTAAAACATTTCTCCTTTGTTTTATGCCAGCATTTTTGTAGTTTCAGATATTACATTTAACTCTTTGATCCATTTTGAGTTCCTTTTGTGTATGATTAAAGACAGGTATCTGGTTTCAACTCCATTTTCACAGAATCAATTATTGAAGAGACTATTTCTTCTCCAAAGCATGTTATTAGCAACTTTGTCAAAGATCATTTGGCTATAAATGTATGAATTTACTTCTAGGCTCCCTTTTCTGTCTTATTGGTCTATGTGACTATTCTGCTAATATTAGGTTGTTTTGATTACCAGAGCTTTGTAGTATATTTTAAAGTCAGATCATACAATGCTTCCTGCTTTGTTCCTTTTGCTTAAGATGGCTTTAATTATTCATTTTCTATGGTTCGATAGAAATTTTAGATTTTTTTAGCTCTGTGAAGAATATAATTGGTATTTTGATTGAGAATGCATTAAATATGTAGATGGCTTTGAGTAGTATGGACACTTCATCATTTATTTTTTCCAATCCTTGAACATAAATGATATCTACACATCTCTGTGTGTATTTGTCCTCTTGGATTTTTTTCATTATGTATTATAGTTTTCATTGTAGAAATATTTCAACTCTTTGTTAAATTTATTCCTAGATTTTTTTGTTGTTGTTGTTATAGTAATAGGGATTACTTTCCTGATTCCTTTTTCAATATTGGTGCAGAGTAACACATATAATTTTTAAATTTTTTTTGTAATTGCAGATGGACAGAATGCTTTTATTTTATTTGTTTATTATTTATGTGTTGCTGAGGATGGAACCACATGCTAGGCAAAGGCCCTGCCACTGAGCCACAGCCCCAGCCCAGCATAACTGATTTTTGTATGTTAAATTTTATGTCCTGTAACTTTGCTGAAATATTTTATTCTAGTGGGTTTTTAAAAAATTCTTATTCTTTTAAATTGTGTTTCAACATCAGGATACACCCAGACATAATCACAAAAGCATGGAACACAACTTGCTCCAGTTCAGTTCCCAGTGCTACCCTACCCAACCCACCCCCATCCACTAGCTCCCTTCTTTTCACTCCACTAATCCCTCTTTAATTTAGAGTTTTCTTAATTAGTGTCCTGATACACCCAATTCTGGGACCCACTGTGCCACATACATGCATACACATAAACAATTTGGTCAGATTCGTTCCACTGTTCTTCCCTTTTTCTCCTCCTTCTTCCTCCTCCTCAATCCCCTTCATATACTCTACTGATCTTTCCTCTATTTTGATGAAATGCTCTCCTTTTTACCCATTTCTCCTCTCCCCTGCCCCAGAAGTATTTTTTTCAATTAAGTTTTTGGAGTTTTCTCTATGTAAGTTCATGTCATCCACAAACAATACAATTTGTCTTCCTTCTTTTTAATTTGGTTGCACTTTATTTCTTTATCTTTCTTACCTGTTCTGGTTAGGTCTTCTGGTACTATGTTGAATAAAAGAAAAGAAAGGGGCATCATTACAGATCTTAGAGAAAAATCTTTCAAACTTTCCACATTTAGTAGAAGCTAGTTATGGTTACATGTGTTTTTACAGTTATATATGGTTTTATGTTGAAGTACCTTCCCTTTATACTTAATTTTTTCAGAGTTTTTATCATAATGGAATGCTTAATTGAATCACATTCCTTTTTTGCGTCGGTTGAGGTGATCATATGCTTTTTGTCCTTCATTCTGTTTTGTGTTTTATATCAATCAGTGTTACATCACTTGGATTAATCCATTTGATCATGGTAAATTGTCTGGAACAGTAAATGAATCATTGCCTTGAAGGGCACAGAGATAGAGGCTGACAACTCTCTTGGGAATTTCTTGGTAGAAAAGTGCTGATGAAAAACTGCCCAGTTGATGGTAATGCCCTGTTAAGTGGGGACTTCTGTGTTAGTCATGGAATTTATTAGTTCAATAGCCTTGGGTTCAAATGCCTGATGCCCAGAGGTAAAGAATTATAGCCACAAGCTGATACTGGAGCTGCTTTACCCACAACTTCAGTTTAGTTTATCTTGAAGAAGCTTTCTCACAATAAATTCTTTTGATGTTTAAACCTATGTAATAAACATAGTGAGCCTGTTTGTACTCAGTCAGTCTCTATTAGAGGTGGCTGGTCCACCTGGCCTGTTTTCTCTATTTTTGCATCTGTTTGTTTTTTCCAAGTCCCTTCACCAGTGACTCAGTTCAGGGAAACTGAGTAAAATGTTGTGTTGGCTATGAGAGTGAACGATCTTTTCAATAGTTGTTGGATATTATTTGCTTATATTTTTGAGGATTTTTGACTCTGTGTTCATAATGAATTTCGATCTATTGCTGTGTTTTATTGTTTTTAATTTTCTGTTCTTAACTGGTTTTGGTGTTAGGGTAGTTAATGCCTGTCTCATGGTATGAGTTCAGAAGTATTCACCTTTCTTCAAGCTTGGGGGAAAATTTAAAATTAATTGGTACTAATTTTTCCTCTTTTAATGTTTGATCAAATTCAGCAATGAAACTATCTGGTCCTGGGCTTTTCTTGAATGGAAACTTTTTATTCGTGTTTCAATCTCATTAATCATTTTTATCTGTTTATGTTTCCCCCTTCATGATTTAGTCTGGATAAAGTATATGCACCCAAGAATTTGTCCGTTTCTTCTAGTTTATTAATTTTGTTGGCATGTGGTTGTTTCTAATAATCTCTAGTAATAATTTCTGTAATGTCAGATGTAGTCTCCATTTTCATTTGATATTTTGAGTCTTCTACACTTTTTTTTTATCTTTGTATAGCTAAGTATTAATTCTGTTTATCTTTTTGGAAAACCATCTCTTCATTGCATTTATTTTGCTTATTTTTTAGTCTCTATGTCATTAATTTCTGCTTTGTTATTTTTGCTTTCCTTCTGATAATTTGGTTTTGGTTTGTTCTTATTTTGTAGTTTCTTGAGATACAGCAGTACTTTGTTTATTTGAGATGTTCTGTTTTAGTAAAGTAGGAATGCTTAATTGAATCACATTCCTTTGTTTTGTGTTTTCTATGTCCCATAGGTTTTGATATGTTTTGTTTCCATATTCTTTTGTTAAATATGTTTTTAAATTTTTGTTCTTGACACAATGGCTATTTAGGAGGAAGTTATTAATTTCCATTTATTTTTATAATTTTTAAGGTTTTTGTCATTTATTTCTAATTTTATTTTCTACATTCCCAGTCCTTTTTATTTATTTATTTATTTATTTTATTTTGAGACATCATCTCACTAATTTGCCCATGCTGGCCTCAAACTTGCAATTCTTTTTTCTTAGCTTCCCAAATTACTGGAATTATAGACATGCACCACTGTGCCTAGCTGTAGTCAGAAAAGTTAATCAATGATTTCAAGTTCTAACTTTTTTGAGACGTGTGACTTATGTTTAAAATAATTTTTGCTTTATATACTTCAGTGTTTGATTGTTTAGTACACAAATTTCATAACTATTATTTTCCCTCAATGGGTTGTATCTTTCTCCATATGAAATAATGTCTACATTCCATGATTTTGATGCTTCGTTACATAAATTATTATTTTCTCAACCAATATTGCCCTTTCTGTTTTCTCTTTATTGTTATTTTGGATGGCTATTGTTGATTGCTGCTAAATATTCATATCAAGGTCCATCTATAATTCATTCCTCCATCCTAGGACACCTTGCAAGTCAAGTTTCTGGGAATAAGTTGAGTTCTATAAATTAGATGCACTCTCATAAAATTAGATGGTGAAGGTAAAGTCACACTAAGAGACTAAGCATTGATATTTTTCAAAAGTATGCCATATTATCTAATACATAGCCAGAGTTGATATCTTAGGAATAAATTGTAGCTATGGAATTTAATGAATGCATGGTGAATGGATATGGGATAGGTCCTCAGATGCGTTCATTTTCAGGATGTGCAAGAGGAAAAGTAGAAAACTTCACATATGTAATGAGCCATTGTTTTTCCATCTCTATACACATTTGGTAAAGAAGACAAAATTTAGATAGAGTGGTGGTCATCTTTAATATATACATGAATTACTCCAGTGTCTTGTTGAATGCACGCTCTGCATTTTTACAATCCCCCAGATGATATTGATTCTACTGGTCCTCAGACAATCCTTTCATTATCAGGATACCTAGACTCATCATCTTTTCTCTTAGGTTCTATCCATGATATTTAAAAACTTCTGAAGCAAATGCCCAAATGTAGGTCTTCAGAAGCTACAATTTGAAGATTGATGTGGTAGCCACTCATGGAACACTGACACATATCTGAAGTTCTGTCATTTTTCCACAACAAGCTTCACAACTCAGTCTCATACTCAGTTCCTTCTGGAATTTGAGAGAAAGGCTCTATAGGGCAGATTGTTCTAACCACCCATCAGGAAAGTCCTACTTTGTGGGATTGGGTTATTTGTATCATAGCATTGTCTTGTTTTTCCCCATCAATCAAGTCCTGTGTGCCTACTATCTTTACAAAATGCTTCAAACTTTCTGGTTTCTTCTTTGCAACTTTCCTGTTTTTTTCCAGTATTGCTATCAACATATTTTTCTTTATATTGCTTTTGTCATTTCAGTGTGAGTATCTTTTCAAACAGGTAGATACTCAAGACATCCATGCATTTAGAAGAACAGCCCAAATATATCCCATGACCTAGCATTGTGAAAGCACAACTAAATGTGGCGTGACACAGCATTTGCTATTGACACCAACAGGAATGGACCTGGCTGACACTGAAATTATGTGTGTTGCTGCCGCTGCCATGATCTGCCATTTCCATATTTAAACACCTTGTTGGGTTCATCTGATTGGCTTTTACTGCACCATAGTCCTATGACTCTCAGAGAGTAGTTCAGCTTTGTCACCTTCTTTAGCAGTCAGTGACTTCTCATATGGAAGAGACAGAAAGGGGCTCAAAAATGTTTTTGCTTCTCATCAGGTGGATGGTGTTATTTCTGATGGTTTGCTGGCCAGGATGTTTCCCAGCCCATCTTTCACTTAGATGTGGCAATGTAACTAATTCTTACAAATAGAATGGAAGTTGAAATGTGGGTCAATGATGAGGTTAAGGATGGGGGTACTTTGTTCACATTCTCCTTCTGTAGGATCTTGTATTGAAGAAGTAGAGCCCCAACCTGGAAGGAGCTAGGAATCAGCTCAGTTCCAGCTTTGCATAGTTGTGAAAATGAGAAACCTTTGAGAGCTATGTACACTTACTGTCATTATTAATTCATTTCTTTGCCTCACCCTCCATCTTTATTAGTACTAACTATTGTACTGGACTGGATTCTGATGCAGTGATACCTTTAGGGATTATTTTATGTGTGAATTAAGTACTTCTATAGTAAGAAAATAATTAATTGATTTACACTTAAGGCTGGAGACCTGGAAGAATGTAGGTGGCATCTATTAGAACTGGGCCAGAAGTTTCACTACTCTTATATGCTGCACAGTGTAATGGCCCAGACATAGTGGTACACTCTCCACCTGGTTATGTTCTGTGCTGTCTTTAATTTCAGTCTTGAGATTTAATTAGACCCAGACTTCATTCTTTGTGTGAAGTTGACTCTGTCTAATATACATGTCCTAAAAATCATCCAACCTCACATTTCCATCCTTTCTTATCACAACAAATTATTTAAGCAGGACACCTGGTGGCACAAGCCTGTAATCCCAGCTACTAGGGAGGCTGAGGCAAGAGGATTGCAGTAAGTGATGGGGATGGAGCTCAGTGGTAGAGCAACTCAGAGAGGTGATATCATCTACCTAGAATGCTATAGCTAAGAAATAAATGAAATAGATGATGGATCTGGGATTTGAACCCAGGCAATCTGGCTCCAGAGTCCTGGGGATATAACAGAACTCCTTTGAATTTAAAAGTTGCTTTCCAACTTCCTCATAATTGCTTCTCTGCATGCAACATTTTTTCATGCTCACAATGGAAATTGAGAAGCTACCCCCTTTCCTGGGCAGGCCCCAAGGAAAAGGAAACTGTGACGCATTTCTGATCATTATGGTCTAGTTAAATCTACATATATTTCCTGCTTTTTGTCCCACTGTATCCTTTGTCCTCTTAGAAAAAACAGGTTGCACCCCTAAGCCCTCCAAAGATGGAGATTTCAGACAGAAAAGGTGTTCTCTATATTCCTCCAGGCTGGCTTTGAATAAACGTGTTTTCCTTCACCAACCTGTCTCCTGAGCTTTAGAATAATGACAAACAGTAGAGCCATCAATTCCCAGTAACAGGAGAACTGGCCAGGCAGAAAGAAATTCTTGTTCCAAAAATGTAATCACTTCAGATTAACATATCCCTTTTATAGTTTGGGTTTTGTCTTTCATTGACTAGTTTTTTATTTGTTGTTTTTGTTTTGTTTTGTTTCAGTTTAACCAAGAGGTTGAAAGCAGAAGCTCTACAGCCAGATATCCTGGGCTTGAGTTTAAGCTCTGCTACTCACTGTCTGTGTGACTGTGGGCAATTCATTTAACCACTGTGTACATAATATTATTTCACATGTAAAATTAATAAAATAATGAAAGCATTTTCATCAGAAGATTATTGTAAGTATTAAGTTGATTCATTATATGTAAAGCACATACAATAGGGCTTATATCCTAAACTCAATAAAGAAATATGAACTAGTGTGCTCCCAATTTTTTGGATTATATATTTCATCAGTAAAACACTTCTGGGCATACCTTCCCAATATATGTACATTCATTATAAATTATACTCATGTAAAACTGATAATCCACATTTAATCGGGAAAGCTTAAATTCCCTTTTATTATTTAGACAAGAGAGTTATAATATCTTCCAAGTTCCAGGTGGGTCTCAGGCCTGATGTATGGACAGAAATGACTTGTTCCTGATTCTCTAGAGAGTAGGCCATGAATCCCTTCTGTGAGTATATGAGAGGATGGGAGCAGGTAAGATAAAAAGGGCAATTTTTACCAGAAGAAACAATGAGCAATTTCTACCAGAAGGAATGAAAGAGCCTTCTATTCTTTCTTCCTCAGGGGGAAGGGAAGTGCCTGTCTGCCTGTAAAATAATGATTTTTTCCTAATTTATAAAGTTCTACAACCTATTAGGTAAAGGGAACTACTTCCAGCTCATGCTAGGTGTAATGGCACTCTTTTCACTCTTCAGAATCTAGAATAGCATGGGAGGCCAGAAAAGAACCCCTGTTGTAATCACGATGGGATTTTTGCCTTGGTGAGAACAAGGACATACCAATCCTCAAATAGAGAGAGTAAAACTTTCAAGATTCTTCCATACCTTAAGTCTTCATTCTGTATCTCTTTCCTGGGCATAGCAAGTTGGACAAGGCTTTGGGGCCTTTTAGCCACCCCTTTTTATTTTTACAAATCAGAGAATTATGATGTTGGAAAAGCTGCTTTTCTTCTCTGCATCTCATAGTGAGTTAATGTAATGACAATAATAAAAACTGTTATTTTGAGCTGCCATTGTTGCAGGTACTTTATATTTAACTCATTTTATCATTGTAAATATTCCTATGAGGGTTAGAAATGCTTTTGGCCTCAAGAAACATAAAACCCATCTAACTCTGGCTAAATCAAATTGGAATTGCTTTCCTTCATGCAATAATAATCCACAGGTAGCTGGTTGCTGACATTATTTCTACAGTTTTCTTATGCCATTAGAGATCAGTACCTTCTTGTCTTGCCCTGGTACCATCCTTGGTATATACACCTTTATCTTGATAACTTTTTACTTCATAGACACAAGATGACTGCTCTAGCTCCAGATATTATATATAAATTCAAAACATGGAGAATAAAAGAATTATTGGTGCCTGTCATATTTCTCTCCATTTTATTGGGAGAACAAGGTCTCTCATAAACCAGTACCCCCTAGAAGAATTCCCTTTTCATATCCTTAGCTAAGTGTTGACTACCTTTTGCAGAAAGGACTGGAAAAATGAGTATTCAACTGAGCACATTGCTTCTTCAAATAAAATTGGGGTTCATGTTATAAATAAGAATGGAAAATGGATAATAGACCGTCAATCAATAGTTTTTCAGACACAGATAAGTACCACTGTAATCCTTATAATCCTTATTTTTCCATTAGAGTAAGTGAGGCAAAAAGTACTTATATAACCTTTCTCAGGTCACATGGCTGACAAATAGTAGACTTAGGTTTCAAACCCAGGCAGTCTGGCCCTATGCTAGTGTTTCTCAAATTTCTTTGTGACAATCTAGAGTAAGAAATGCCTTTAATATTGCACCTTACTACAACATACATATTCAAAACACTGAAATATTTTTTTTACCTGAAATATTCTTCTCTTTTGTGCATTCTAATCTATATTTCATCTTTTAAAATTATGCTCAACTAAATGGATAAACCCTTCAATTTGAAAATCTTTAACACTGCTCTGCCTCAATACAACTATTAGAGATAATGAAATTTCTGGAAAACCAAGAAAAACCTTCTAGAGCTATGTCACCTTTTCAGTTGATGTCTTAAATGACAATATTACTATTTTAGTCAGCTTTTTCACTAATTTAATTAAAAAACCTGACAAAAACAATTTTAGGGTGCTGGGGCTCTGGCTCAGCAGTAGCACACTTGCCTGGCATGTGTGAGGCACTGGGTTTGATTCTCAGCACCGCATATAAATAAATAAAATAAAGGTCTATCAACAACTAAAAAAAATTATAACAAGAACAATTTTAGTGAAGGAAATTTTATATGGGGGCTCATGCTTTCAGAGGTCTCAGTCCATAGATAGCAGGCTCCATTTCTCAGGGCTCAAGGTGAGGCAGAACAAAGTGGTGGAAGAGTGTGACACAAGGAAATGGCTCAGATGATAATCAGGAAGCAGAGAGAAGAAACTCCACTTGCCAGATACCAAATATGCACACCAAAGGCATATCCCCTGGGCCCACCTCCTCCAGCCACACCCCACTCATCCTCAGTTACCAATTAATCCCATTGGGGGACTAATTCACAGAATGGGTTAATGTTCTCATAACCCAGTCTTTTCTCTCCTAAACCCTTTTGCATTGTCTCACACATGAGCTATTGGGGGACACCTTACATCCAACCATAACAATTACTTTCATCTTGTTTGTTTAAATATTTTTCACTTATTGAATCTGATCCATGGTTGGTTTATATGAGGTTTCCTATTTTATGTAATCAGACACAATTACTGATAAAAGCACCAATGCTTAAATTATAGAATATGCATAACAATTCACACAATACATAGTGAGTATAACTTACATCTTAGCTGATTCTCCCTAAGAAACACACCCTCTGATAGGAGGGGAGTGGGGAAATGATGCATGGAAGTTAAGACAGCCAATAACGGGTGTATTATTAAACCGGCTACTACAGTGTTCAACTGAAACAATCCTGGGGAAGCTCTGGGGAAAGGCACACACACTTCCTATTATTGCTGCTGAGAGGCAGTGTAGCCAAGATATTAATATCCAATCATTAATCATTGGTTATGAGCCATCTTGAGAGCAGGGGAGGCAGTAATCCCAGGCACTTTGGGTCTGCTATATTCTAGACAAAGTGGATTCCAGTAGCCTGAGGAAGGTCCTTTAACAATAGATATAGGTGCTGGATATTAGAAGTCATATTGGTATGCACAGAAACTGTAAGGGAAGATGGATGGAACACCAAAAGCCTCTCCTACAACATGTTAGCTTGCATCCTCATCAATATTTTCTTCAGTTCTGGTATAATTATCAGTTGATGGGTAGCCAGTCAAGTGTTGTGGTGCTACAGGAGTGAATGGCACAGTGTCATAGGTAAGAACCTTAGATGGGGCAAGTCTGAATTTTATGTCAAGCTTATGTACTGTTATGAATTGGATATCAGGTATCCCTCAAAATTTCCTGTCTCTGCAGGAATATTCAAAGGTGAAATCATGAGATCTGGAACCTATTTCAAATGGACTATGTGGTAACTATAGGTAAATGGGGTGTGGCTAGAAAAGGCAGGTCATTCGTGGCATGCCCTGGAAGGGTTATTCTTTCTGTGGCCTATATATCCTACCCTCTGGTACCTTGCTACCAGGAGTGGAGCTCCTTTTCTTTGATGCACCCTTTAGCCATGATGTGCTGCCTCACTTTGAACTGAGAACAATGGAGTCATTTGTCTATGGACAGAGACCTCTGAAACTGTGAGACCTAAACTAAGTTTCCCTCATCTAAATTGTTCTTGTTGGGTATTTCAGTCACAGTGATGCAAAAGCTAACTAAATCATGCACAAACACTGTGACCTTACTACTTACTTCTGACTCTATAAAATGGGAGATATATCCATATTTATACCTTACAATCATTGTGAGAACTTGTTACAGATATTAACACATTCACAAGTGCTCCATAAATGCTAGCTAGTATTTATTAAAGCAAATAGGATTTAAGTTTATCATGTTTAATCTATGAAACAGGGCTATATAAGAGTCTAGGTACAGGCATAGACCCATGGAATTTAACCCGGTGACTAGGAGGCTGGACATGGAGGAGGGGTCTGCCTGTGCCTGTACTTATGCTTCATTTTGGAGCTCTATTTGCCTATCCCAATAATACTTACTTACAGAGATGTTTGTATTTCAAAGTGATTTATCATGCTATAAACACTATATATCTGAGCAGTATCTGATTTGTTCTCCTTTATATATATCCCAGAGCCTGAAGGTGTTAGGCATTTGTGTTAGTCAGCTTTTTATTTCTCTTCTGAAATTCCTGAGCAGGCTACTCATGAAGAAAAGAGGTTTGTTCAGCACAAAGCCCCCAACCTTAGCTGCATCAATTGATGGCTGCTAGATAACAATGATAGGAACATATGCAGGAGCTAATGATTACACGTGGTTATAGGAAGCCAGTGGGAGGGGCAAGATTACTCATTTTATAATATCCCTCTCATGAGAAATACTAAGGTGTCATATGAGAAATACCTTCATTCTTTTTCAAGAGCATGTTCCAAGTAAGACCTTAGGACCTCCCCCTACTCTCCATCTCTTAAAAGTTCTGTTACCTCCCAACACCTCCACCCTGGGGACCAAGCCTCTAACATGTGGGCCTTCGGAGAACAACCAAGCCATATCCAAATCCGTTAGCAAGTAAATATTTATGAATTAATTAATCAATGAATACAAAGTGATATTCAGAGACTTTTTACTCAGTATGACCTAATCTGTAAGCTTAGGTCATGTTATTCCCTCTACATGGAATACCCTCTATTCCTCTTTCCATCCTCTGACCCATGCTTTTTTCACATGTAAAGATTTAATCTTGGCCAAAGAGAAATTTGACCCTTTCCCTCAGATTTTACTTGGTAATCTCTAAAGTCTTAAAAGGTTGTATTTGATAGGAGTATTTTTGTTTACCTGTGTTTCTGGGTCACTTGTCTAACAATGTGACTTAGGGTAGGCTTTCTCCACATCCACAAGGTGTTTCAGGGTGGTTGCTTTGGGTTACCTGGCACTGGTTCATCTCCTGAAGAGAATAGAAACTGAGAACAGGGGCAGTGCTGGTATACTCACACAAATCTCTAGAAACTTGTACAGGTATTCGTGTTCAGTAATAGTCCATGAATATTGCCATATATTGATGCTGGGAAAATGAAACTGTCTTGATTCTATGGGGAGAGGTAGCTCTGTGTTTTGGTACTGTCTTGGACCCTTCCTTATGTGCTCTTTCCATTGACTGTTTTTAATCTGTATTTTTCTTTTTAGCTGTAATAAACTGCATCTGTGAGCTGGGGTTGTAGCTTAGTGGTAGAGAGCTTGCCTAGCATGTGTGAAGCACTGCGTTCGATTCTTGGCACCACATAGAAATAAAATAAAAGTACATTAACAACTAAAAACTATTAAAAATAAAACAATAAACTGTACCTGTGAGCATGAAAGTGAGTTGAGTATTTCTAACAATTATTGAGCCCAAGAATGATCTTGGGGCTCCCCAAACTTGCAATTGGCTCAGAAGTAAGGGAATTCCTGGGAACCTCTAAACTTGATATTAGTGTCAGAAGGAAGAGTAGAGAGGTCTGAGAAATCCAAGTTCAGATGCTACCTATAGAATAGCCACAGCTTGGATCCTTTATTCCTCCATTTGGATATGTCGCCACTGTCCCTGTTGTTGTGATAGTTTCTCACTTGCTCCTGTCATTATTTTAAAGTTCTAGATGTACACATGTGGAACAAAAAACCCAATGCAGGTACATATACCTTGAATTCCTGGATTGTGTAGAAAAACTTAAATTGCTTCAATTTCTTTTGGAAAACGTTGCTCCATGTCTTCTTCTAAGACTCACAATAGAGTTCCTCAAATAGAAGACAAATTTATACACCAAATATATCATGAATATTCTACTAAATTAAAAAATATATTAGTTAAAAAGTGAATATGTTTATATGTGAATTTTCCTCTTAAGTTTTCAGTTGTTCTAACCCTACAATATGGTAGAATTTTTCCTTAACTTTTGAGGAATAATTTAAATCTCCTTGGCTTAGTCAGCTTTTCATTGCTCTCACAAATATCTGAGAAAAACCATTAAAGGAGGACATATTCATTTTGGCTCACAATTTCAGAGGTTTTAGTTGGTGGTCTGCTGGCTTCATTGCTTTGTGAATGAGGTAAAGCATAACATCATGGTGGAACAGCATGATAGGAGAAAGCTGCTCACCTTGGCAGTCGGGAAGCAGAGGTGGGGAAGGATTTAGGGATAAGAAATATCCTTCCAGTTCACACCTCCAGTGACCTACTTCCTCTAACCATGTTGCACTGTCTAGTTTCTACCACCTCACATAGTCCATTTGTCAGGGCCATCATGATCCAATCACTCCCCAGAGTCCAACCTGTGAACATTGCTGCATTGGGGATTAAGCTTTCAACACATGAGCCTTTGGGGGACATCCCAGATCCAAATCATAACACTCTGCTTTGGTACATATTTCTAATATTTATTAATATCTAGTTCTCCTGTCCTTTTGGGTTCATATGATTTTCACATATTTCAGCTACTTTGAAGTTGTGTGGGGCATGTGACTATTTCTGGTCTTTTGGGCTGTGATCAAAAGCAGGGTTAGATAATTTGTCAGTGAGATGATTAACACTCTAGGGTTCTCTTTACTGCTGTGGTGATTATGAAAGTATGTGTTGAGATTGAGATGCAATAAGGTAGAAGATATTCATAGCTATTCCAGAGAGCCACCTGAACCCATGGCAGGATTTGAATGAGCAAGAAATAAATGTGTGTTAAACTACTGAGATTTGGGGAATATAAATTAATGAAGCACAATCAAACTTATTCTGACCAATAAAGAGATTTTCTTCAGTTACAACTCTGTTCTTTGAGTCCTTCAGGTCCACATTCATACCTGTTATAGCCCTTGTTCTATGTTGCCACTAAATATGAGGTGACTTGTGGTACTGAGTTGGAGTATTTTAGTCATCCTAGTATACTTACTGCGGACAGACACCACAAGACTTGACACAGAATAGGTACCCAGGATATATGATTTTAATCTAATTCAGTTTTCTGACAGTAGGACTGTGGAGAGGTATAGCTGTTGTGGAGATGGATGTTGCCTAGTCTAGGAACCTATCTTAAATGACACATTGGTGGAGGTGAGTAGAAATGATAGAGTATTCAGAAGAACACAGGGCCATTCTATGCCTATGTGTCATTCTTTTTGCTCTTCTCCTTCAACTAGATGACACAACATTGTTTGTCTGAAACTCAAAAAGTCCAGTGGTGAAGGTGGTCACACCAAGGCAGAAATGAAAGAGAACCAGGACCATGTGCTTCTAGGGACAGGAATCTTACCTCCAAACATCCTTCTCCAGCTGCGCGGCAAACACAACTGGTCTAATATACCCATGTTGCAAACACAACTCATCTAATAAACCAGTGATCAGGCTTAATGGTTGTCCTGCAGGTTACAGGACTTGGGGGAGGATACTTGGAAGTCTTATTTTGTAATCTTGGGTTTGCACATAAAGTTTTGGACAAGCAAAATGTACTGCAACAACTCCATATCCTGATCAAGAAAGAAGTCTTTGTAAGCCACAGGTCAGTAGGTCAGTATGAATAAAGAAATCCCTAATGGACCAAAAGCCAAGTGTGCCAAGCAGCACAGTGGTGCCTTCAGTGACTTTAATGATAAAGTAAGCCAAACACACATAAGAGAACTTGCTTCTCTCCCCAAAATAAAAGGACCTAGTGGCCACCATTGCCTATTAGCCTAGATTAGAAAATTTAAGAGGTAGTGCTACCAAGAAGAATATGGGGAATGACATTAATTGACCTATATCAGTTTACTCCATGTTCTTGCCTTCTCTCACTCCAGCAATGCTGAGACCCAGCAGCTTTGAGGTCAGTTTCAGTGGTTATAGAGGGTAGATGAGGAACACTCAGAAGCTGGGTAATCCTGACTAATCACCTTCAGTCTCCGTTTTCTCCTGTGTTAAATGTAGTTAGTAAACCCATTGCCAAATGGTTGTCAAAAGTATTAAATAAGACCCCATATATAGTAATGTCACTGCAAATATGATGAATTATTAATATTTTATTTTTTAGCTCTAGTTGGACTCAATACCTCTATTTTATTTATTTTTATGTGGTGCTAAGGATTGAACCCAGGGCCTTGCACATGCTTGGTGAGCACTCTACTGCTGAGCCACAACCTCAGCCCATGAGGAATTATTTTTGGACAAGCTATAAGCCTCCTCCCTAGACCCACAGGAACTTTCCCAGAACACAGAATTGCCAGGGTCAACTTGTTCTAGGTAGAGATCTTCCTTGCAAGCTGTGATGAGGCTCCTTTCTCCATTCTACTTCTGATCAACTAAGCAATACACAAGGACAAATCTCCCCACCCATCAACCCCTCAGAAGACACTGGGGAAAGTAAAGGGAAATGCCATGACCATGGTCCTTTGGCCCTTCCCTGATTGGCATTGCCTTTCTAAATGAAAATGATACTTCAAATCTAATGATACTTGGATACTTCAAAATGATACTTCAAATCTCTCTGCCCTCAGTCAGGGGAGAAACAGCAATTAGAGAAGACAAATTAGAAATGGTAATTAGACAAATGACATTCTCATCAGTGAATATGTCGTGATTTGTAATAATACCAAGAGCAGGTAGGGGTACATGCTCTTAGAAAATAAGTTCATGGGCTGGGACTGTGGCTCAGCAGTAGCGCACTTGCCTGGCATGTGTGAGGCACTGGGTTTGATTCTCAGCACCATGTATAAATAAATAAAATAAAGATCTGTCAACAACTAAGAAAAAAAATTTAAAAATAAGTTCATATGTAATAGAGATACTTTATGGTGATAAGGAATATGGATTTATCATGTGAACCATATTGGGGCTTTCCAAATATAATTTTTGGTGATTTGCTTGATTTTATGAGATGAGACTGTAGCTGTTCTCTTTGTTATGCAGGAGGTAATAGAGATTTAACCCCTGGAAGCTGGGGAGGCTGGGAACTGGCAAGATACAGAATGAATTGCTGAGAGAAGTTAAGTCCTGCTGATTTGGGTGGGAGAAAGGACAGACAAGAGAAAGAACAGCAATAGTAGAGAAAGAGTTAAATGAGGAGAGCCAAGAAATGGAAAAAGGAAAAGGTTCGTGAAGGAGAGGAAGATTTAATTATCATTTTTTCCAAATCCTTGGGTCTAACATGGGATATCCCCAAGGCCTAGACAGACTAGAGGCACTAAGCCTATTCCCTCTGACAACTATGCAGCTTGGAATAATCATCTGCACCCTTTTAATAAATAAGCACTTTACTTCATTTAGTGTTCAGTTACTCTGTAGAAAGGTGAGGGAGTGCCAGCATGATCCATTATTGGGTTTCTGACAGGCAGCATAAGATATCACATGGAGAACTAAAAGAAAGGAAGAATCATGTGCATGCAGGAAACACCATGTTATAAAAAACAGTAAAGTCACTCTACCCCTCTGAGGGACAGATAAAGAAGGATCTTTACCACAGAAGAGAAAAGACCAAAGGCTTTATGAAGGAAATTGGAGAGGGGGATTCCTAAGTGATATGACCTTTGATTGGGTTCAAAAGGCAGATTTTAAGCTCCTGTGAATTCCCAAGGCAGGCATTAGACTTGTAGCTACAAGGAAAAGAAACAAGGTCAGCAATGGTCAAAGTTTTATCAAAAAGCCAATTGACATGAAAGATAATGCCATCCATAAAAAACATTTGAAATGCCTCTGGCTACAGGTTCAGATTGGGTTCTTGTGGTCTAATCTTCCAGAATGAACATATAAGGTCACAGAAAATCCATGAGGTGCTTGGAAATGAAATGGCAGGTGTGAAAGGTCAAGGCTTTTGAGGTTAGCTGTCCCACACCAGGCAAATTCCCTTTATTTTGCAATTGGCAAAAAACAAAACAAAACAAAACAAAACAAAAACCACACACACACACACACACACACACACACACACACACATTCACACGCACAAAAAGGCATGAGAGCTGTGCCTGAAGGTATCTTTTTACTTCTTTTATTGAACTCCATAAATATTTTCATAAGGCTTTGTGTCATTACAACATCTTGTTTTGTTATTAAACATTTTAACACACAACTTTGACACTTGTTTGACAGGGTCAAACAGTCAGATAGTAGAAACAAAAGAATAAACTGGCAAATGCAGAGCAGCAGGGGTAATCAAAATCACTGTTGCCCAACTATTCACCCCAGCCCACCCCACCCCCAAAGCACTAAAAGATCACTATTTGGCTTCACACTAGAATTGTTAGAACTCTCTTGTTGCTGTCCTTAATAGATCCATTAAAGATATACACATATAGAAAGGGGGAGAGAAGGAGAGAGAAAGAAGAGTTTAATTTCTGTATTAGGACCTCCCCACAGCAGGGCCCATAGAACATACTAGGAAAGTGTTTTACAGAGCAAATCCAGGCCTAACTGAGTTGAGGAAACAGGAGCTCAGGGCCATGCAGAAATTGGAGAATTACAGAGTTTGTGGGGATGGCATTGCTGTGGGGATACAATAAATTTAGATTTTGAGCCCAAGTTAATTATTGGGCTCCCCTTTGAGCTATTGGACACTGGTCTGCTTTGTTGCCATAAGTAGAGGGGACATTCCAACCCATAGAGAGATGAATTCTTTTTTTTTCTCTCATAAAATATTGGCATCTGATAATGCCAGTGGGTTGGGTAGAGTAGAATGGGGGCGGGGGTAAGAGGTAATATCCCTGATCCTACAGCCCTGGGTACAGGCCCCAGGGAGGGGAAGGAGATGAGAGTCACTGGCCCACTCATTTGATAGGTGCTATAGGCTCAGAGACTTGTCCAAGCATCTCCTCATGATGTGCTCCCAATCCCTGGAGAAGCATGTCAAGGCCAAGCCTAGTAAGGAGGAGTGGAAAGTAGGAAAAGGAGGTATACAAAGGGGAGGTCTGCATAGCAATTGAAACACACTTTATTTGCCAGAGAGGACATTTTAGCTTGGGTTCTGGACACCAGGGTCCTTGAAAAGGGGGCTTAAGTAGATGGGTCATATACTGAGCATGGTGGCCAGTCCCGAGCCCTGGCTCTCAGCTCAGCTCAGATTCATCCTTGACTTAACTCTGTAAGTCTGACTTGGCTGTGGTGGAATGAAAATTTCAACAGCCTGTAATTTAATTCTCAGAGGGGAAAATTTCCTAGGCTGTGTAGAGTCTGGCCTGGGTCAGGAGACACAAAACTGACCAAGCCAGCTATGAGGAAGCCCTCATGCAGCCATGACTGCTGCTTGATGAGATGAGGTCCTTTTGTGATGTAGTCTTCTCCCATGGGGTCCAGGACAGACTCAATCTCCAGATTCCTGGCTATAGTGGCTTTGCACAGTAGGGCCCATTATCACTCCTTTTTATCCCATTATCCTTGTTGTTCAAAGTCTATCCATGCAAAGGGCCATGTGGGGAGGAAGAACATGTACTCCTACACCCACAGGGATCCTGCTTCTTCGGGGGAGTAGTTAGTTCTGTCCATGTGGAACACCTACAAGAATTGATCCTGAGGATAGCATCTGTGTCTCAGACCCTTTGTCCATGAGGAAAAATATCCCTGGGCCCCTCACTCATTTGCCTCAAATGTCCTGGGATAGGAGGATCTTAGAAACAGGGCCTTCTTTGGATGCCATAACTGTTTTAACTATGCCAACACCAGCAATCCTCCTATGCCAGGAAGGCAGGAGAAAGAAGAAAAGCCAGGGAAAGTGGAAAAAGGGAGTCAAGGAAGATTGTCCATGCAATCTAGTAACAATAGGGGAAGCCTTACACAATTGGGGTGGTAGGAACTGCAGGTACAATATCTTAGATGAAGGCTCTCTCTTTCCATGCTCTTCCCTGTTTTATCCTGTAAGATGTTCTATCAGCCTTAGATTCTGTCCAGGTTAACTTAAAGGCAGCTGATGATCTTGGTCAAGTGGGTTCTATCTTGAACCCCTCCATAGACTCCTATCCATGCTGCCTTAAGAATCTACAAATGGGAGCAGGGATGACCAGAACACTGAACTGATTGTTGTAGGGAGCCCTGCCTTACCTTACACCTACTTGGTAGTGGGCGAAAGGAATGAAGATATTTCCTTCCCCCAGGAGGCAGAGTCTCAACCTCTTTGCTTCCAGTTCAGATCTTCTATTGGGCTAGAGGGGAGACAGGCCTAAGAGGATATTTCATTATAAAGGGGACTTGAAAAAGACAATAGTCGGCCCAAACTAACTCCCAGATGCACAACTGCATTGATTCAGCAGATTTGCAACATGGGAATCCCCAGTGCTAGAAGAAATAGCCCAAATGAAGAATGTTCCCTGAACAGATGCTCCCTTCCTTGTGTTTGGTTCTGTATCTCTCCATAACACCTATAACACAGTGAAAGCAATAGAAATACCAAGCAGTTATGTCACAGGGCACAACAAAGCATGTCCAGACTGGCACAACTGTGGACAAAGGTTTCTGGGAAAAGGCTGTTTGGGGCAACTGCAGGGCTACAGGAATATTTGCAGATGGTTGGCTGAGGGAGAGGAGATGGGACTCCTCCCTTCGTCCATGAGAAGTGAAAGATGGAAAAAAGAAATCCCAAACCCACCATATCAAATTAAATTCAAAACTCATCAGCATTGGTATCATCAGATAAGAAATACAAGTACATCTATAGTAATAATGACAAGTCAATGAATCACTCACAGAGGAGCAAAGAGATTATCTTAACAGGAAAAAAAATCAAATAGAAATGTTAATTTCTGAAAAGAAAAGAGGAGGGGAACAGGTTAAGAACTGAAAACTTTTAGAAGGGTTAGGGTTTGAAAGTCATTTGTACCTCTTCCTACCAACTACAGATTTCACTTCCCCAAAACAACAGAAAATGTTTTTTGGTCCTTCTCTGTGTGTGTATATATGTATGTTTGTATATGTGTGTGTGTGTGTGTGTGTGTGTGAGTGTGTGTGAGTATGTGTGTACACACATGCCCACACACACACACATGTGTATATTCAGGGTCTGTGTGTGTATATATATGTTCATATATTATATATATATATATATACACACATATATATATATATAAATTTTCAACAGTGCTTCTCCGAAAAAAGGTCCATCTATAAATATAATTTTATTTACTTTATTTTAAAATCATCTGCCTCCCTGTAGTTATTATTTTTTGAAGGGGGTTAACCTGCTGAAGTTTTGCCAGAATGGTGACTGGCTACGCTTGGGTTCGGTGAACTCAAAGACTTGTGACTGAGCGATGCCATCAGGGACCAGGTACTGGCCCTGGTTTAATGGGTCCTGCGGTGGTGGGTAAGAAGGAGGAACTGAGCGGGCAGAGTTGACACCTAGGAGATCAAAGAAAAAAGGTTATAAGTTAAATACCAGCAGGGTTTTCAAATCACCTAGCGACTACCCCGGGCAGACAATTCAGAGTAGAAAAGTTTCAAGAGTGTGTGAACTGGTACATACTGAGCATTCTTAATCTGAAAATCTGAATAGCTCTGAAATCTGAAACTTTCCTGCCTCAAAAATTTCAGATATACAAATGCTTGTATTTCACATTTCAGATTTTTGGATTGGAGGTCAATTTCTGGGTTCTGTTCAATGGATCTAATATGTCTATCCCTCTGCCAAAACTACATTATCTTGGTAACTATAACTATATAATGAATGTTGAAAATGGGTAAATTGATTATTCTTACTTTATTCTTCTTTCTCAAGATTGTTTTATTTATTCTAGGGTGTTTAGTTGATTTTGAGCTGGGCCTAAAGCCTCTGGAGATGAAGTTGTGATCATGTCCTTGGGGATCTCTGTGTTGACAAATTTATTTGGGTTGATGAACCAGGAATATAGTATCTAACTTCCAAGAAGTTGTATGTCAATTTTTGTAACCCAAGTCAGTAGGAAAAGCAAAGGTAAAATGAAAAGCTCTTTGATACTAAAGCTAGATAAATCAGTTCCTTTTTGCTATTCTCCAAGCCAGGCTGGAGACATCTTGACAATGTCCACTTGTAATTTCTACGGAGGGGTCAATGGAAGGAAAGAAGGCTAGCATTCCTGGGTGTCTAAAAAAACCTCTTCATGTTCTTTCCATATATGTACTATAACCACTGAATTCCTAGATTCACTTCCACTTGTGTAGCTCCTTTGGGTCTTAAGAAATATATCAATCACCTTAGCCCTAGACTAGGAAGATCTTGAAGACCAAAAATAGAATAGGAAGAGGATCATAAGCTGTCCCAAAGCTTTATGAGTTTCTTTAAATATTTTAGAATTTCTTTTAAGGTAAGAAAAATGGGTAAACCGTGTTTAAGACACTGGGATTTGAGGACCTGAAAGGGATAGTCTGGAGATTAGATAGGGTAATGGAGGAACCTGACCCAAAGGCTTACTATGATTTAAGACTGTCTTCTGGTTGGTTATCTTATTGTGTTTGAAGTATTCTCATGAAAATACCAGCCAGTCACAGATATGCTTGAGGGAATCAGGGCTGGGATAATGGAGTATCAATCTATCATCTCCATGATTGTCTGTGTACTAGGGACAGTAGAGTGAGAGAAGCTCAGAAGGTGAGAACCTTCAGAAGATAGAGGCAGGCTGCAAGTACAGTATCGCTTTTGTAGCCTGAGGGCTCTCCAGCTGGCTAGTACTATGTTTTGCTCACATCTCTATCTGAGGAAAAAGTCATTCTCTCACAGAGAGTTCTGTAAATGCAGACAGGATCCTTATTAACTCCAGATTGCTACATAACATCTTTTATATTTAAACCCTAAAATTGGTGGCTGGCTTAATTCCCTACAGGCAATCATTTTTGTATGACAAAGAAAGATCCAATGAGGGCCTCCAAAGAGCAGAAATAATAAAAGCAGTTGAAAAGAAGGCATGTCTTGTCAGAGGGGCCTGCAAGATGTATTACTTAATTGAAAATCAGATATTTACAGGCACTAAGCCTCCTCAAAGAGTGTTTCATTGGAAATAATTAGGGGTGCTTTATATGGTTGCTGGAATTTCAGGAAACTTGAATCTGATAATTTTTGTACAGTGACTCATTCAAAACCAGAAAGCCCACTAAGAAAGCAGAAGTGTGGACCTGGGAAAAATGAGGTCTCCTTAAGATGGTCCACCACTGGAGACAGTGTCAACAGCAGTCAGTAACAGACACAGCTCTCAGTAATTGAGGAGAGGCAATAAAGTGAGCTCTTCTTTCCTAGCAAGATTCTGAGATAGAGAGGAGTCAAACTCATTTAGGTTCAGAGTCATTTCACTTTGAAGACCCTTAATTTCTTCATCTAAGAAATGGGGCTAATAGGGCCCATCTTAGGGTTACCATAAAGATGAAATGACAGAACTTATATAAAGAAACAGATAATGAATGGAAACTCCAATTAGCAGATGACTGTTCCTCCTTTTGCTCAGCTAAGTGTTTTAGTTTTGTTTTGGTTCATGATAAACAGAAAATAAAGCTTAATTTCATATTTAAATAGATTTTCTGTGCATTTTTCTTTTTTAAGTACTTAGTTAAGTTTAAAATTCCCCATTCTGATTTGGGACTCCTGATTTGGCAATTGCCCCTAGACAAGTGAAAGAAAGCTGAACACATGACCTTATATGTATGTGTTTGGGTGTATGTGTTTGTGTGTATACATATCTCCTTTTTTTCTGTCTCTAAATTATTAGTAAAATTTCTTATATTTTTAAGTAAAAATAGAAAAAGGTTTTGCTTTTGTACCCAATGAGCTTTCTTTGGACACAATTACACTATAACATTCACTACTGAGTGTTAAAAAACTTTGAGACAATTTTCTACCTGTTATAAGGGACACCTGGGAATCTAATAACTATCCCAGCACTCCAAATGATCCCCAGTATGTAAAGGGGACTAGAACTATTAAAGAACATAGCTTACATCTTTGTAAATGTCACTCAGAAAGTGAATGGGACTAAGTGAGTAAAGACCAATTTACCTTTTTGCTTAGGAACTTTTCTCACAGTCATTGCAGCCTGCCTTTTCTGATTTTCAGAAATTTCAAAGCCTAAAAAAGAGAAATGCAAGAATTTGTTACCAGAAATATATTCCTTTCTTTAATGCATAAAATAATAAAGCTTTTATGTAAAAACAACTTTGTAAGATTTATGTCTTTTGGTATCATATATTCTGAAACACAAAAGGTCATTGTCTTTAATCCAGTAATTCCTTTATAGGACATTCATTAGAAAGTTGGAAAAAGTCTTATGTATATTTCCTTTGGGTATATACTGAGTAGTAGGATTACTGGATCATAGTACTTCTAGTTTTAGTTTTTTTGAGGATCCTCCATACTGCTTTCCATGATGACAATACTAACTTACATTCCCACCAACAGTGTGTAAGAATTCCCTTTCTCTGCCTTCCCAACAGAATTTGTTATTTTTCATTTTGATAATAGCCAAACTGGGGTGAGGTTATATCTCACTGTGGTTTTGATTTGCATTTTTATGATAATGTTAGAATACTAGTAACCCATAAAAATGATAAAATCCTGTCATTTTTGACAGAATAGCTGGACCTAGAAGACATTATGTCAAGTGAAACAAGTTAGGCACAAAAAGATAAACAGTGTGTGATTTCATTTACATCTAAAAAAACTGATCTCAAGTGATATTGAACATTTTTTAATATATTATAGGCCATCTGAATGTCTTCCTTTGAGAAATGCCTATTCAAATCTTTAGCCCATGTTTTAACTGCATTATTGTGATATTTTTGCTATTGAGTTGAGTTCCTTATAAATTCTAGATATAAATACCCAGTTCGATGTATAGTGGCAAATATTTGTTTCCATTCTGTAGGTTGTCTCTTGGCTCTGTTAGTTGTTTCTGTTGTTGTGCAGAAGCTTTTAGATTTGCATGTAAAAGAGCCACCTGCTCTCATATGTTTACTGCAGTGCTATTCCAAACAGCCAGGATAAGGATTTAACCTAAGTGTCCATCATTGAATGAATAGATAAAGAAAATGTGGCATATATACACAATAGAATACTAGTAACCCATAGAAATGATGAAATCCTGTCATTTTTGACAGAATGGCTGGACCTAGAAGACATTATGTTAAGTGAAACAAGTTAGGCACAAAAAGATAAACAGTGTGTGATCACATTCACATCTAAAAAAACTGACCTCAAGGAAGCTGAAAGTAGAAAAGTGGTTACCAAAATTGGGAAGAATAGAGGGGAGAGATGATGTGTAGAGGCTAGTAAATGGGCACAATTTATAGTTAGAAGGGAAGATGTAGTTCTGGTATTCTACAGAATTGCATATATTTATCTTATGAATATACACAAAAATGCATTTACATAGAGAATAGTTAGATAAGAGTATTTTGAATGTACTTGCCATAAAGAAATAATAAAGTTTAAGGTGGTTTTATATGCTAATTACCCTGAATTGGTCATTACCCAATGCATACATGAATCAAACATCACAATGTACTTCATAAAATATATAAATATCATGTATCTGGAAGAACTAAAAACAAGACTTAGCTACAAAGCTGCATATCACATAATACAGTAGCAAAAATATTAAGAACATAGGTTAAGAGTCTATTAAATGGAGTATATTTAAACAAATTATGGTGATAAATGGGAAAAACCATAACCAAAAGCAAAAATATGGGGGAAGGAATAATGAGTTAAAAGATAAGTCACTTAGAACAGAAAATGTATATACAGAAATGTTTCAGGAGGAGTAAAAAAAACAAATAGAAATAATAAAAAATAATAGACATGTCCTTCTGGGACAGTAGAGAAGGGGGTGCCATAACAAAGAGAAAAGAGAGAGATTTGGTAAAATTACTTTGAAAACAGAAGAAAATCTTAGCATGGACTGATACAAAAGCTGCACAGTAGGCTGATATAAGGGGAGTGTTTCACTTTTCTTAATTTGTAAGTGGAATACAATGACAAGAAGCCACTTATGAAGGTCATGCCTTAGCTTTTTAATTTGCTAATTAATACCTAGCAACATGATAAAAGCTAAATTCCAGCATCTTCTCATTCTTGCTCCTGCAGCAAATTTTGCAAGCGAGAATGACAGAATTATATACAGTGAGGTTGCAGTGAGCTGGGAGTGGAGCCATGGTGAGAGAGGGGCTGTGGCTGTGGCAAAGGCAGAACTGGATCAGGATGCACTACTTTACCCAGTCTCAAGGACACACAAAGCCACTGCTCAGGTGGAGATGTCCCACTATCATCTATTTCAAGTGGCAAAGGGCTGTTAAGTAAGTGAACCCATAGAGAAAATTTTAGGACTACCTCAGTGGAGCCAAGGTGAGATGTGTGCTAATAGCATAAGGTACAGACTTTATCATGCAAGCATATAGTCATCGCCAATGCCAGGATAGGTTTTGGCCTCTGGGCTACACAAATCTTGGGCCACCAGAGAAATCTCTGGCATGTGGCCTATAAAGGAATTACTATGCAGAATGACATGAGGGGGCATCATTGTTGCCTCCATCAAATCCAGAGACTTTCAGAGGTCAAACCATGGTGGCTTGAACATTTGGCACTTCTCCAATACCTCATGGATTCCTAAATCAGAAGTCCCCTAAAAGTGTCTGCACTGCACCTACCTGGGCAAGTAAAAATCTTTTCTTTTCAACTATTCTTTTTGATTTTGCTTGCATGGCTTTCTGTGGTGGTTAGATTTTTTTTTGTTGTTTATTTGTTTTGTTTTGTCTTTGATACTGAGGATTGAACCCAGGGGCACTTAACCACTGAGCCATATCCCTAGCCCTCTTATTTATTTTGTTTTGAGACAGGGTCTAAGCTAAACTGCTTAGAGTCTCACTTGGTTGCAGAATCTGCATTTGAACTCATGATCCTCCTATCTCAGCCTCCTAAGCTGCTGGGATTATAGGCATGCACTACCATGCCTGGCTTTTGCTGGTTACTTTCAATCCCCCTCATTAATTATGACTTGGTAATTTCATAAAAATTTGCTTTTTAATTTGTTAATTGGACTTACTCTTTTTTATTATTTCTATACTATCCTTTTCAACTTTGCTTTTCTCTTAGTTTCATCTTCTATACCTCTTCACCTCCCTTTTTTCTTTCATTTTTATTTTGTTTTTGTTTCATACACACGCATGCATATGTATTTATAAAACTTTCTGCTTAAGCTGTGTCTTTCACTTTTCTATGTTCTGCGTGTTAAAAATTAATTGTATATTCTTTTCTTATTCTTGATTTGTTGTTGTACTAATTTTTTAGCTTTTATTGTTTCCCCCTTATCTTTCCATGTTTCATGTAATTTAAAATTTTAATTTTACTGTTTTTTTTTTCCTCAATCAGTACAAAGGATTTATCTCAGAGGCACTCTGCTGCTGACCTATATCCTAGCCCTTTTCATTTTTAACTTTTAATTTTATGATGGTGTCTTACTGCAAGTGGCAAGCTGGCCTGGGCTTTCCATAATCTTGCCTCAGCCTTCCCACTAACTATGTTTGCATAAATATGCCAGTATGGGCTGGGGATGTGGCTGAAGAGGTAGCGAGCTCTCCTGGCATGCATGCGGCCTGGGTTCGATCCTCAGCACCACATACAAATAAAGATATTGTGTCCGCCAAAAACTAAAAATAAATATTAAAAAAATTCTCTCTCTCTCTCTCTCTCTCAAAAAATATGCCACTATGGCTGGCTAATTTTATATTCTTTATTACCTAACCATTCATACTTTCCCATTTTATTACTCCTCATTTCTTCTATTTCTTCTTTCTGGTTAGTATAGTTCTAGAAAACATTTCCAAATAGTTTTTATTATAGTTTATGATACAATTTGCTTTTGAATCATTAGTTACTGGGGGTTATTCACTCTTCTCAAAGCACTGCTGGAGACTGAACAGAGCATTTTGGACATGTTAAGTGAGTGTTTGAATGCTGAGATAAACCCACAGCATGGGAAACACTATAATGAGAAGGCAGCACAATAAAAGGTTCTCAAAGAACAATGGAAGACATAGTCTTCACAATACATACGCAGTTATCAACATAGCAACATAAATTCATAACTCCTAATACTAAATCCATGGATAGTGAAGAAAATACCTGACAAAGAATTTTAAAAGCTAAATGTTAAAATGATCAATGAATTAAAAGAAGTTCTATGGAAGGAACTAATAGAGAAAATACAGAATATGAAAGATCATTTTAATAAAGAGATTATGGAAAAGAACTGAACAAATATTTTATAAATGAAGGTCACAATGAGTGAAGTAAAAAACTCAATTGAATGTCTCTCTAATACACTAGATTAAGTGGAAGAAAGAATTACAGGGCTTGTGGACAAGAGTTACAAACTTAGGGGCTGGAGATGTGGCTCAGCGGTAGCGCGCTTGCCTGGCATGCGTGCGGCCCGGGTTCGATCCTCAGCACCACATACCAACAAAGATGTTATGTCCGCCGAGAACTAAAAAATAAATATTAAAAATTCTCTATCTCTCTCTCTCCTCTCTCACTCTCTCCTCTCTCACAAAAAAAAAGAGTTACAAACTTAAATATTCAGATGGAATAAAAAATAGAAACTATGACCATACTATACAAGAACAATGGGGCAACATTAAGAGACTTAAATTTAGGCTCATAGGTATTGAGGAAGAAGAGGAGATTAGGTTAATGGCACTGAAAACAGATTCTGTGAAATAACAGAAAATTTCACAAACCTTGGGAATGTGATGGACATTCAGATAGTGGGGGCATTTAGAACCCTGAATAGACAAGACCAGAAAATAACCTCTCCACAACACATCAGAGTTACATTACCAAAATATAGAAAAAAGAGAATTTTTAAAGATTGCAACAGAGAAACACCAAGGCACTTATAAAATGCAAACCAATCATAATGACAGCAGACAGCTCAATAGAAACCCTAAAGGCCAGAGGGCTGGGAATGATGTACTTCAGCTCTTAAAGAAAAACTGCCAAGCAGGTTGCTATATTTAGCAACATTATCTTCCAGAATACAAGGAAAAATAAAAATCTATAAGAAAAGCATAAACTAAACATATATATGCATAACCAGTAATCCAGCATCACAAATGATACTGAAAGGAAGTCTACACACAGAATATTTAAAAAACTAAAGACATTATAAGAGTAAATAAGCAAATGATAATTATGATGGAACCAAACACCAGAAATAAAAGAAAATGACACGAAGTAATACATAGCTCTCTTTTATCACTAAATGTAAATGGTCTCAATTCTCCTATTAAAAGACATAGGTTGGCAAGTTGGTTTACAAAATGATGTCCAGCAACATGTTGCCTACAAGAAACACATCTCATTGGCAAAGATCCACAGAATGAAAGTGAAAGCAGGAAATTGACATTACATGCAAATGGAATCTGAAAATAAGCAGTAGTAGCTTCTCTCATTCCAGCAAAGCAGACTTCAAGCCAAAATTAATCAGAAGAGAAAGATATGGTCACTATATATTAGTAAAGAGAACAAACCAACAAGAAAACATAATGATTATAAATATTTATACCTTGAATATCAGTGTACCTATCAGTGTACCTAATCTCATCAAACAAATACTAAGTGACACACAGTCTCAGGACTCCTTATACTACTAGTGGGTAACATCAATACACATTTCACACTAATGGGTAAACCAGATATAAAATAAAGATACTAATGGGTTAAATACTTCTAAAGGTCAAATGGACTTAACTAACATTGACAGAATATTTCATCAAATCACAACTGAATATAGGTTCTTTTCAGGTACTCATTGAATATCCTGAAAAGATATAGATCATATAAAAGACCAAAAAGGAAGTTTTAGCAAATGCAAAAAAAGTTGAATAATGTCTTCATGGCATAAGATCATAATGGAATGAAACTAGAAAACAACAGTAAGAAAAACTACAGAAAGTATACAAATAGATAGAGATTAAGGAATACATTTTCGAATGATGAATGAATCACTGAGGAAATTGGGGTAGAAATTTAAAATTTCTTATAATTGAACAGAAATGTAAATACAAAATGCCAGAAAAGATAGTTCTAAGAGGAAAGTTTTAATCCATGAGGGACTACATTTAAAAAAAAAATCATGAAGTTCTCTTCAAAAAATCCTTAATGTTATATATAAAGGTCTTAGAAAAACAAGGACAAAACATCCCCAAAACCAACAGGAGGAAAGAAATAATAAAGATATTAATGAAATAGAGAATAAATTTACAAGGATCAATAAAACAAAGGGCTTGTTCTCTTTTAAAGAAAAATAAGAGATTAAATGTTTAGTAAATCAAACCAAAATGAAGACAGAGGGTACTCAAATTAGTAAATTTAGAGAATAAAAGAGATATTACAATAGACACATCTGAAATCTATATGATCATTAAGGATAAATTTGAAATTTTACATTGCAATAAATTAGAAAATCTAGATGAAATTGATAAAGTTTTAGATATATGACCAAACCAAATTGAACCAAGAGGATATATAATATCTAAACAGACCAATAACAAGCAATAGGATTGAAGTAGTAACAAAAAGTTTTCCAACAAACAGCTCAGGACCAGATGGATTTATAGCTGATTATAGAAGACCTTTAATGAATAACTAACACAAATGCTTCTCAAATTGTTCCATGAAATACAAAGTGAGGGAACACTTCCAAATTCATTCTATGAAGTCAGCATCACTCTGAATACAAAATCAAAAAAGAACACTTCAAGGAAAGAAAACTATGGACCAATATATTTGATGAACATATATACAAAAATCCTCAATAAAATATTAGCAAATCAAATTCAAAAATCAATTTAAAAGATCATAAATGATCCTCAGTTTAATTTCAGGCATTCAAGGATGTTTCATCATGCACAAATAAATAAAAGAAATATACCATATAAATAGGACCAAGCACAAAAATCATGTAATAATCTCAATAGATTCAGAAAAAGACTTCAACATATTACAATGCCACTTCATGATAAAGACACTGATGTAAGTAAGGATTAAAGAAACACACCTCAACATCTTAAGGACTATATATGACAAACCTAAAGTCAACATCATACTGAATGCAGAAAAATTTGAAAACATTTCTTCTAAAACCAGTAACAAGAGGAGGATGTCCATTCTTACCAGTCCTATTCAATATATTACTTTAAATATTGGCTAGAGGAACTATGTAAGAAAAAGAAAAGGGACACAAATAGGAAAGGAAGAAGTCAAATTATCCTTGTTTTCAGATATGATCCTGTAGTTAGAATATCCTAAAAGTTCCACCAGAAGACGTCTAGATCTGAAAAACAAATCCAGTAAAGTAACAGGACACAAAATTATCATACAAAATTCAATAGCTTTTCTATATACCAATATTGAAAGAAAAATAATTCCATTCAAAGTTGCTTCAAAAAATAAAATAATTAGGAATTAATGTAACCATATATGTAAAAGAGATTTATAAAAAATATTTCAGAATGCTGTAAGAAGAAACTAAGTAAGACACCAGGAGATAGAAAGCCTTCCATGCCTAGAGATAGGCAGAATTAGTTAAAATGGCCATATTACCGAAAGCAATCTGTAGAGTCCATGCAATATTCATCAAAATACCAATAATATTGTTCTCAGAACAAGAAAAATCAATTCTAAAATTCATATAGGAGAAAAAAAGAAGATCCAAAGTGATTCTGAGAAAAAAGAACAACGTGGGAGGCTTAGTAATCCAATGTCATGATATACAACAGAGTTGTAGTTAACAAAAACTGGCATAAAAACAGACATGTAGACTAATGGAACAGAAGACACAAAAACAAATCCACAAAGATACAATTATCTGATTCTTGACAAAGGCGTCTAAAACATACAATGGAGAAAAGGCCCTCTCTTTAAAAAGCAGTGCTGGGAAAAATGAAACTAGAAAAATAGAAACTAGATCCCTATCTCTATCCTGTACAAAAATTATCAAAAACCTAAGAATTAGACTAGAAACTTTATAATTACTGAATAAATAATAGGGAAAATTCTTCAACATATAGGTTTAGACAAAGACTTGCTGAATAAACCCTATAGCTCAGGAAATAGATAATCATTAAATGGGATGAAATAAAATAAAAAAGCTTCTGAGTCTACATAATGGGAGAAAATCCTTACCAGCTACTATGCTGACAAAGAAATGATATCCAGAATTTATAAAGAACTTTAAAAACTCAACATCAAAATAACAACCCAATCGGTAAATGGAGAAATAAATTGAACAGATACTTTCAAAGAATAAGTGCACATTGCCAACAATGATATGAAAAATATTCAACATCATCAGCAATAATGGAAATGCAAATCAATACTACACTGAGATATCATCTCACTTCAGTTAGAATGGCAAGCTTCAGGAATACAAATAACTATAAATTCTGGCAATAATGAAGAGAATAAAGAATGCTTATACAGTGTTGACAGGAATGGAAATTATATAGCCAATATGGAAATCAGTATTTAAATTCCTCAAAAAGTTGAAAATATAACAAACATGATCCATCTAGACCACTCCTTGCATTTATAAAGAAAAAATAAAGTCATCATGTTTTATAGATGCATGAATATTTATATTTTTCATAGTACAATTCTTAATAGGTTATATAATTATTCTGGGTATCCATCAACAGATGAATGGATAAAGAAAATATATAGATATACAAAAGAGTTTTAGAAAGCCATAAAAAAGAAAACAATTATGTCATTTGTTACAAAAGGGATGGAACTTGAGACCATATTTTGAGTGAAATAAGTGAGACTCAGTAAATTATGTTTGCTCTCTTATGTGGAAACTAGAGGGAAAAGAAAGGAAATATAGGAATGCCGTGAAAGCATTAGGAAAACCGCTAGGGTAAAGGAAAGTGATCAGAGGAGGTAAGGTGGGGGAGGTGTTTTAGGGAATAAAAATGATAAAATTAGGTTCTTATTTATGGGTGAATATGGCAGAATGAAACCCAACTTTCTGGGTTAATATGCACCAAAAATAAATAATCAAAAACTTGAGTAAACAAAAGTCATAATTGTTGAAAAGAGGAAAAAGTTCCTGCCACAATCCAGGCACGATTAGGATACATAGACACCTGGATGTTGATTTGTGAGTATAATTCCTGAACATCACAGATAAAAGACTGTTTCCGACTTCAAGAAAGAAAGGACAAGTCATTTATAAAGGGAGAGATAACAGTATGATTAGAAATCTCATCTGAAACAATGAAGTCTTCTGAAAAAATCTTTAGGACAGAAGAAACCAGAAATCACAAATTATATAGAACATGAATAAAAATGACACATCATATCAAAATCTATCAGATGTTACAACAGCTTTATCACCATAACATTTTGTTTTTCAAGTATTTTTAGTTGTAGATGGACACAACAAGTGGTGCTGAGAATAGAACCCAGGGCCTCACACATGTTAGGCAAACACTCTACCACTGAGCCACAACCCCAGCTCTACAGATGAAGTAACAGCTTTAACCAAAGGAAAATGCATTCTACAATGGCTTTATCATTTTTCAAAATTAAAACTAATCACTTATTGTAGCAATGAAAATGGAAAAATATAAAATAAATAATTAAAAATCATGTTATGACTTGGATCTCAAATGTCATCCAAAAGATCATATGGTGAAGGTGTCATCCCTATCTGATGGCACTATTTGGAGGCTGTGTTAACCTTAGGATGTTATGATTAGTTTAAGGAAGTAGGTCATTGGGGGCATTCCCTTAAAAGTATATTGAGACCCCTTCTGTCTCTGTTTGTTTCTTGACTATCATAAGTTGAGCAGTTTTATTCTACCACATGCTCTCTTCCATGATGTTCTACCTTACCACACACCCAGAAACAATGGAACCAATAACTATGGACTGAAACCTCTGAAATCATGAGTCAAAATAAATCAACTTAATGTTTATTTTCTCTTATTTTGTCACAGCAACTGAAAGCTGATTAACATAGAACTTTGGTACTAAGAGTGGGGCTGTTCCTGTGTCTGTATCTGACCATGTGATTCAGAAGCTTTTGGAACTGGATTTCAGGAGGAATGTGGAAAGGTTTGAAAAAGCAGGATATAAAAATCTTAGAATGCTGTAAGCAGAGCTTAAATGGGTGAGTCTTATGGGAGCTCAGCAGACCATACTACAGATAAGAATGCAAATAGTAAAGATGGTGCTGATGAAGATTCAGATGGAAATGGGGAGTCTATTGTGAATTGAACTAGAGGCCATTCATGTTACATTCTAACAAAGAACTTATCTACATTTTGTTCATGCCCTGAGATTTTATGTAAGGCTGAGTTTAAGGGTAATAATCTAATCAATATGGCTCAGGAAATTTCAAGGCAATATAGTATTCAGCCTGTGGCATGTGTATTACTGACGGATTTACAGTGAGAATCAAGATAGGGAAAAAAAGAGTGGAAAGATTTTTAAAACTTCAACTTGGTCATAAAAGAAGCCTTTGTAAAGGTGCAATCAATGGAAATGGTTTAAACTTGCCATTAAAATGAAGCCAAGTAATTTGCACAGGATTACTAGGAAAGACCTCTTGAGGGCATCTCAGGAATAAGCAGGACATGCCCCCCAAAGACTCAAAAGTGTGAAAGTGTAAAGTGTAAACCATTAATTTAAGAAAATAGACTTGAGCACACTGTAGCTACAGAGTTGCCTAGTAAGTTGTTTCCCATGTAGTCATTTCATGGTGGTGAGATTTCTAAGCGCTCGGAGGTTGCTGCAGTCATGGTCCTAGAAGTCTTGGATACTGCTCAATTTGGTGGCAGACATTTTTGTCAACCATGTGGCAATGGTTTTCTGGCATGCAGAATTCAAGAGCTATGGGGCTGTGAAGGCCTTTACAAAAATTTCAAAGGAAAGTCTGGGAGGCCAAGCATTATGTGGTAGGGATAGAGTCCTTATGGGAAGTTCCTTAGAAGGTGAAGGGTGAAGCTGTGAGAATGAAGCTGGAGTTGCAATGGAAATCCCAGAAAGTTATAGATGTCAAGAACATTGGCAGGTCTGCTGAGCCACAGATGTGAGCAGAGTCAGGTCAAGAGAATGGCCATGTGGGTTTCAGCCAGAAGTCTGTAAGAGTAGGGCTGCCCATGTACTTGCAGGCACATACCCTGGATTGTAGGCATGGAGCTGTAGGATTTAACATTTTCTCTGCTGGGTTTCAGTTTTGCTTTGGTCCCTTCTCTCACTTCTGCAACAGGAAAGTTTACCCTATACCTTTCACGTCATTGTATGTTGAAAATATGCGATTTGCATTTTTAAATTATTTTCACAGGATCTCATAGCAAAGAGTTGTCTGAATCTCAGGGGAGACTTTGGACTTGGACTTTTAAGCAATGATGGAACTATTGAGACTTTAGAAATTCATATAGATGGGCTAAATGCATTTTGCGAGATGAACAGGAGGCTTCAGGGATCAGGGCAGAATGTTACTATTTGGATCTGAAATGCTCCCCCAAAGCTCGTGTATTGAAAGCTTGGTTCCCAGTTGGTCTCACTATTGAGAGGTGGTGGAAACTTTAGGAGGTAGTGCCTAGTTGAAGGAAATAGGTCATTGGGTATATGCCCTTGAAGGGTATCTTGGGATCCCAGCCCCTTCCTCTCTTTGCTTCCTGGATGCCATAAGGAGGGCAGCTTTACTCCACCATGTGCTGTCCTACACCACAGACCAGGAAACAAGATAGCCAAAGGATCACAAATTAACACCTCTGAAACTGTGAGCCAAAATAAACTTTCCCTCATTTTAGTTGATTTTCTTAGGTATTTTTTCACAGTGACAAAAAGTTAATACAGCATAAGTAGTACACAAAAGCTAAAATTAATTTTTTGAAAAATAGAAATAAACTGCACAAATGATTTAAAAAAACCCAAACCATGTTCTTTCAAAAGATTAATGCTCCCTGATAAGCCTGATTAAAATACTAATGTCAGGGAGGTAGAACAGAAAGAAGTTGAATAAGGGCACCAAAATATATTTAGAGTAGAAGAATTACTTCTGGTTCTTCAGCACAGTAGAATAATTATATGTTAAAACACTCTATTATATATTTCAAAATGGCTAGAAGAGTATGAAATTTCCAACTCATAAAATAATTATTGCTTGAAGAGATGACATACTTATTATTCTGATTCTTACACATTATATACGTATATTAAATTATTATAATGTACCTCATAAGGATGTACAGATAATATATCCTAATAAAAAGACTAATGAGAAAATAAAAATTCATAGTATTAGAAATATGAAAGAGCAATACTCACAATTATGAAAGATATTAAAATAATAAAATAATATATAATTAAAATAAAATAATATATATAGCATTAAATTGAATATCCAGAGAAAATAATGATCTCCCAGCCAAATATAAATTATCCAAAGTAACATGAGAAGAAAGGCATAAAATTCAAATGAATAAAATCACCATTTTCGGGGGCTAGGGTTGTGGCTCAGTGGTAGAGTGCTTACTTTCCATGTGTGAGGCATTGGGTTTGATCCTCAGCACCATATAAAAATAAATAAATCAAAATAAAGGTATTGTGTCCAACTACAACTAAAAAAATATTTTTAAAAATATCATCATTTTCCTGAAGTAGATAAGAACAAGATGTGGATGAAAAGCGCCATATTTCTGAATGAGAAAACCTAATAAAAATTCCAAATCTTCAAGTATTAACATTTTTAAAACAGTGCCAATCAGAATCCAAGCTGTTTTGGCCTAGAAAAAATTAAATTTGATATTTATATCAAAGAATAAACATTTAACAACTGATAAGAAACAATATGAAAGAAGAGTGATTAAGAATTCATATTACCAGGCATTGAAATTTACAGAAATCTACTATGATTTTGAAAGTATTGTCTTGACACAAGAATTGACAAATATAATAATAGAACAGAGTAGAAAGTCTAAGTCCAAGTATGTACATAGAGCTACTAAGCAAACTAGCATTTTAATTATGTGAGAAAGAAATGATTGATTTAATAAATGATTCTGTGCAACTGGTTATTCACCTTAAAGAAACAAAATGTAACCCCTTCCTGCACATCATATTCAAAGTGTAAATTTCAGATGGAATACAGCTCTAAAAAATAAACAAAGATATCAAAAGGAAATTTAGAAATATGCAAAGTGTTCATGGAGAGAACAACTTATTCAAGTTGAACTTAGAAGCCAAATAGACATTTATCAAAGTAATCAAATTAAAATTTTTAAGGTTTCTATTTATTTAAATGTTATAGTATACATTTAAGGTATGCAAAAAAACCCAAACCAGAAAGCTTAAAAAGAAGGAGATCCTATCATTTGCCGCAACATCAATGGACCTGGAAAACATTTTTGTGAAACAAATTAAATTTTTATAAATTTAAGTATCATAAACTCAAAAGACATGTAACAGACTCAGGAAAATATGTGAAAAAAATTCAAAACTAATAATGTGCTACCCTCCATAATATAGATTCATTATAAAATTATAAATTTATAAATACCATCTTTCTTTTGTAGTGCTGGGATAGAACCAAAGGCATCATGCATGCTAGGTAGGTGCTCTACCACTGAGTTATAACCCCAGCCCACAAATTTATACTCACACACACACACAAAGTAAACATAAAGTGTATGAACAAACAATTCACAAAAGAATTGCAGATACCTAGCAAGCATACAAAAAATGTTAATCGTTGACAAACAACATACTGAAAACAAATAGGTGCTATTTAGTGCTGGTGTGGGTGTAAAGAAACGAATATCTACAAAATGATATTGGGAGTGTAGTTTTTGTAACTTTATAAAAATTCAATATGAAAGACTATATTATAGTAAAATTCAAACTGCTCATATTCCCACACTCAGTTATTCTACTTTTGGGTATCTATCCTACAGGAAGAAAAGCACCAATATATAATGAGATTCATTCATGGATATGTTTTCAGAAATATCTATAGTGGAAAAAATCTGGAAGTAAACATAATGTTTAGCAAGAGGGGATAAGTTGCTACAAAATACTATGGAATATTTTACAGTAATTAATAAAGAAGTTTGAAGGCTTTATTGATGTATTTGACTGGAGTATGACCTTAACTGACATAGGTGTTTCCATGAAGGTATTTTACAGATGTAATCAAAGCCCCTAAACAAGGAGATATAAGGGAGAATATCCTGGATAATTTGAGTGGATCTGATTGAATATGATGAAAGGTTTCAAAAACAGGGCTGAGGTCTTTCCCAAAGAGAACAGAAATTCCACCTGTGGAACACAGCTTCAGCCCATGTCCACAGAATTCCATTCTTCTCACGACCTTGCCTTCCTGGCTGCCTATGGCAGCTTTGTACTATGCCCATGTGTTTGAGCCTACCCATGAAATTCTGTTTCTGACTGACTGCACTACAGATTTCAGAGTCACCTAGGAAGCCTTTATTTCTAGTAATATATCTCTTACTGTTTATGCTTCTCTGCTTGAACTCCGATTGACATAAGAAGTTACAGATAATATACTCTTACCTATAGAGTTATTTATGATAAATTAAGTTTAAAAAAGTGAGTTGCAATGTGTGTATACAAATTAATCTGAAATATACATATATATATAATTTTATAAATAAATATTTATAAATATTTAAAGAACATAGCATAGGTATGTAAATAGGCACACCAAATTGCAAATACTTATTATTTCACAAAGACTGAGCAAGAAAATAAAAGAATTTTAAATATTTTTATACGTTTCTACATGAGTTTAAATGGTTATGATGGCCCTATGTAAATTTTATAACTAAAAATAAAAACAATAATAATTAGGGTAAATCAACATGGAAGTCATAAAAATAATCACTAAAAATATTAAAAAGCCAGGTGTGGTGGCTCATGCCTATAATGCCAGCAACTTGGGAGGCTGAGACAAGAGTATTGCAAATTCAAGGCCAGCCTCAGCAACTAAGTGAGGCGCTAAGTGAGATCCTTCTGTAAATAAAATATAAAAAGGGCTGAAGATGTGGCTCAGTTGTTATGCACCCCCTGAGTTTATTCCCCAGTTCCAAACAATAAAATAAATTAAAAAGGACTAGGGATGTAGTTCAGGGGTAAAGTGCTCATGAATTCAATCTCCAACACCAAAAATTAAAAAAAAAATAAATGATTTGACAATTCTAATGATACAATGTGGAGTGAAAAATGTTACAAAATTATAACTGTGTACCATGAAGAGGCAGGTATGGGGATAAAAAGATTTAGTCACTCATTTTTTTAACATACAGGAAAAACAGAATAGATGGAGATACATCAAAACAAAATGTTTACAAATTTCTTGCTGTGTTGTATGTACTCTGTGATTATTATTTTTTTCTCATATTTTTCTAGGTTTTTTGTTTCCTTACAATTTCCTACAATGAAAGTGATTTAAATGAGACTAAAAACAAAAATCTGCAAAACTCTCATTAAAAAGATGAGCATAGGTCTATCAGGAAACAATTTCTGGAAGCTTTTCTAAATTAGAAATAGACTTTTAAAAGTCACAGATTGGGCTGGGGCTGTAGCTCATTGGTAGAGTATCTGCCTCGAACATGTGAGGTACTGGGTTCGATCCTCAGCACCACATAAAAATAAGTACAGATATTGTGTTCAACTACAACTAAAAATATTTTTTAAAAAGTCACAGATTATTAGTCAGAGATTATGTGGGAGACACGGTATTTGAGCCAGAGGGAATGGGAAGGATCTCCTAACTGATTTAGAGTCTGCACATTAAGATCAATCTTTTTTTTTTTTTGAGAGAGAGAGAAAGAGAGAGAGAAAAATTTTTTAATATATATATTTTTTTAGTTTTCAGTGGACACAACATCTTTATTTTATTTTTATGTGGTGCTGAGGATCGAACCCAGTGCCCCACGCATGCCATGCAAGCACGCTACCGCTTGAGCCACATCCCCAGCCCAATCTTTAATGTCTCTACAGCCTGAACAGGATCAGTGGTTGCTGATGTCTGCAAATGGGAAAATAGCAACAATATTTCTATATTACTACAAAGCATGTCTTAATGCAGTACCCCTATGCTAAAAGCATTTTTTTACTTTAATGAGATTCAAAGTGAGTTATCAATGTGCATTCTACCCAATACCTGAAAAGACTGAGATCAACGGGTCTTTCTGAACATCCCTCCTGTCCTCTGACCATTTTGTTCCCCAATATGGAAGGGTAGGAGAACACTTCTGTACTCAATGGGTAGGCCCATTTTTCTAGAGGCAGATTTTTTTTTTAAGCAACTTGAGCATATAAGCATTTTAACAACTCCATTTTCATAAGGAGTGGGGCAAAGACAAAAACTGTGTGTCTTCTCAGATAATTACAAAGGCTGCTTGTTTGTTACTTCTATGACAGAAACAGTACCATAAACAAAATATGTGGTAATACTTTATAATGCACAAACCAATAACTGAGGCACCTGAATTCCAGAGTTTGGAAACAGCATGAGAAATTATATCACTGTGTAAAAGAGGAACAATCTGTTTCAAGCCAAAAAGTATGTTTAATTGTAAATCTAAATCTTGCAAATGATGATGGTTTTATACCTTGTTATATTTTCTACAATTTACTTCAAAATAGATCCACAGAGTATAATGTATACATGCATATCCTTTTAATCTACAGTTTAGGGGTATTTACTTAATATTTAAAATACCTTAATCATTAATACTTACTCCAGAGGTGATTTGTAAACATTAAATACTTAGAAGCCTTTGCTTCTATCAGTAGTTCAGTCACTTCAATGGAGGAGAACTAATTAGCCTAACATTTATAAAATAATTAATTTTTCTTAGTAAAATGAATGTTATTAAAGAGGTGCACCAACCAGAAATGTCTTAAGGATATTTTAGCTTTTATAAAAAATTGATATAAGAATCTCTTTGATCCCATAACATATTCCATTCAAAAGGGGTCTTAAAGCTTACAATCAAAAAGGGTTCTTTGTCCTGGTCCCTATCAGGATTGTATTGCCAAACTCTGACCAGAAAGTTGGTTGACAGCTGGTGATATAGCTCAATGGCAGAGTGCTTGCCTAGCATGTGTGAGGCAGTAGGTTCCATTTCTAGCACTACATACAAACACAAAAAGGAAAGTTGTCTGAATCCCATCAGCATAATTCTACCAAATCTGCCTTGACCCTTTTACAGAAGGTCCTATTATGTACATAAAAACTGAAAGCTGAGACCTCATTGAGATTACAGAATAGGATATATGAATGATTTTGTGTGTGTTTGTTCATAAATGTTTATATGCTAGGGAGAATAAAGGCTAAGATTGGCTTTCAGTGCAATATGCTTGTCTGCTGATGCAATTTTATTGGAATCTAATAGGTAACTCATACCTACCTCTGACTAATGAAAGCTTTTGGTATTTATGAAGAAGAACCTAATAATAAGGAAAGGCCAAAGTGGCTTACATGAGTTTGTAACAGAAATCTTTCCTCTGACTCTAGAAAAATGTAAACCAATTCAAACTCTATGTTGATCACAGATTCTTCTATCTTCCCTCAGGTCACTTACCAATTTTTTCATCCTCCTGTACCATTTTCCTCTCTTCTCTGAAAGCCCTGAGCCAACGAATTTTCTCCTCCAGCTTCTTGGCAAAGAACAGATGTACCTCATTTTTCTCCTTGTTTTGAAGCTTGAAAGCATTCTTCATGCTGACATTAAAGTCATCATCTCTGCCATCTTCGATGTCAACCACCTCATATTTATCCATGTCAATGCGGCCTTTGTAGTACAGGATGTCTCTACGGATTAGATCCTAGGTAGGAAGAATGGAAAGGTATTTTTGTGTAGGTACATGCAGAGTGGTAACAGGAGAGTTGGCATATGGGCACAACAGAATACTAACGCTGTCACTGTTTTGGAATACCAATAGGGGTTGTTAAGGTCTAAATTTGGGCATGTTAGATTACCAGTCTGACATTGACAAGATGATTAACTAGGTGTCCTAAGAGTTGCCCCATATCCAAACAATGTCTCAGGCCCCAATATAAATCCTTGAATGTGTTTGCAAGCCTGTTGCTGGGAAATATGAAGCAGCATACCACAAAAACACTGCTAACAGGGGCTTTTCCTCTTTGAAAACATTGGCCACTCTACCAGAAATATGAAATGCACTGGCTGGTTGTCTGGAATGTGCTGAGAAATCCAAGAAGGCCAATGAAACTAAGGTATCAGAAAACAAACTTGCAGATGCATATAAAGACTATGTTGCCTATCTGATATTTTGTTCTCAAGTACTAGATTAATCCTAATTTTCTTCAATGAGACATTCAAAATTAGTTTGTGAGTGGTGTTCTTATTTCTCTACTTATTTACTTACATTTTTAATAATGTAATCAGTATTAGTGAACCTGCCCCCAATCCAAATGCAATGACCCAAGGCATACTCTACCCTAAATCTCATGTTCATCATTCCCCTGGTTTCCTTTGTGTGTGTGTGTGTGTGTGTGTGTGTGTGTGTGTGTGTATGTGTACACTGGGGTGGAATCCAGAGACCTTATCTGTGAGCCACATTCTCAGCCCTTTTTATTTTGAGACAGGGTCTCACTAAGTTGCTTAGGGCCCCATTAAATTACTGAAGAGGCTGGCCTCAAACTTGTGATCCTCCTGCCTCAGCCTCCCAAGTTGCTGGGATTACAGGCATGCGCCACTGTGTCCAGCTCCTTTCTGTATAGTTCTATCTCATTTATATCTATTCCACTTGAAAACACACAAAGCATGACCATATAATATTAAGATATATATATATATATATAAGTTATAAAGGAATATTTGACAATGATATATGCCAAAATCAAAAGTATAAATCAGAAAATGGGAAGAGATGAAGGAAGAAGGAAATGGAAGTGTATAAGGGAAGGAAGTTTACATTTTTAAATAATCATTTAAGTTAAACAGTAAGTACATGAGTGTACATTATATTATTTTAAATATTTATGGACATCAAATAAATAATAAGTAAAAAATGCAAAGGAATGGAAGAAATCACATATGGGTCTATATTAGATCTGATAAGTCTCTCGGAGTGGCCTTTTAGCCTAGCCTCTCCTCCTATCAACACTTCCCTCATCCTCCTCAGAGAAGAGATATTCATTGTAGTGGTTCCTATGAACTGTATTCCAAATTCTGAGATTATCTGTGAGATACATGCTCAAAAAGTGGGCCCTATTAGGCTAATCTAACTGGATAAAAGGGAAGAAAATCTATGGATAATGGATGGAATCTATCCTGATCTCAGAAAGGTTTGAGTTTAACTTTACTATTCATAACATAATAAATAAAGACCTAGAAAGGCAGATCTGGATCATGCAGCTAAAAAGTGGGCACCTATAGTACTAAAACACTGGCAACCTCAACTACCCTATTCTGAACTTCAGTCCACAACTTCCTTCCCCCGCCTACTAAACTAATGTCACATTATCATTGTCAGCCTTCAATACCTTTTCTAGTTTCCAAAAATGGAAAGTATGTGCAAGATCTTAGAACTACATTAATTGAAGCTTCTTGTTGTTTCTTTAGATATTTAAGGATGACAAGGAACTAAAGAGAATTTTAGCTTCTGTTGCAGGGTAACAGGGGTAGAGTGACATGTTATTAAAATTCTTTCTTTGCAGCTCCACAGTCAGTTGAATGTGAGTGTTCAGGCATCAGATTAGTCATAAGCCAAATGCAAGGATATAATAAGAATGGCTAAAAATGATCTACTGGCTTAGGAAGTTCAATCAGAAAGGGTAGCTAAGGCCATGAAACAACATGGGGCAGTAGAAAGAGCATGACATAGAATCCAAAGACCTGAGTTTGAATACTAACTGCTTAACCTACTAGCTGTATGGTCTTGGGTAAGCCACTTTCAGCCTCAATCATAAAATGAGAGTTTTATTTACACTGTAAAAATGGCAGAAAAATTCTAATCTAAACATGCAGCTTCCTGGTTATGAGGCAAGCCTTATTCACTAAAAACAGCCTTAAGCTTTCTTGCTCCTGTGCCAGTGCTTCATAGCCGTTTGAATTCCCTTTTGATAAACTTAAAAAACATGCTGCCTCTTTCAGCTCATTTAAACTTTCCAAATAAGTTAAATATTATGAGTAAAAATACTGTCTCTAGAAATTCTACATATTCTTTCAGGATGGGGGAGGTATTTGCTAAATGGTATTTGCCACCTACTCACCAACATCACAGATCTACTTGGGCAGCTAATGCTTTTCCCGGAGGTTTTTGTCAAGTCTATAAATGCCTAGGCCCTGGTCATAGCCTGTGGCTCCTGCAAAGAACCTCTGCTCATCGCTGATACTGCATAATTGAAATAGCTTCCAGCTATTTTAGTTTGGCCTCTGTAGGTATTCCCGGGGTTTTGTAAGACAAAGCAAGACATTTTGTACAAATAACAGATGCTGCAATCAGGAGAATGCAAGTGTTCAGGACTGTAGCCTGCTTCGTTTGTTTGTCAGTAGATCCTCCCTGCCACTTTAGAGGGGGGCCTGGTTACTATCACACAGTCTGGACAATGCCAATTTTCCCTTCAGATTCTGAGGAACATGAAGCTGGAACTGGGTTTATATTGGTCACTACCATATTCCAGCATCTAGAGTGCATGTTTTACTCTCAAAACAAAATTTTAACAATAAAAGCAACAGAAAACACTTAAATGGCAGATACTATCTTAAGTGCTTTGTTTTATGAACTTAAATAAACCTCACAACAATCCTACAAGGCAGGGGCTATCATAATCCCATTTAATGAGAAACTATAGACACAGGAGTTAAGGAACTTAACCAGAGATAAAAGCTATTAAATGGCAGAGCTGAGATTTTATTCCAGGGTGTTTGGCTCTAAGATTTGTGCTTTTGGTACTACAGTGTTATAATGCTTCCCAATAAAAATGCTGAATGATTGTTAACTCTACATACACTATAATAGTATCAATAGCTAACATTTACTAAGTATTTACATGACACCAGCCTTGTCTCATTTAACTCTCATAATCTACCTTTGTTGTAGATAAAAATATGATTCCTATTTTACAAATGAAGGGATACTTATAAGCACTGAGAGCTTGCTCAAGGTCAGAAAGCTCATGGGAGAAATGGGAATAGCATCCTCTAGCCTTTCCCTAGTATCCATGATCTTAATACTCTACTACTCCCCACTACCTCAGGTTGTTCTCCTTGAGACTTTGGGGATGACTTCTATCATTCACTTAATTTGACACTGAGGAACAAAAAGATGAAGTTTAAAAACTGACCAAAGTCTAGACAAAAGAATAAAGTCAAGTATCCAAGTACATTTTTTTTTTCAAATTCCCATCTTCTTTTTGCTCTATCCCTACCTCTTTTTATTTTATTATGGTTTGTGAGTTGTCTCACAAACCTCCCAGTTGGGCCTTTCAGTCAGTGCAAGAAGAAATGGTCCCAATGCAGAAACTTCCCTGAACAAAAGTCTTCTGTCTACTACCATTACATGCTGTTTAATTATGATTCCTTACCGTATGGTGAAGGCAACAGAAACACAGAGCAATTATTACACATAGCACAAGGGAGCATGCCCAGGCGGATTGGCATGAAGTTTAAGAGAAGAGGTTGTTTAAGGCAACTATAGGGCTATAAGATGTTAGTAGATGATTTGGGAAAGGAGCTGTACTATCTTTCACAGTAAGTAGTGAAAGGGAAACAAAATAAAGGGGGAGGGGGAATCCTTCCAAAGCATCACAATAATCCAAAATAATCATGTCAGGAATTAAACAGCAAAACACGTACAAAGCTAACATGACAAGGCAGTGAGATATAGAAGAGCAAGGACAGTTAGCAGAGAAGTTGAGAGACAAGAAATCAAGTCTTACCTGGATTTCTCAAAAGAAACATGACACGGAAAGAGAAGGTGTGAGGGAAGCTGAATAAGGGGTCACATAATTAGAAGCCATGGATGTCTTTCTCATGTACTATAATATAAACTTAAAAAAAATATCTTCTCTCTCTTTCCCTCTAGTCCTCTTAAGTTATAAGCTGTACAAACGATTATAAGTGGCTTAGTCATTCCCAATTCCTAATGTATAAAATGGCGAGATTTTTGCATAAATGAGAATAAAGAGTTAAATAGGAACTTAATGCCTGGGCCACATGATTTTGGATAGAGACCAGGTGGAATATTTTAATGTCTTCTAAGCAATCTCTGGCAGGTAATCATCTAGCCCATATTTGGATGAAACTAGAGATGGGGACCACGTTACCTTATAAATCTGCCTATTTCTTTTTGGACATGAGGGAATTCTAAGATTAATAAGCTCCTACTAGATTCCATGTACTCTAACAGGTACTTTACCTGCATTGATATCATTTATTCTTCACAAAAATCCTGTACAGAATTTGTTCTCCCCATTTTATAAATGATATAATGAAGGCATAGGAAATGATAGATCACTTGCTTGAAATAATACAGTGAGTTCTGGAACCAAGATTTGTACCCCAAATTGTCTGACCATAAGTTGTATATCTTATTATTCCATATTTATTCTCTCTCCAAGGAAATTATGGGAGAATCTGATATGCCAGAATGAAATCCAGATATTCCAGAATAAAATCCAGATACTCTCTGCCAGTTTTAATCCTCCCATTCACTAATCAAATTACTGGCAAAATAGAAATGAAGCTTTATGAGTCATGGCTTGCTCCAAATGCTGAGCCCTCATGGTCGCTGCATCTTTTCCTAAATGTTCATAGAATATTTTATAATTACAGAATTCTGACAAGCTCAATGGCAGTAATGACATTGAGGTTGCCAATGTAAAAAATAGAGCCAGCTTGAATGAATTCAATCCCTGATTCTATCACTTGTCAGCTATTATCACCTTGGGGGAATTATATAACTTCTCTATATTTCAATTTACATATCTTTAAAATGGGAATAGTGACAGTGACTTCCTGAGAGATTTGTTATGTGGATTAAATTGGGTTATTCAATGTAAAGTTCTTAGAACAGAATCATACAGGCACTCAATAAATGCTAGTTCATGATTTTTTTATCAATCTATATTGTCCATAACATATTATTTTCAGTTTTTAAAACTGGTACATTTTCCTATCTATAGTGTTCTCACAGATTTCATAAGACCCATAATTCTAGAGAAATTCCACTGTGAATATCTGAGATTTATTTCAGTGTAAAGAAATACATATTTCTAAATTAAATCTTACTTAAATTTTATTAGACTATATATAAGCCCCATGAAGGCAGAGTTTGCAGGCCCAGAATAGGACTCAAAAATATTTCAGAGCAGTAAAGTGTTTTCTTATAACCTCAGATTCTTTGGGTCTCAATCCACTTGTAGTCAGTTTTATGCTCTCCTTCCCTTGACATTGAAGGAATTTATGTTATTCTGCTAACATTAAACCATCTGTCTAAGGCAAGGGGTTATCAGACTATCATTTTTAAAAAATTTTTTCTTTATTTGAATAGATCTTTTAAAATCACTGATATTAAATTGAACATTTTTATACCAACTTTATTCATTGTAGGACTCATGAAACTATTTTTGCCACTACTGTTAAAAATCACATATAAAATGTTTTATTACCTATTCACTTGCTAGGGGCACTTACTTATTCCTCTTTAAATATGATCTAATCAGAAAGCTTACTGTAGCCACATCTGGCTTAGTTTGCGTTCCCCCCCATTTTTTTCCTTGTAAATACATTTTTAAAATTACTGATGAGCTTTCAGGTATTCTTTTAAATTGGATTCCTGAGGTGAGTAAGGTGAGTGAAGAGAAACCTTCCTCACCTCTTTCTAGTCCTGGTCCTTCCCCTTCCTTTCCTTTGTCAAAGGAATCCTCATCTCCAGGGAGACTTATCTATTTCTCTCAGTTCTATCTCAAAAAGAAAATCTTTTATAGTAATGGAAAGTGGTCCCTAAGCAATTTGGCAAACAAAATATCTTGTCTGTTTATATAACTTATTTGCACTGCATGATCATTTTTCAAGTTTAACTCCTATTTGATGAATAGGAAGTCCTATTGTAGATATCAAATAGAAATCTTCAACCACAGCCTCAACAATAAACATCAGATATTTTTAATGACCAACAGCCTGTAGTTTCTTATGCTCTGGGAAGCCAGTGTCATTAAGAACTGGGTATATGGAATTGGTACCCTTATACACTGACCCTAGACTAGCTTTACTCTGGGGAGAAAGACTCTGGGGAGAAAGATTTCAAGATAGAAGAAGATATCTCCCTTCTGAGGGAAACTATGCCTGCAACAAGGTATCTTTTATTTTTGTCACTCCTGTTACCTACTTCTCCCATACTGCCAGTGTGGCTGGTCTGAATTCCCAACTCCTCCTTTGACTTCTAGTTTCTTCCTTACAATTGGCTCCTACTAGTTGGCTTCGAGTTGACTCATCACTTCACCCTGGTCTTCTGTCCCTTGATTCCTAAACTTAGCCCACTGTTCATCTTGTTTCTTTCCCTTTATTCCTAGCCTCTGCCTTAGTGTTTAGCATCTTAGGTCCTGGTCATACCACCTATAAGCACTGCTTTCCAGAGCCTAGATTCACATTTTACTTAAAGTAACTGCAGTGTTTGCTGAAAGATGCCTAAATCAACATGGTCTTGGGGATAGGGGACCCTAAAATAAACCAAGTTCCTGTTTGAAGTCTTTCTCAATGACTAGTTGTTCTGAGCATGAACATAATTTAGTAGTGAACGGGCACATGACTGTTGGTGACATGGTTTATATGTTGAGAATTCCCTTAGTTGCCTAAAATAATCTTCAAAAATTTGCCTTCCAGTTGTATGGAAGACCTGAGAACTGAGGGGTCTAAAGATAGATATTAGTTTGGGGCTGAAATCCATATTCAAAAAAAGTTTTCTCTTCCAGGGTTAACTCCAGATGGAGGCAATTATTATTCCTATGAACTAACTTGCTATTTTGGTTCCAGAGCCAGCATTCAGAGTTGATTGCCAAATATTAAGGCAGTCTGAATCTATTTAATGCAAGATATGGTACACATATACATGCACACAGAGTATAGGAGGCTTAAACCAAATCTGTGGTTATGTTCCAGGCCAGAAAAATAACAGTGTTTAATTTGTAATGTTGTGACTCAGCACCCCTCTTCAGAAGCATTCACTATGGATGAGAAAGAGAACAAAGGGACTAGGTATGAAGACAGTGAATTAGGAAATTCACGTTAAGTACTCTTAGGTTTCTCCCTCATCTTTTACTTTCCCTGCTCCCAAATTCTTCCTAGCCAGTCACTAGAGAGAAAAGTGGTCTGAACTTTGTATCCTGAGGAAGAAGGTAGGGGGAACAGTATTCCATCAGGATCCCTCAGAAGGATTCAGGATAAGAATGTATACTGTCCTTTTTCATCAAGAATAAAAGGCTAAGAAACCAACGTTCAGTTATCAAGGGGGTAACTGAGAAGTACAAATTTCTCCTCAAATGTATTACAGGGAAAGGGTAGTACAGGAGAGATGGTTGGGAGTTGTGAGGAACCAATGCACCAATGCAGGAAACAGGGAGAAATCTTGTATCACAGAGGTACCTACCTGTCTGGTTAAAAGTAGTAGGCCCCTTGTTGGTTTCTATAGAAGAGAGGGGGCCAGTTGGCCAGAGACATCAGATTGTAAATGGGGGAAGGTACTGAAGAAGCTATTGTTTACCAATTGGGATGAAACTATTATGATATTTTTCACAACTGATTTAAACTTGCTGGCTATCAGATCTGGGTATAAGGGAATGAGAAAGAAGCACCATTCAAGTCATGAGAGCAAAGGTGAAAAATAGATACCAAGACAAAATTGTTCATTGCCTATGATATTCATGCCACACCAGTGCTCCTTATATGGAATTGCTGCCAATCTCCAGCCTGTTTTTCTCCTAGCAGTTGTTGACCACTTCACTGGCAGCCTGGGTATGAGGAAAAGGAAGGGGATGGTGCCTCGTGAGGTGTCCATCTCCCTCAGGAAAGAAAAGGTGGGGTTACCTTCTTGCAAAGAACCATCTGGTGGTCAAACAGGAAGAAGACCCGCTGCTGGTTGCGGCCATAGGGCTGGTAGATCCAGGCCATCTCCCCAGTGTAGATCAGCTCCGAGCTCCTGTCTAGGATATCCTCGCCCTAGGAAGGACATGTGATGGTGAGAGGCAGCCAGGTAGGAGGGATGGTCCCATTTCTTACCTGGAATCACCCAAAGCTAGGATAAGAGGAAGCCAGAGAGGGCCTGGTGGAGAAGGAGGGAGAAAGGGACTTCTTGGAGTCCTCGAAAAGCTTTACAACCATATTCTTTTTCACTTTGAGGCTACGGGCCTTACTACCCAGGATTGATACAGCCTCTCTATGTACTCTCTTACTCATGTTCTCTCATTCTTTGTTATCCATCTCTCTTCCCTAAGAATCCGTTTATGCTCCAGTTTCTCAATCCCTGCTCTATTCTCTCAGTCTCTAAAATTGAGCAAGTGGTAGAACTTTTTATGCTTCCCAGACAAGTAGAAGGGAACAGGGAAGGGCAAGAAAAAAGATGATAAACAGAAAAAGAGAATAATTCACTCCCCCTCTTATAATTGTTTTTTTTTTCCTTTCTCCTCTTAGTTCATTAAAATTCACTGATTAAAAAAAGAAACTTCACTACCACATTCTTCCTTGGTTTATTATCCAGGGAACCTTTAACTCCTCTGCTACATAGAATCAGATTTGAAAAAAAAAGTACTAAGACACTTGACTCCTCCCTAATTAAATTCAACATTGTTTCCAAAGGCTCCCCTTCTTTTTTGGACTGGGGACTGAACCCAGGAGCACTTTATCACCGAGCCATATTCCCAGTCCTTTAATCCTTTTGTTTTTTAATTTTGAGAGAGGGTCACACTAAGTTGCTGAGGCTGTCTTCAAACTTGTGATCCTCCTGCCTCAGCTTCCCAACTCACTGACATTACAGGTATGCATCACCATACCCAGCAAGGCCCCCTTCTTTAAGGCAAGTCTGCTAGGGCAGAAGTATGATGGGATGTCTGTAGATGCCAAGCCAGATGTGGTCCCTGTTTTCAAGGAGTTTACATCTCAGCAGAGGAGATTAAGGTAGGTGGGCTCAGAAATCATAGAATACAAGGAAAACCAAACGAAAGTCAAGAGCACAGAGATAAGAGTTTTAAGGTCTATGTGAAGATGTGAAATAAGAGCAGTAGCCCATGAAGTAGAAGAATTAATATTTTCTGAGTTCCTATATGCTAGATATTCCAGTCTACCATATAATTGTCCATGGGGTGGATATTTTTACTCCAATATGATAGTACAGAGAGTTTAAGTATTAGGCCAAGATCACCCAGCTACTTTGCTACAGATCTACAACTCAACTCTAATTTCTATGATTCCAGAGATTGTACTCACTTTCTATCCTATATTGTCTCTAGGCCAAAATGTCACTGGAAGGTCTTCTCCCTGGCTTTCAGTTTTCTAAGCTGAAAATGATTATCTTTACAGCCCCAGACCTAATACTCCAACACTAAGATGTCAAGCCTTATATGCAAAAGCTTCAAGGAATGATTAGAAATATAAGTCCCTGCATCTGCCCATAAATAATCAGAGGCAAATAGCCCAGGCAGGATGGTACGCCAAAGTGGGGGACATCTGGAAATGGTGTTCATGAGTATACAATTTGCTCTAATTTAAGTGATGGGAAAAAAGGGAACTCAGTGGAATTATTTTCTAATAATAGAATTTAAAAGAAGCTCAGAAATACTGTTTCAACTCTAGGCTCAGCTTCAGGATTATCTAAGATCTAGGTAAACAATCCTGCTTGAGGGAATGAAATACTTTCCTCCAAGTTGGGAAATAGTGTTGGCTTTCCTGTTGGAGGTATGGGAAGTTAATAGTAGTACCTGTCTACCATGCCCCACCTTGAAAGAAAGCTATCGAAGGAGCCAATAATATAAAAATATGGCAAAGATGCCTTAAGGTATTAATTGCTCAAGTGAGGATGATCAGACCAGAGGGAATAGTCAGAATTATCTGGTCTACCCACTGCACCAGCAAGGGGCAGTCCAATTTTATTTTAAGTACTTGCCCCATATAATTCCAAGAAAAAAATTGAAATAAAAAACTTATATACTCACCGAGCTGAGTGAGCTAAAGCAATCTAAATATCCTAATTGTGCCTCAGTTACCTCATACTTAATAAGGATAAAAACATTACCAACCCTATTGTGATAACTATTTAAATTAATATATAACAAAGTGCCTAGGAAGGTACACATACTGTAAGATCTACACAAATGATATTTATTATCCCATGGCTGCATGCCCTGGGTACTATATGTAACCTGTTTCCTACTAACACTATAACCTGATAAGGTTTGTACTATTTTATTCCCCCAAATCAAGATCAGAGAAATTGGAAGTAACTTTCCCAAAGGGGCAGAATTCAGGCCAGACTCCCTCTAAAGACCATGTTCTTATTCACCATACTGCATTAGAATGATGACACCTACCCCAGTGGAACAACCAGCTTCAATTGAAGATTTCTGAGGCAAGAATCTCAAAAGAGCTGAGCTGGGTCTAGTGCTGCTATAAACTCAACTCTGTGCCCTTAGAATGTACCTCTTTCAATCTCTTTCCTCATTTATTTATTTTTTTTTAAAGAGAGAGAGAGAGAGAGAGAGAGAGAGAGAGAGAGAGAGAGAGAATTTTTAATATTTATTTTTTAGTTCTCGGCGGACACAACATCTTTGTTGGTATGTGGTGCTGAGGATCGAACCCGGGCCGCACGCATGCCAGGCGAGCGCGCTACCGCTTGAGCCACATCCCCAGCCCCTCTTTCCTCATTTAAAGTGGAACAAATAATTATATCTACTGTTTGTTCCACTCCACATGGCTGCTAGAACACATCAAACATTATTGTGATGAAAAGGGCCCTCTCATTGTTCACAGCTCTAATTCTTGTCTCCTCTGCCCAACCAGCGCCAAGTACGTATCTGTTTGTCTTGCTCCCAAAACTGCAATACCTTCCTACTTCCCAATCCCCTGGGCCTTCTGTTCCATTCCTACAGGATTTTGCCCATGCTGTTCCCTTTGCTATGAATGTATCTTCCCCCCAATAGATGACCAAGGGCATATAGCATTGATTCCAATATCCTCTGTTATGGTTTAGATATGAGGTGTCCCCCAAAAGCTCATGTTTGAGAAAAATGCAAGAAAGTTTACAGGGGAAATGATTGGGTTATGAGAGTTTAACCTAATCAGTACATTAATCACCTAATAGGGAATAACTGAGAGGCAACTCTAGGTTAGGTAGGGTATGGCTGGAGGAGGTGGGTCATTGGGGGTAGATGCCTTTGCAGTATTTACTTTGTTGTAAGTCAGTGGAGCTCTCTGAATCCTGGTGACCATGTTCTGAGCCATTTTCCTCCACCACATTCTTCTGCCTCAATGTTCTGCCACACCTTGTGGCCAAAGCAATGGAGCCAGCTATCTATCCACTGAGACCTTTGAAACTGTGAGCCTCAAATAGACTTTTCCTTCTCTAAAATTTTTCTCAGGTCTTTTGGTTACAATGGCAAATAAAGCTGACTAAAACATCCTCAATGACTAGTACACAGGGACTGGTAAAGAGATGTTAATAATCACATATTTGCTCAAAACCGTCTAGTAGCTCCCAACCAAAGTGAAAGCCAAAGTCCTATAAAGACACAATCTTACCTCTCATTACTTTTATACCCTCGTCTACCCCTACTCTCTCCCATTCTTATGCCACTATGGCCAAACTGGCCTAGTCCTTGGCATTCCTTGAGCACATATTTCCATATTTCATGGCCTTTGTATTTTTTTCTTCCATCTGCCTGAAATTCTGTGTTCCAAGAATGATATGCTCTTTAATCTTCTTCAGATCTTTTCTCAAAAGTCATCTGCTCAGGTACTACCCCATTACTCTAGCCTGTTAGCCTACTTTATTTTTCTTCATAGCCCTTATCACTCCCTGACAACATAGTATATGCTTGTTTCTTTCCTTTCTTCCCTACTGGAATATAAATTCAATAAGGGTGGGAATTTTGTCCCATTCACTGACATATTTGCAGAATCCAGAATGAGACCTGACACAGATTAGGTTACTCAATAAATGTCTATTTAATAAATGAACCAAGGAATATTAAATAAATAGTGGCTATCAAAAACTACACAGAGCTTTCTTACCAGTTCATTTGCCTTCCTGTTCTGAAGCCAAAGTCTCAGAGAAGAAACTTTACCTTTTTCTAATGAATTATAATTCATCCCATTTTGCTCAACTTTATTCCACTCTAATTACAGGCTGACTGATACGTGTTTGTGGTCTGAGCAGATCCAGAGAAATAAGGCAAGGTAAACACCATCCTTTTTCATCCACTTTGTCTTCAACACTGCCTACTGACAGAAGGGCAGAGAAATAAACAATCCATCCAGTCCCTCATTTGATCTTCTGGTTCCAGAAGCTTTTAAATAAATGATTTTGCTGCCTCTATTACATTGGGATTTTGTATTTCCTCCAACTTCTTTGGATTCAATCATCCAGTAGTAAACTGGAAAGGACCTTGGGTATTATATAACCAGGATGGAAGGGGATGGGTACCACAAGACGGATATTATAACTATATAAAATTAAACTCCTGAACATGGGCTATGAACATGGGCTCCTGCTAAAATTATACAGAGGAAAAAGATTTAAAAGAAACTGTCAGGGATATGTTCCTTTTCCCTTCGTTTCAAGAGGATTTAATGAATCTGAAAGGTACCAAAGTGACAGTTCAACTAAACCTCAGCATCAGAGAAATTATAAATAGAAATTTTCCAGAAACTGTAATTCCTGAGAACAGGTATTTCTACCTGCTGCTCACAGAAACTGCTCTATTATATTATTACTTGGAGAGATGGGTAACAAGTTAACTTATCTATTTATTTTTAAGAAGTCCTGAGGATGTGGCAAAGGGAAGGGTACTTCAAGATGACAAGAGTCAGGGATGGTAACTGGAGTTGGGTAAAGAGACTCAAAATGTTCATGGAGAAATATGAGGGGAAAAACAGGTCTTGAAATAATGCAAGACTTCCTGCTCTCCAGCCAGATGCTGTGATTTATTGAGCAAGCATCAACTGCCTACATTTCACCACTCCTCCCATTTCCTCTTCAAGGGAGATTAAACTCTAAAGGTTTCTCTTATGACTCCTGCTTTTCATTTAACAAATGAAGCTAAAATTACTATTTGGATGATTTTGACAGACACTCTATTTGTTCAAACATCTGGGAGGCAAGGGGATGGCAGAGATAGCAAAGCATTGCTTCTTTTTGGTTTGTAAGGCTTGTCCATATCAGCCCATAGCAATATGGCAAGAGCTCTTCCTTTTCTGTCTCCCCTCTCTCTCTCTTGTTCTCTCTTTCTCTATCTGCCTTTTCAATTTCTTGGGCAAATGGAATACACAAATAACCTATATCAGAGAACCAGAGAGGTTCTGTCACCTATCCCAAGAGGCAGCAATCCTTTGGATGTCCATGTTCTATTGCTTTCTGGGAAAGACTCTTCTGTACTCATCCATCTTTAGTTGTACAGGTATTTGGATCCTCCTCTCTCCAAGGTAGACTTACTCTCTTGTTTAAACATAGATTCTATTGAAAAAACAAGTTGCTATAACATTACAAAGGACAGCAACTGGGCTGCAGGAGGCAGAAGGTTAGAGGAATTTGTGGTTTAGTAATGAAAATAAAACGACAAAGGGAATCAGAAGACTAGATTCAAGTTCCACTTTTGTGACTGACTTGTGTGACCTTGGTCAGTAATAAGTCTCTCTCTGCTTCTCAGTTCCTCACTATCATGACAAGGTATGGGAGGGTGAATAAGGATGAATGTGAGTATAAATGAGTATTTATGCACACACTATCATGGTCAGGGCTGTTGGGGAGTGCTCTAAGAGCCCAGGAACTCTTGACATTCTGTAGTCTTTAAGACCAGATTCAGCAAACATGACAGATACCTTAAAAGCTCTGGCCTCTGAAATGTACCAATCAGCCCTCACTAGAGGAAAAGCTTCCTAGACAGCAACACCCATAGAGCTAACAAATTCTTCAGTGACTACAGAGTCTGAGAAGAGCATTTTTTTCTCCTTCCAAGTCATTACAGACTCAATGTTTATGCCCCCCCAAAATTTTTTTATTAAAATCTAATCTTTTATCTACATTCTTTGAAGGTGAGGTCTTCTGAAGGCTTCCAAAACTGTGAGAAATAAATCTATGTTGTTTACAAGCCACCTAGTCTATGATATTGTTATAGCAGCCCAGAAGAACTAAGACACCAATTTAGATGAATAAAGGCTTCATCAAGCAGGGAGGTGCAGTGTTGTACAGGTTTAGATGAGATTACAGAATCAATCTATTGTACTAACAAAGGAACAATTAAAATTACTTTTTGTACCCCTTCCCTAGAGAAACATAAATGAAATGTCTTCTGAGATGTTGAGCCTTTAAATCACAGCTCAGGTCTACAGAGTTGGGTGCTAATGAAGCTCCTGCTGTAGGCCAAGGGATTTAAAACTGTTATTTGTCCCCCATGGCCTATGATCCAGGTATTAGAGGCACAGAGCACATGGAGGAATTAAAAAGTCTTTTAGGAATGGAGATTTGGAAAGATGTTCCAGGAATAGAAAGACAACTGCTCCTGGACACCTTCTCTTACATAGAACCCTGCCATGATAAGAGACAAAGGCCTTCTAAGTAGCCACAATTTCAGAATGCCTCAGAGTTCATGGGCTTGCTAGAAGGCATTTGGCCCTGACCTCTGCCTTGAATCAGGAAACTGGCCAAAGCAAAAAGATACAAGGGAAGGAGAATCCACGACTTCTGAGTAAATCTTTGTCAGTACTGGCTTAATCTTACAAGCAAGAGGGTCCCATTATGTGAATTCATTTCTTTCTATAAATTTCAAAGAGTCACTGCTATAATACTCTTTTATGAGGAAACTATCCTTCAAATAGGACCCCAAAATGTGTAAGCTGATCAGAATTGTGGCCTTTTCCAACATTTACATTGAGGAGGAACAGAGGTACTGCAATAAAAGAAAGATGATTTTTTTTGGTCTAGAACTTGGTTAAGTAGCTATTTATAAGGCTGATGACAGTCCACTTGGAATAGGCCAATGGAGTTGCCTCTACTTCTACACTGTGACCACAAGGCATAATATTTCCACCCTCTCCCTGTAGCATGTCTAGCCTCTCCCATCTTAGTTATATTAACTTATGGATAATCAGATTACATGAAGTGGGCCTAAGAGATAAATGTGAAATACCATTACTACTGTTTTCCTTGGTAGGCATATAGGAAGGAAGGCTCGGGTGACTTCAGCCACTTGCTTTCCAAGTTCAGACAAGTCACAGATGTCTTCAATAGAATGAAAAGTTTTCAGGGTCTATTTTTATAAGATGATGATGAAAACAGATAGTGATCTGTGGATTCAGCAGGGATGATGGTCATGGACTACAGTGTGTAGGCTTGGACAGACCTAGTGACTGTGTCAGGACAAGGTGATCTCACCAACAAGAAAAGAAGTATGTTGCTGTCCCAAATGGTTAAGAACAAGAGAACCAACCCCATTGTGTTAGTTAGTTTTCTATCACTGTGACAAAATACTTGAAAAAATCAAGATACAGAAGAAAGGTTTATTTTGTCTCACAGTTTCAGAGGTTTCTATACAGGATCCACTGGCTCCACTGCTATGAGCCTGTGGTGAAGCAGAACATCATGGCGTAATTACATGGCAGAGCAAAGCTGCACACCTCATGGTGGCCAGAAGTACACAGAGACACAGAGAGAATGTGTGTTTGAGAGAGAGAAAGCAAAAAAAAAAAAAAAAAAATTGTGAACCCTGCTGCCAACACTGGGGCCAAGTATTCAATACATGAGCCTTTAGGGAACATTTACCATTCAAACCATAACACACATATTCGGTGACTAGGAGTATATTAGTACATACTACTACTTATCCAAGTGTGCATCCCATGGTCACAAATCTAGGACTTGAAAAATGTTTGAAGGGCTACTGACTTAACTCAATTGTTGTTTCCAAACAATACTCAGAGATAAACCTTTCTTTTCTTTTTAAATTTTTTTTAGTTGTGTATAGACAGAATGCTTTTATTTTAATTGTTTATTTTTATGTGGTGCGGAGGATTGAATCCAGTGCCTCACACATGCAATGCAAGCACTCTGCCACTGAGCTACATCCTTATCCCCTTTCTTTTCTTAATGAATTATTGTCACAAAGATTTCACTAATCTTCTTAGAAAGCTATTAATTACCTAATACCTCTCATTAGCAGGAAGCTTTGCTTTGGGCCTAATCTAAATCCTTCCGGTTGCTCCTAAAATCTAATTCCTCTTTGTTCCCCCCCTTGGCTTAGGTGAGCTTTCAGCAAGCTCCCTGGAATCCCCAACACCCCTATTGGTAAGAATCCTACCTCCCAGTCTAGGACAGAGGCCTGCCACTGGGCAATCTTGTCAATATTCTCCAAACGTCGCTTGCGTTCGTTGATTTGCTGAGTCACATTTCTCATGACAGCCAAAGCAGCTGCCACATATCTGTAATCACTGTGAAGAAACAAGAATGCAAGTTGGATGAACCAATATGCCAGAGAACCAATGTTCTAGATGCCAATCTTAACATCCACTCTATACTCTTTCTCCTTAGTAACAGTATTGATTTTCAGATGGGAACCCATGAGACATAGAATAAAAGACTACACTTCCTATCTTTTTTTCTCAGCAGGGATGACTATATGACTAAGTTCTGTCCAGTGATTATACAAATTATCATGTTGGGCAGGACTTTTGGGGTATCTCCTTTAGGGAACAGAGCACATCCTTCTTTAGTGCTTCCTACATCCTGATGTTTAAAATATGAATGGATGGCTGAAGCTGTACTCATATGCAGGATCATGATGACAAGGCCAATACCCTAGGGGTACAATAACTGAAAGCTGAAAGGAGCGTGAGTCACTGATGACCATGAAGCCACTATGCCAGCCATGGGCCTCCTAACTTATGGTTTCTTTTGCATGAGAAATAGAGTCCCGCTCTGTTTTTACACCACTATTGTTGTGTTGTATTTGATACAACCAACCAAAGTCTAAGAAGGGAGATTTTCACATGACATAGTCCAGACAACATAATCATCTCTCCCATTATTTCTAGGGAGCCTCTGCCCAAAGTCACTTTTCTTCCTGCACACAGTTTTTAAAAATACAGAATTTGAAACCAAAGTCTATGAGCTCAAACTCCACTTATTTGGCAAGTCTCACTCACTCCCCCCTTAATTCAATTTTCTTTTATATAAAATGGGAAGAATCGTGGTAGAATTTATTGATGGGGTTAATAAATTAAATACAATAATCCATGTAAATTGTTTTACTCTTGACCCATAAAAAGTGTTATCAGTATTATTACAAGTCATACATTTCTCTATTAGAGAAATCCCATGGGATGTCTTCCCCTAAACCCAGAATTTTAACACTTGGCCCAGCTTCCTAGGACTTTGGATAATCCATGCATTGAGATTTGAATCATTCTGCCCAGTTTTCTCTGTTTTTCTCTGATCTGATTTCCAATTGAATGGCTCCTGTGAAAGGCAAAATGAAAGTGAGATGTCAGCCATTGGATGGAGCTACAATAAACGAAGAAGGCAAGGCATGTGTTATAGTTCAGTCTTAATACCTTTCCTTAGAAAAGCTGAAAATGCCTTGTGCTCATTAACCTGCTCACTTTCATAGCACCAATTAGAAAATAGAAGGGAAAAATGAAGAGGTACCATTACTGCCTTTTTCTTTCTGAATACATTGAAGAACGTCGTAGACCAAACATAGGCACAGGGAAGGGAGTTCTAACTGCCAGGGCAAAAGTTATAGAGCACATCCCCTTAGTTGGTATCCATGACTAATTTGTACCCTATGTAACTTCCAGATCCATGGACCTCAAAAACTACTGCACTCTATCACCTCCAGTTATAGGTTACACCACCTAACCAATTTATTCTGTCACAAGAAACCTGTTGGAAAAATTGTTTTAATTCTGAGCAATAATGAATGTTAGGTATTAACTATTTTTCTAGTGGCTCTCACTAATGACTCATCTTGAGATTGTGACAAGCTGTCTAGAACATATATCTTCCTCAACCCGTTCCTGAGCAGCTAGCTATCTTACCATCTCCCACCAAACTACAAAAATTTGGGGTTCATGTAGTTTTGAACTGTGCTGAAAAACTGCCTTTCTGGAACTCTTAAGATCAATTATGGAATATATAATTTAACTAGTGAATATTATTACTCCACAAGTAAGATTTTTAGAGCTCTTGACGATGTCCATTCAACAGATACTCAAGATATAGGGCAATTTAAAAACTGTCATACAAAATCATATAAGAATCACTCTTTGATGGCTCACAAATCTCTCTGTGCACAAAATTTACCTAGATAATGCTTTTAAAAGCTAGATGTTGAGACTATTACTTATATTTTATGTCCTTGTTTCAATATAGACTTGCACTCTGTCATTTTCCCTTTCTGGTCTCAGCCTTTCCAGCTGTATAACAAGGAAATCTGACTAGAAGGGATAGCCTTCCTAATCTAGGTAGGATATATATTCTGTATTTTAAGTTAATTTTGAAATATCTTTTAATTTTATCAGGGGGTTCTTCAATGTCCTTATTTGCCCTCAAGAAAACATCTCAGCTGGGAATGTAGCTCAGTAGTAGTGCACTTGCTTAGTATGAATGAATCCCTGGGTTCAATCCCTAGCACCACCCCCACAAGTGCAAACAGATCCTCAGAAAGCTTGGAACTCAGTTCTGGTGATGGGCTGTACTAAGTCTGTTCAAGTGTGACCTAGTCATCTCCAAATTTCAGGTCTAATAAGCAGCTAATATCATTGCCTCAGGGAGAAGAGAGTAGAGTCCTCCTTAATAAAGTCCTATTTTGCTTGCCTCCCTCACAGCAAACAGATCAAGGAAGGCAGATCAATCATTGACCCTGTTACTCATACAAGAGGGAAGTCAAGTATTATTACATTTGTGTTAAAATATGAAATTTGCCTAGGGCTCCAGAACCACAGAAGCATATTAGTTATACTTTACTAAAGAAACAACATCAATTTGAAAATGAACATGAGGATTGACCTAGAAGCTAACTTAAACCAAACCAACTGGTCCACACCCATGGCCTTATGCATTTGCATTTGGAAATCAGCACTAAATGTGCCAGGCAATGGAGCCAAATGGAAATAGAAAGTGGGCCTAATAAGAGTCATGGTGAAAGCTATGAGAAATTGGGCAAAGCCCTTCTTTCTTCTCAGAGTACTCAATCCAAGGAATAGAGCTGAACAAGTCTAAGATCAGGGATTCAACATTAATTAAAATAAAGTTAGAAATAAGGTAGGGGTCAAAGTCTGAGGTAAGACCTATGAAATAGTGGGAATGTTCATTGTAGGTCACACCTACTGTTGGGGGATTACCTGCAGCATGCACCTTAATGGTAGAAGGTGAGTGGTATCATTTATATTCTTGGTACTTATTTATTTTTTAATATTTTAAAAATAGGAAAAGAAAATTCAGGGGAAGCCTCAGTCTGTTTTCCAATAGCCATACTCTGGCTTAAAATACACAACTGGGTTGGGACAGAGTAAGGTAAAAACACTAAAGAAGACCATGCAGAAGTTCAGAGTTAGTACAAGTTGTCCAGACTATCACCAGGACATTTGAGTCTTTTAACAAGAGTGAATTATATAGTTGAACATTTATTGCATCAGGGTTGATTCATGAAGCCAAGCTCAGGACTAAGGAAAAGCTTAAATCTCTGCTGCTTGAGAGTAGGGTATGCATTGTACAATAATAATGTGCATGCAGTTTGTGTGTGTGAACCAATTTATAACTTCACAAGCAACTCTCAAAAATATTCCTTCACTTCACACAAAGCAGCCTTGTGAGGTAAGCAAGCATGTATCATGCTGTTTTGCAGATAAGGTAACAGAAGCTCAGAAAAGGTAAAAATGATATACATCTTCAATAAGGATCAACATGTAAAATAAACTCACTCCTATCTTACCTGTGGTCTTGAGCAGTATACTTGAGGAGCTCAGCCAACTGTAAGGGATACTTGCAGATCTTTTGCACTGGAGTCAAAAGGAAACCATCAATAGCAATGTCAATCATCTGCTGCAAGAGGCGACAGGCCTCAAAGAAGTGCTGGTAGCGACTATCCTTCATCAGCTTGGAGAGCTCCATGCAGGCATCCAGATGGTTGTTGCAATATTCAGAGTATATCCAGAATCCATCTTGCTATTGCCAGAAAAAAAATGAAAGAGAAAGGCTACTCAGCATTCCAAAGCAAGTCTTGAAATAATAGAAAGGAAGACCATGTTCTTATGTAGGAATATTAAAATAATGTCAATTATGCTTAAATTGATCCATAATTTAATCATAAACATTTGAAAAGAAATTATTTAAGAACTAGAGAAACAAACTGTAAAACTCAATATAGAATAAGTAGAAAATAAGTAGAAAAAAGAAAGGTAATGAGAGGAGACTGATTCTAACAATAATAGAGCTTGGCAAGTATATCTGATATTTGGTCATAAAAAGAGATCAGAGATTCTACTTTTGTCAATGACAAACTAAGGTGTTTCAATACACCCTGCCACTGAGAGCAGCTAGAAAAACTGAAAATTATAATAAAATCTCTCTGAAGAAATCATTATCCAGAGCTTCAAATTACCTTCATAAAATATACCTTCAGAAACATATCATGAAGTATTTAGGCCATGATGAGTGTAAGATGAGTGCTGATGGAAAAATGTATGTGTACCTGTGTAAGTATTATATGCATATAGAGAAAAGAGAACAGTTGAGAGATAGGGAGAGCATACTCAAATGATGAAACAAAACAAAAAGGTGAAATGTTAACAATAGTGAACCTGGGGGTAAATAGTATATGGATATCTTTTGTATTGTTTTTATTTTTCAACATTTCTATAAAATTTAATAATTTCAAAGCCTAAAAAATCCTTATGTTTTTCTCATATGTTGCTAAATACTAAATAAAAAATCACCTGATACATAAGAATATAAAACATGAACAAAACATGATAGAAAAAGAAGCAATAGAAAATAGACAAAAATCAAGATGAAGTTATTACACATGTACTTTTCAAAACAAAAGAACAAAAAGTACACAAAAAGAATAATATGCCATAAATACAAAGGATCTGTCTCCTCCAAAAAGTTATCATCATTCTCAAGGGTGAAATACTGAATGTTTTCTCCTAAGTTCAGAAACAAAGCTCCTAATTCAACCTATGTATGTGTATTTCCTGCCTCGTTTTGCCACCTCTTCTCTCTTAGAAACTTTCTTCTCATCAGAGTCTCCCAATGATGGAAATTTCAAAACAAAAAGGATCTTCTATCTTCCTTCAAAGCCAGCTTTAATAAAACCCATTTGCCACCAAATTGACTCCAAATATTGGTGGAACAAAAAGCAGTGTAGCTTAGCCTTTTTCTCTGAGTGTCAATAATACCAACCAGTATCAACATCAGTAATGTGTCAGGATACAAAGCCAATGTACAAAAATCAACTGTTTTTCTATATGGCAAAAAACAACATAAAGTTTAACCTCAAAAAATACCATTTATAATAGTATCAAAAAGCATTAAATACTTAAAAATTAAATTTTCAGTAGAGAACATCAGCAAGGTGTCACAGTAAGACATGTCAGATTCCAAAACTTTGGCAGCTGTCCATTCATGAACAAAAATATTTCAGAAAGAGAGTAGGAGTGCACTTAAGAAGCCACAGAAATATAGTTGAAGAAAAAAACCTAAGAATAACTACACAAAAAGGGTTGGAATAACAGTTTCATTTTTCCTGTCTCATTTACATCCCCCAAATTCTGCTCAGGTCAGAGAAAGCACTTCTTTGGCTCATATGCCCCCTTGTGGGGAAAAGGAGAGCAGCATATACAATCATATTCCTCAGCTTTTTAGAACATTGCTCAAATGACCAACTTTAGTTTCACACCACCCAGGTTTCTAGAGGACTGGGATGGCTGAGATGTCTGGAGACAGTAAAGAACAAGGAAGAAGAATGGGCATCAGTATCAGCCAGGCACTGGGAATCACTGTGACTCCCCAGTGACCTGTTTGGCAAAAGAATCCAGCATCTCTCTGCTGAGGACTTCAACAGCCCTCATGGCTGTTGGATACCACCTAGAACTTCCACTACCAAGTACTACTCAATATTCAATGTCACAGGCCACAGTAGTTTGTTCTTCAAAGGAACCTAGCATTTATCAATGCTGAGAAAACTAACTACTAACTTAGCAACAACAGACCCACTACAACCTGTCACTGAGGATGCTGGAGGTTTTGTTTGTTTGTTTTTTGTTATTTCCTTTTTTTATGTGTGGCAGGGATTAAACTCGGGGTGCTTAATCACTAAGTCACATCCGAGCCCTTTAGTTTTTATTTTTGAGGCAGGATCTTTCTATGTTACTGAGAACCTCACAAAGTTGCTGAGGCTGAACTCAAACTTGTGATTCTCTTGTCTTAGCCTCCCGTATTGTTGGGTTGTGATTTATTTTTGCCTTAACAATCTACAGTTACATAATTTATGCTCTCTCTCTCCCTGCTCCCTGAGGCTACTTGGTGTTACCAAATTGCTGTTACAATAGGTGCCCCAGTCCTACAGTCTTCATAAATTCTAGGTCCCTGACCCACAAGCTCTTTCTCTCCTCTGGGTCTGGAGTTACTTGAGCTTGCCCCTACCATATTCACTTTGGCCCAGATACCCAGCCTTCTCTAAGTGCCTAAGCCACCAGCCCTTTTCCCTATAGCCATCATAGCTACTGTCTCCTTGGGAGCTCTTGCTCCGTGACCCAAGGCAACTACCATGCATGTGTCCACAACAGTTCCATAGTCCTCCACCACAGACTACATCCTCACTACCATGTACAACCAAGGCTTACTCATATAGTCAGATGCCAACCCTGGCCACCACAGTTATACATAGATAAGCAGGTAGCCTTGTACCTCAGAGAGTGCCCTAATTACCATGCTTATACCCATAGCTGGTCCAAGCAATTTTGGACACATGGACAACTCCAGCTCAGATGTGTAGCTGTCCATTTATAAACAGATGGTTTGAACCTTGTCATTAGCCTGAAGAGAGCTCTGCAACTGAGAAAGATTCATGGCCCTTCAAGCTTGTGGCCACTGTTGGCACCACCCATTGCCAATGGCTCTAGACCTTGTCACCCTCTGTAAGTCCATAGCTGGCCTCTGCCCAACATATATGTGCATAAGCTGGCCTCTTCAATATAGGTGTACATATTTCTAGCTTTGGTATTCATCCAGTCTCTGAACATATAGGTATATGAAGACTTCAACAATTTTCACAGCACTGTTGACCTTCTACATCTTTTGCAGTTGCTAACATACCAGATCTCAGCTGCCTAACCCAACAAGACATCTTTCTTCCCAGATATGGAATCACTGCATACTCCTAGAAAAGGTACTTTAAGACACAACATTTGTTGCCACACTGTACCCCAGTATGCATACCCCCATTATCCATAGCAGAGGAAGGTCTTTCCTTATCTACACTAGTCTATAAAATCTAGAGTAGGTGAATATTTCTTAAAATTTGCAGTCACTTTCACAAAACTACAAAGATCTGGAAGAATCATGGAAATATAACACCACCAAAGAAATACAACTGACCGCAAAGAATTAGAGATGTTAAAAAAGAAAAAAGAAGAAGAAGAAGAAATAAAAATAAGATAAAAGAATAAGTGAAATCAATATAGATCATTTGAAATCACCCATAGTAGAAAAATAAATATGAAAGAAAGGAGAGGGAGAAGTGTAGAGGATCTAATGTGACATCAAGAAAGCAAACATTGGGCTGGGGTTGTGGCTCAGAGGTAGAGCGCTCAGCCTGGCATGCATAAGGCACTGGGTAGATCCTCAGCACCATATAAAGTAAAAATAAAGACATTGTGTCCACCTATAACTAAGAAATAAATATTTTTAAAAAAGAAAGGAAACATCTGTAGAATTCAGGCATCCCAAACGAAGAAGACACAGAAAGAGAAAGAAATGTTATTTAAATAAATAATGTGAAAAGTCCCCAAACCTGGGGGAAAATATAAACATTTAAGTGCAGGAAGTTTGGAGATCTCTACTCAAATTCAGCCTGAAGAAGAGTTCACCAAGACAAATTATAAATAATCTGTCAAAAATCAAAGGTAGAGAATTCTAAAAGCAGCAAAAGAAAAGCATATCACATAGAAGCAAGTCTTGAGGACTTGCTATCAACATATTTCTGGAAGATTCTTAAATGCATGGTCCTATGGTTTTTGGATGTCTCCTCCAAAATTCACATGGAAATTTAACTGCAATTGTAGCCTTTTTAAGAGGTGATTATGTCATGAGGGCTTTCCCTCAAGAACAGATTAATGCTGTTGTAACAAGAGTGACTTACTTAATAGGAGAAGTGGATTCCTGATTAGAGAATGATTTGGGCTCATTGCACGTGCTGCTCCAGAAGTTCTAAGCAACAAATATTGGAGGTGTCCTTGTGATATAGATTTGCAGAATTCAAGAGCTATAAGGATTTCGTTTCCCTTACCTAGATTTCAAAGGATATTGTGCACTTCCTTGGGTCTCGAGCAGATACTTGTCACATGGGCAGTACCAAAGAAGAGAACTCCCACTAGGGCAATGACTCATGGAGTCACGGAAGTGGGGTTACCTCCCATTTCCAGAACTATAGAACTACCAGTGTACAATGCGAGACTTGGAGAAATGCAAGCATGAGACTTCTGAGTGAATTGAAGCATTGGGTAATCCCATAGAAGTGGAGCTCCCTGATTTTGGGGGGTACAACTTCCCAGTGTGTCCTGAAGGCAGCACAGGAAGTAGAATGCTATTCTTGAGTCTTAAGACTTAATATTGTTAGCTCTGTTCTTTTTTTTTATTATTCATTTGGGATGTTATATTTATCTTGTTTCCTATTTTGACTTTTTCAAGTGGGAATGTCTATCTTATGCCTGGTCCACTATTTTGGAAGTAAATAAATTGCTTTGATTTTACTGGTTCACAGCTGGAATGAATTTGCCTCACAATAAATTATGCCTTGAATTTCACTCATATCTGAATTAGATGATACTCTAGACTTTGGACTTTAGATTTGATGCTAGGATGTATTAAAATTTTGAAACTATTGACAAAGAAGAAAGTTTTGTACATAAGGATACAAGTTTTGGGAGGCAAAATGCTATGATTTGACTGTATAACCTAATCTCATGAAATTTGTCCCTGTAAGAGTATTAAGAGGTAAGGTTTTTAATAGTTGATTAGGTCATGAGGGGGCTCCACCATAACTAACATCTCAATGCTATTATAGCAGGAGTTGGTTAGTTATTTTGGGAGTGGGCTCCTAATAAAAGGATGAGTTTAGTTCAGTTTTTCTTTTGTATATATTCACTTGTTCTTTCATCAAGTTATGATGAAAGAAGGCCCTCACCTGAGGTCAATAGCATGCTTTTGGATTTCCTAGCTACCAGAAATGTAAGAAATAAATTAATTTTTAAACACATTATCCTGTCTGTAGTACTCTGCAATTGCAATATAAAATGGACTAAGACACATGAAAATTAAACAATGTGCTATTGAATAATGAATGGGTCAAAGAAGAAAAGGAAAATTGTAAAATACCTTGAGAAAAATGAAAATGGAAGCACAATATGGAGCAAAAGCAGTTTTAAGGGCTGTAGTAGAGCTCAGGAGCAGAGCACTTGCCTAGTATATCTGAGCCCCCAGGTTCAGTTCCCAGCATCACATGCGCGCGCGCACACACACACACACACACACACACACACAGTTCTAAAATGTAAGTTTATAGCAACAAATGCCTATATTAAATAGAAAAAAGATGTAAAGGAAACAACCTAACATTACATATCAAGGTACTCGTAAATGAACAAACTAAAACCAATATTAGTAGCAAGAAGAAAATAATAAAGATCAGAGCAGATATAAATCAAAGAAAGAATAGAAAAACTCTAAACTTTAATTTTGGGGGAAAACCAGAAAGCCTTTAGCTAAACTAACTAAAAAAAAAAAAAAGAAAACACAGAAATAAAATCAGAAATGAAAGTGGAAACATTACAAAAATGACTTAAAAATAAAAAGGATCAGAAGGTACCACTATGAACAAGTGTATGACAACAAGTTGGCTATCCTAAAGGAAATGGATCAGGGGCTGGGGCTGCAGCTCCGTGGTAGAGTGCCTGCCTCACACGTGTGAGGCACTTGGTTCAATCCTTGGCACCACATAAAAATAAATAAATAAAGATATTTTGTCTATCTACAACTAGAAAAATTTGAAAGAAAAAAGAAATGGATGAATTCCTAGGAATGCAGAATCTACCATGATTGTCTCAAGAAGAAACATAAAGCCTTAACTGAACACCAAGACAGGCATTGAATAGTAATTAAAAATTTCCCAGTGAAGAGGAGCCCAGGGCTGGGTATAGTGGTGTATGCCTGTAAACCCAGTGACTTGGTAGTCTGAGGCAGGAGGATTACAAGTTAGAGGCCAGCCTCAACAACTTAGTGAAACCCTGTCTCAACATAAAAAGGGCTGGGGATATAGTTTAGTGGTAAAGCACCCCTGGGTTCAATCCCCAGTACCAAAACAAAAGAGGTTCCCAGGACCAGATGGCTTCAAGGCAGAATTCTACAATTCATTCAATTAATTAACATTAATCCCTCTTATACTTTCCAAGAAAATTAGAAATAGAAAGAATATTTCCAAACTCATCTTGTAACTCTAGCATTACCCTGACACCAAACATAGAAAAAGAAACATAAGAATAGAACACAGGCAAGTATCACTAATGAATATGAATGCAAAAAAAATCCCAACAGAATGCTAACAAACCAGATTTAATAACTTATCAAAAAGATTTTACATCATGACTAAGTGGGATTTATATCTGTGATCAGTTTGGTTTAACATATTCAATCAATTCATACGATACATCACATTAATAGAAAGAATGATTTAAAAAATGATCATCTCAATAGGAGTTTAAAAAACTGAAAAGTTCAACATCATTTTGCTATAAAATCTCGAAACAAAAATTTCCTGGAACATTGTGCCTGTTTCATGGAAATAGACACAATGGTAAAATTCATATGGAACCACAATAAGACCCAAAAGCAAACCTGAGAAGGAAAAACAAAATTGAGCATGGGAAGAATGGAGGAACTTTGGGCAAATGGGAGGGAGAGGAGTGGGGTACATGGGGGGTAAGAAAATTGGTGGAATGAGATAGACATCATTAACCTAGGTACATGTATCACTAGACAAATGGTGCAACTCTACATTGTATACTACCAGAGAAATAAAAAGTTGTGCTCCATTTGTGTACAATGAACCAAAATGCATTCTGCTATCATGTATAACTAATTAGAATTTTTAAAAAAGAAAAACAAATTTGGAGACATCACATCCCTTGATTTCAAAGTATATTATAAAATTATACAAATCAAAACAGTATGACACTGGCATAAAACCAGATACCTAGACCAATGGAACATAATGGAAGGCCCACAAACAAACTGAAGCAAACAGTAAACTAATTTTGACAATGGTATCAAAAAGACACAATAGAGAAAGGCTAGTGTCTTCAATAAATGTTCAAGAAACTGGATATCCACATGCAAAAGAATGAAATTAGACCTTATCTTATACCATACACAAAAATCAACTCAAACTGTATATAAGAGAAATAAATACAAGGTCTAAAACCATAAAACTGCTAGAATATAGAGTAAAAGCTCCTTTACATTATTAATTTTTTGATATGACAAACAAAAGCACAAGTAACAGAAGCAAAAACAAACAAGTGGGACTATATCAAGCTAAAAATCTTCGATAAAAGAAAGGAAACAATCAACAAAATGGATAGGTAGCCTACATATTAGCAAAAAGTATTTGCAAATATATATCTGATGGGAGAGTTCAATATCCAAAATATATAAGGAATGCACATAACTCAATAGCAAAAAATAAAAAATAAAAAAATAAACCCTGATTAAATATTGGCAATGGAGGGCTAAGTTTGTGGCTCAATGGTAGAGCACTTGCTTAGCATATGCAAGGCACTGGGTTTGATCCTCAGCACCATATAAAAAAATAAATATAATAAAGATATTATGTCCAACTACAACAAAACATATTTTAAAAAATACTGGCAATGAATTTGAATCTCTTTTCTCAGAAGAAGGTATAAAAATAGTCAACAGAAGCTGGGTGTTATGGTGAGACCTGTAATCCTAGCATATTGGGAGGCTGAAATAGTAGGATCACAAGTACAAAGCCAGCCTCAGCAACCTAGTGAGCACCTAAGCAAGTTAGTGAGACCCTGTCTCAAAATAAAATATAAAAAGGGCTAGGGATGTCACTTAGTGCTTAAACGCCCCTGGGTTCAAGTGCCAGTACAGGTACATGAAAAGAATTCAACATCATCAGGAAAAGGCCAATCAAAACCACAATGAAATATCACGTCACATTTTTTAGAATGAATATTGCCAAAAAAGAGAAGAGATAATGTGTGCTTTCCAGGGTATAGAAAGAAAAATGAATAATTAGATTTCCACAAAATTAAAAGCCTATGGTTTTCAAAGACACTGTTGAGAAAATGAAAAGCTAAGTCTTGTACAGTGATGCATGCCTATAATCTCAGTGACTGGGGAGGCTGAGGCAGGAGAATTCAAGTTTGAAGCCAACTTAGGCAACTTAGATTGTGTCCCAAAATAAACAAAATAAATACAAAGGGTTGGAGATATGATTCAATGCTAAAAATGTTTCAGGGTTCAGTCCTCCGTACTGCAAATAAAATAAGAAAGAAAAAATGGAAGGCTATATCATAGACTTGGATAAAACCTTGCAAAAAACATATCTCTCAAAGGACTTATAAAAAGAATACATAAAGATCTCTCCAAACTAAGCAATAAGGAAACAACCTATTTAAAAATGGGCAAAAGACCTAAACATACACTTAACTGAAAATTTTATACAGATGGCAAATAAACACATAAAAATGTTCAACATCATTGTTCATTAGAAGATACAAATTAAAACATCTTTTAAAATGGCTAAAAGAAACATTACTGATGATGTCATGTGTTGATAACTATGTAGAGCAACTGAAACTCATATTAGTATAATATACAAATTTTCCAAAACTGTCATTTGGAAAACTGTCATTATCTTATAAAAGTTAAGGAAGCACCTACCATACAACCCAGCAATCTAACCCTAGGCAATTACCTCCCAAAAATCAGCGATGTAGGTTCTTATCTTCCCTTTGCAGTCAATCTGTGCTTCCACCCCTGACCCTGGTAAACAATGTTCTGCTTTTTCTTATCATAATTTTTTTTCTTTGTAGACTGTCATATAAATTAAATCATATAGTTGGATATTTTGTGTATAGCATTTTTCACTTAATATAATGTCTTTAATACATATGCCTTATATATGCCTGTTGTTGCATGTGTCAATAGTTGTGTCTTATAACTATTCACATGTTAATGGACATCTGGGTTCCCAGTTTTGAGCTGTTTTGAATAAAGTTGAAATGACTATTTCAGTACAAGATTTCTATGAGAACCTAGGTTCTCATAGAAGATAAGAAAATGCTTTCATTTTCCAGTACTGGGGCTTGAACCCAGGAGAGCTCTAGCACTGAGCTACATGTCCATCCCTTTAAATTTCTGATTTATTTATTTTGATTTTGAGACAGGATATCACTAAGTTGTGCAGACTGGCTTTGATCTTGTGGTCCTTCTGCCTCAGCCTCCCCAATAGATGGGCATACAAGTATGTGCCACCATGCCTGGCAAAGATAACTTTTATGGATTAATAAAAATTCATGCCTATAATCTCAGAAATTCAGGAGGCTGAGGAAGGATGATGTTGAATGCCAGCCTTGGCAACCTACTGAAACCCTATCTCAAAATTTAAAAAAATAATAAGAATAAAAAATAAAAAGGGCTGGGGAAGTGGCTCAGTAATAAATTGCCCCAGGATTCAACTCCCGGTATGTAAAAGAAATACTCTATATCTTGATTATAATGGTAGTTACACAACTATATAAAATAGTTTAAATTCATTGAAATATTTACTGCAAACTGGCAAATCTTATTGTATGTTAATCATTCCTAAATATTGTTGGCAAAAACAATATCCTAGAACTAATAAAAATGTAACTTTAAAAGGTAAAATAACACATTAAAAGGGCTAACATACCATTATTATGAAGATAACAATATAAAAAAACATTCTTTTAACGTGAAAATTGTTGAATTCAAATTCACAACATTAATAAATTTAAAGGTAAAAGCATGCAATTATTTCTGTAGATCAGCATTTTTTTAATCCTTCAGGAGTCATTTGGCAATTTGACAGCCTAGAGATTTTTTGGTTGTCACAACAGAGATGTCCAAGTGCTACTGGAATCCAGTGGGTAGAGTCCATAAATGCTGTTAAAATACCTTAAAATGCACAGGGCAGCCCCAAATTGAAAACCGTTGTTCTGTATTCTACTTTATTCACTCTATAGGATGACTGTGGTATCTATATGTTGCTATAACGTAATTATATCTACTCTGTTTCTTGCTACACAATACTACAAAATCAACATCCTCATGTTTCTTATCCCTCATGCTAGGGATAAATTTGTATGTTGCTTCTAGTTGTATGCCACCATACACAACACTGCCATGCAATCAATGGCCTTGTACATGTTGGCTCTGGAGCTCTGTAAGAACTTCTCTGGGATATAATTTAGGAATAGAACCACTAGGTGAACATACTTTATATACAAATAGAGATATGAAAAATTGTGCTCTATATGTGTAATAAGAATTGTAATGCATTCCGCTGTCATGTATTTAAAAAATAAAATCAATTAAAAATAAAATTAAATTAAAAAAAATAGAGCCACTAGGTCATAAACATGCTCAACTTTTATAAATACTACTCAGGTTCTTTCAGGAATGGCTAAACAAATTTATATACCATGTAGAATAGAGTTATATATAAGACCTTAGGATACTATTCTTAGAGAGACCCGGTTGAAAGTTTTGCCCTGGACTAGCATCTTGGAACTTGGATTTCAAGAGGGTTCCCTGCTCTATGATAAACATAGTTTACTACCTGGACACAGTTATATACACCTATGATCCAAGCTGCTAGATATAGGAAAGCTGAGATAACTTAGTAAAACCCTGTCTCAAAATAAAAAATAAAATAAAATAGGCTGGGGTTGTAGCTCAGTGGAAGAGTTCCCCTGATTTCAATCCCTAGTTAAAAAAAAAACAAAAAACAAAAAAACTCACTGTGCCTGTTCAAACATTGTGGTTTATGTTGAACAAGTGCTTTCCTTCTGAGAGTCTGAAATTTTGTATATGCTAGGCAGAGAGTGCCTATGTGACCAATAAAAGAGAAAAAATTTGGATATGAAGTGTCTAATAAATTTCCCTGATAGACATTTCACATGTTGTCACAACTCATTACTAAGGGATTTAAGTGCATCTTACCTGACTCCACTGGGGGAGGACTCCTAGAACCCTGTGTCTAGTTTCAGCTAGACTTAGTCCCCTGTATCTTTTCCTTTTGGTGATTTTTCTTTGAATCCATTCAGTATAATAAACATAGCATTGAATAAACTATATGCTAAGTCCTGTAAATCCCCCTGGCAAATCACTGAACATGAGTGTGATCTCAGGGACCACCTCAATGCACATCCCCATTAGCAAGGTAAGAAAGTTTCTAAAAGACTTATTTGTAATGGCACACTTTGTGTCATTTGAATTTTGCATCATATGTGTGCATTTCTTCTTTAAAAGTAAATATTTTATAAAAATGGGAAGAAGGGCTGTCAAAACAACCAGGTTATCTGTGAATGAGATCCAAACCATGTTAGAGAACCACAGAGGTCACATACAGAAACATCCCCATACTCTACAGGAGGCAAATAAAGCCCCAAGAGGACAGGGTACTTGTATAGAATTACCAAGACCATTATCATAGGCATAGATATCAAATCCTCAATGTCCTATTTCCTACTGTTCCTTCCTCTAGGCCCATAGCACCTTTTCTTGCACTTGTTGATTCTACTACTCTAGTGCTCTCACCTAAATGCCTTTCAGAGTCCTACTCTCTTGCTAACTCTGGCCACCTTTATTTCCCAAATCCTGGATTTACCATGTAATGAATATGTTGAGTTCCTCCCAAAACACTGACTCTCATGGAAACTGAACCCAACAAGAAAACAAAATAGAAGCTAAAGAAAAATCCTACTTATAACTATCTTGAAGTACAAGGAAAGGAGAGTGGAATTGAAAAGAAAGAGAATCCTAGGCCAAACCACAGTACCTTCTTAAACCCTCATATCCTTTTTAAAGACCAGGAATCAAAAGCTGGGCTAGAGAGGAACTTGTCCCTCACTACAGGATAAAGCAGATGAGTAGAACCAGACATGCTCCTTCTATTTCTTCCTAATGGTATTTCAAAAACCTCCCCAGGGTCGAGATATAGCTCAGTTATTAGAAGCACTTAGAGTGCTTGCCTTGCATGTACAAGGCCCTGAGTTCAATCCCCAGCACCACAAACAAACCAACAAAACACTTCCCCAAAGGGATAAGATACTTACATGCTCTAGGAAGCAGGGTCCTATCTCACTGAGGTGGGGGTCATCATTGTTGTACTGTTTCTCCAGGTCTCTCACGAAGCCCATCTGAAACCTGTAGATGTCTTCAATGTTCCCAAAGATTACCTTCAGTTGTTCATCACTGAACATGTCCCTTCTCTTCCGGCACTGCTTCAGGTAGCCCTGAAGACAAAGGAAAACTCCAAAATGAAGATGTCCACTACTCTCAGAAGGCTTCATTGCTTCCCAAACACTTGAGAGCATCACTTCAGCTCCATGAAGTAGGCAGAGAATAGTCATTTCCAATTTTCATATAAGGAAATTGAAGTTTAGAGAAGGAAGGATACTTCACTAGTAAGTGATTTCCGCAAAAGTCTTCAGAGTATAAAGACACCAGAGTGCAGGGTTTTCCCCACCATTCTTTATGATTGGGACCCCAACATCAAAGGGCCCCTTTCCAGAAGGTGGTTTTGCACAAACTTGTCTTAGTAGCTATTGGTTTAGCTGGATCCATTCACATCTCTTAAGTTTTATTCCTTATAAGACAAACCCAAATGTCTTAATAATATTGAGAATAATTTGGCAATGGAGGGCAAGTAGGAAAATTTCCATTAAGGGAATGTTAATAGACCAAACTAAACCATTTTTAAGGTGAATATCTCAGCTATTTAAGGTAGCTGGCCTGAAGAGATTATTTGGATGAGCTCAGCCCAAAAGCCCATGGGTGCCTGGGTATGGTATTTCTAAGAGGGTAAGTGTTAGGGCACATTGATAAATAAACACATGAATTAATACAGATAATCATGACAAAAAGAGAAGGGATCAGACGAGATTGGGCGCATTCAGGGTGGTATGGCCGTAGACATAGTAGAGGATAGGGATAGGAAAGGCAGTAGAATACAACAGACACTAGTATGGCAATATGTAAATCAGTGGATGTGTAACCAATGTGATTCTGCAATCTGCATACGGGGTAAAAATGGGAGTTCATAACCCACTTGAATCAAAGTGTGAAATATGATATGTCAAGAACTATGTAATGTTTTGAACAACCAAAAATAAAAATTTTTAAAAAAATTAATTGAAAAGATGTCCCTGTGTATTTTATATAAATCAAACTATTAAATGTCATTATGTTGTTAAAAAAAAAAGGAAAAGAGAAGGGATGAAAGGAATCTTGGTTTGGTAAATGAACACTGAGGCAATATAATGAGATCTGGGGCACACTATAAGTCAGGGAAATAGAAAAAAAACACAGCTGAGGGGCTGAGGTTGTGGCTCAGCGATAGAGCACTTGCCTAGCACATGTGAGGTGCTGGGTTTGATCCTCAGCACCACATAAATAAATAAATAAACAAACACATAAATAAATAAAGGTATTTTAAAAACACAGCTGAAATTGGGTTTTCCATTCTAAACCTACTTGTGTGGATTCTTTAACTGATGATTATGTCTTTATTAGAAATTGTTAGTAAATAAAAATGTTCTAGGTGAGAATGAATTATGCTCACTTGCTTTCATCTAAAAACTAAATGTAATTTTCTGAACACCTTCATTATGTACTGAGACCCTAATGCATGGAGTGTATTTAGTTTCTGATTTACCATATTTACCCTGCCTCCATCCTTACTTTGTCTTACTTTGTCTCCTTTAACACAGCTGCCAATGAGGTCATTTAAGAGTACTCCAGGACGATTCTCATCCCTGGTGTCAATTCCTTTACCCACCAGTTTCAAAATCTCATTTCTATTTCTCTTCTCATCCACCAAATTCATCCATTAATTTGTAAGTATACTTCAAGTTTTCAAATTAATAATCTGTGCCTGTTTTGACATCTATTTAACTGAAGTCTTCTACCTCATAGACTGGCATGCTCAAGATTTCCTGCATCCTTTCATATCCAGTGCTTGACCAGAAAGAAGAAGCTCTATAATTCCTATTTACCTTTCTGGCTCCACTCTCTTTACTAAACAATCTCCCAAAATTCTGCTTTCCTAGAAAGATTTCCTTGACTAATAGAGAATCAATAAACTGTAGCCCCTTCTTGCTTAATATGTAACTTCTAGGGCTTAATCTGTCTGGATTGGTCTGTGTGTCTGCCTCTGTGTGTATGTATTTTGTGTCACCCTACCACCTTTGATAGTGTCTTAGCCACAATGGATTAGGGAGAGCAGTGGGCATAATGTAACAACATTAAGCTGAGGGACAGAAGCTTCCTCAACTCTGCTCCCATTTTTTCTCCATAAGATAGGGCCAAGGATGAAAAACAAACTTTCAGTATGAGCAAATTAAAATGCTAATACCCCTTTAAATTTTGGGTTTTTGATAAACACAAAATTTTTGGCATATTTAGTAAATTTTTAGTATAAATTTCTCAGATTTAGCATATCACTTCTTGGTAAGCAGTTGGTAATGATAAGTGATTGCACGGAGTCCAGCCTAGACAGCTCCTTTGTTCCCTGGGAAGTCATTCATAAGGAAGGAACCAAACATCATAAAATCCCCAAAATGCAGCGAGAATGCTAGAATTCAATGTTATATTTCATATAACAGAAATATAAGGAAGAAAGTGATCTCTGGAAAAGAGGGTGGGAGAGAACATCAGTTCAGTTTCCTAAATTCTCCAAATATGCCATTCATTGCCATTATTAGGGAAATTATTTTCTATTAGATTATGTTTGCTGGGATTAAAGATGCATATTAGGAAAAATATGACTGTCCACAGGATGGTGGGAACCTAGAGTGTTTTATCAATTGTTGTTCTTAATGCTAGATTGTAAATATGTTACATGTAGCTGGATGGAATATGACATAACTATTAAAATTATTATGAAGACTATGTAGAAACATGAAAGAATAAACAATGGCATCATGTTAAAAAGCAGAACATAAATGTTAGATCCCTATGATTAGAACACTTCAAATATATATGTACATGTACACATTTGAAAGTGTTGAAAGGATTATGCAAACCAAAATTTTGTTCTATTTTGTGGGTATGACTGATTTTGGTACTATTTTTAAACTTCCTGTAATGCTTTTCTTAAATTGTCTTCATGATTAAACGTGAGAAAAAGTCTTTTCCAGAGAGTATAAAGAAAATACAGCTATAAGAAGGCTTCCTTGAATGCAATATTATCAATGAAGAGGGAAGGATTAAATGAATGCCTTATAAAAATTTCCTCCAGCACAAGGGTGTTTAAAACAAGTGACTTGCTGAAAGGTTTACAAACAATTTTTAGAAACTACATTTATCAAGGAATAAAGGATAGGATAAGAATATGTGAGTATTTGGAGCACCCCAAAAGGTTAACTTCAACCTCTATATCATCCAAATGTCTTGGCTTCTGGGAAAACAAAAAATGAAGAAATATGAACAGTTCACTGGATTCTTACCTTTATTTTTTATCCCCTTCCTTTGTTTGGCTTGATGACTATTGAAATTTCCACAGCAGTAATGAACAGAGATTTGGTTTAGGGACCTATCAGTATCTGTTGCTTCTCATTCACTCATTTTTGAAGGTATGTAAGTTTAAGATGAACTAGCCATGAAAAGTGACTGCCAAAAAACCCAAAACTTAATATCATTTTAAGTTATTGAAAAGAAAAAAATTAGATTGAGAGGCAAAAATGAGAAAGGTAACGGAAGGTAGTCACACCATTGCAGGACAGTTACAATCAATTCTGTGGGACCCTTCTCTCCAGTCCCTTTTCAAAGAAGCATCAATAAAACAGTGCACAGTCAGAAGGGAATAAGCAGGATCTAGAGGGACCTGAAAAGCAACACCATTAAAAATGGTGGGAGGAGTCAAGTATATTTGTCTTGTAAATGACTTAGGGGTCCTCTGAAGACCTATGAGAAGTGAGAGAGGGAAAAGAAGGGGTCCATGACTTTTCCTTTCAGGCATGTTTCAAACACTCTCTCTGACCCCTGTCTCAATGGCAAGAGTAAATAGGGGCTATAGAAATGGGAATGAACTAATTCAACAGTTGCTGTTTACTGAGCCTCACTTGTGTTCTGGGGGGTAATATGGGCATATAATAGAATCAAGACCACAGAGTAGTTAAGAATTATGTGGGTGTTATCAAATCAGTCACAATTGGCATGAATCAGCACTGGCATTGCTATGGTAACAGCCAAGGAATGTTGCTCATCCATTTCACTTTGTTCTTAAACCCACAAGGGCTAATGTAGAATTCTAAATCTAGTGCGTTGATCCAGAAATAGTGCTTTGACATGGAATATAAACCATACCTAAGATTTGCAGGGATGATTCCAAAAACTTCTGAGAAATAAGATGGATCAAAGAGCCTCTGGATCACCCATGTTATGAGAAAATCTTTAAGGAAGTCTATATAGCCTTAATGTCTTCAACTCTAAGTTGAAGGTATCAAAAATTATTTCATTGGCTCCTTTCAGGTCTCATTTTCTTGGTTTTGTGGGTTTTTGTTTGTTTCTTTCTTTTTTTGGTTTTGATTTTGTTTTTTTTGGCCTGGAAGTCTGAAGACTGATGTGAGATCAACAAACCAACAAATATCATCTTGAATATGAATTTAAGAAAATAGAGAGATAATAACCATAGTTATCTTATTCACAGCTGTTTCCTTAGAGTTTAACATAATACCTGGCATATAATTGTACTCTGTAAGTATTTGTTGAATAAATGCAAAATGACTAACTCTTCCCATGCTAATGATGGCGAAACATAACTTAAAAGGAGGATATTCAAATTGATGGCTTTCTTTTTTTCTCCTTTTTGGGATAGGAAACTCTTTATTTAAATGAAATAAAACCATTTTTTTTTAAAAAGGAGGTAACAGGAAGAATTCTTTTTTTTTTTTTTTTTTTGGTACTGGGGATTGAACCCATAGGCACTCAACCACCTATTCATATCCCCAGTCTTTTTTATCCTTTATTTTGAGACAGGGTCTCACTAAGTTGCTTAGGACCTCACTAAATTGCTGAGGCTATCCTCGAAAGTTTAATCCTCCTGCCTCAGTCTCCCTTACTGAGATTATAGGTGATACCACTATGCCTAGCAAGGAAGGAGATATCTTAAACAGGGAAAAATGACAAAACAACATCTGGATTATTCAAGGTAGTCCTATAAATGAGCAAGAAAGATATGAGATACTATAGGAATATGGGAAAAGGATAGGAACAGTGCTTAGAATGTCCATGGGGTCTATATAGGGTAGGGCTTAATGTAAGCAAAAAACCCTGAGCTGGTCACTTTAGGCTAACTAGCAGCCTCACCTTTTTACCAAAGTATGCTATCGAAATATTACGTTCTACACAATGTGTGATCTTTTTCTATATATGCAAAAATATAGGAACAATTGGGAAATACTGGGATAGTCAAATTAATAAGAAAATCCAAATAGCTAATAAATTTGAAATCTCGGGTTTGAACATATCAAGTGGAAATGAAACTATAGCATGATAAAATTGATTAGACTTAAGGAAGAATTGCTTCATAGTGAAGGATATGAGATATTAATATAGGTATCTCTGGAAAGTTGCTCTGGGCTTCTTTTCCATGTTTAGAGGTCCCAGGTTGGCTTTTCTGTGTAGGTGCTGAATATTCCTAGGGAGCAGGCCTCGTTCCCAAAATCCCGAAAATGTGAGATACTGGAAACCTTCTAGGACTCTCTAAGTCCACAGGGTAGAAAATCTACTGCCTTAGATCCAGACTGTTGGATGGGTGGACACACAAACAACATGAAAAAGCAAGGGAACAAATCACTCCAAGCAAACCAAGATACTTCAATAACAGAACCCACTGATACCACAGTGGAAGAAATATAAGAGAAGGAGTTTATAATGTACATAGTTAAACTGATCTGTGAAGTAAAAGACAGTATAAGGAGTAAAATCAGAGAGAAAATACAGGAACTGAAAGATCACTTCAATAAAGAGATAGATTCTGGGGCTGGGGCTGTAGCTCAGTGGTAGAGCACTGCCTTGTACATGTAAGACATTGGGCTCAATCCTCAGCACTACATAAAATAAATAAATAAATATATTGTGTCCATCTACAACTAAAAAAATATTTTTAAAAAACCCAGAAATCCTCAAAATGAAATGTCTCAGGAAAGCTGGACTAGCTCCTGTGCATGCATTTTAAGACATAATTTATTTCACAGATACAGAATGACTTGAAAGAGCTCATCTTCCCCCAAAGAGTCAGACAAGACAGCTTTATAAGGCATCTTTAGTCCTGGTTTCCCTGTGCCTCAGTTTCCCTGATTGTTAAATGAGTACTGAGGTTACAAGAGACAATATAATCAATCATTGGTCATGGTGATTTAGAGTTAAATTGAAGGTCTCATATACTACTGTCTGGATTTAGAAATAAGAATATGGTCTTAGAGTAGAACTTGGCTCATTCAAAATGACCTTTTATTGACTTTACTGAATAACTTTCATTAAAAGTAATTTATTTACAACTTACTCATTTATAAAATGAAAGTGTTGTTGTACCTTAAATGTTTATAAAGCAATTTCTGCTACCAGCAGTGTGTATATAATATAGATAGATAGATATACATACATATATAGAGAAGAAAGATTCTCTAATAGTGTCTTTATTCTATACTGAATACAGTGTCTCTCATTTTCCCTCCAACAAATACAAGAGTGAGAATTATTTAAGCTCTTCTTGACCCACAGAAAAAGAAAATCATGTGATAATGAGTAAAATGTGCCTCCATGGGTACCAAGAAGAAAGTAGAAGATTCAGAAGAATCCTGTAATACTACAACTTTCCCTAGTGACAGCATATCTACATCTTACAGAATCACAAAAAGTAAGAGCCAATAATCACTTAAATAGCAACTCCAACCTACTCATTATAGAGATGAGTACAAGGTCCAGGGTGAAAAAGACTCTCCTGAGCCTTCCTAACCAATCAGTGACTCAAATGGAACCTTAAATGGGCATCAAAAATTCTCAGTCTGGTATTTTTTTGATAGATCATTTGTTCCTCACAGCATTCAGTTTAGAGGTGACACAATCCAGGGCAAAAATACTGTCTCTGGCTCAACTAGATGCAGCTTTCTCCAACTGTCTTTGACATCTGTGGCTACAGGGACAAAGGGAAAGATTTCAAGACATCAACAAAAGCTCCTAATTAGGTTGGCTATATTGGGCAAATCCTCAAAGTAAGGTTATAGCACTCCATATGGGAAGATGAATACTTCCATTATGTGTTCTGTAAGAAGAGGCCTAGATATTTGGGAGTTGGAAACAGATGATCCTCTAAGACTAAAAGACTCCCATGGGGCCATTACCTGGAAACTCTTAAGAAAATATTCTGCTTCCTAGTCACTCAATCTGTTGATTCCAAAAATAGGAATAACAATTTTTGCTCTGTTTGAAAAATAAATGGCATATAATGTAAATATATGTGAAAAATTATATTTAATTCTTGTTTTAAGCAATACTTATGAAGCATCTACTATGCTCCAGGCATTGATTAGGGGCAATGCATCAGAAATCATGAGATGAAAACCCCTGCACCTCAACAGAATTTACATAATGGTGGGAGATGGACAATAAGCAAAATATATAAGTAAAATATATATCATCCATAGTGTAATTGAGAAAAATTAAAAAGGAAAGGGAGAAAGGCAATACAAGTTTATAGATATAATTGTCAGGAAAATTTCTACAAAAATGTATTACTTGAGTAAAACCTTGAAGAAGACAGGGAAGGCAGCCATGTAGACATCTGGAGGAGGAATATTCAAGGCAGAGGACAATACAGTGCAAGGACTCTGAGTGAGAGAGGAGGAAACTGAAGATCTGAAAAGTTAATGGGTCATCTTTTAAGAACACAGGGATAATTAATAACTAAGGATGTAAAAGCCAGCACTCCCTGTCCCCAGAGTCCTTGTTCTTTCTTCCCTACCTTACTGCCTCATGAAGAGGGGGAAGATAGCCTTTAATCTTCCAAAAAAGGGGTAAGCAAATGTTGAGGTAAAGAAAGTTAATGAAAGTTAAGACCCACAGTCCTTGGCCTTGGTCTTCTCAGAAGAGCCCTGTCCAATATGGTTGCCATCAGTAGTATGTGGTTAAATTTAAGTAAATTACATTTAAATAAAATTGAAAATTATATTTCTCTGTCACACTAGTCACATCTAAAATGTTCAATTGTCAAAAATGGTTGGCTAATAGATACTGTACTGGAGAGGGAATGAAGAATACTTTACCCAGTAGGTAGCATTGATCTAGAGAAACAAGAATGTTGAAAAATGTTGTAGTACTACTGACCTCAAAATGGCCCCAAGGCTGGGGGATAGAAAGTAGGATTTGATCTCTCCTCTAGAAGGAAGGAGACAAAAAGACTTAAAGAAGAATTTTCCCTGCATCAAGTGGAAAGCTATCATTGTGTGTGTTTAGTTCTTTTTCAAAAACATATTACTACAGAGTTGAGACTATAGCTCAGTGATGAAGTGATTGCCTGGAATGGGATATGTCCTGGATCTGATGCCCAGCACATAACTTTTTTTCCCATTTCTCATAACTGTTTAGTAAAATGCCCTTTGACAATGTCAGCTTGCCTCTACTGAGCTCAAAAGAATATGAGCAGAAAAGCTCTCACCTTAGGAGAGGAAGATATAGAAGGGATGGGGTTAGATAATGTATCAAAGTGACATACTGAAGGAACTGAAGTTTGTCCTTCTAGCCTTCATCTTTTATGGATTACTTTCCCCAAATTCTTTTCTGCTCAAACCAATAAATGTTCTCCAAGTGAGGGAGGAGGACCAGTAGCATCAGCCTCACCCTTTATACTTAGAGATGCTTAAGCCTTAACCCAACCATAAAATTGACAACTTAGGTTCCAAGAGTGAGGATGCTGGGATCTGCATGCTTAACAATCTCTCCTGGGGACTCTGGTGCACATTCTAGAATGCCAATTACTAGCTTGGAGGAACATGTGTTTTGATTTAATGAGTAAGGATAGGCCCTACATGAGAGCAGAAGCTGGATCCAAAACAAAGAGGGTAAGGGTAGTGTTATGATTTGGATGCACATGTGTGAAACAATATAAAAATGTTCAGAGAAGAAATGATTGGGTTGTGAATGTCTTTTTTTGGTGGGGGTGGGGGGGCAGTTATCGGGGATTGAACTCAGGGGCACTCAACCACTGAGCCACATCCCCAGCCCAATTTGTATTTTATTTAGAGAGAGAGTCTCACTAAGTTGTAAACCTCGCTTTTGCTGAGGCTGGCTTTGAACTCATGATCCTCCAGTCTCTGCCTCCGGAGCCACTAGGATTACAGGTGTGCAACACTGAAGCCAGCTTTGTTTTGAGAGTCTTAACCCAATCAGTGAGTTAATCCCCTGTTAGGGAGTAAATGAGTGGTAACTGAAATGGTAGGGCGTGGCTTGTGTGGAGATATAATATATATATATATATTATCTGGTAAGTGGAGACCTCTCTTTGCTTCCTTATCACTATGATGTGAGCTGCTGCCCTCTGCCACACTCTTCCATCATGATGTCCTGCCTCACCTAGAACCCTGAGGAATGGAGAAGGCCTTCTATGGACTAAGATCTTTGAAACCATGAGCCTTCAAATAAACTTTTCCTTCTCTATAATTGTGCTGGTCGGATCCTTTAGTCACAATAGAAAAAAAATGCTGACTAAAACAGGTAGAGATTCAAGCTAAGGAAGGAGACAAACATGGGGGAAAATGTAAAGGGGAACAAAGAGAGAGAAGGGGAGGGGAAGGAGAGAAAGTGAATATGGATGCATGAATAACAATGAGAAAAGGAGAGAAACCAAAATCAAGAATCTTAAGGGAGCAGTTTCATACATTTGCCTACACAAGTTGTTTTTACCCCACTGAAAAGCTGTTGATCCCACTAAATAGAATCTGGCAGGCCAATTCATTTGCCCTTTCTAACATCTTGGGACCATCACAGGCAGGCCCATGAGGATTGTCAGTTCTTCATGAAAGTGCCCTCCACCCCCACATGTAACACCATGACTACCTCACAAATGTCCTTGAGGTGCTTGATGTAGTGACGCTCAGTACTCATGATCTCATTGATGACATTGGCCCGCATCTGGTCCCGGTTCTGTAGTGGCCGGCCCAGACAGAGGCAGTCTGAGTTGGGGTCCAGGTGGCCATTCTGCACATCACTGGGCCCTTCCTCCACCCCATCCTCCTGGTTCACCCAGAGCTGTAGAAGCAAGCAGAAAAATAATAATTTATTAACCTCTCTTCTTTGAAGACTTTCAGTCAAGTAGAAAAAGGACAAATTAAAACTTTTAGGAATTCAGAGAGCCTTCAATCAAAGGTCTCTGCAAAGAGAATGTCAGACCTGGCCCTGAGCATGATTCAAATCCCCTCTAGGTCTCTGGTGACCTATCTGTGAAATGGAAGATATGGGCGTGAATAAATGATCTCTGGGTAGCTTCTTGGCCAAGAAGGTCTCAGAAGAGTGGGAAATGGTGGCAAGAAGAACTTTTTTATGCTGAAGCACATCTAGATAACCCGGCAGGATCAAATAAAAGAAAAAAATTAAACTATACATCTTAAGTGCCACAGCTGGATTATTGTCAAAACACAGCATTTAAGTGCCTATGAGTGTGACCATCAAAGTTAGATGCTGAAGTGGGTGTCTCACAAAGAGGGCTTTGGTATGACTTCCATCACAGGGTATACAAATAATAATAAAATTTTAACTGTAAAATTCCTGGGACATGCAAATATTTCTAACCCTTCAAGATCATGATGGGGATGGCATAATATTTCCCAGGGACCTAAAAATAACAGTCACTGATTAAGCACTTAGTATACAACAGGAACTATGCTAAGAACTTTCAGTAAACTTATATTCAGTCTTGCTAAGTAGGTACCATTGTTACTCCCATTTCACAGAAGAGGAAACTGTGGCTAAAAGAAATTAAGGCATGAGTTTGAAGTCACACAGGAAGCAGAGAAGCTGAGATAAAAGCCAGACAATTTGATTCTACAGCCTACCCACTTAACCACTATTCCAGCAAATTTGTGCCTCTGACTCTTAAGGGGGGGCATGAAGAAAGATGGAAAGGGTTTGGGCCAATGTGGGGTGAGAATTATTAGAATAATTAGAACTGGATATAGTTGACACAGATTGAAATTGTCTATTCCAAATCATGAAGTTGGAGGGAAGCTGGAAAAACTTCTTTTGGGAAAGCTGGGTGATTTGGAATAGACTTAGCTTGAATCAAAGAGATGACCTATTTCACCTCAGTCCTAGAAAGGGGGAACGTATGGCGGTAGGGAGAAAAAGATGGCTTGGAACCCTAGGGAGAGTGGTAAAATTTGTCAAGGTTAATTAGATAAGGAGCTTGCCAATTATCTCAACATCATTAATCAACTCTCCATACTTCCCTTCCCTACTCTCCAATTTTTTCCACATCCCTGACTCAAGAAGATCAGATCAAACAATTTAGATTCATCCCCATTTCTGCCATCTGAAAAGCCTGTTAGTATGTGGCTTTAGGATAACAGAGGCTTTAAGATGAAGCTAGAGAAAGAATAGTTACTTCTCAACTCTGAGTATTCTTCCTTCTCAGTTTCTTTTCTAGGAGGCAGGGAGCATTGTTATCTCCCAGGAAAACCTAGAGATGTTATTAGCATATATTCTACTTCCTTGCTACAGGCCAAAGCAAGTAGTGATCACTCTGTTTTAATACATTTTCCATAGTCAAGTGTACAAAATTTATCTAACCCCAAATCTATCACCTTCCTTAAATTCTCTATTGGAAATCTCTTCCAAAAGGTCTGTTTTGTGCCTTCAATATGCTAATAGCTACCCTGTAATATAATTGAGAGACAATATGAGAGATGATTATTCAAAGGTTGAGAACTGCTGAAAAGGTAATTCCAAGGCACTCACAGTAAACACCTCATATGCATGATGTTGCTATTTATAATAATGAAAACATCACTCACAAGCAATTTATTAGCTTGCTCTACTTCTCAGACTGAGCTAAGCCCTGTTATACAAAAGGTACCACTGGGAGGCCTTTAAAATATAAGAATCATTTATTTTCTTCTCTGGAGTTTAAGACAAATTCAAGTCAAAACATTGGTTTTTGGATGACTGAAATAAGATGGAATATTTAGAATAGTTCCAGTGGGAAGGAATACAGAATATGAGGCCAGAAAACTAAAAAGTGAGGAAGGCAACTTCATTCCAACAACCCCAGAAGCCCATTCCTTAGGTTAAGACACTGCTTTCATCCAAAATAACTATCAGTATATTCATTAATTTATTCAAGAAATCTATGTCAATGCCTATCATAGGTCAGATATTGGGGATAGAGCAGCAAACAAAATAAACAAAGCTTTCCCTTTGTGGATCTTAACTTTGGAGAGACAATGTTTCCTAGCCTAGAAAAAGGTGCCATGCAAGGCACAAAATATTGTGTTCCTGAACTCAGGGTCATAGAAAAGATCCTCTAGGCCTTATGATATGACATTTTGGCCTATCCCCTAAGTCTCTGGTCTTGAGAGTTTCCCTATTCTGGGCAGATGAAGGCCCTAGTCCACTTGCATGTCAGAGTGCAGAGAAACAGGTGAGCCTTTAAGTTTCTCTTCCCTGGGTGGAATTTCAGCCCAGAATGCCATTATCAACCTGCACAATGGCCTGTGTAGGTTAATGTGTACCTTTCTACAAGTGTTATTCACTGATGCTGCAATTAAAACCCATAGGCTGCTGGATTATTAGTTAGAAGAAGGGCAATGTCCCAAAACTGCCAGGTTGGAAAACTTTTCCAGAAACCCTCTCAGAGTACTTAAAGGCTGGTTTCCTCAGCCTTAATTGAACACCAAAGTAGACTGGAGTAGTGTAGTTCAATGTAACAAATAATTACATGGGACCATTTCTGTGCCTAACTAACATTAACTGTGAGTGAGACATAGGTGAGCAAGACAACCAACACCTTCATCTTCTTTCAAAACCAAGGTGTGCTTTCCAAATCAGAGACAATCTCTGGTCTCTCATTTTTCCATTGCAACTGGTATTGCCTTCATCTCTATATCTGCATAAGTTTCACATGTCACTATCAAACCAATTTCTTTTTTTTATTGGTTGTTCACAATATTACAAAGCTCTTGACATATCATATTTCCTACATTATATTGAAGTGGGTTATGAACTCCCAATTTTACCCCAAATGCAGATTGCAGAATCACGTTGGTTACACATCCATAATTTTACATAATGCCCTATTAGTAATTGTTGTATTTCTTTGACTTTCACTTTGATTAACTATCTCATGCCCCAAAATTTTCATTGGCTTCCCACTGATTATGAAGCAAATCCAAATCTTTCTTTTTGACATTCAAATCTTACTATAACCTGACTCCAATCTCTATTTCCACCTTTACCTCCTACTACTCCCTTTAGGAATGTTGGGCTCCTCTCAGACTGATTTGTTCTCAAATATTCCAATTTATATTCTTTAATACAATGCTGGAACAAAAAAATGATATAGTTCGGAGGCTTTCCATTACTTCAGTAACAATGACTCAACCTTTCAACTTACTGATAATTAAACTGAGGCCCACAGATTTCCATGGAGTTAGCAATATACCCACAATTTTCTACAAAAATTTATTGGTGCATCATAATCATATATAATAGTGGAATACACTGACACACTCATATCATCAATGTGCCCATTTATTTACATCTTCTATTTTTCTTTCTTTTCTTTGTATTATTATTATCATCATCATCATCATCATCATCATCTTTGCATCAGAGACTGAACCCAGGGGTGCTTAACCACTAAGCCACATCCCCGGCCCTACCTCCCTTTTCTTGAGACAGGGTCACACTAAGTTGCTTAGGACCTTGCTAAATTGCTGAGGCTGGCTTTCAACTTGTCATCCTTCTGCCTCAGCTTCCATAGTTTTGGAATTATAGTTGTGCGCTGCTACACCCAGCTTGCATCTTCTATTTTTGGTTTTATTTTTAAATTATACAGTTTATACAGGAACATATTTGCCTTGTAAAATGTTGAAATAGAGAAAAAGGAAGAAGACTCAATTGATTATAATCTGAGATGAGAGAAGAAATATCACTATCATTCCTACATAAGGATTAAATGGGCATACTATGAACAATGGTATGCTAAGAAATTAGTTAAAATGATGAAATGAACAAGATCCTAGAAAGACATAAATTACTGAAAAATGACTCAAGAAGAAATAGAAATTTGCACAGGACAATAAAAAGTAAAGACTTTGAATGAATGAGAAAATCTCCAATATGAGGGAAAAAACATGATACAGAATCACAGACGGCTTCACTCATGAACTCTACTAAACATTTAAAAAACAATTAACAATAATCTTTCACAGATTCCTCTGAAAATTAAACATAGAACTCCTCAACAGAATACTAGCAACCTAAACCAAGCAACATAAAAAAAAATTCCATCTTACCAGACAGAATTGATCTTAGAAATGCAAGATTGATTGAACATATGAAAATCAATGTAATAATGAAATAAAGGTTACAAAACACCACATAATAGTCTCAGTAGACACAGAAAAAGGACTTTAAAAAATTCAGCACTCATTTATAATAAAAAAGACAGAAAATAGTGTTTTGAGGGAACTTCCTCAAAATGATAATAGACATTTATGAAAAACCATAAATCATTCCTAATGGTGAAAGAATGAATGCTTTCATTGTATACAATCAAGAACAAGACAAGGATATCTGCTTTCATCACTTCTATTCAACCTTGTACTGGGGGTTCTAGCCAATAAAACTGGACAGGAAAAGTAAAGAAAAGGCTTTCAAGATTGGGCAGAAAGCAAGACTTCTTTAAAATGCAAGAAGTAAAATCAAGAATCAATAAATGGGGGCTGGAGTTGTTGCTAAGTGGCAAAGTGCTTGCCTAGGACATTCAATCTTCAGCACAACATAATAATAAATAAATAAATAAAATGAAGGTATTGTGTCCATATACAACTAAAAATATTTTTAAAAAGAATCAATAAATGGGATGGATTCTAACTAAAAAAAAAAAACCTTCAGCAAAGGAAGTATTCAATAAGGTGAAAAAAGAGCCTATAGAATGGGAGAAAATCTTTACCACATGCACCTTTAATTGGGCATTAATCTCTAGGAACTCAAAAAACTTAACACCAAAAACAAAACCAAAACAAATATCAAATAACCCAATCAATAAATGGGCTAAGAAACTGAACAGACACCTCACAGAAGAAGAAATATAATCAAAAATATATGAAAAAGTAATCAACATCTTTAGCAATTAGACAAATGCAATTCAAAACTACACTTAGATTCCTTCTCACTCCATTCAGAATGGCAATTGTCAAGAATATAAGCAATAATAAATGTTGGTAAGGATGTGGGGAAAATGTTACACTCATAAATTGCTGGTGGGACTGCAAATTGGTACAACCATTATGGAAAGCAGTATGGAGATTTCTCTGAAAACTTGGAATGGAACCACCATTTTGACCCAGTTATCCCACTCCTCAGTTTATACCCAAAGGATTTAAAATCAGCATATTACAGTGAAACAGTCATATCACTGTTTATAGCAGCTCAACTCAAAACAGCTAAAATATGGAACCAATCTAGGTGTCCTTCAACAGATGAATGGGAAAAGAAAATGTGATACACACACACACACACACACACAATGGAATATTATTTGGCCTTAAATAAGAATGATAGTATGGCATTTGCTGGTAAATAGATGGAGCTGGAGAACATCATGCTAAGCGAATTAAGCCAATTCCAAAGAACCAAAGGCTGAATGTTTTCCTGATATGCGGATGCTAATTCACAATGGGGGGTGGGCTTTGGAATAATAGAAGTACTTCGTATTAGACAGAGGAATGAAGGGAGGGGAAGGGGGTATGGGGTTAGGAAGCATAGTAGAATGAATTGGACATTATTACTCTATGTGCATATATGATTAAACAACTGGTGTATTTCTACATCATGTACAACTAGAAGAATGAGAAGTTATACTCTACTTATATATGATATAATCAAAATACATTCTACTGTCATGTATAACTAATTAGAACAAAATAAATGAAAATAAGCAGAAGTAGTAAAACTATCTCCTGTTAAAGATCATATGATCTTATGTATAGAAAATTGTAAGGAATCCACCCCCCCAAAAAAAACACCCTGTTTTAACTAAAAAGTGAGTTCAGCAATATTGTACAATGGAAGACAAATACAACAAAAATCAATTGTACTTCCATAAATTAGCAGTCAATAGTCTAAAGGTGAAATTAAGAAATAAATTGCATTTAAAGAGCATCAGAGAAAAAATACTTAGGAATAAACTAATAATTGAATTGTATATACTGAAAACAGCAAAACATTGTTGAAAGAAAGTAAAGATGATTTATCTAAATATAAAGACCTCTCCTTTTAATGGAGAGAACAAAATATCCCCAAATTGATTCAACATAATCCATATCAAAATCTCTTAGCTGGTTTCTTTTCACAAATTGACAAACTGACCTTAAAATTCAAGAGATCCAGAATAAAACAATTTTGGAAAAGAATAAAGTTGGAGAGTTCACCCTTCTAGCTTTCAAAACTTACTACATATCTACAGTAACTGAGGAATGTGGTGCTGGCATAAGAATAGACATAAATATCAATGTAATAGAATTAAGACTCCAGAAATAGACCCCACATTTTTAATTTTTTATTTGTTCTTTTTAGTTATACATGACAGTAGAAACTGTTTTGATATATCATACATACATGAAGTATAATTTCCATTCTGTACATGATGTGGAGTTACACTGGTCGTGTATTCATATATGTCCAATTCATTCTACTGTCTTTCCTATTCCCATACCTTCTCCCTTCCCCTAACTCTGCCCTGTCCAACCTGGTGAACCTTCCCTTCTCCCTCCCCCCAACAGATTGTGATAGACCGCACATTTTTACTGGATTGATTTTTGTCAAAATGGCCAAGATGATTAAAAAGGGAAAGTAGAGTATTTTCAACAAGTGCTATTGAAAAAAAAATGGGTATCCCACATGCAAAAAAATAAACTTGAACCCCTACCTCACACTATGTACAAAATTCGCTAAATCTGTTGAAAGGCCTGAATCTAAAGTTAACAAAGGAAATTGAGGAAAATCTTTGGGACTTCAGATTTAGGTAATAGTTTCTTAGATATGACACTATTAAAGCATAAGCAACCAAGTGAAAATAAATTGAACTTCATTAATTTTTTCATCAATGTGCTACAAATGATACCATTAAGAAAGAAGAAAAGCAGCTGTGTGCAGTGGTGAAAACCAATCCTAGTGACTGGGGAAGCCGAGAGAAGAGGATCTCAAGTTTGAGGCCAGCATCAGCAATTTAATGAGACCCTCAACAACGTAGTAAGACCCTATCTCAAAATTAAAAATTTAAAAAAAATAAAAAAGGGCTAGGTATGTAGGTCATTGGTAAAACACTCCTGGGATCAATCCCCAGTTAAACTCCTCCCCCCAAAATAAGAAAGAAAGTAAAAAGACAACTCATATAATGGAAGAAATTATTTATATATGTCTGATGAGTTCCACATATTCTGCATACTAGATCCTTATCAGATATGATACGCAAATATTTTCCCATTATGTGGGTTGTCTTTAATCCACTTTAAAAACATCAAAGCATATCAGTAGATATTTCACCAATGAAGATATACAAATGGCCAATAAATACATAAAAAGACAATATCATTAGCCATCAGAAAAAGGCAAATCAAAATCACCTCACACTAGGATGGTTATAATAATGATTAAACAAAAAGGCCAATAATGTGTTGAGGAGGATTCAGAAAAGCTTGAATCCTCATGCACTGTTGGTAGGCATAAAATATGGTATAGTAACTGCAAAAACATTTTGGCAGTTCCTTGATGAGTTAAACATATAGTTACCATATGATCTAGCAATTACACTCCTAGTGTATATACTCAAGAGAACTAAAAACACAGGCTCACACAGAAAGTTGTACTTGAATATTCACAGCATTATTCAAAGAAAGTGTAAATAGCCCAAATGTTTATGAATTGATAAATGGGTAAACCAAATGTGGTTTCTCTATATGAAAGAATATTATTTACAATATGAAGGAATGAAATACTAACATATGTTATAATGTGGATAAACCTCTGAAACATTATGCTAAGGAAAAAGAAGCTAGACAAAAAAGGCCATAAGTAATATATGATTCCATTTATAGGAAATGTCCAGAATACACAAATACATAAAGACAGAAAGCATATTAGTAGTTTCCAGGGGCTTAGTTGAGGGGGAATAGGGAAATTTTATACAAAGGGCACAAAGCTCAAGTTAGTTGAGAATACTGGAGCTGGGCATGAGGTTACATGCCTGTAATCCCAGCAGCTCGGGGGGCTGAAGGAAGAATGATTTTGAGTTCAAAGACAGCATCAGCAACGTAGTGAGGCCCTAAGTAACTCAGCAAGACTCCTTCACTAAATAAAATATTAAAAAAAGGCCTTGGAAGTGGCTCATTGGTTAAGCACTCCTGAGTTCAATCCCTGGTACCAAAAATAATAATATTAGATACCTTTTATAAAGTATGTTGACTATAATTAATACTAATATTTAGTGGAAATTACTGAGGGTAGATTTGAAATGTTCTCACAAAAAATGATGAATAATTCTGTGAAGTAATGCACGGTAGTGAAATAATTAAGGAAAGAGTGTGTGTGTGTGTGTGTGTATGTGTGTGTGTGTGTGTGTGTGTGTGTGTGACATTGTATCCCATTACTTCTGGTTCTTCTTTAGCATAGTATGGTATCTTTAGGTTAAAACAATATGATATATTTCAAAATGAATAGAAGAGTATAAAATTCATAACACATAAAAATGATTATTATTTGAAGAGATGCCCATACTTATTACCCTGATTTGATTATTACATTGTATACATGTACTGAATTAACATAATGTGCTCCATTGAAGAAATAGAAATATTATGTCCCAATAAAAAATAAAAATAAATAAATAAGACCTAGAGTTTAAAAAACAAAATATATTTCTTCTCATCATGTGGCAAGATTCATTAAAGTTTTGACATAATGTTTATAGATCAAAAAGTAAATAAAACTGTTTTGGAATTAGGCAATTGTGATAGCTGCACAACTTTGCAAGAATACTACAACCCACTAAATAGTAAATTTTTAAATGTTAGATTTTATGGCATATAAATCTATAAATATAAACATATAAAATTACAATAGTCCAGAAAAAATAAAAATTTCTCTTGGACAACTCCCCTTCCTTCCTACAGTTTTATTTTTTTCCTGAGGAAAGCCAGGTTATGCATTTTGTATGCAAAAAACAAAATCCAAGAAATTACTTACCTACATTTCTACTACAGTAGACTTGCCACAATTCCACATGATAAACTGATGCTCACTCAGTCTTGGGCATATACAACATCTTTAGTAGACCCTCCCTCAAAATGAATTGGTAGTTCTAAAAAGAGAGGTGTCAAAATATCCATCTGGTAGCTCCCTCATAACTTCAATAAAGACTTTTAGAGTGTCTTAGAAAGCTAGTCTATCCCTGGCTCCAATAATGGGATGTTTCCAAGAAGAGAATGGATAAGCAATATTGTCTAAATTTCACTTCAATATTTTCGGAGGCCCCATCTAACCAGCCAGAGGAGTGATAAGTGAGCTATCCTCCAAGAAAGTGAGGAGTTACTGCCAGTCACATTAAACAACAGAATCTCAGAGCTGAAAAATAAGAGTTACAAAGGAGAATAGAGGTCACCTTTGTCCCCCAATCAATACATAAACTCCCTCAAAAACATCCCCTGCCAATACCTGCCCAACCCATGGCTTAAACACAATCAGTGATGAGAAGATTACTGTCTCCTAAGGTAGCTCTTTCCTTTTTTGATAATTCTAATCATAAACAGAGCCCTCAGCTCTGCTTCTGTTCAAATGAAAGCACCAGCCTAACATCTTAGCAAACACTGCAAAAGGGCAAAACACAGGCAAGAGTGGGATTAGAGGGAACATGGATTCTCCTATAACAAAGGTCACCAAAATGCCTTTCTCTGCTAACACAGTAAATCATCAGCAAAGTTTGGATGTAAAAGTAGATGTGGCTGAAAGAACCTGGTTAGCTGAAGGCACAGCTTTCATTCATACATTCATATACACACCGATCTGTTTTAGAGCTCCAATCCCAGTTTATAGGAGGATAAGGAATGCTTAGAGATCCCAGAAAATGTATGCCAGGAAGCATTTAGCATTCCTGCCTGGCACAAAGACAATCAGCATGGTGTGTACAGTCAAGCACAAAGCCATTCCTTAGCCCCTCAAGGGAAAGAGATTTAATAACTGTCACTAATTACATGAAAGATCATCATAAGAAGGCTACTAAAAATTGTTCTCTCTTTCCAGCACAGATACAATGAGAAGAATGAGCTTCAACCACAGAGATGAAATTTTTCATTATATAACAGAAAAAAGGAGAGGGAAATGGTGGGGGGGGGGGAACCCATGTGAATATACTATCTTTGCATTCATGGCTTTCTATCAACAGTGTATCCCAACACACACCCATGACCTCAACCAGGCTACATTTTCCATTTATTCCAACACATGTTGTTTATTCCAACTTCTATATCCTTGTGTTCTTCTAATGTGTGAACACTACCCCCACTCCAAGAAGGCCTCCCCCACTCATTTCTATCATTCTTTTGTCCCTGGCTTCCCTGAAAACTTTGTCCAAGAATAGCCCCTTTCCACAAACTTTCTTACCTGTACTTTAAAACATTCCTGCAAGGTAGGTAAAGCAAGGCTTATTATCCCAACTTCCCAGATGAGAAACCCAAGGCCAGAGAAGGAGATGCCTCACAGTAAATAGATAGCATTCAGGACTGAAGCAAGACCTCCAGACCTCCAAAATTAGAAAAGACAATCTGTGATAGAGGTAAGTGGTACAGACTTGGGATCCTAGGTGCAATATTATTAATTTTGGGAGGGTTACTAGGCATTGAAATGAGGGTCATTCGACTACTGAGCCACATCTCCAGACCTATATTGTATTTTATTTAGAGACAGGGTCTCAATGAGATTCTCAGTGCTTCACTTTTGCTGAGGCTGGCTTTGAACTTGCACTCCTCTTGCCTCAGCTTCCCGAGCTGCTGGGGTTATAGCAATGAGCCACCACCGCACCCGGCCAAATATTTTTAACTCTACAACTGCCTTGCTGTGTAACACAGAAAAATTTACTTAAGGGCTAGGGTTGTGGCTCAGTAGTAAAACGCTCGTCTAGCATGTGTGAGGTGCTAGGTTCGATCCTCAGCACCACATAAAAAAATAAATAAAATAAAGGTATTGTGTCCAACTACAACTAAAAAAAATATATATTTTTTTAAAAATTTACTTAATTTCTCTAATCATCAGGTACCTCTTCTATGAAAAAGAATAATATTACCCTACTTTGTGGGTTGTTATGAGAATTACATAAGGTAATGCACATTAAATAGTTCCTGACACAGAACCATTAGTTCTTCTTGTCATTATCCTTAGGTTGATACCATCAACACCTAAGAATAACTGCCCTCTCTAGGGGCATTATTTTCCCTGATACAATGGTTTTAGGAAGTACTTTTGTAATTGTTCTCATAATTTCCACAAATTTCACACACTCCAAATGTCACCTCCTTTACAAGCAGACTCTAAGCATGCCTCTACCCCACAATCAAAGGGAGACTTACGTAGCCTGGAAAGGGGATGTTTATGTCACCTTCCCATGACAAGGCTTCTTAAGGTAAGAGATCAAAATGAACTGGGGTGAGTTAAGGTATAGGGAAAACATTTACAAATGACAGTTTTTCTTTTTTTCCCTCCAGTGAAGAAAACTAGATGACTCTTAAGATGAACTATATTCCACTCTACCCCTAAGCCTTCTCCTTTTGTTGGTTTTCATGGGCCTATCCTGCTTAGAACCTTGATAGAATATGTTTATTAGTAGTCACCAAAGGAATACTCTGACAGGACCTTTAGAAGTTCATTTCTTCTACATTCCTTTGATTTTCTTTCTGTTTGAGTTAAAAGAAAATGAAGGCTTCTATTTCAGTTATCTAGATATAGAAGTACAAAGCCCCACACTCCCTGATTTCATGATGAAAGTCACAATAAGGGAGGATGCTGAAAATCAAGGAGACCTGAGTTACTCATCTCCCAGAAAGCTTGCAATTATTTGACGTTCAGAAAAGAAACAAAACAGAAAACACTTCAGGATGGTGACCTGGAAAAGCACTGGCTTTGGAGTTAGACCTTGAGCTCTTACCTTAGGAAGTTTGGTCATGGGACAATACATCAACTGGCAAAATAAGAGTCACTTTTGCAGGGAGGAGGATTTAAAACTTGGCTCTGAAGGAGGTGGCATTTGGAGTATGAGAGTTTGGTAAAATTATGAGAGCAATTATAAAAAGTACTTTCTCAAGCCCTTCTCAGAATAGAGAAGGCAATTTTTGTTAGATGTTGCTTTATTGTTCTAGGGGAAGATGGTGCCAGCTCAGGGGATAATAATAACCTAGGGGATCTTGTTTTGGCTATGTATCTATTAGCATAGGTAAGTTCACAAGGTCTCACTCACTATCTGATCTGCACAACTCTACAAGTGACCCAAATATGGTTTGATCCTTTTGAGGGTTCCTCAGCAACATCTACCTAGCATTTTTTAAGCCTCAGTATTCCCTACCCAGCTGTGTTATTCTCTCAAAGCCACTTGAGTCATTGCTTCTTCCTGACCTCAATTCCTACTAAAGCACATCCCTTCCCTAACAATCCTCACCTTCCAACCATATGCAAAGCATTAAGGGATCCAGTAGATGGGAAAAGGGAGTAATGGAGAATGACTGATAATGGTTATGGAATTTCTTTTTTGGGTTATAAAAGAGAAGCTCTATAACAAGATAGAGGTGATGGTTGCACAATACTGTGTATGTATTAAATCGTATATTTTTAAATGGTTGAAATGGTAAAATATATGCTTATTTTACCTTAAAAATAAAGAAAGAGTATGGGCTAGACAGTTTCTTGGAGTTTATCTGGTCTAATCCCTCCATTTCTAAGGGAGAAAACAGACCAGGCCAAAGTAAATATTTTCACTAAAATCACAGACATACCAGGAGTGGGGGCACATGCCTGCAATCCCAGCTACTCAGAAGGCTTAGGATTACAAGTTTGTGGTCATCCTCAGCAACTTAGCAAAACCCTAGCTCAAAAAAAAAAAATTAGGATACAACTCAGAGGTAGAACATTTGCCTAGCATATGAGTCCCTGAGTTCAATACTCAGTACCATACACACACACACACACACACACACACACACACACACACAAAGTCACAGAGCTTAAGTAGTCACCTCCCTTCTCTCTATAAGTTCCCAATTCTATACTTAGCCTCTTGAAGAATGTTCTAAATGCTTCTGTACCTTCTCAGTAGCCAACTGAAGATGGGCTGTTGGATGAATTAATTTATACCTAAGCCCCTTATTCTACAGTTTTGGAAACTCTTTTATTACATACTGCCTGCTTCTTAATTCCCAGTTACCATACTTGACCTCCTTATTAGTGCATACTTAACAACTTCTCCATGTTGTATTCTCTAGTACCAACCACTTGCCATGACAACAGTGCCACCTGTCTGCTGCCTACTGGTACAACACTCTATCTACTTGGTGGGAATTTCCCTCAACATTTACAGTTGGGAGGGTTCTAACTGACTCCATGTGCTCCCCCACCAAACCCACATGAAAAGCTGAACTTCTGGGACTTACCCACAACTCAAGTTTAACTACAGAGCTAATACTGGCTTTTTCCTATAAGTAAGAACTTTATTAAATGTTCCCTTAAGAGTAGGCATTAGACCAGAGACCCTGCACCTATTAGAAGAAAATGTAAGCCCAATACTACAAGAACTCCTAAAGCACAAATTAAAATCAAGAATCAATAAATGGGATGGTATCAAACTAAAAGCTTCTTCACAAAAAATGAAACAATCAAGAACATGAAGAGAGAGCCTAAAGAATGGAAGACAAATTTTGCCACCTGCACCTCAGATAAAGTGTTAATGTCCAGGATATATAAAGAACTCAAAACAACAATAAAAAAAAAACTTAACACCAAAACCCCAAATAACCCAATCAATAAATGGGCAAAAGAACTGAATAGGCACTTCACAGAAGAAGAAATACCAATGGTCAACAAATATGTGAAAAAATGCTCAACATCTCTAGCAATTAAAGAAATGTAAATTAAAACTACACTGAGATTCCATCTCACTCTAATCAAAATGGCAATTATCAATAATACAATCTACAATAATAACTCTTGGCAAGGATGTGGAGAAAAAGGTACACTCATACACTGTTGGTGGGACTGCAATTTGGTGCAACCATTATGGAAAGCAGTATGGAGATTCCTCAGAAAACTTGGAATGGAACCACTGTTTAGCCCAGTTATCCCACACCTCAGTTTATACCCAAAGGATTTAAAATCAGCATATACTACAGTGATGTAGCCACATCAATGTTTACAGTGGCTCAATTTGTAATAGTTAAGCTATGAAACCACCCTAGATGCCCTTCAACAGATGAATGGATAAAGAAAATGTGGTATATATACACAATGGAATATTACTCAGCCATGTAAAGAATGACTTTATGATTTCTGTCAGTAAATGGATGATTCTGGTTACTATCATGCCAAGTCAAACAAGCCAATCCCCCAAAATACAATTCAAATATTATCTCTGATATGCATATGCTAACACAAAACAAAGCCAGAAGAATAGAAGATCAATAGATTAGACAAAGGGGATTGAAGCGAAGGAGGTGAGGATGTGAATAGGAAAGACAGTAGCATGAATTATACATAACTTTCCTATGTTCAAATAAAAATATACCACCAATAAAACTCCATATCATGTACAACCATACAATGTGATCATAATTAGATTGTTATGTACTGTCATATGTATCTAAAAGAACAAATAAAAATGTACTGTACTGTCATATGTACTGACTGTACTGTCATATGTATCTAAAAGAAGAAATAAAAATGAGTAACCTATACTTACCTAATATATAACTGAATATGGGAATGAGTCTGTTCCACACATGGCCCTCAGGCCCAAGCTCCACTGAGCAGCAATGTCAACCTCACTACCTCAATAAGATTTTCAAACAAGTAAGAAGCTGGACCAATGGGGCCAATTTACAAGTCTAATATTATTGCTTTTTTCCCAAATGTATCTTACAAACGATGTTTTCCAATCCATTCTTGGCAACTGATGCACAGCACAATGCTCCATCATTTATTTGTTCATAAATGAAAGCTAAATGCTGAGGTGCTACTCCACTAACAATATTATGACTCTTGTTAGAGATCAGAGAAACCAAGAAAGCAAAATGTTCAAGTACATGTTCAGTAGACTTATTAGTTGCAGCACCATTCCTATTAATCTTGAAACCTGGCAGTATCAGTATACCCTATATTCCATGTAGCCTGTGTCCTCATATGAGTGCTTTGCTTATCTTATTTGTGTTATTTGATGATATATTATTACCTACCCTATTAAATTGTTGCGAGAACTACACAGAATTATGCAAAAAAATGCTGACAGTGGTGTATGACATATGGGAAACAATCAATAATACTAATGGTATTCACAGAAAACACTAATGTTAATGGAAAAGTATACTTCTTTCCCCTCGATCACTCCATCCAGCCTCTTAGGAATGTACTTACTCCCTACTCTGTCGGCAGCCCTTCAGAGGTCCAAAGTCTGAAATTAGATCTGCCAAGCCTCTCCTGTCCTCCAGGCTTCTGGACTTTTACTCATCATTTGGATGAATCATTCAATCTGCAACAGCTTCTCATGAGTATAAGATCCAAAAAGACAGATTTCAGTTTAACATAAAAACAGTCTGTCAAACCTATCCCTGAACCATAACCAGTGGAATAAAGAGGTAGGGAGCTACCTGTCAGTAGACATGTAATAGCAGAGACTGAGTAACCACTTATGAAGCAAGACTATTTTAAGACGTGTTCAAATATCAGCAAGAGGACAAAATTAGATAACTTTTAAGATCTCCCACAAACAACACAGAACCAATTTGAGATTGGAACTGCTCTTCAAATCTAACCACCTACAGGTGGGTCATATCCAATCTTGGAACAACACTTCCCTCACTTATTATCTGTAATTGGGATAGGAAGGGTCATAATGAAAGGATTCCATAAGATATGATATGTCAAGTAATACACAAAGGTAAGGGGAGGGCATGGTGATGTAGTGATGCTAGAAGGGAAAGAGGGACATGAAGATAGGAAACCTAGATCCTTTAAATGTCTTCAATGATTTTATTAACAAGAAATTTCAGACCTCAACTACCCCAAATGGATTTTTCCTAACATAGCTGCCACCTTTGCCACCTCCTCCTCCTCTTTCTTCTTTCTTCTTTCCTTTTCCAGCAGAGAGGAGAAAAATCAAAGTGAAACAGAACTAGCTATTTAAGAGTTTAGAAATGCCTTACTTTTACCTTTAAGGAAATCACTTGTTTTGTCTTCTCCAGGATCGCTATATAGCAGGATCAAGGAGAAGGGGCTTGGCATGATGCCATCTTTGATGTTCTGTTACATAACACCCATCCCTAGCTTCCTTCTAAATACTTTGATCTCTCTCCAAACACAGACATGGGTATCTAGAGTCTTATGTGAGAAAACAGAAATTAAAGTTAGTGAATCAGAGAATAATTTAGAGTATCTTCTAATGTTGCCAGCTCTTAAACATCATCTTCCTAGCACAAAAGCCATATGTTTCAGGAAACTGGCTTAAAATATAGTATTAAGACTAGCAGCTGGATAAAAAGGAAGTAGTTTGGGCTCTGCTACCAGATGCTGGCCTTCTCAAAAGTCAGAGTGATTTAGAAATGATCCTGATTGGACATTGCAGGATAATCTATGTGACTCTCAAGGTGGCTTTCAATTTAAGGCTTCTTCAAGAAGTCCATAGGGTGACTCATTGTATCTGAATTTGAAGGAGTCAGCTGGGTCATGAAAAAGCTAATTTAAGGTTTTATGTGAGCTAGAGAGGGCCTTGTGTTTTTTGAAATATTACCTCCAATTAGCTACATGATGTACTGGATAATTCAATCCAAAGCATGTGCACAATGACAAACTATTAAGATGGATCATACAAATGCAAATAAGTGCTAACAATGCTATTTGAAATTCTAGTATAGGAGAGAGAAATATCTGTAATCCAGGAAGAAAGATACTCCCTGCTATTATCAGACTTAAATCACAGAGCCTATAATATGTGACCTCTAGGATTAATAGCAGCACTTTCTACAAAGATGGTTAAGGCTACTGGCTTATGACCACTTGAACCTTGAGTAGATAAACAAGGGCTTGCATATCTAACTTCCTCCCAAGATAGAAAAAACACTGATGCTATTACTCTTGAGTGAAAGGTAAGTCTTCAAATGTTAAATGTTTCTCAAGGCTCTTGGCTGCAAAAAGAGACACTATAAAATAAAATAAAATAAAATAAACACTCTAAACAGTGGTCTTCCCTGTGAACAGGAGGGGTTGAGTTTCTGTGTCATCTGGTCTATCTATACAAAGGCAAGGAATGAAAAGTAATAAAATGCTTAGGCCATCCTTTCATGTCCCTACCTCTAAGCAAACCAGAAACCAAAGAAATCTAGAATTTCTTTCTTCTTTTGTTATAAAATGAAAATAAATATCCCCTCCTGAAAGCATCTGGATAGGATCTTTACTTTCTGACCAAACCCATGCCTTGTCACACAAGGCCTCACCTCCGATCTGTTGTGTGTCCTATACACATCTGCCCTCAAGAAGGCAGCAAGCTCTACCAAGGCCATGGCCCAAAGCAAGACCAAAGGCCCTTTTTGTGCGCAGTTACAAAGGAGAAGAGCCAGAATGACTTGGCGTTGGGGTCCTATACACAAAAGGAAGCATAAAAACAGTCTGAGGATGAGATTTGCTATTTAGAGACACAACCATCCCAGCAGACTGTTCTTAGTTCCTTGGGGCAGGAGAAACCAACCTAGGAAAGCAATTAAAGATGACAGCAGCTAGATATGGGGAATTATATTCACCAACCTCTAATTCATTAATCTGACAAAATGCTAGGAAGGTATATCCACTCCTGCATTGCTCTTATAAAGCCACATCCAGAATAGAGAAGGAAAGGAACCTGAGAATACACACATATACACATATGAAATTCTACACAAGGGAGGCAGATTTTACTAGGTAGAAGATGGTGGAATGTGATGGACATCGTTATCCAAAGTACATGTATGAAGACTCAAATTGGGTGTCAACATACTTTATATATAAACAGATATGAAAAATTATGGTGTATATATGTAATAAGAATTGTAATGCAAAAAAGTACATGCTTAAAGGCATGAATTGGCGTGAACATACTCTATATACAGATATTAAAAATTATGCTCTATATGTATAATAAGAACTATATTGCATTACGCTGTCTTGTATTTAAAAAAAAATAAATCAATAAAACTAAAAAAAAAGTATGTTCACATAAAAAAAGACACATACCTGGTAACTTCTTGTATAGGAGTCAAAATGTTATTAGAATTCCTATTTAAATGTATCCATTATCACAGGTTACAAAGAATTTACACAAGACCAGTTATTTCCATTTTACAAGGAGGAAAGCTGAGCTTTGAAGATGCATAAGATGCTACAGAAGCTGTGTATCTAATGCAGAACTTATGCAAGAAACTGGGTTTCTCAGATTCTACATCTTGTTTTAATATGATCAACAACAGATAGGGCCATCTCAGGCAGAACCTCACTAAAACACTTTTGATTACCATCCTGGGGCTAGAATGTTTACACAGAAATGAGAATTCCAGGTAGGGAATGGAGATGTTCCAGTATATCAATCATCAATGTGGCCCAATAGAATACAAAGTATCCATTTGGTATAGGGTTAGGAGAAGACTTTCTCTTGTTACTATGCTTTCCCATTATATTCTACATAACCAAAGATGCTACTAAATCTCAGCTCAGGATGAATCTGGACAAATCAGACAACTATCCTACAATGTGAAGGTACAGCACTCTGGGAAATCACCCATTCACCTACCAACTGTATGAGCACTGATTGAACAGTTTAATGTGACCCATATCTATGTCTTACCAAGACATGTCAGAATTTGAATAGATTCTACAGTGCTTCAGAGATGAAGTAGAAAATAAAGCCTTTGATCATTTACAAAATGAATGATAGAATCATGACTCAATCTCAGGTCTGCCATTTCCTAATCTAGGTAGCTCTGTTTTCACAAGACTATTCTACCCTCAACCAAAAACAATGTAAAAGAATGAAGATAATAATTCTATTTTTAGAGATTTAATGGAAAAGTGCTTTTATAACCTTCAACATACAATCCCTTGGGTATTATACAATATTACCTTAAATGTAAACCTAAAGATAAATACTTGTTCATGAGCTTTGGAAGGTCTACCTTGGAATCAATACTCATGTCATTATGTCATTAATGCAACAGCCAATACCATTTCTTTTATGGTGACACCATAACAGCTGGCCTCTCAGGTTCCATGGTACTCTTCCTTAGCAATCTGAAGGCTGTTTGATTGCTTAAATCAAGCAAAAAGTTTCATGATGATAAAATAAATGCTATGAATATAATCTGAGGCAACATGGAATAATATTTTAGTTTATCAATAACACTGATATAGACCTCTGAATTATGATTTAGGTTATATCATTAATACTCCAGGTCTATAAACAGTATTCATTATAGACTTGGAATTGTGCTCTTGATATAGCAACTAGCCACATATGGTTACTGAGCACCTGAAATGCTGCTAGTGTGAATTGAGATGTGTTATACGTATAAAATACATACCATATTCCAAAAATTTAGTAATTTATCATTAATGAATTTATAGTGGAAATATATCATATAATATTTTGAATATAATGGATTAAGCTAAATATATATGAAAATCAACTTCACTTTTAGCATTTTTAATTTTTTAATGTGATTACCAGAAAAATTTAAAATATGCTTGTAGCTTGCATTTGTGGCTCTCATTACATATAATATTCTCTTATAGAAATATAATGATCAATGCCTCTTAATTCTTTATGCACAGTAAAAGACATCTGGAAGCTTTTTAAAGTCTAATTTCTTGGTTTCAACTTTGAAGATTCTTATAGGACTAGCTTGGATTCTGGCTTTTAGTGGTTTCTTTCTTTGCTTGTTTATTTGTAGGTTTATTTATTTATTTATTTATTTATTGCTATTTTGTTTTTAGACAGAGTTGAGAACCACTGGATTAGATGCTATATTGTGTACCAAGTGGCTGCTAGGAAAGTATGTCTGGAGGAACAATCCCATGGCCTTGGACTTAGGACTATCAATAATTGTTCACTGATATGCAGAAGCCTGACTGTCCTCTGCCTTCCAGAGCCATCCTGGTGTGCTCAGTCATCCCCCTCATCCCTTGATTTACAATTTATTATAAAAGTGATGTTTCCCTGAAAGTAAAATGCATTTGGGTTTGGGTGTGTTTTAATCCTTCTTTTAAACAGAGAGGACTGTCAGCACAAGAGACACAAACTGTCCTGAAGGCTAGGTTACTGATATGATCTTTCTGACTATCCCCAGAATTGATTAATTAACTAGCAAAGGTAAGCTGGGACACAGACGGCATTTTGAGATGCTGAAGGAAAATGCCACATAAGCAGAGAAGAAAGGATTGGATATTTTATTAGGAGACTTCATGGCAGAAGGGATGCAACTTCATTTTGTCTGCTTCCCTGTTTCTGGGCAGTGCCTTCACCTAAATCATCACAGTTTACATTCCTCCAAGGAAGGAGGCCTCTCTCAATCCCTAGAGCCAACCTTGAAACATGGCACTTCTTAGACCTACTAAGATGATATCATGATGATGATGATAAGTTATCATATGCCAAGTATCTAACATGTCAACACTGTGCTAGATATCTCACTTGCATATTTAACCTCATTAAATCCTAATAAGAAAAGTGTGCTATCCTTATTTTTTCAAATGAGGAAATCAAAATTTAGGAAAGTTAAAAATTTTGTCAACAGTCATAGAGTTAGGAAGTATTAAAGGTGTATCTCAGTTTATCTGATCCAAAGGCCCTGCTCCTTCCTTCATATCACACTGTTATAATGTCAAACTTTAGACCAATCAGTCTCTAAGAACTAAAGCCCCTCTAACCTTTCATTTGGGGTCTGGAAGACTTATCCATATCTTATAGGAGAAAACAACAAAAAAATGATAGGCTGTAGTATGGATGGTCATAATATACCTTCATATCCCTTTGCTATTTGTCTTTCCATGAAACAATTTTCATGTTCTATCTCATTCACTATGACATCCTCTGGCACTAAAGAATTGTTAACACCATTTTGTAGATGAGGAAAAACAAATTCCAGCTCATGAGCTCAAGGAAGGCCAGGAACTGGGGTACATGGTCAGTTCTCCCCTCATAGTATTCTGCAAATTTGTGACCCAGAGGAAGCGGAAACTGATGGAAGCTTCATCCCAACAGTGACTGTTCGTGGCCAGGTTCTTCATGGCACAATGTCAGAGGCCAAGGCCTTGTAAGCATTTGTAGGATGCCTGCTTCCATGCCCAGCACATCTTAGATCCTAGATATTTGACTTCCTTGTAAAAAGTAAGATCTGCAATCCATAAATTCTAGATCCTGGGAGAGGAGATTACATATTTTTACACAAACCACTGAAGATATCCTCTGATAATATGCAGAGGTGTTCATACTTCCCTGGATGAGAGAAACAAGGCAAGGGAAGCATAGAGAAAGTAGAGGAAGGGAACAGATGCGAAGAGAAATAGAAGAAAAGCAAATAGGAGAGGAAAGGAGCCAGGCTCGATGGTGCATGCCCAGAATCCCAGCAGTCCAGGAGGCTGAGACAGGAGGATCACGAGTTCAAAGCCAGCCTCAGCTAAGGCAAGGCACTAAACAACTCAGTGAGACTCTGTCTCTAAAAAAAATACAAAATAGGGTTGGAGATGTGGCTCAGTGGTTGAGTGCTACTGAGTTAAATCCATGGTACCCCCCCCCAAAAAAAAAAATAGGGCTAGGGATGTGGCTCAGTGACTGAGTGCCCCTGAGTTCAATCCCTGGTCCCAGAAATAAATAAATAAAGAGAGACAGAGATAGAGACAGAGAGAGAGAAAAGGAGGAGATGGGAAGGGACTATAAAAAAGAAAGGACACAGAGAAGAAAGCAGAAAAAGAATAGAGATAAGAAAGGTGAAAGTTCACAGAAATTTAGGGTTAAAAGGGTCTTCAAAATCATCCAGGCCAACCCCAGATGTGGGAAGTGATTTGTAAACATGTGTGGGGAGGGGAGTAGGGGTTGTTCATATAAACAAGAGACAAAGAAAATATCTAAAAATTAGAAAAACAAAGATTAAAGAAGATTAACCCAGGTCCAAGATAGGGACAAAAAAAAGAAAAAGAAAAAAAGAAAAGAGAATATGAAAAAAGTCACCAAGGGGAGCAGAACAGGGGCTAGTGAAGGAGAAGCCAGGGATAGGTAGCCAAGGAGAAAGGAGAGGAGAGTGAAGGCTGACACTCACCCTCACAAAGCTGGCAGGAAACCATCCCTCCTCATCGTCGATCTGGCCCCACCACCAATCCTTGTTGGAAGCATCCAAGACTTTGATGACGTCGCCAGCCTTAAATGCCAACTCCCGGTTGGCCATGGTGACGTGATCCCATACTGCCTCAGCACTAACGATGGAATCTCCAGTGATCAGCTTAGGAGACAAAATGAGAATGTGTTCAGTCCATGCAGCTGCCTACCTTGATTGGCCCTCCCCCCACCCACAAAGCTCTACTACTTATGGGAAAACTTACATACTTAGCGATGAGGGATAGGGTAAGGGGAACAGCACTAGAGTGTAAGCTTTGCGGGGCCACAAGACAGACAATGCTGTCAACTCTTGATTATCCAGTACATGGAATGATCCAGTGTGTAAATGTGAACTATATGGGTATCATGCTTTTATCTCTACTCATGAATACTTCCCCCAGAAAAGAAAGCAAGCTCCAGTTCAACTATCCTTTGTGTTTCCAGCATCCCTGGGTCTGGAATGGGTAAAGAGGCTGATATTAATAGCTAAAATGAGAATTAAGCATATTTGCTTTCAATTCTCTGTGTTCCTTCTCTTTTCCGCCTCCTCCTTGGAACTGACCAATTGACAGTTGGTAGTATATTATTAATCCTCACTGTGCCCCTCCCCCTGGGGTAACAGACTATGACATTCCTCACACACAATGGACCCCAGTCCTACAGCCTCCTGCCCTCACCCACACAAGATACCATCCAGAGAGGTCATGGGTATGAAAGAATATGGCTTTCTGTGATGTCTTGTACCCAAGAAATTAAATGTTGGCTCAGATTCAGTCAGTGATTATTACAACCACCCTGTGAGATACAGTGGGGATCTGGGTTAACTTCTGCATTTAATAGATTGCAAAACTGAGCAACAAAGAAGTTTAGGGTTGAGGTAAATATCATCCAGCAAGGTAAAGGCTGTGCATGGATTCTAACCTAGGTCATCAGGCTTCATGGACAGCAGAAAACACAACAGCAGGAAAACATTGATCCTACTGCCACATGAAAATACACATAGATGCACATTCATGACAGTTAACTAAATACAATGATAAGGATGGAGGTGGGTAATAGTTTTCTTCCCCCTGGCTACCATTGTGACCACTGCTATTTTGTTCTCTTTTTAACTCCAACTGTTTCAGCTTGTATGGGCCTTCAGTCTTCCCAGCATTTGGGGAATGACATCCTAGAATAGAGAACATATGGCCTGTCAGGCAGAGACTGGAGCACTCTCCCCAGCATTGAATCACTGAACATGTCCTTTAGCTTTTCCATCAGCATTTTTTTGAGGAAGGACTACCATGACAGCTCCATAACACTAAAAATAAAAGAGTTCAAAGACAATAGAGACTATCTGTGGACTATGTATCCCCTCCCACAGGTCTGATATACAATATACTACCCAAAATATAATCGTATAGCTATATAATGTATGTATAACACATCACATACACACACACACACACACAGAACCTACCTTTTGACTTAAAGTTTACTGTTCATCAAGCCCTGCCTTAAGGCATATTTCATTGCTCAGGATTCTAGACTTCATGCTCTCCACAGACAGTAAAGCACAGGGAAACCTCCTCAGAATAGATGCAAAAGAAATTTCCAGCAGGACTTTTTTTAAAATCATATTTCAATTACCTTGTGCTTTACTGCTTTAAAATATTTTCACATCTACTACATCATTTGATCCGTACTAAGCTGGGTTTCACTATCACTTACATTGTAAAGATGAAGAACCTGAGGCTCAGAGAAGAGACTTGGTCCTTTAGAAAATAACATAAGAAATAAATTATAGAATCAGGTTTTCTGACCTCATGTGTCCTTACATATACCAAACTATACTCCCAGTGTCTACTCATTGGCTATACTGATTGTATAAAACTTGAAGCATCACACCATGACTCCTTTGCTTAAAGAACCTTGAAGAAGGATTTTTAGATGGCCACCTTTAGTCACTGTTGTCCCTGTGTGTGAATAGATTCATTTTTATGTTGAACTTGCTTTCTGCCAATTGCACTAAAAAAATCAATCTCTCCTTGTTCTCCACTCAGTGGAAAAAGAGAAATTCTAGTTGTTGGCCTTAATAAAATAAATCTTAATGGAAAACTTTCCTTCCTCCTACCTAAAATAGATCCTTAACTGGAAGTTGCTGAAGCTCAACAAGCACATATGGCCCTAACTTAGAAGAGCATTTGGGTTCATGGTTTAAAGCTATATCCAGGGATTTTGGTCAAGTGTCAAAAGAATATCTTGGCATTAAATATGAACTTTCTGCTCCAGACACTATTTGTGATGCTGTTTTAGATACCCTAGGTCCAGTTATAGCTAATTTCACTGCATATACTCTTTACTTTGCAATCTTCTATTTAGAGACTCTATAATAGCTTCTACCAGCAGTATATGAATCACACTGCCCCACCTCCTGCCAATTTAGTCCAGTTGACATGCCTTGGCCCTCGGATCATAAGACTCAGATACACCCTGGACATGACCAATCCAGGATCCAGTGGTCAGGCTCAAGGAAGTCCTTTGAGGAAACACTATTAAAGGTTTAACATTCCTAATACACAAAAGTTAAAATCAGAAATACTATAAAATCCAAAACTTAAATTTTATATTTTGTATTTTTGGATTAGGGATACTCAACAAAGTTGTCTATGCAAATACTCCAAAATCTGAAAAACTCTGAAATCCGAAATACTTCTGGTCTCTAGCATTTTAGATAAGCAATACACAATCTATATTTTCCCTATCTTATAAATGAGAAAACTGAAGGTCTCAGAGAGCTTAACTAATTTGCCCAAGTTCACACAACTCATTAATAGCAAAGAAAACAAATGCAGGCATAGTCTGACTCTACAGACACTGCTTTTAACTTATAAACTATGCAGTGTCTGGGTCTCATATTTTATACCTATAAAATGAGCTATAAATGCCTGGAAAGTTGTAAAACACTAAACTAAGAACTGGCAGGTGGGTTTCCAGAGTTGTGAGATGGACTAATCCACAAGAAGCTAGAAGCTGCATGGGTGTTATGGTTTGGTTGTGAGTTATCCCCTCAAAAGCTCATGGGTTATATGATATAGCAATATTCAAAGGTGAAACTATTAGTTTATGAGAGCTGATAACCTTATCAGTGGATTAACCCATTTGATGGATTAATAATTTGAAAAGACTACTGTACTAGATGGTAACAGTAGGCAGATGGGACATGGCTGGAGGAAGTGGGTCACTGGGGACATGCCCTTGGGGATTATATCTTGTCTCTTTGGCTCAAAGCTCCCTTTTTATGCTTCCCAGCTGCCATGAGCTAAGCAACATTCCTCTGCTATGCCCTTCTGCCTTGGTATTCTGCTTCAACTCAGGCCCAGAGCTATGGAGTTGACCAACAATGGACTGAACCTCTGAAACTATGAGCCAAAACAAACTTCCTCCTCTAACTTGTTGTCAGGTAATTTGGTTACATAAACATAAAGGTACCCATCACAATGTGGCTCCTGTGCTCTTCCATCAGAAATACCACCAGCAGCCAGGGGATGCTCCTCTCCAATCCTGTGCACTATTTTTGTTTTGTTTTTGGTACTGGGAATTGAACTCAGGAGCACTCGACCACTGAGCCACATCCCCAGGCCTATTTTGTATTTTATTTAGAGACAGGGTCTCACTGAGTTGCTTAGTGCCTCACTTTTGCTGAGGCTGGCTTCGAATCCACAATCCTCCTGCCTCAGCCTCCAGAGTCTCTGGGATTATAGGCATGTGCCACCGCACCTGGCTGCACTATTTTTAAAAAGTAAATTAAATCTGGACTGGAAATTGGTTCCAAATGTTCCTCTTATGTACCAAACTGAAATTTAACTTACTACAAGATTTTTATACATTTTCACTTGGCTCATTCATTTCCCATTGCACATTTATCCAGTGAGCTCCTACTGTGTGCTGCTAGGCACCATTTAAATTATCTGCAAAGATGGTTAAGGGTAAGCAAACCCAACTTCAATTCTGGGCTTTTCTGCTTTTAAACGTAGCAGTAACAATAGGAGGTGAGGAATAAAAGAGTAAAAGGGACAATCCAAAATGAAGCTGTCAGTATGTAACAAGGAGTGCAATTATACAAAAATGAATGAGAATTTCAAACATTTCAACCTTGCACCTCAGTTTCTTCATCTCAAAAATTGGAACGATGTTTTCCTCACAGGCAGGGATATAGATAAAGTGGGCTGAGATGCTGGGTATACAGCACCTACTACAGTATCTGGCATGTGCTGGGCTAGTACATGACTTCAGAGGAAAGAGGGAACACACATAACAATTGGGCTCTAAGAAAGATGTTTTTAAAAAATTAGGTATAGATGGATCTTTATTTTATTTATTTATATGTGGTGCTAATAATTTAACCTAGTCTCTCACACATGCTAGGCAAGTGCTGTACCACTGAGCTACAACCCCACCACTCTAAGGAAGCCCTCTAAGATAACACTTAAAGATCAAATGGGACTGTGAAAGATATAAAGGGAATGGTAGTGTGTTTGAGGTAGAAGAATGGCATTATATGAGTTTCAGAGATGAAGAATATGGGGTACTTGATAGTGTAGTAGCAGTAGAGTTTAGAGAAGGTAGGGTTGAGAAGGGAAATTAGAGAGAGGCACAGCTTCAAAAGTTGGCTACATTCATGTGTGAAGGGCACTGAATCAAGTTTGAAGACAAGGAGGAGGTTAAAGACAGAGGAGGTTATGAGGAAGGGGAATCAATCCTAATTGTGGCCATTAATAGCATAAGGGTATATTAGAAGAAAATGATGATTTTGAAGAAGAGATGGCAAATTTGTTCTTTAAAGTGTTAAGTAAAAGAGGTCAGAAGGACATGAAGGTAGGTTTGAAGCTCAAGAGAGATCAGTGGAGACAGATATAAAGTTTTGGGAATCAGTGGCCCAGAAGAAACCAAGGAATTTTGCCCTAGAAGAAAGGCCAGGAACCCAGAGAAATAGTGAAAATGGGAGGTGAGAAACAGAAAAACTGGAGGGAAAATATAAAACCTAAATGGAGCTGTCAGCATATCATTAGGATACCAAGGATTGCAATCTCACAAAAACCAAAGGTAGGAGTTTCAAGCAGCAGAGGCTTATTAACATTATCATATAGTACAGAGGTATATAATGAATGCCAAGGAAAGGCCATTGGGAATGGCTATACCAAGAAGTTTGATTTTCTATTCCCAACTGGGCTTATGTCCATCTCCCACCAAAAGCCCTGATTCCCAACTGTCCCCATTCTCCATCCTGCAACCTCAACATTAAGCCAGGAGATGGTTCTTATGTACTCTAGCAAGGTACACAAATAGTTTTGGGGCATGGGACAGCACTTCTGTGACTTCTAACAAAACAATTTCCAAACTCCATGGCCTTTTTTTTTTGGGGGGGGGGGGTACTCGGAATTAAACCCGGGGGAATTTAACCACCAAATCACATCCTCAGCCCTGTTTATTATTATTATTATTATTTTAAATTTTGACACAAGGTCTCACTAAGTTACCTAGGGCATTGCTAAGTTGCTGAAGCTGCCTTTGAACTTGCGAGCCTTCTGCCTCAGCATCCTGAGCAACTGGGATTGCAGGCGTTTGCCACTGCACCAGGCTCTGGGGCATTTTTTAAAAAATGTAAATTTTAATTATTTAGTTATTTATTTTACATGGTACTGAGTATGGAGCCCAGTGTCCCACACATGCTACGCAAGAGCTCCACTGCTGAACCATAACCCCAGGCCTACACCAAAGACAGTTTTAGATATTAGAGGATAGAGAGGGAAGAGTCATAATATCATGCTTAAAAATTGAATGAGATTCTATTACTTTTTACCAAGATTACCCAAGATAATCAAATATTCTGTCTCACTGATACTACAAATAACTCTGTTATCAGACTCATGTGTCCTGATTTTTAACTTGGAAACTAATACCTGGAGACATTAGGAACTGAAATCTAAGATTAGTCTCTAGTCAACAAGGGAAATGTCTTCAGCTAACTTGGAGTGGCCAGTGGGCCCAATATGAGGGTGAGACAGGAAGAAAGAAGTGAGGAAGAAAGAAAATGAAGGAAGAAACAAGGGAAGAAGGGAGAAAGAAAAGGAAGGATAGAAAGTTATATTTGTTGAAAACACATGCCAGGTGTTCATAAAGGCCTTTCTTTAGTGATCTCAAAGTCTACAAGCATGAACAGCACCATTTCTATTGAAGAGAACCTGTGGGGTTAAGCAAGTAGCTCATTGTCACCCAGATACTATATAGTACAGCATATTTCAATCTCCAGTTGGCTTCATTCTACAGCTTTGCTTTTGCCATTCCCTCACAGTACCTGTCAGGGAGGGAGAGAGTTATATCAGCCCACTCTGTAGATGAACTACAGCAATGATTCTCAATCCTCTGTAGGGCTTGTTAAGCTGGGCTTCAGTGTCTTGATTTGGTAGATCTGAAGTGGAGCTTGAGATCTTGCATCTCAATCAGGTCCCTAGCTGATGCTATTGGTCCTGGTCTGGGAAGTACACATAGGAAACCAACTGCTCTAGAGGTCTTTCCCTAAGTTGAAAGAGTACTTTTAACTCCTGATGCATCTTTCTCCTCAGGGATCTTCCTGCCACCAGGAGGTTGGGCTCCTTTCCTCTAACATTCCCAGTCTATCTTCAAGGCCTTCCCCAGGTGATACTGCATGCCCGAGAAAGGGCATTTAGGGTCATTTAAGAAGCAAGCCTTGGGCTGGAGCTGTAGTTCAGTAGTAGAGCGTTTGCACATGTGAGGCACTGGGTTTGATCCTCAGCACCACATACAAATAAATAAAGGTTAAAAAAGAAGCAAGCCTAATGGTAGTTTGTGCAAACACGGGGGGTGGGGGGTGGGAACAGGATCACAGCCCTCAGTTTACTAGAGATATACTACCTGCCTTCCTCTTCATGCTCTTGCATGCTAGCTGAGCAGTACAAACACCAAAATAAATATTAATTAGCCTGGGTGTCGGTTAGAAATATTTAGAATTGGGGCTGGGGATGTGGCTCAAGCGGTATTGCACTCGCCTGGCATGCGCAGGGCGCTGGATTCGATCCTCAGCACCACATAAAAATAAAAAATAAAGATGTTGTGTCCACTGAAAAATAAATATTAAAAAGTTCTCTCTCTCTTCTCTCTTTAAAAAAATATTTAGAATTTGAACATCCAGAAGGAAGATTTTTTTAATGAACTACTATTTGTTGCCTAGATAGTAAATATGCCTGTTGCTTCTGAGAAGCATAACATCCAGAAAAGGAAAGACATGATGGGGTTTACTTCTCTATCAAGTTTTCTCAGTTTGTTGTCTGATCCTTTCCTCTCAGAAGACCCTTTCCTCAACAGCTAAGCATGAACAAGGGCAAAATTATTTTCCTTGTTCCCTTTAAGCATATCAAAAACAAGTTGACATTTTATGTTGTCTCCTAAAAGTAACTAGGTATCTTTTTAATACAGCATTGTAAATAGACTGGCTATCTTGCCAAAAGTGCTGAAAGATAACCACCCTCCATTTCTGGAAATGTGTGACCCAGATTGCTCCAACAACAGCTAGGAAGCAACATAGTATAAGCAAAACCTGGCATTGCCTAGTGGAAGAAGCTCTGCCAGTAACTAAGTGAATGACCTGGACAGGTTCCTTTCCCCTGGATCACTCTATTTCTCTATCAATCAGGAGACAGACTGAAATCAGACATATGACCTCTGAAATCCCTTCCAGTTCTGGCAGTGTATTGAAGCTAACACTTCAGCCCTGCAAAGGACAATGATTTCATTATTACAGTTTATCTCTCTTCATCCTGATTTAAGCTTGATAGAGTATTTTGTTGTTGTTTGTTTGTTTTATTCTCTACTGAGGAAAATGAGAATTTGGTGTTGGATAGTCCATTCTTGAAGATAATTTGCTCAGACTCTGTTGGCAACACAATTAAATCATAGACTAGTGCCTGTGTTTTTTCAGACTGGTTAGGAAAACCAAGATATGGGTTTCCCACTTCAGCCCTTGACTACCCCATCAAAAGTCCATAGAGACACCAGGTGTGATGGCACAGGCCTGTAATTCCTTGAACCCCAAATTCAAGACCAGCCTGGACAACTTACAGAATAATAATATGGGGTTGAGGATGTAGCTCAGCAGTTGCCTAGGATGTATAAGGCTCTGGGCTCCAACCCTAGCATCACACATGCGCGCGCACACATACACACAACACAATGTCAATATAGACCTTTCATTTTTTGTTCTCTCCACTTAGTTCCCAATAGAAACCATCGTTCACAGAATATTAGCTCTCAGTTGCCTGTAGTTCCATACTTCTAACTGCCTGCTACTACCTCCAATAAAACATGTAAAAATTTTTCATATGAATTCATTATATTCCCCCTTTCCTAATTTTTCCTACTTCAGAAAACTCTATGGGAACTATTCCTTTCTAATTTTTCTTTCTCAGATATGACCATTTCTCCTCACTTCCATTGTTCCAATGCCTGGCTCTCATCATGTTGGGTTATCTGCCAACTCAACTTCCTGCCCTCCCCCCTTTCTCTTTCGAGCTACTCTTGAATGATGTATTTCTCAAAATGTCTTTGCTGGTGTCACTCTCCATGCTCAAGGAGCTTCAATAACTCCCTGCCATCAATCTCTCAAAGACTTTTTTAAACCTAGTACCATCTCTGAAGCCAACCCTTGCCTCTAGGCAAGGACCTTCACCTTCCTTTGTTTGTGGTCCTGGGGATCAAACTTAGGGCTTCACACATAGAAGGCCTGGGCTCTACTATTGAGCTATACCACCAGCCCAGGCCTTCTATTTTTGCCAAACCAAGCCTCTTGTAAGCAAGTGCAGTTCTGTCTTTGTGCTTCTGATTGAGCCATGCTCTTAGCCAATGGTTAAGTGCAGGGACACTAGAGCCAGGGTGCCTCTTCCTTGCTGTGTGAACGAAGCCCACCTGTTCATTAATCCCTTCCCTGATGAATCCAGCCCATAGCTTCTCTCCTTCTGCTTCTTTCAGAAATTTCTATTTAGGGTAAAAGAAAATAATTTGAAGAAAAGTTGTCAACCACAGTGTAAGTCTCTAAATAATGAGAATGTATACTTATGAATGGTAGACATACAACATCTGCTTAATCCACAATGAATAGTGTTTTTTAACTTCTATCTAAAGTTCTATGACCTGAGCTCTGAAACCAGGCAAACTTTGAGTAGATCACAGTAACAGAATTAGGAAGTTTGTAAGGATGTAGAATGTTCTATATGGCCAAAGAAATTATTTATATAATAAGTACCCACATGGCCTATAGGCCACTCCATTGTTACCAGGATTTATGGACAGGTAATTTCTGGGTCAGACTGGTTTTTGCTTCAGATCTGTACATGCACCCAATGGTCATCAGACAAAGGAACATAGATGCTAGGTAAGGGGAAAAAAAGCCCACTATGAATATACAAAAATCCTTAGTGTTTCTTCTTCTTTTCCTTGGTCTTTAACAGTTCACACCTGGTTGGTTCCAGCTTCAGTTTGGGTATTGCTATCACCCATAACTAATTTCGCTTCTGAGCAGAATAACTCACTCATTCAAGTAACATTGGCCCTATATGTGCCAAAAGGAAGTAGGCAAATCTCTCTTTTCAGGACATAATCATCTTTTCATAGTTTGGGTGTGTGATCTGTGAGTCATTAAGGCATCAACTTCCTTCAATGTCCTATCATACCTTCAATTTTTCACTCTAATAAAAGGAAAGATCTACTGGTAACTTCAGCCCCACCTGGTGGAAACAAAACCAAGTTGGACTGTTTTGACCTGAAAAGATAAGCCTAGATGGGGGTCAAGCTTAACAAGAGAAAGACCACTTGATCCAGAGGCTAATATGTAAACTGGTTATAAGCAAACTTTCACCTTCCAGGACCTAAAAGACTAGGAAACCTAGACAAGCTCCTTTGGGTATGATGCCACCCAGGGCATTTTCTCATTCATTATAGGCAAATGGTGGAGAATGAATTCTTCCTCCACCCCTTCCAAAGGAAGTAAAAAAGTTATCTTAGCTAAAATGGTGGCCACACAGATAAGGTAAGGTGATTTATTTGCTTGGTCTGGACCTTAGTGATAGATTCTGGTATGAAACTTCAATCCAGTACCCCAATCAAATGGACTCAAAAGTTTCTGATGTGAAATCCAGCTGCTGTCTCAAAGTTCAGAAGGTTAAAAAAGTTTGGTCTTGTTGAAAAGTGAGTCCTTTAAAGAAAATATAGCCAAATGGGACAAGGATTATACAGATCAGAGAGAAAGATAAGTTTATGGACTACAATCCATTATTCTCTTGGTGGGAGAAGTCTTCCACACTAGAGCAGCCCCCAATCTGGGAAACATTAACTTCCATCTTCAAAACATCTTGAAAATATTACTAAGTTGTTCTGGGTCCTTTGGTATCTCTCAGATACCTCTGATACATGAGCTAGGCACAGAAAGAAAAATACCAAAGTTTTTAAACGTGATTCACATAGACCCCTACTCAAAATCATTCCTGCAGTTTCTAACAAGCAACCCCAATGATTCTAAATTACATATCATATAGAGACCAACCATCTTAAATTTTCTGAGGCTAAAGAATTCACAGCAAGAATTTTCCCTTATTGCATTGGGTCACTCAGAAGAAACCAGAATCTCTGAAACTCTATCTTTAGGTTTCTCCTTCTCCTGTCAGGTTCCAGGAAAACTGAGGAATGGAAGACAGCTTTCAGTCACCCTTATTAGGCTATCTATATCTGCTCTGCTCTGCTCCACCTCCACCCTTGCCCTAATCTTCAGCACTGAGGCCATCACTAATCCTAATGAAAAGTCCTAACAGGATCTCTCTATTCTATAATCTAGGAGCAATTTCCTATTTGCATTCTGTCTACCCATGGAAGTCTCTGATATTCAGAGACAAATCATTACTAAAATAATAATCATGATGATAATCATAATGCACTCAGCAACGTCCTTTTCATGAGCTGCTGAACCAAAAGCATGTCATACCAAGCTGGAGTTTAACCTAACCTTTGCATGTCTGTTGAGTCAATTTGGGCTCTATACTCAAATTATTCCTGCCACAAGTATCATGCCCTTTTCTTACCCTTAGTGTGGATACTAAAGTTCCACCCACTCACTGGGGTCCATTTTTGCCTTCATATCCTAGGAGATAAGAGAATGCCAGGGAAATCCTAGAGAAGAGGTAAGGAGGCTTAAAGAGCCCCCTGTCCCTGAGGTGACTTAGAACTATCCTGGGTCCTGTAACTGACTTCTTGCAAATCTTCCTGTGGTTCCACTGGGGCCCATCCTGGGATTCTTAATCTTTCTAGGACCAGGACTTGAAGCCTAATCTTGGAATTTCCTGGGCAGTAGTGGGGATAAGGTTGTTTAGGCTTCCAGAAGGTAGGAGGAGGGGGCTAGAACTACATGAAGAATCTGTCCTCCGTGCCTCCTACGTGCATAGTTCTATACTCATCAACACCACAGCCAGAGGGTGGGTGGGTAAGGCAAAGAGAATAAGGGAAAGTCATTTTTTATCCTTTTGACAGATGTCGTGTTAAAATCTTGTAGAGGAAAGAGAGCTGTAGGTGGGGGGGGGCAGGGAAAGAGATAGGTTAGAACTAATGGTTCTAATGTCTAAATGTGGCCATCTGGTCTAAGGTGGCAAAAACATGAACAGGATTTAGTCAGAAGCACTGTGACCCTGGTTCTATATCTAGATAATATAGACAAAATAAATATATTTCAATTAATTTAAACTACCTTTTAAAATCTACTGAGTATCCCCACCCAGGACACAGGCTTGTAAAAGCTGGGGCCTTGGCATGCATTTCCAAAGAGAATGTAAGTGTCTCCTAGGGAGTCATTACAGCACAAAGTGGAAATCTTCATTTAAACCTCCCATTGGAAGGTGGAAGAGAATTTCTTTTCATTGATTTACTTCTGCCTTTTGGCTCCGGTAAGAGAAAAGACATACAGCTAAGGCCAAATAATCTAACACTGCCTCTAGTCCCTGTCAGGGGCCTTTTGTACTCAGGAGTGGCCATGTTTCTGCTAACAAAGTCTAGCATATGTCCTGGATTTCTAGCAGACATTTGGTAAACAATAGATGAGTGGATGGCAAGGGAATTCAGCAAGCAACCATTGGGTCAAGCCCAGGGTCGTAAATTGACTGATCTGACTTTCCCTAGGACCTTGTTGTTAAAGACTTAGAGCAATACAATATCTAAACAGAGGCTTCCTGAGAGGACACAAGAGAAGCAAAATCAGACCCACCCTCAGGGCTCTGGAGGGATGGCACTAAGTCTATGTCTGCAGGAAATGTGGTTGTGCTTGTAACTAAAGAACTTCAAGTAGGTCAGCCAAGCTTATGTAAGGAAGCGTCTGCCTGTCTGGGCTAGGTAGAGGATGTGGGGGTGGAGAAGGGAGGGGACCCAGGGCAGCTGATTGAGGGGAAAAAAAATCAGTAAGATTCCAGGACTTGAATCTACTCTTCTTGACTCTGTCTGGGGCTCAAGACCTTAAAAGGCAGTAGGTTCTTATACTAAAGGGGTGATCAGGATTGGAGATTCCCCAAAGCTATCACAACTAGTTCAGTCTTCCATTTTACAGAGAAGAAAACTGAGGCTTCGATTAATTATCAAGAAAGTTAATATTAGAAACCAAGCCTACACTCTTTTAGAAGGATGGCTAATGATTGCTTTTGGACTGTATATCTCTACTTTTTTTTTTTTTAAGTCAGGGACTGAACTCAGACACACTTAACCACTGAACTATATCCCCAGCCCTTTTTATATTTTATTCTGAGACAGGGTCTGGCTAAGTTGCTTAGCATCTCACTAAGTTTCTTAGGCTGACTTTGAAATGCAAGATCCCCGTGCCTCAGCCTCCCCAGCTGCTGGGATTACAGGTATACACTGCTACACCCATCTGTATACCTCTATTGTTAAAGACAAACAAACATTTAGTTGCTTATTTCATTAAAAAAAGTAATAATGTTCTGTGACAGATGTTAACCTGCTTTACTAAATTACTAATGATTTTAGTATATCCATATGTATCCCTTAACAGCTTGCTGTATACTTCAAGTATACACAATAAAATTCTTAAAACACACACACACATACACACACACAAGAACAGATAGGCAGGGTTTGCACACCTATAATCTCAGGTACTTGAGAGACTGAGGCAGGAGGATCACAAGTTCAAGACCAGCCAGGGCATCTTAGTCAGACCCTGTCTCAGGGAAGAGGGGTGAGAGGGAAAGGAAGGGGACAGGGGATTAGCAAGGATGGTAGAATGTGACAGACATCATTATCCAAAGTACATGAATGAAGACACGAATTGGTGTCAACATACTTTATATCCAACCAGAGATATGAAAAATTATGCTGTATATGTGTAATAAGAATTGTAATGCATTCTGCTGTCATTTTTTATTATATTTTTTATGTGGTGCTGAGGATCGAACCCAGGGCCTCATACACGCTAGGTGAGCGCTATTCCTCTGAGCCCCAGTCCCAGCCCCATAGTTTTAAATAAACAAACAAACAAATAAATAAATAAATAAAGGGGGCTGGGGATGTAGCTCAGTAGTACAGAACTTGCCTACCTAGCCGAATATATGTGAGGCCCTGGGCTTGATCCCCAAGACCATGGAGCAGAATTTTAAGAACAATGAGATTAACAATTTAATATATAAGAATTTCTAATATTTTCCTCTGGGATATTTTTGGTGCTCTTTCCTCCCAGAGCTCTATTAGACATATACTTCAGTACTACATAGAGTACTTGCCTCTCTCTCCTCTGAGTTCCAAACATGTGGAACGCTTCTGAGGATTAAGGAGTAAGAACACCTCAGGTTGAATAAAGACACTTCCAGAATCTCCTTATCACCAGATACCTTTGCTTAGTAATCTCAAATTCAAATTCAAACTAAAATGCAAATGCTAGTAGAAAAAAAATTGGATGGGAAGAATGGAATACAGGTTTGGCATGATTACTGACTTGCTATATGAACTTGAACAGATTGTGCTCCTCTATGAATGAACTAATTAATTATTTTAAATAAAAAGTTAAGGTTACCTTTGACTTTTTGATGCTGCCATGCTTCTGAAAGAAGTTCTTGTCAGAAGGGGAACATAGGAAAAAGAGTCAGGAGAGCAATGGTGTGAGGGAAAAAAAGTCAAAAGACAAAAACAACTTTTTTTTAAACATTTTTGCCATGGGCTAAACCTACCCAGAATAGAACTTAGGTACTGAGATGACCTTTGGGTTTCATGACTGGAAGGAAAAACATTGTGTCCTCTACCTAGTTCAGGCCATTGAGTACAAGGTACTCAAAGTTAGCCTCTACTGAAACATTAAGCAGCACCTTTTCCATCTGTTCAGCATATTATAGTTTCCAAGACACCTTCACACTTATGAGTTCAGTGGATTCTCCAAGCAATTCTGAAATAAGAAGAGTAAGGATGAGCTCCATTTTAATGATGTGAAAACTGAGACCTAGAAAAAGGAAGTCACTTAGCTACCCCAGAAGCAGAGGCCAGAATAAAACCCAGATCTCTAGGCTCTCAAAACTTGAAAAGAAAGTGCCTCTACCCTTTTGTATTCTAGCACCCCCTCCCTTACTTGTCCAGTCTCTTAGAAGGGCCAATACTGTAGGCATTCTGCAGTTTTTAATAGCATGAGTGAAAATAGCAATATATTGGGTTAGACCCTGCCATTCAATCGATGGAAGATAGAAGACTAATGCATTGGTAGCATAAAAGATGAAGTCTGGCATCCAAAGCCTGACCTCCACAGATTCTTCCATCTCTCCTTCTTACAACTCTGTCCCAATGCACCTCTCCTCCCCTCTCTTGGGCTTAGAATGGCTTAAATAAGCAAGATATAAAGACTCTAGGAAATCTGGCCCATCTCAAGAGTCTTTGATTCATAAAGGAAAAGCATAGTAAGGGAGAAAAAATTAAGTCCAGCTGGTTTTTTTGGCCCACATTGAAGCCAGGTGAGAGTCAGCTCAAATGGTCTCTAAGGACTCTTCTTAGCTTTGGTTCTTAGATTTCCACAACCTTAATCCTCAAGAGTTGGCAAAATCCTCAAAAAAAAAAAAAAAAAATCAGGGCCCTCAAACATTTCCTCAGATCCCTCATGGCCTACCCCTCAAGCAGGTCAGCCACAAAGGGCTTCGGCACCACGTAGCTGTGAGTAAGAAGATGGGGGTGGCCAAGGTGGATCAAACGCCTCCAGGGATTCTCCCAAAGAGGCTTAAACAGGCAACACAATTCCCTCTCACAACAGCTTAACATCTCCAACGCTTCACTGCTTCCTTCATGCAAGAGACGAGTGGGACGTGAGCTGCTGTGGGAGGAAGGAAGGGTCAATCAGTGTGCCAGTGGGCAAGCAAGGGCAATGCTGGGGAAGGCCAGTACTCTGACACAACTCCCTCTAGTTGTTACTATGTCAGATAAAAATCTAAGCTTTTACATAATATTTACTTAAGCTGCTATTTCCTTTAGTCCTGGAAATCATTATGTAGCAGCTTGAGGCATGAGAGAGAATATGTCCAGTTAGGAGTTCAAAGGCATGGCTTCTGATCCTAAATCCATCATTACCTAATCCTGTGTCATCAGACTCATTTGTCCCCTCTCTCCACCCCAGTACACATCTGCAAAATGGACCCAATAATGGTTTTTAAAAGTGACATGGAAACACAGTGAAGAAACAATCTGAAAATAAGCTCCTCAATTACCTCCAAACTACCTATAATCACAAACCGGATGAAATCTTAACAACTTAAACATCAGCAACACATGCTCAATATTTTATAAGGCACTTTATACAACCTTTGTCACAATGTATTCTTGTAATTCAAAATCCCTTAAGACATTATAATTGAGCCTATTTTCAGAGCAGAAAACTTAAGTTCTGAGATGAATCATTTAGTTCCTGACCCTTTCCTCAACAAAGCAGATGAAATGACCATGAGTATGAACACTCAAAATAAGTTTGTCTTGAACAATTAATAAAAAAAGAATAAGTTACTTTCCCAGGGCCAGACCTGGCACCCTAGACTGCTTCCAGGTTGCAGGTACAGGCAGCCTGGCTTTTGCTTTTCCAAGTTTAGGAAGAAGTATCTATTCCTAATGTCTCCCTTTCCTTCACTACCTAGGGGTCCTGAAGAAGTAAATAACCACCTAAATGCTGCAAGCCTGTTTTCTTTCCTAGGTCTGAACTAGCATTGAAAAGCATCTGTATGGGTAAGAGTGAACTCTGTATGACTGACCAACATGTTGCCACAAGCATGCCTTCCCTTGGCCAAATTTTTGGCTTTTTCTTCCTATGACTACTTTGATTATGGCCAGGTCTGACTGGTGATGGGCATTAAAACCAGATTTGGGATAGGGGAGATACAGCTTCGTCGGGAGAGAACAAAAACTGCAAAGCATTTTCTCAACTCTTAACCTGTTTGATCCTTGATATCATCTGAGAATAATACTGATGGTTTACCAGTTGACCAAATAAGATCCAGACAGAAAAGGGGAACCTGACTGAGCCACAACCTAAGAAGCAGAGTAGTAACTGGAACTCATGTTTCTTGACTTTAGTTCCAAAATTCAGAAATGGTAATGAGGCTGTCACAGTTAACAGTAATCTTGAGTTTCTGAGGATGCTAATCAAAAGCAGTCCTGGCATATTCTATCTCACTGCTTTCTACCCTTTATCCAGATTCATTCTAGCCCCCCCCCACCCCATCAAGCAGTAGCTTTTGGTACCAAGGGCCAAAAAGGCTTCCCCAGGACACCATGACCTGGTTTCTAGCATGAGGAACTCTAAAAATAGCAGGCCCTCATTAGTGGGGCCAGATGGCCCAAGTTGCTGTGCCTAGGGGCTGGGTTGTGGTCATTAAGGATGTGGCTGGTCTGTCAGCCTACTACTGACCCAGGAGAGGCTGGGCCACTGCCCAACAGGGTCTTGCTTGATGCATTATACCATCTCTCCTCATACCCTCTCACCCATAATTTAGATACTGATGCTGTGGTCCAAGTTGGTATTTTATTCTCAAGAAAAAAGAACTTTGATATTTAGTTACTTTTGGTTTTCTAGGGCACTGCTTCAAAATCATATTACTCCATAATGTTTTTTAAGTGGACATGGGGATGAAGGAGCAGACTTAATCTTTCTACATTGATCAATGCCAATTTGCTTTCTTCATCTTTCTACATTTGCCTGTTAACTCATCTGAGGCCTCAGATCTGAGTTCTGCTTACCTTCTGGAACTGCTATGACACATGCTGTTATTAGCATCCATTTTATACTGAGCTCACTGACATCTCAAGCCAGATTTCAGGAAAAAGGTCCAGAGCAAACTGATGGAGGCCAACCAGCTGGGGCCTGTGACTACTGAGAAGAAAGGTACAGCTGGTTGACCCTAGGGGTAGGAAATGTTCTGCATAGGAGTGTCCAGGGCATGTGGGTGTGTCTCATGTGGCACTGTTTGTCCAAGTATACCCTTAGGAGTGTTTCTCTCAGGGATAGGAGTGCATGTTCTGGAGAGTAAGAGTATATCTAAATATGTATCTATGACATATGTGTACATGGGTATACACTTGTGTCCTATAGGAACTATGTATGTTCATACATACAATATGAACAGGAATGCCTCATGTGTTTCCATGGGTGTGCACTGTCATTGTGTTAAGATGGTCAAGCATGTGTGTGTGTGCACCATACTTAACTGAATATATGTGCTTTGAGTGTCAACATGAAAATATGGCCCATTTATGTATACCTTATGTGTTCCAAATACACTCCACATGTGTCTGAGTATGTTGTATGTACATGTGACTTATAGTGTGGGTGTAGGTAAAGGGCATGAATAGAAAATAAAACTAAACCAATTTTCCTCCCCAACAATTTGTTTCTAACAGCTTTCCTTAAAGACCCCTGGGTCAATCTGAGACTTTAGGCGAATCCCTACCTCTCCTTACCTCAATTTTCTCAGTAGTACTGAGGTAGTGAGCTCAATGTATGGGTTCTTTCCTCATCTAGTTACTTATCAGCTTAAGAATAATAAGTTAACTCTGATTTCCCTAACCACCACCACAAAGTGTCAAAATGCAGACATGTACATGGGGATTAACACCTGAAGATGTCTCATCCCAACTCAGGCCCCTCGAGACATTCAACACTCATTTTTCCACTGGCCTAAGCCATCTGGATTAAAAAGAATAAATACATAACCTCAGGACATACAATCTTCACCAAAACCAGGCAAAATAACATTTGGTTTATTCAAATCATTCTCCCTCATATTTTTGAATGAATGTGGGAACTAGTGAGGGTAAGGAACCAGCTTTTAAGTTCAAGGCATACTCTGTAAGAATAAGACCAGAAAATTTGCAAAAAAAAAAAAAAAAAAAAAAAAAAAAAAAAAAAAAAAAAACATACAAACAAAGCAGAGCACAAAGGGCTACAGAATTTATTCAGTTACACTTATAGTAGATCTAAAAGATGTATCCAAAATTCCCATTAATGGTTCAATGTAACCTATGCCATTATCTAATGGCATCTGTCTAGTTCTTTCTGCTGTCTTGACTGATTTTTGTTAAAAAAAAAATAGACCTAGATAGAAGCAAAGTGCAGAAGGCATCTTTAGAATGAACTACTTGCTCAAAGCTACCTCATATTGGTGGACTGGTGGTAATTGCTAACACCATATGCTATGCTCTTCCTAGCACACAACTGTCTTTTAAGCAGAACCACTAATCTGAGTCAATCAAAGCTATTTTCTAAGAGTCAATTTCCTAGTCATAAAATGAGAACAGTCTTGGCCTTGCCCATCTCAAATGATCATGGAAAAAAGACTAATGTGTCAAGAAAACTATACAATAATTTTATTTTCTTGCCCTACCCCAAGAGAAGCGAAAAGGTTCTAAACAAAATGATGCATATAAAGGTGAACAGTGTCAATTTGTTCTATGTAGGTCATTAGTCAAAAGCCTATAATTTCTAAAACAACACTTAATCATATCATGAAAACCCAGTAATGCTCATTACAAATCCTAGCCAAGGATTTGGGGGCCAAGAACTGGTTTTTAATTGCCAAGTGCCTAGGTTGTTCTGGCTTAATAATGCGCTAAATAAAAACACAATTAATTTTGGCTTTCTTTCAAGCTCTTCTTTTAGCTTTGCAGGAGACAGGGACAAAGCTAGTTTGCTATTCATAGCAACATGTGTGTGAGTCCATGGGAATGCAGTTGGGGGTAAATAAAAGAAAGGTTATTATTTTTAAAATCCAAGCTTTTGGCCCAGTACCTAAAGCATGGGCCAGGTCATAGGGTCCCCCTCCTTTCAAGAGAAAGAAGTTAAATCTGTGCTATGTTGGTGATAACTGAGGCACAAAGAAGTTAAATCTGTGCTATGTTGGTGATAACTGAGGCTAACCTTGAACAAATTTTATTCAAGGTTAGCTAGTGCACAGCTTAATATTTGCAGATGTTACTCTTTATTTAATGGAGGGCCTACTGAATGTCAGATCTCTTCTTGTGACAGTCACTCACAGATTTCTGCCTCAGAGAGTTCTCAGAGATTACTGGACCCAATTTACAAAAAAGAAAATAAATTCAGAAAGGCTAATTCACTCAAGGTCACAGAACTAAAAGTGATATAAACTCCTAGTTCAGTGACCCTGTTTTCCATCGCACCATATAGATTTCCCAAAACACCCCTAAAAGACCAGTGTGACTTGTGTATCTCACAGGTCCAGGAACCTAATCCTTATCAGGCATGTATTAGCTTGAGCACTACCACTACTGTATTTCTTGGGTAAATCATTGTCCTCTCTGAGAGGATCAGATCTAGCAGTTCTAGCATCCCTTCTGTAGACAATGAAGCAGGCAATGACTTAAAGTAGTACTATGACTTCCAGAGCTTGAAGCAAGAAGACCAGGCTGGAAAATATGAGTCTTTGAGCCTCATTTTGTTTTTAATCTGTGAAATGGAGATACTTTGTGCCCTATCCATTTTGCGGGATCAAAGAGAAGATCAATTGAGTCAACGTGTAAAACACTGAAAAGTTTAAGACAATGTTCCAGAGAGAGAGTTAAAAATCAAAGCAGTATTCATTAGACTCAGTTGCTATCTTCTAAATCCAAGTAGAGGGTATATGGAAGTTCTGTCCAATAAATCCTGAATTCTCCTGTGCAGGTCAGTCTGGATTTGTATGAAAAACACCTCAGTTGTTTGCAAGGTTCAAAGGAAATAAATCCCTCACTCCCTTTGGGCCCTATGCACAAAGCACTCTCATCATTTTGCTTTTGTCTGAGCCCTGCCACCCTGCCAGACTTATAGAACCCCTCCTAGAACTAGACACCTGGCTCCTCCTGTGCATCTGTCCCAATGCCAAGGCACCCACTGCCCAGCCCTCTTGCCAGCCAACATAGTTCACAGAGAAAGGAGGAAGGAAGAGAGTGGGTGGAAGAGAGGCTGTGGGAGGTTCAGCTAAAAGTAGCTGCTGCCTTTAGGCACCACACTCTGAGGGGGTGGAGGGTGGGTTCTTAGCACATCCTTCCTGCAGTCAGCTTGGGCACGGAGGTGCATGGTATCCCCTCCTCTAATGAAGGCAGGCAGGCGGAGAAATCAGCTGCCAGAGCCATTCCCAGAGCTGGCTACGGATGCACAGTGCTGGCCTCCTCTGGGCCCTGAGGGTGGATGGCTACTCTGCACAGGGCTGAATCCACAGCTCCCTGCCTTCAGGAGAGCTAATGTGGCCTTCAGGAGACTCTCTGTTCTCCCCACCCCCATCCCACTGCCTGGCACCCCAAGGACTGTTGACAGGCCTGCTTCCCTCCAGAAAGTTACATAATGCTCTTGTTCTCTGCTCTTAATTCTCCCAGCCTCTTCTCAGTTCACTTTCTCCAATCAAACCTAAAAGAGTATTAATGTCTCTGATCCAGCCATGACAGCACAGAACCAGAACACTATAAGGAAGGTAGCAACTTACAGTTGGCAAAGGCCTGATATGAAAAGTCAAGATCAGATCCATCACTGAAACCTTGGACTTTTTCCCCCTTCTGTGGTTTTGTTTTATCACTTAAAAAAAGGCAAGGGAGAGTCTAGGCAAGGTGCTATAGACCTTGCAGGTACATTAATCTCTTCCCTAAGTGATTATCTGGGAAGCCTGGCCACTTAAATGAATGACCCAACTCTACTCAATAGCCCAACCATGGATGTCCCCTCTCCCAGTCTGGATGAGCTGGGCAGAGCCTTTCCCTCTCTCCTAACTTCAACTCCCCTATTGACTAAATTCTGCATTGACAGGGACCTTGAGACACTGCCTCTACCTCCACCCCAGGCCTGTTTCAAGCTGACCCACTCTGCTTTCTTCTGTTTGTGTAGAAGTTTCTGGCTAAACATTCATCTAAGAACATGATTCTTCTGTTAAAAACACTCTGCATTTTAGTGACATGGAAAGTGAGGTCCAGGTGGGAAGAACCTTGATCAAGATCTAACACCAAGTGCTTGATCCTAGAGCTCCTGAGGCCTTTTCCAGTGTTCTTTCTCATATTGTAGATCTGCCTTCTATATGCCATCATTCTACCACACAAGAACAACTTTCCCTCTTCTCTGCTACCAAATATTCACCCTGGTGTTTGAAGCTCAAATGTCCAATCCCTGTCACTGACCTGCAACTAGCACAGAAGAATAATAAGGGCAAGAAAAAGCTGAATTCAGACATCTTTCTCTTCACCTTTCTTCTTCCTCCTGGTTGCCTTCTTTGATACTTTCTTCAAAGCTTTCCCCTGAGTATTGTTCTGTCAATGGAACCCCTTTCAGTCTCAACAAGCCATGACTGCATCCTGATCACAGGATCCAAAATGCAGGCTACATTGGATGCACTAAAGGATGTGGTGACAAGAGTCCTGGGTTCTAGGTCAGACACTATCACTTCCTACTTTATAGCTTTGAGAAAGTCACTTATTCTTTCTTGGCCTCACTTTCATAAACTTTTAGGTTGAAGAAGGAGCCAACAAAATAACTAGGAAATATTGTCAAAATGCTCACTACTATTTACAGAGGAGGCAGTATTAACTAAGTTAATTAATTCTTAAAATATCACAGGAAATGACTCTGGGATGTCAAAGGAGCAAGTCCCTTATCTCCTATGCTTTCCCAGACCTATGAGACTGATTCTATAAATGATTCTATAATAATTATCAATTATTCATAAGGCAGATCTCTTCAAGAAGCTAAATCCCAAACTGGTATACTCTCACTATTCAACTCACTATATGGCTCCCTTCCCTGATTCACAGTCAGTGTTTGCTTAAAGAATACAACATATATTTCACCTGTTATAAAAGAAACGTAAGCCAAATACAATTAAGAATACAAATCTATTACCCCCGTAACCACACTGTGATTCTAAACCTGCTAAAAGGAATTGCTGGATTGCATACTGGTTTTGAATAATTTCCACAATCATTTTGATCATTAATATTATTCACAAAATGAGCACACATTAGAGCTGATCAAATCTTTAAAGGGATCTAATCCACCTATTCTTATTTTATAGATGAGGAAAAACAAATTTCAGAAGGGAGAAGTATTTTTATCTGAGGTCACCCAGCAAATTAGCAGAATCTTTGCATCATTACAAAAATGTGAAGGAATTTTTTTCCTGAAGGGTTCAGCTGTTTATAGTTGTTTATAGTTGTCCCCAGGTATCTGTAGGGGCTTGGTTCCAGGAAGTATTTGAATACCAAAATCCGAGGATGTTCAAAACCCTTATGCAAAATGGTGTAGTACTGGCATATAATCTAAGTACTTCCTCCTGTGTACTCTTTTTATTTTTATCTTTCATTTTTATATCAGTGCTGGAGGTTAAGCACAAAGCCTCGTATGCTAGGCAAATACTTTATCACCGAGGTATACCTCCAGCCCCATCTCCTGTATACTTCTACTAGATTATAATATCTACTATAATGTAAATGCTATGCAAAGTTGTTATGTTGCATAGGTTTTATTGTATTATTATTTTTGTTTTTCTCAAATATTTTCTATCTGTTGATGCAGTAAAACCTGTAGATACAGAGAGCAAACTGTATTTTAAATACAAATAGGCACCAGACTACCCACTCCTTAGACTAAATTCTTTTCAGAGTGACCACAAACCTCTGGAACTCATCAAAGCCATCACAAATCCTGGAATAAAATTTCACCATCTGCAAAGCTTACGTATGCCCATGTGTGATAAGTTAGAGTCAAACTGAGCTAATATTTCCTTTGAACAATTCCATAGCAGTCTCTTTCGTTCATCCCTGGCAGAACAGTCCCATCACCTCAGGGAGGTTTTAGAAAAATATTGATGCCAGGGCCCCACCATGACTAATTCAATCAGATCTCTCCCAGAGATTCTGTGAAATGTTGTTAGTCTTGTTAACTCCCCAGGTGACTCCAATGTTCATCCAGGGCAGAAATCCACTAGGTTAATGGAAACAATTCAGCCAAGCAGCAAGGAAAACATGTGCTGTTTCCTGGATTCTTAGAGGACAAAATATATTCTGTTTTAAAGTTACATCCATGATGCTCTGTTTTCCAAATAGGGGAAAGGAAAGTGATACACAGAAACTATAGTTGTGTTATTGGATCCATTTATGAAACATCTAGTTTGTAGGCATGAAAGAAAACAGGGAGCTCTGGAGACTGCTACTGGATTTTTCAAGAGTAAGATGCCAAGTAACTTATACTCCTTTTTCTGAAGGAACCATCAGAAATAACACCTATGTACCTAGAATATCATGATGTCTATAAGTATAAAACAAATCCTCATTAACATATTGGTAGGAGAGATGACAGCACAGCCTTATGGATTCTGCACTGGTTGACCATGTACAAACAAAAATCAACTCCAAGAGGGGGCCCTGGCGAGATGCCAGAAGAGTATCAACCTCATCATATTAAATACTATTTTGAATCAACAACTTGAATGATACTTACTCAGTTTTCAAATGATACAATGCTGGAAGAGACTGCTAATCTTATATATGTCATAAAGAAGTAAATTTTTAAAAAAACACAAAAACTAAAACAATGACACACCAAGTAAAATAGAGCTTAACTGATACTGTTAGAAGAAACTGCTAATTTATTGCACAGCATGGAGAAAAAACATTTAAAGTTATAAAAAACTAGAATAACGAACCAACCAAACAAAGTGTGCATTAATAAGTATGGTTCAAAAAATTAAAATTGGTTCAAAAGTCCAACTGCACAAGGGAATAGAGAACTGGACCAGATAGGAAATGGTTTCAAACTATAAGCTCCAAAGGCTAATGCAGTGTCTCTTAACTTGGGCTGCATATTTGAATCACCTTGGGAAGCTTTAAATTAAAAAAAAAAAAAAAAGCTGCCTGAGACCTAGCCCATTCCAATTAAGTCAGAAACTCTCAGAGTAGGGATCTGGCATAGGTATTTAAAATCTCCCCAAGTGATCTAAATGTTCAGTGAGAACTGAGAACCAGTAGAAGGATGCATTATTAGACATTTCACAGATAGATCAAAGTCCCTTTGTACTTGATCCCAGCCAGGTGGCACTTGGAGTAGCATGATCAGTTCTGGGCAGCACATTTTTAAAGAAATAAAGAAAAATACGTGTGTTTCAAAAAGAAGGCCAACTGCATAAAAACGGCAGTTCTTTCAAAACATTCTGTATTTTAGGGTTCAGCAATTCACACTGGCTTTAACCTTGAAGATCCCAAATAGTGTCTTTTCATAAGTCTGACTAAAGGGAACTCTTTGATATATATCCAAGACAAAAAGGTAGCATTTCATAGACTAACGAATTCTGTGCAAAAGCACTATATAAATGAAAGGTATTAAAAAGCACTAAAAATGAAAGCAAGTAAAGCTGAGGAAGCTAGTATGACTTCAGGCATGACTCACACACACTTTCCTCCCCACCTAACCCCTTACAGTTTCACAAAGCTGGGAATGATCTGACTCCGACTCTCCCACCTCTCTGTTGGAAAGGAATACCCACTCTCATCCTACCAATCTCTCTTGCCTTTTCTCTCCTCATCTGTAAAAAAGAATAACAATCATCCCTGCAACTTCACAAGAATTATGTGATAGTCAAATTAGAAAGTATGTGAGTTATTTTGTAAACTTTATTAGGCCCATGCACTGAAAAAGGGTTATTAATACAGCCATTACTGGACTGTTTCCCAAGCCTACACTCTCCTTGAGGGCCTTTTCCATTTTGTACTTTGATGCCAGGGAAAAGTACAATGAACTAAATACTCTAGAGCTAGATCCACCTATGGAGAGAAGAAAAAAAAACATTCTGGCCACATATTGGAAGAGCTAAGCTTTAATCAAAGATTCTTGGAAAGCCAGAGATACACTCCACCTAGAACAAGTTGCAGTGTTAGAAATAAGGCCTAGAGAGTATAAGATTCACCTCCTCCATCCCATTCCTTGGGGCAAAGCCACTGGAGATAGATCCCTGTATGAAGTCTTCTGGAGAGGCAGTTATTTTGGGAGAAATGGCTCAATTCTCATACCTAAAAGCAAGTACTTGGTTAGCCAAAAATGAGATCATAGGTTGATATAGCAGACTAAAGAGGACATACTTTGGTATAATCCCTGCAACTACCAGTGTGCATCATCTGATCAGTCAAGTACTATCTAGGCCTCACTATAGAACACTACAGCACCTCACCCACAAGACTATTGGAATCCCTCAGCTCCTGAAGCTGACTCCAAGTCCTGCTCACCAGCTTCACAATCAAACTGACTCTTCCAACTGTCCAACTTCCCCAGTCAGAAACTATTGAATCACAGAAAGAATATCCCCTCCCAAATGCACACTACAGCTGGGCTAGTCATGTTTCCCCAAGCCTCAAACAAAATTGGGGTAAACTCTACAAGCAGATGTTGCAGGTTCTGACAGAAGCACTCTTAACAAAAGAAAAGTGCTCAGTTTGTTCCCACAAAGCTATCACTTTACTCTCCTTGCTGAAGTCAAAAGTTAGGGTGAGGAAAAAAAATATTTTTCAGAACCTGCAGACCTTCTACACTAAAGTTAGGTAATGGATCAGTAAACTTAAGGAGGGAGTAGTAACTATATAGAGATACTTGAACCCATGAGTCTTCCAATAAACAGTCCCCATGATTAGGCAAGGCTAGGCTCTGTATGCCTGTTGTGAACATGTTTTCTAGGCATTTGCAGCCAATGAAGATTTTGTTCTTTCTGTCTTCCCTCCCCCAAAGCACCTTTCCAAGCCCCACTTGGCTGTATCCCTTGTAAGGAGACTCTGGGGCCTGGGCCTTTAAATGACAGGCTCTGAAGTTCAGTGGGCACTGTGATACAGGGGTTGCTAGGATACCAGTAGAGGCCATTTTCTTTAATTCTTGGGTGGGAAGCTGGGAACCAAAATCCCTGAGCTGGGATTTTCCCCCTCCTAGTAGCAAAAGCTTATCCTATACTCAAATGGATCAGAAAGGAGGAAAGGGGGAAAAAGACATTTATGGGGAAAAGTCATGGCAATTCAAAGAAGAAAAGCCCTCTTACTTCTCATCCTCTTCCAGTGGAAGGGGTGGTGTTAGGGAAGGGAGAAAAGGGAAGAAAAGTAATGGAGGAAAGGGGAAAGACTAAGAGAGGAGGCAGGAGGAGGAAAAAAGAAAACAGATCAAAATGCATAGGGTTCCATTTCTCTGGACTGCATTTCTCATATTCTCCCACTCTTTTCTCTTTTTGCATGCCCTCACACTTCTGAAGGAGAAATGCCAAACCTTTAGATTCACACAAGTAAAAAGTCACTTTGCCACCTTTTGTTCTCTACTGCCCAAATTACCTTTTGGCTGTTCCAGGAAAACCGGCCATTTGACTAACTCCATCCCTTATTTACCTACAGAAAAATGAATTTGAAAGGTGTGAACTACAGTAGCTAAATTACTGGTGGAAGGGTTTTTCAAGCTACCCATATAGCCCAAGGGGTTTTAGGTGGTGGGAGAAAGATGCATGGGTGACACCCATCCATCCTAGTCCCACTTAAATCCTCACAAGCCCTAGCACAAGGAGGCCATTCAGAACTGTGGAACTCAGTGCTGTCTTTCCTCATTCCTACCACCACCACCCTCCATCCACACTCAGGAGTGTGCACCCACACAAACACAGAGAAAGGCGTATACACACTCCCACAAACATACTGCTACCACCCTAGACACATACATTCCAAAAGGCTTTTTGCCAAGGGTCTGTCAAGCACCAGGGGGAAGGCATTTCATGACACTACTTAGTCATAAGCCAGGTTCAAAGATTAGTCTTAGAAATCCATTCTCCCTTTAGTGAAAATAAAAAGTCCAAAAAAATTTCAGTGTTGCAATCCCCATTTCCTTACCACATAGGTAGGACAAAAATTCCTTAGGTGAAATTCTCCAGATATTAGTAAAAATATTCAGCCTCTCCTCCCATCATCTCTTAATTAACATATTAGTATCCTTTTCATTTGACTTTCCAGTCAAGGGGGATGAACTAGAAAGTACTTATGGGTGCCCAAATTATAGAAAGCAAGAACTTGGAAGTCAACTAACTAGTCCAATCATTTCAAAATGTCAATGTTACAGGGAATCCCAAACCCACTGAGGAAGGAAAAAAATTCCCCAAGGTCAAATAGCCACTGAATGAAGAAAATTCCAGTCTGCAGCTGCCCAGTCTATTCCCCACTCTCCAACCCTGTCTAAAAACAAAGTACCCAGGTAAGACAGAAACTTACTTTAAATAATATCTCTCGGAGCTAACAGATTCAAAAATAAACAACTCACTAGATTCTTTGCAAAGAAACGAGTTCTTGGTTCCACACAAGGGGTCTTCACAAAGAGACCAAAGAGTAATCAATAATAATCAATGCCAGCAAACCTCCCAGATCATGTTTATACCGTGGTACAAAAGAAGAAAAAACATAAAAACACAACTCAGCCTCTCACCCACACTGAGTCAATAAGAATGTGCTTTGAGGCTCAAAATCTTGACTGACGCCATTAAATAACTCTGGGTCCTGTAGTGAGAACAATTAGAAGGACCCCTTCACAGCCCCTCTCCCTTTATAATCAGTTCCAAAGAAATTCAACAAAATGGCATGGAACTTGACAGCATAATGCCAGCAGATTTGCATATCATACATGAGCAGCCACCCACATTAGTGTAGGGGGAGAATGTGTGTGGATGTGTATGAACCCTGATTCATTGCTACATGAGCCAGAAATAGCAATATTTCAAGTCAGGTAAGCAATGGAATGAGGAAGACCTGCCTACATCAACAAAGGAGAAAAAAAAGTAATGTGTACACTGGCATCAGAAACAAAATTTTCCTAGTTTTTCCAAGAGCTTTTTTAGCAGAAACAGAAATATAAAAATAATAACAGCAACCACCAGCATCATATGATACAAACAAGCAGACATATCTCAAATTGGAATGTAGCTTCCAGCTCATGTTTCCTGAGCTCTCATCCCATTTCATCTAGACCTCTTTTTAGTGCTCAAAACTCAATTTAGCACATTACATACATTCAGTTACGGTAATGTGTCAATTAGACCTGTGCTCTTAAAGCAACAAACAAGAAGGCAAAGAATACCACCACTACTTTGTCATCAAAGCAATCAAGTTCTATTTAGAATGTAGTTCAAGAACATTATTGCAAATTACCCCAAAGGAGACACATCCAATACTATTATTCCCAAGGTAGGTAAAAAGCTGGATTTTGTTTTTTGGATGAGAACCAGAAAAAATCCTCAAACTCAAATCCAGGGGTACAATCTCTGGGGAAAGAAGCCCAAACATGTCTTGTCAAAGTCCTCTCTTGCCAATTCAAAAGATCAGAGAACATTTTTATATCCCATTGCATGATTCCAAAGAAATTGATATTTAATGCTTTAAGAAATACTTTAAAGGTGGCTTCTTTCCAAATTGGAAACTGTGAACCCTGGACAGCAAATTGAGATTCAAAGGACAGAGTCACCAACTGCCAGCTCAAGGAACCCCACCGCGTCACTTCCCAAATTCTTGCTTCTCATTATAGATTAAAGAATCATTTTCCCTAAATCCATTTCTTGCATCAATTTTTTCCCTTCTAAATATCCAGTGCACAACTGCCATTCCTAAGATCCAAAAATTCATCATGCTCTTCCACAAACCCCTTCCCCCTTACCCCCACCTCAAACAAACCCAAATGCACTCCAGATGGCAAGAGAGAAATTTTGAATAAAATTCCCTAATGGAGTTTAAAGGTAGTTTTCAAGAAAATGAGTTGACAAGACACCACAAACAGCGAAGCCACTGTTAAGGACGCAGAGCTTGCCCCATGAACGTCACATAGATGGAGGATGCACACACGCATGCACACTTAAAATAGAAAACATTTCTTTATCAAAAAATTTCACTCAAGCAATAAGCAACTACACTCACAGGCATACTTAAAAGACAAGACATGACAAAAGATTTAGGGAGAGATAATATACCAACGTCATACATATCACAGCGAGGCCATGTTGAAGCTCAAAACGTTTTCCCCCCTGAATAAGAATTGCTCTTTCTCTCCCTCTCTTTCCCTGTCTCTGTCTCTCTCTCTCTCTTGCGCTCTCTCTCTCTCTCTCTCTCTCTCTTTTTTTTTTTTTCTCGGTGGCTCTCGGGATGAAATCAAAGCGAGAGTTCGCGACAGCTCAGGTGGCTGGACTCCATTCAGCGCGTTCCCAGGAAAAACATGAGTATGACATTGACAAGCAGGAGGACTACAATCACAGCAAAAACGACTACAGTTTGCACATCCAGGGTCATGGTGCAATGCAGAACACTGTAGTGTTCCAGGTGGGGGGCCGGCAGATTGGGAGATGTCAGTCTCTGTTCTGTCAGACTGTCCATACAGCCACCATGCTAGAAAGGAGAGAAGGAAGTCGGATGGTTAGGGAAGGGCTGGGTTTGGCGCCCGAGTTTGGTGGGGGGGGGTAGGGGAGGGGAATGGGGACAGGGGCGCTTGTTTCCCCCTTCTCAGGATTGGGCTGCTATTCCTTCCCTAGCTGAGAAATCTTAGCTTGCGCTGAAGACGGCAGAGTCCAGCATTCTCTCTCGGGCGCCAAGGAAAAAGCAAAATCCTGGTTTTCAAAGGGAAAGGCGGGAGGAACCTATCAGAGGTTCTCCAGCGCCTGAGTCTGTCTGAGCGTGCGTCAGTCCGCCTGCCTGGCTAGCGGTCAGTCTCAGTCTCCCCTATTCTCTCTAACTCGCTTGCTTTCCTAAGCTGGCTTCCTTCCTTGCTCGCTCTCTTCGCGGGGCTCCAGGCTGCCAGCCACTCTTTCAAGCCCTTGCTCGCTGGCCCTCTTCCTCTCCTCTCCCCACCCCCACTTCAGCCCGTAGGCTGCCTTTTTATTCACCAAGAGACTGCGGGCGCCTGCGTGAGGCGCAGCCAGAGCGGCTGACAGGCCCACCCGCCAATAGCAGATGCTGCAGCAGCGCGTACGCAGCCTGGAGGCGGGACTTGCGCTGGCATGCTAGCTGTGGCAGCCAATCGGAGTTCCCAAGACTCCCTGAGCTGGCTTGCTCCATTCCAACGAACCTGGAGCTACTGGCAGTCAGTTTGGGCATGGGGGTGGGGAGGCTTGTTGGGGGTGGGTTGAGGGGGATGTAGAGAGGTAAAGGAGAGACTGGGAAAGAGGGAGGGAGCCGGCCAAAGGGGCTGAAGGGGAGCGAGCTTGGGCAGGGAGGGAGGAGGTGACCACAGAAAGAAAGGAAGGTGGGAAGGAGGAAGAAGAAATAGGGGCTATGATGAAGAGGGAGAAAGGTTGGGAAATGGCAGGGTAAAAGATGAGGAGGAGGGAATAGGAATGGAAAATTGGGATAGGTAGGTAGGGCAGATGCAAATACCTTGGCAACCACTTTGGACCCTGGGCCTAGGGGGAAGCAAACGGTATTTGGCCACTGCCTAAAGTATATACAGACAACTTACAATTAGCTATAAAAAGCTCACAATCCAGTGCTGTAGGGAGAACCACATGGACATACAACAAATTATTCAAAATCCAACTCTATTTGGCTTTCTCTTATATAGAGATGCTCTGGTCCTTTCCTAATTATGGTTTCTTCACACTACGGACGGTTCACTTGCACTTTTTGAGCATGCTGAGTATCCAAACGGGAAGCCAGCCCAGGGTTAAATATTTGCCACATATAAATTTTAAATAACTTATAATCTACTTGTAATAATATCCTCATAAAGTGATCTAGTGTCTAACCCTAGAGGGGAAATGTCCTAAACTAGAGGCTGGAAGGTTTCATATTTACTTCAAGCTCTACCTCAAGCTTGCTGTGTAACTTTTGGACAACTCCTTTCCAGTATCTGGGCCTCCAAGTCTCTGTCACATGAAGACTCATATCTGAGAATTCAGTGACACCTCAGAACCCTCATCTCAAAAAAAATATACACAATTTCTGCAGTTTCATGAGCTCTAAGGGTTATGGATTACCTCATACAGAAGAACTCTCAGAGCTTTTCTTGCTCTTACATGCTGTATCTGTATGAGTAGATAAATAGATAATGGTGAGGGGTAAGAAACTGTTTTAGCCAGAGATAAAACAAATTAAGTACTATAAGAGGAATGAGAATTGCTTGCTATTCTCTAGAAATCTTTGAGGCTAAAACAGTAATCCATCTTAACTGGATTATTGGAAATTCTGAATGAATTGAGGTCATAAACAAAATGGCCCCTGGCCCTACAAGATAGAATAAACTCTAAATAGGTCCCCACTTAACAAGTTTCATAGCACCACTTGTGAATGATTCTTGCCAAAACTACAAAAACCCCTGAATCAGATCAAGTGTCTAGATTCGACTATTGATGCATACACAAAGGACAGAAAATAAAAACATTTTAAACTCCCATGCAGGGATTCAGATCATAAAAATATATACTATAAAATCTGCATGACCAACAATCCAGTTTTTTACACATAAACAGTAAGAAAACAAAAAAGATTGACTGGAATGGAACTTGTATACAGATACACATTTGTGAAATTTATAAAAATCTGGAAATAACACAAACCAAATAATTGGTGATATAAAGGAATTACTATTAATTACTTAGAAATGACAATGATATTGTGGATAGACTTGACAAAATAGGGAGAATGGGAGTAAATATTTGTGACTTTCCATTTGTTCTCTTAGAAATGACATGAAAGCAAGAGCAACCAAAGGAAAAAACAGATAATTTGGACTTCATCAAAGTTCAAACTTTTATGATTCAAAGGACACTATCATGAGTTTGAATGGTGAACTCAAAAAATAGGAGGAAATATTTGCAAATAATGTATCTTCTATCTAGAATATATAAAGAGCTCATAAAAAGAAATATAATTCAATTTAAAAATTGTCAAAGTATCTGGATAGACATTATCCAAAGACATGGTCAATTAAGCACATGAATGATATTCAACCCGGTTAACCATCAGGGAAATTTGAATCAAATACTGGAAATACAAATACAGGATACTCACTACAGCCTTGTTTGTAATGAGATATCCACACTAGATATTCACTAGAATGTAGGCTTTACAGTATATATTTTTATAATCTGTATAATGGTACTGCAATTTAAAATGTTTTTGTCCCTGTCCTATGTGTATTCTATACATCTACATTTGGATCTAGAAGTTTGATCTAATGAATGGATAGAATCAAACAGCCAGATAATAACAAATGTCACAGAGGCTGTGGAGAAATTGAAACCCTCAAAATACAGCTAATGGAAATGTAAAATGTTGAGCCACTTTGGAAACACTGTGATGTTTCCTCCAAAATTAAAGAGAGTTACCATTTGACCCAATAATTCTACTCCTCGGTATGTACTTATTAGAAGTAAAGATATACACACAAAAAAACTCACACATTGAATGTGTTCATAGTAGCCAAAAGTAATAGTGATATTCATAGTAGCCGAAAGATGGAAACAATTCAAATGCCCATAACTACTGCATGTGGTAGCACACACCTCTAATCCCAGCAACTTGGGAGGTTGAGGCAGGAGGATTGCAAGTTAGAAATCAGACTGGGCAACTTAGCAAAACCCTGTCTCAAAATAATAGTTTATCAAAAGCTAGGGATGAGCCAGGCATGGTGGTGCACCCCTGTACTCCCAGCAGCTCAGAAGGCTGAGACAGGAGGATCATGAGTTCAAAGTCAGCCTCAGCAAAAAGCAAGGTGCTAAGCAACTCAGTGAGACCCTGTCTCTAAATAAAATACAAAGTAGGGCTGGGGATGTGGCTTAGAGGTTGAGTGCTCCTGAGTTCAATCCCTGGTCCCAAAAAAATAAACAAATAAATAATGAAAAGGCTAGGGATGTAGCTCAGTGGTAAAGTGCCCCTGGATATGATCCCCAGAAACCCCACACACACAAATCTGTCAACTGATGTATGTTGGATAACCCAATGCAGTATATCCAATAAAATGGAATATTATTCAGCCATATAAATGAAATATTGATCAATGTTACAACATAGAAAAACTTTAAAAATATACTAAATATAAAAGGCAGTTCCACAAAGTTTTTCTATGCTTCCTTGTATATGAAATGTCCATATATTTACAGTAAATATTTTTTCATGGAGCTTTTGGTCAGTTAAATTTATTAAGTTGTGATGTAAAATGTACTTGTTATAGCAAGTGATGTTCAAAACAGCCTGAAAGCCACTCTTGTACATTATGTTGAGACAAGTATTGGCTATCCATAATGTAAGCAAGTAGAATTTTTCTCCATGTCTTTGAAAGTTTAATCTTATCCTGTCACTATTTCTCTAATCTCTTTTGACCCATTCGTGCTTGATACCTGGCTTTATACTGTCGTCCTATATAAACCTGGAAACTTCTGTGAATACAAACAACTTGTTGCTAAATCTCATGGCCACGTGTCCATCTTTATTTTTCCTGGGTTCTCTCACATTGGATTCCATTGATGCCTCCCTCTTTCCTTAAATGTTTGTTTGCCTTGGGGACACCATCTAAAGGACCTGTCTGCTTTATTGTCTTGGCTTTTTTCTGGGTTCTTCTTCATTCAGTCATTAATACCATGATTTATCAAGATTCTTCTAATTCCATGACTCTTTTCTTCTCATTCTGTACTTGCCTTGACTGGGTTCATCTATTTCCAAGGCTCGAACAACCACTGCTTTTACATACTGATGTACCTCCTTTAAATAAAATTACTGCACACCAGTAACAAAAATCCACATAGGCCCTTGCTTTCAGAGAGACTCTCTTTCTACTAAGTAATCTCAGGTACTTCTTTTGGACTCCAGAGATGAATCTCTGTTTTCTGGATATCTTCTCCTGAACATCTCACAAGTATTTCAAACTTTATAAGTCCAAAATTGAAGTCATTTTCTCTCTCTTGCCCCTAGAAGTTTTCTTCTTCAAAAGTTCTCTTGGGGATTGTAGTCACATAGTGAACTAGCCAGAGGATATTTTAGCCCTGTCTCTCCATCACCTCATCCAAAGTCAACTAGTCCCCAAGTCTCATTGATTCTCTTTCTCTTTTATCTTTTCATTTGTCCCTTTCTCTCCCTTCTCTCTCTCTCTCTCTCTCTCTCTCTCTCTCTCTCTCTCTCTCTCTCTCTCTCTCTCTCTCACCAGTTCCTTTACTTAGTTCCTCATCATCTCTGGTCTATTACAATTAATTACCTGGTCTTTTGTGCTGCTCTCCCTCTGCAACTCAGCTTCTGCTTTCCTGTCCAATTTATTTACCTCGAAAGCAGTTCTGCTCTTATCGGACTATGGTTTGTTTCATAAAGATCTGTGTCACCCTCCTTCTAGCCTAATTTCCTGTATTGCTAAAAAACTAAACCCCATAAACTACAACAAACTGGCATTTCCAAGACTTCTTTGCAGTCACTTTTCTCAATTTGATAGAATTCTGCCAGTCTCATACACATGCCCAATATTTGGAAGGAGTTGGTGAGGCAGAAACCTTATCTCAAACTTCTGTTAGCAAGCACAACAATGGAGGTAGTGAGGTTCTCTGTGATTGTGTTACCATAAATCTTAACTAGTTCTGCATTTTGAGTGCCAGAGAATGAGATTTTATTTTCCTTTGAGAATCTGGCAGATATGATGGTCCTCTACCCAATGGTTAGGGCAGTGGCAGTGTCCTGATTCCCAAGTCACAGATATGGTGAAGTGCTCCCAGAGTCTTTGATCCCTTACCTTCCTGTTCGTGGCAGTGATAGATGCTACTCTGCTGTTGTTCTGGGAATCATTTCTGGAAGCCCAACCTAAAACTTGCCCCTCTGTCCCTTCCACCAATTTTGTAAGCACCTGATTTTCTGTATTAAGATGTTTTCTGCCGAAAAGAACTAGAGTGCATTATTTTCTGCAGCTGAAATCTGTCTTAAATCACTCTTCTGCTCAAATGTCTTCAGTGGTTCTCCACTATCCCTAAGGCACATTCTATAACATGACATACACTCTCCTGCCCATAAGGAATCCTTTGGCCTCTCAGATCTTGCCAATGCTCTCTCATTCTCTATTCTTTAGCTACATAGAAGATACAGTAATTCTGACAACCCACTAGGTTATCTTACCTTGGAGCCTAGGTAACTGTTGTTCTCTTTCTCTGGCCCTTTACTTCAAAACTCAGCTCAGGTGCTACCTCCTCTAGAAGGCTTTCTCTGATGCACCCCGCTGCCAAATATTCTGGATGATGTTCTTCTCAGACACCATATTTGTTGTATCCTTCACTGGAGGGAAGGACAGATATTATGCCTGTCTTATTCATTTCTTTCTCTCCTATGCCCAGCACATCACCTGGCATTTAGCACATGCTTCATAAACACCTGTTGAATGCAAGAATGTCTTCTTCATCCACTGTCACCACTCAAAGAATCCCATCTTCCAACTACAGAAGTCAAGACCTTATGAGACCACACAGAAAACATAAATTTTATGTTCCAGGTTCCCAGAGAAGGGAAGTAATTTGTCCAAAATGATACCACTAATTGTTAACAAAGTAGGAAGAGGAACCTATGTATCATGAGTCTCAAAAGTTATTTTGAGAGATCTCACAATTTCAGTCATGGAGTTTGACCCTAGCTCTAGGTCTGTGTGGGGGTAGCTTTTCAAGTCGACTCACAATTTTAAAAATGTAGGAGTTCCTCACATTTTGAATAGCTCTTTTATTGACAAGTTTCAAGGAATCGGAGAATCTCTCAGTCTAGCACAACCCCAAGTCCATCCTTCAGTCCCTTCTGCAACATCTTGTTTATCTAGTCTCAGTTCCAACATCCACAACAATAGAGAGGATCCTATCAAGATAGCCATTTAATCTTTGGAACAATCTCAGTTGGCAGAAATTTATTCAATTTCTTTGATCTAGAAGTTATCAGCATTTCTGCCACAGCCACAGATGAGAAACTAATCACTCCATGAAAGTGTTTGGAATGTATATACTCCCAAATTCACACTATTTCATAGTGCTAAAGGCAGTTAGTTAAACAGTAATGATAATAACAGCTTGTGTGAAGTATTCTAAGCCCTTTTAATGTATTAATTCTCTCAAATTTCACAATAATCCTACAGGACATATACTATTACGTATGTCTTTATATTATACATGAGAAACCTAAGCAGAGTGAAGCTAAATGATTTGCCCAAGGTTACATAGTTAGTAAGAAGTGGAGACTATATGCAAAACTAGACAGTCTGGCTCCAGAGTCTATTCTCCTAAACACTGTGCTATATAAATGCTACTAGATGATACATGTATCAAATTTCAAAAGCACCTGTTAAAACATCTCCTGGAATATTACTCAGCCATAAAGAAGAATGAAATTATGGCATTTGACAGTAAATGGATGAAACTAGAGACTATCATGCTAAATGAAATAAGCCAATCCCCCCCCCCAAAAAAAAAACAAAGGCCAAATGTTCTCTCTGATATGAGGATGCTGACTCACAATAGATTGGGTGGGGGAGAAGGGGAGGTTTACCCAATTGGACAGTGTGGAGTAGGGGGAAGGGAGTGGGGATGGGAATGGGAAGAGCAGAGAATGAATTGGACATAACTTTCCTATATTTATATATGAATATGTGACCAGTGAAACTCCACATAATGTACAACCACAAAAATGGGAAGTTATGCTCCATGCATATATGATAGGTCAAAATACCTTCTACTGTCATGTATAATTAAAAATAACAAATAAAAAAGATGTCTCCTGTGTCAAAGGAATAAATTGTTTCAATGTCCTGATCTGGGCCTCAGTGTTGTACCTCCCAGATCAAAGATCTCTAGGTTGGAAACCTTTGCCTTCTGTCAGGGAAAAGGCAATTTCTGACTCGCCTTTGCTTCTCATGCTTCAAACAGCTCCCAAATTCCCACTTCTGCCAGGAGTACTTTCATGAAAAGTTCCAATTTTTGTCCTAATCTCTCCCACACTGCCACTCACTTATGTGTCATTCGGCCCCCACCTCAGCCACCCCATTATTCCCTGATGCTTGCCACAGGCAGTCTGCAGATATTGAATCCAGTTTGTTCATCATCTTGGTTACTTATGTGACTAGATGCTCTTGTACATTCATGCATGTCAGTTCTATTAAAGACAGTCAACTCCCTTGAGGACAAGAACTCCAATTTAGCTCAATTATTTAGCATAGAGATCTCCAATCCTCCAAAGTCAGTTCAATTCAATAAGCACTCATTCTGACAGGTAAGTGGTGCAGAGAGGCTCTCAGGGAGCTTATAGTCTAATTGAGGAGATAGTTGATGATGCACATAATTTCAGTGTCATACAATGTGTCCCATGCACAATCAGATAATAAATAAATAAGATTGTTAATGATTATGGAATAAATCATAGAATTTCATGCTCAAAGGGGAAAATGGTCATCTTCACCCAACATCCCTACATAGGAATCCTTTCCACAATACACGTGATAAAGAAGAGGGAAGAGAAAATACTTTTGGTATACATGGAGCTAGGCCATTAAACATGTTATTTTATTTAATTATTTCCAGAAGTCTGAGAAGAGGAACTGTTATCACAATTTTAAACACTAAGAAATTATAGCTCAGAGTATTTACATCATTTGCCTATAGCTATACAAGTAGGATGTAGCAGTAGCAGGATTTAAACTGAAATTCATTTTCAAATCAAACCCCTTTTCTCCACTAACTTTAATAAATTTTGTCCAGCAGCTTCTGAAATATTCAGTAATAGGAAATTCGCTCTGAAGCTTTCAAAGCCATTATTTAAGTTTAGCTGAAATTTACTACCCAATGGTTTCTGTCCAATTGTTAGAGTGCTACAACCTGACACATGAAAAAAAAAAAAACCAAGAATAAAAGCCATGTCTTTGTAAGCAGTAGTTCTCTGTCTTTGAAGTGTTTGAAGATATCAATAGTGGGTCCAAAGCCCAATTTCTCCTAAATACCCCCACTGTGTTGGTGTGTGCACATACACATTTTCCATAAAGTAAACATGAACTTTACTTTAAGTTGTACTGTAGCATGGTTGTCAATACTTTCCCTAGGCTGATTGCTTTTCAGTCTACATCCCTCAGAACATATATCCAAGTATCCAGCTGGGAATAACAATAGAGAGTAGGGTGGGACTGTCACCTCCCTTATCAGGAACACTGGTTTTCCTGTTAATGCACTAAGAGTTACCTGTGAGCTCATATTAACTGAAAATGGATAATGCTCAAAGGTACTATTGTGCTTCTACAATGCTTTAAAAGCTCATGGCAGAGTGAAAAGAACAGTGGATAAGAAGTTAAAATGTTGAAATGTAAGCCTAGCCTTTGCTTTTTGGTAACTGTGTTAACTCTGACAAGTTTCTTAACTTCCCTAAAGCTCAAAAAGCTGTCTTGTCTACAGCTGTAACTTAAAATAAAGCATCCATTGTTTTAAGTCTTCAACAGCCTTACTGAAGGTGTGGCAGTATGGGTTTGGTCTCAGGTAGTATCCTAAACAAAGGGTGATGGGTAATTAGCTTAAGTTAAAGAATTTGGTTGCATATAATTGAGCGGTGGGGCTATAGTTTTAGGGCAAAACTCAGACATAGGATTATGAATTTAACTCTTGCCTGAAGACTTTTCTCCTAGCTATCTATAAGTTTTGCTCTTTCACCTCCTTAAAAAGAGTTCTTTTTTATACTGTCATGTATAACTAAATAGAAAAAAAATTTTTAAAAATTAACAAAGAGTTTTTCCTGACCACCCTAACATGATATGACCACATCACTCTTTAACTTACTTTTCCCTCACAACCTTATTATGCTTTAAATATTATATAATTCTTTTTTATTGGTCTACTGGCTTCCTTTCTAAAATGGAAATTCCAGGAAGGCAGAGACTTTTTTGTTTGTTGCTCCTTCTCCAGCACCTAAAATAGTGCTTAGCAATAAATAAATATATATTAAATTACTGACTAAATGAAGACCAATGCATAGCCCTGCTGACTCAATGTAGTATGTAGAGGAAGTCTATCATGAAAAATATTTTCTACTGCCGCCTCTGAATACCAGCCTTTGCCCCTCCCCAACCTCCAAGGGCCATGTTTCATAAGAACCCCTCCAAAAGGGAGTCAAAGGTCTAGACTACAAGCTGAAAATCATAGGGCCTCTTCAGTTTTCATTTCCCTATTGGCAAGGACACCACTCTAAACAACCACCCAGAGGCCATACCTCAGGAAATGCTGCCTATACCGCCCTCCTGTGGCCAACAACTAAAGAAATATCTGAATAAATACCCAGGAACAGCAGTTTCCTCCTGTTCCTTTGCACAGATCTATTTCAGTCCTATTTCACATTTATTTTGGGCCTATTTCAGTTCTATTTCAAACAAGCTAGTGGGCCAGACCATCTGTCACTACTCAGAGTAGAGAGAGGACTGGTTGGAAAAGAACAGCAAGGGTCTGTGTAAAAGCCCCTTGAGAAGAAATAACAATGATTTTCTGTCAGGCTTAGGATCTTTCTGAGGCAGCCAAAACCAATGATGAATCAATTCAAGACTGATATGGGCAGTCAATTCTTTTTCAGTATCAAGACCCAGTATTTAGTTTTTCAGCCTGATCTCCAGGATAGTTCTATTCTTGGACCTCAAGACTCATTATTCAAGCAGCTACCCCATCTGACCTCCATGCCCAGGTTTTATTTATTTACAGGCTTCATTTCAACTGTAAGCCACTGGACATTCAGGACACTAAACATTTATCATCAAATTAAGCATGGACCTTTGCTTCTAAGTGATGCTTAACAAGAATTACATATGTAAAGCAGATAGGTTGATAGGCATTTATACAGAATGATAGGAATCATAGGAATAAGATAAAATTACAAAAGGAGGAAGAAGGTTAATTGAGCTTGAGGGCTTGTAAGAAGCTGGATTGCGTCAAAGGGAGACTAAGGAAATGAATTCATGGAATTGTATTTTCTGAAGATGTCCCAGATTTTTCAACAATGATACTCTGAGTGAAAATGTTACGATAAGGCTGGGTATCACCAAAGCTTGGTAAAGAAAAGTATGCAGGACACGTAGATGGTTAGAAGCTTATGAAAATTCATGAAGGCCCACCTAAGATTATTGAAGTTCTCTGAAGACTTAAAGGAAGAGATGTCAAAGACATATTATGTAAAAACAGCCAGATGCAGAGTAGTATGTATGATATATTATCTTCAGGTAAACCAAAGGGAAAATAAATATATTTGTTTCTAAATCTGCATTTAAAAACCTCTGGGAGGATACACAAAAAGCTATAGTAGACCTGGTAAACTCTGATGAGTGGATAGAGGACATCCTCTACATACATTTTTAAGTTGAATTTTGTTTTACCATGTGGATATACCATCCATTCAAATATTAAACTTAAAAATGTTAAATAAGCTGTATGGACTTAATAAGTCTGTATTTCTCTCTCTCTCTCTCTCTCTCTCTCTCTCTCTCTCTCTCTCTCTCTCTCTCCTATTAATTTAGCTGAGCTGTGTAAATAAAACCCTAGATTTGGAATCAGTCTAATTCTAGATTGATAGTTGAGAACACAGGCTTGGGGCTGGGGTTGTAGCTCAATGGTAGAGCCCTTGCCTAGCATGTGTGAGGCACTAGACTCAATTCTCAACACTGCATATCAATAAATAAATAAAAATAAAGGTCAATTGACAACTAAAAAGACTAAAAAAGAACATAGGCTCTCAAGCCATACCGCTGATATCCAACCCTAGTTCTGTCCATTGCTAGTTGTGTGGCCCTGATCAAGTTATTTAATGTCCTTAAACTTCTTTTTTCTCATTAAAATGCAGAGGTTAGTAGAATGCCCTGATATTCTTTCTGTCCTTTATTCTGAGCAAACCCCAGATTCACAGTCACCTGGTTTCCTCACCTGCAAAGGAGAGATTAATGTTGTTGGTTGTGATGGGTTAATGAGGGCATGCATATAAAGCACTTAGAACAATTCCTGACATACAATATTGCTCAATAAATGCTAATAAATAATATTTTTTGAGGATTTGAATATGTATGTTCCTAACTTCAGGCAAATGATATACTCTTCTGAATCTGTTTCCTCATCTATAAATGACTCAAATAATGCCTGCCATGGAGATGAAAGATATAATGATTTGAAAGTGCTCTATGGAATAAAAACTTCAGTTAGGATGTGAAGAAATTCCACAGTTGACAAAAGTAGGTACTATATGAAGATTCCATCTATTTGAGGTGATCTACTCCTACCTCCAGCATTCAGAGTGAGGTCATACCTCACAGGCATGTGTAGGTCTTTAAAGGTCATGAGTCATTTGTGCATTAAGTGTCAAGAAATGAGTCCCAGTTCCCACTTCCCCAAAACAGAGTGGCCAAAAGGGGCTGCACACCAGTGGGTTGTCACTCCATCGCAAGATGCCAAGTGATTATGTTTACTGTTCCTATTTCTAGGAGGTGCTGAGGCTCGGTGCTGCCCCCATTCCCCTCAGCTGCTTTTCAAAAGAGGAAAGGAAGTGGCACCAGTGCAGAAGGCTCACTCTCTCCCCTTCACACATATGCCCAGTTCACAAAGAAAAACAAGAAATAAAAAGGAAGAAAAGAAAAAAAAATGAAAATTCAGTTAAGCAGTAACAAATTCTCCAGATCCTAGCAACCACCCTTACAGTCTCACCATAATATGGCCTATTCAAACCCATTTCTGGTTTGAACCTCACAAAAGTACAAGGCGTCTGGAAAGGGGAGTTGGGGAGGGGAGGCTCATCATTTGCATTTATAGAAGAGAAGGAAAATGAATCAGTACAGATCTCCCTGCTTCATGGGAATGGAAACAACAATGGATTAAGAGTCAGAAGACCTGATTCTCGGAAAAGCATTTTATAATCTGTATGGCTGCATATATTTGGGATTTTAAGAGACTGCCATACCAGGGCCAGGCCTGAACCCAAGTTTGCCACCCTTCAGGTCAGAACTCTTGAATTTTTACTGTACTGATAATGGAGAAGTAAGCAGCAAATAAGAATCTAAAGAAAATTATCTCCCAAGAATAACTAACTGTACCTTACATTTAAATAGAACTTCACAGCTTCCTAAATACTGTGGCCTTTTATTCCATACCAACCTCATGGCAACCTTGTGAGGGAAGTATGAAGGAAATAGGAATCTAAATTTTTAACCACCTACACACATACTTCTTTATCCCTCTGCCCTGCTGTAGTTTTTCTCTATAGCTCTTAGAACTAACATACTACATATTTTATTCAATCACTGCCGAAGCATTTATCTTCCCTACTAGAATATAGGTTCCATAAGAAAAAGATTATTGCCTGTTTTGTTTACCATTCAGTGCCTAGAATAGTGCCTGCTATATAGCAGGTGCTCAATAAGTATTACCAAATGTGTGAATAAAGGAATGTTTGCATCTAATGGGATAAAGGTTTCATTTTGCAAAAGCATAAACTAGTATTCAGGAGATTTAAGTAAGTTACCCGGGAAGCGTAATCCCCTCACCTCTCTGCCTACCTGGTTCAGCCACATCTTACCCAGACCAAAGGAAATATTTGATAAAAATACTTTTGTTCTCTCTTGGGCCAGCTCTAGGCTTGGTGGTTATGGGTGACCTAGGTTTCACCCCCTTTATCAGCTCATTCATCTCCCCACAAACATTTATAGAATTTCTTCTATGTATTCAAAAGCACTCTGCCAGGCCTCATTGCCTTTTCATACCCAAACACATGTCATATATATGTAAAGGCTCAAAGGGCTTCCTTCAGAATTTACCCTCTCTTGAATGCAGATTAGTGAGGGAGGAAGGAGAAGAAAGTGATTAAGTTTTCTTATTATGTGGCCTATGGATCCTTCTCTCTTCCACACTCTTCCTAGCAGTCTTTTTGACTAGAGAATTCTGTCAACCTGATAGAGATGTTGGGAAAATTAACTTAGATACACTCATGAAACAGAACAGTACCTGGCACAAATCTATGCTGGCTTGGTAAACGTAAGCATTATTCTCAAGACTTAGTGCATTCATAATTTTATTACTGGTGTCTCTCACTTTTGTAATGAAGGAGGACAGGCAAACATCCACTCCTGGCAAGTGGGGAGAGTAATGTCTAAGAAGCTACTATGGAGCTAACATACTTTTCTTATCCTCACTCTAGAGGTAGCTGTGTGGAAAAGATACTTCACTCCCTCCAGCCTTAGTTTTCCCAACTTTAAAGTAGGAAGAGTGTTGTAAGGATTATATTAATTCATGTATGTGAAGGTACTCTGAAAATGCAAAATGCCAAACAAATGTGAGGGGTTGTCAATATTACTGTATTGAAATAATAGTTGTTACAAATTGAGTCCTTCCTATGTGAATACAGTATACTAAGTGCCTTACATAAATTATATTACTTCATTCACACAATAGTATCAATAATCGGGCATTCCCATTATTCTGGTTACATATTTAAGATGTGAGAGTTCATTTTATGTGTCAACTTGGCTGAGCTATGGTGTCCAGATATTTGGTCAAACATTACTCTAGAGGGGCTGGGCTTGTGGCTCAGTGGTATAGTGCTTGCCTGGCACATGTGAGTCACTGGGTTTCATTCTCAGCACCACATATAAATAAATAAATAAATAAAACAAACGTCCACCAACAATTAAAACAAAAAAATATTTTAAAAAAACTTTATTTTCACTGGGCATGGTGGCACATGTCTGTAATCCCAGTGGCTCAGGAGTCTGAGGCAGGAGGATCGGGAGTTCAAAGTCAGCCTCAGCAAAAGCAAGGTGCTACACAACTCGGTGAGACCCTAAATAAAAATATTTATTTTGTATTTTATTTATAAACAAACATTTATTTATTTGGGGATATGGCTAGGTGGCAGAATACCCTTAAATTCAATCTTCGGTACCTACCCCCCCCCAAAAAAAAAAAAAAACATTCTCGGTGTTTCTGTGAAGGCAATTTTCTGGATAACATTTATATTTAAATTATATAATTTTTAATTTTTTTTTCTTTCTTTGCAGTGCTAGAGATCAAACCCAGGGCCTCAGATGTGCTCTACCACTGAGCTTATGCTCTCAGCCCAAGATATCCACTTAAATGGATATACTTTGAGTAAAGCAGATTATTCTTTCTAATGGATGGGTGGACCTTGTCTAATCAGTTGAAGATCTTAGCGACTCAAAGAGTGATTTTCCCTGAAGAAAAAGGAGTTCTGCCAGGAAATTGCCTTTGGACTCAGACTATAGCTCTTTCCTGGATCTCCAGCCTGCCAGACTACCCTGCATATTTTGGACTTGCACCACCAAAACTACATGAGCCAATTCCTTAAAATAAATTGCTCTTTCACTCTATGTTCATATCTTGTTGTTTTGGTTTCTCAGGAGAACTCTGACCAATAAGTAAGGAAACTAAAACTTTAATTAAGTTATTTGCCCAAAATTACACAGCTGGTCCAATGGCAAAGCCAGAAACTCCCTGCTTCAATATTATTTTTTCCCTGGTCTACACCTCTCTCAATCAATACAGCAGTAAATTGCATTGATTCTAATTTCCAAATAGATGTCGATATATCAATATGGCTATATTTCTACACAGCCCCTCAAATGAGCTCCCCATCCCTACTTTAACCCTCTTTAATCTCTTCTCTACAGAGCTGGAAAAAAGTCATTTTCTCAGATCACAAAGGAGGCCTCATCATTCTACCACTAAATTTGGAATGAAAATATCATTTGACCCAGCTATCCTACTCTTCGGTATATAACCAAAGGACTTAAAAGCAGCATACTACAGCAACAAAGCCACATCAAAGTTTATTGCAGCTCAATTCACAACAGCTAAAATATAAAACCCACCTAGGTGCCCTTCAATAGATAAATGGATAAAGAAAATGTTGTCTATATACACACAATGGAGTATTAAACAGCCATATAAGAGATGATTTATGAATTTTTACCAGTGAATGGATGGCTCTGAAGACCATCATGCTAAGTCAAATAAGCCAATTCCAAAAAATCAAAGTTCAAAGGTTTTCTCTGATATGTGGATGCTAACCCACAACAAGAGAGGGTAGGGAGGAAAAGAACAGAAGTTCATTGGATTAGACAAAGGGAATGAAGGGAAAAGAGGGGAGATGGAAATAGGAAAGGCAGTAGAATGAATTGGATGTACTTTCCTATATTCATATATAAGTATATAACTAGTGAAACTCCACATCATGTACAACCACAAGACTGGGATCCTAATTAGAATAAGTTATACTTTATATATGTGTAATATGTCAAAATAGACTCTACTGCTAAGTATATCTAAAAAGAACAAATAAAAAATGGCCATATTATGAAAAACAATTCACAGATTCAATGCAATCTCCATAAAAATACCAATGACATTCTTCACAGAATTAGAAAAAAAAGTCCTAAAATTCACTGGGAAGAATTAAAGACCTCAAATAGCTAAAGCATTTATAAGCCAAAAAGTCAATACTGGAGGCTTTTACAATACTTGACCTCAAATTATATTACAGAGTTATAAGACCAAAAACTGCAATGTACTGGCATATAAAAAAGACACATAGATAGATCAATGGTAAAGAATAGAAGACACAGAGACAAACCCACACATATACAGTCATCAATTCCTTGATAAAGGTGCTAAAAATCATATACCATAGAAAATACAACCTTTTCAACAAAAGATGCTGGGAAAACTGGTTATGGTTATGTAGAAGAATGACACTAGACCCTTACCTCTCATACCACAGAAAAATCAAATCAAAATGGATCAAGACCCAGGAATCAGATCACAAACTATGCAACTCCTAGAAGAAAACATAGGGACAACTCTCCGGCATAGAGGCACAGGCAATCAGGCAATGATTTTCTCAATAGGACTCTTTAAACTCAGGATATAATACCATGGGTCAATATATGGGATGGCAGAAAACTAAAAAGCATCTGCACAGCAAAGGACTCAATTAAGGATGTGAGGAGAGAATCTACAAAGTGGGAATCTTTGCTAACTACTCTCCTAATTGAGGATTAACTCAAAAAACAAGCCCCCCCCAAACACAATTAATAAATGGGTAAATGAATTAAACAGATTCTTCTCAAAAGAAGAACTAGAAATGGCCAGTCAATATAAAAAAAAAAAACTGTTCAACATCATTAGCAATTAGGGAAACAAATCAAAATTACATTGACATTTTAGCTCACACAAGTCAGAAAGGGAGTCATCAAGAATACTAAAAATAGGGCTGGGTTTGTGGCTCAGTGGTAGAGTGCTTGCCCAGCATGTGTGAGGCACTGGGTTTGATTCTCAGCACCACATATAAATGAATTTCTTAAAAAAAAAAAAGGTCCATTGACAACTAAAAAAAAATTTAAAAAGAATACTAACAATAACAAATGATGGAGAGGATGTAGAAAAAGCATTGTTGGTGGGATTGTAAATTAGTACAACCACTATGGAAATCAGCACAGCATTATGTACAACTATAATGTACAATTAAAAATATGGAGCCTATAAAAAAGAAAAGAAATAGCATTTGCCATGTTCACAGTACTATCATATATACTGTTCATGAACCTGTTCACTCACATGATCCACACTATAACACCATGGACACATTACTATCCCCAATTTTCAGAGGTCATAACTTAAGCACAGAGAGATTAGATAATGTGCTTGAAGTCACATAGCTAAGATATGGTACAGACATTCTTTGAACCCACATAGTCTGATTTCACAGCCCATGATATTGACCACTTAAACACTGCCTTTGAATTTAACAGTGCACACCCTATCTGGGTTTATAAGGTCTATACGTGAGATAATCCCTGCATGACTCTCAGCTCTCTTATCATGCCACTCACCTCCTTTTCTCCTTATATTCCAGTCATATTGGCCTTCTCCCTATACTTCAAGCATGCCAAGTTTTTCAACCAGAAGGACTTTGCATATGTTATTTCTGCTGCTTTCCCTCCATTCATAAACATGTCTCTTTATTGAATGATTGATTGATTGAAATTCCTACATAGCTGATTCAGCTTAAATATTACTACCCTGGTATGGTAGCAGGCCTACCTTGAAAGGATGTCTCCTCTTAGAGATAGTCCCTCTTAGAGATAGCTGAATGCATTTCTCTTTCTCATTGTCTCATTTCCATTACTTGGCAGCTTTATCATTTGCAGAATTAGTCATGTTCTAACACACACACACATACACATACACACACACACAAACAAACAAAAAAAACAGCATGATAGGAGATTTTCAAAGCAATGGACTCCTAAGAGGAAGCTCCTCTCATCATGTCCTGGGGCCATTGGAAGCCTTTATTAGTTTTTCCTTTAACAGAGAATCCAGGAATTCTTAGGTTGAAGAATTGTTTCTTGTGAACAAAATTCCTGTTGGATCTCTTAGTACTCAAAGAAGAAGAATGCCAGGTTTGATCTAAGGTCTGAACTCAGGGCAGTGGGAAAGATCTTGACCCTGCCCACCAAATTGTGTGTCCCCTCTGTCCTGTCAAAAATAATAAATGTTCCCCCATGGGTACACAGCAGCACAATTTGCATATTCCTTTCTTGTCTATGTGTACTAATGCATGTGATTTTCTCAGTGGACTGGAAAGACAAGTGAGGCTAAGAGATAGTTTTAATATATCAATGTGATATATATTAATATATCAACATGATGCCTAGATATTTGGTTAAAAAATGTGCTCTGGGTTTGCCTATGAGGGTGTTGATGGCTGTGGTTAACATTTGAATCAGTAGGCCCGGTAAAAGCAGACTGAGTTGAGTTCACACAATGTGGTTGAGCCTCATTTGATTAATTGACAACCTGAACAAAAAGGCTGAGAAAAAGGGAACTCTTTCTGCCTGACTGCTTGAGCTGGGACATGGGTCTTTTCTGGCCTTCAGACAGAAAAATCAATTTTTCTTGAGTTTCAAGCCTGCAGACTGGCAGGCTCAAGCATCCAGCTTAAATGTCAGTTCTGTTTCTCTGAGGAGCCTTTACTAATAATACAAGCTATCACCCTCATTTTATAGATAAGGATGCTGAACTTACATTTAGGTCTTATGTGAGATGATCCCTGCCTTACTCTTTAATAGTTCTCAGGACTTTTGAATTGGGCTGGACCTAAACACTTGCTCTCCTGGGTCTCCAGCTTATACACAGTGTATTTTAGGACTTCTCAGCCTCCATAATCATGTGAGCCAAACTCACATAATGTAATAGCTATTTATCTATTATCTATCTATTCACCTACCCATGTATCCATCATATCAGTTCTGTTTCTCTGAGAGGCCCTTACTAATATAAGGTATCAGTCTCATTTTGTATAGATAAGGATGCTAAAGTTCAGAGAGGTTTAGTGATTAGCTAAGGACACATAGCTACAGCTGCTGGTGAAGGCAGGACTCAAACCCAGGTTAATATAACTTGTAATCATGTTTTTCCCATGAGATTTTCACAATAAACACTTGTGTCAGAGTATTTGAATTCCTTATTGTTATATCTGTATAATTTGCCTCCAGTTATCAAATGGAATCCTTCCCCTCTGTGTCACCAAAGAAATTCTCTGCCTATTTCATTATCATTGTCTTTCCTACCAGATAAAGCTTCTGAGTGTGGCATTCAAAACCCATCATGATCTGTTTCCAGCCATAACAGAGTACCTATGAGCCATTTGTAGGGAATATTATTTATTTTGTAGCTTTATTCTTGGTTTTATGATATATCCTCTACTTGGAACTTCTCATGTCTCATCTATATGCCTACTCCCCTCTAGAAGCTAACTCTGTTATATGAAAGGCTTAAAAGTACAGTTTAAATACCATTTTCTCTTTTTAATCCCACTGAATCCTCTGACACCTCCCTCAACATTATCTTGCTCTCCTGTCTTCTGAACACATACAGCCCAGTTGAACTGTGTTTCTTCCCTTCTCAGTCAAAAGCCCCTTAAAGGCATAAATTATATCTTGCTTTGACTCACCCACACTTCAGTCTGGTACAGTGTCTTAGAAATCATAGCTACTTAATAAATATCCATTTCTTAAAATATCCTGTTAAAATTCATTGCAGCATTGTTTTTCATGGCTAATGACTGGAAACAACCTAATTGGCCATCAATATGGAACACATTAAAATCCTATGTAGTTATACAAAAGAAGGCAATCTCTGCATGTACTGATGTAGAATAATCTCTGAGACATATTGTTAATTGGAAGGAAAATGTGAAGTATAGAATTCTTAGAATATGTTGCTATGTATGTGTGAGGTAAAGAAAATATGTGCTGGTGGTGGTGGTGTGTGTGTGTGTGTGTGTGTGTGTGAGAGAGAGAGAGAGAGAGAGAGAGAGAGAGAGAGAGAGAGAGAGAGAGAAACTGTGTGTGTGTTTGTAGGTATATATTTCTAAAGGCGAAGAATATCTCTTCAAGAACACCTAAGAGGGCTGGGGCTGGGGCTCAGTGGTAGAGCACTTGCCTTGTACACGTAAGGCACTGGGTTCGATCCTCAGCATCACATAAAAAAAAAGAATAAATAAAATAAAGGTATTGTGTCCATCTACAACTAAAAAACAATAAAAAAGAACACCTAAGAGAGTGGTGACAGTGGCTGCCTCTGGGGAAAAGGACAGAATAATAGAACCAAGGAAAAGAGTGAGATTTACTACTCAACACATTACTTTCCCTACTGTTTGAGTTTTGTACCATGAGCGCGTGTTAACCTATTCATGATAATATAATTTCTGTTATGTATCTATTACATGAGAAAGCAAATATGTTGAGTTATTAAGAATTGACATAAAATTTTCTCAGATTAGCATGAAAGGACCCTGAGGAATGTAACATGATTAATCAGTGATCCTACACAGATGAAGCTGTTTCTGAGCTAACTGGGATGAGCTCTGACTCTCAAGGAAATGTAAATATAATAACAGCAAATATTTATATAGCTTTTAATCTGTACCATTTAATCTTTACAACTACATTGTGAAATACATATGCACTGCTGTATTATGCATTGTAAAGATAAAGACACAAAGGAGTGAATTGTGATGCCTAAGATTACACAAAAAATAATGGCTAGAGAAAGTATTTGATGGTTACAGGGAAACTGGGTTTGGGTCTGTGGGTTTTTTGTTTGTTTGTTTGTTTTTGGTAATGGGGATTGAACTCAGGGGCTCAGGGGCACTCAACCACTGAGCAACATCCCCAGCCCAGTTTTGAATTTTTTGTTTTTTAGAAACAGGGTCTCACTGAGTTGCTTAGCACCTAGCTTTTGCTGAGGCTAGCTTTGAAGTTCTGATCCTCCTGCCTCAGCCTCCCAAGCTGCTGGGATTACAGGCATGCACCACCATGCCTGGATGGATCTGTGTTCTTAACTACTAAACTATGTCAATCTTACCACGACAGAGGGATAAAATCTAGGTGACTGTTCTTGCTACATCACCAGCACTCAGCAATTTATAAGTGATCAATAAATACACTTAATGAATAAATGAAGGGATGGATGAATGGATGGATGTGTAATAGGTAAAGTATCAGGGGAGATGAGGGAGTGGCTAATGGAATGGGTAGGTGGGTGGGTTGCAGAAAGAGTAAGACTTTTGCAATCAAGTAGATCTGGATTTGAACTCTGCTGAGGTACTTACTTTATCCCTGAGCAAAATGCTTAAGCTATCTATCCTTGTTACTAAGCTGTACTAGAATATAAACTCTGGGAAGGTATGGATATTTTTCAATTCTGCTCCCTCTGTGTCTCTAAAGTCTAGAAGAATATCGTATACATAGTAAATGCTTAGTGAATATTTGTTACATGAATTTATAAGCTGACAAATGAACAAAGGTAGACATTAAGAACTATTTTAGAGGGGTTATTGTGAGGATTAATTGAGACAACATTTAGTATAGGTGGTGAACTTCCCTTCCCTTGGCCATGCTAAATTTACTTCATAGAATAGAACACATTCAACTGGAAATTTGGATCTTTGGAGTCTTGGATCAAGCACCCTCCCTCTCTGAACCTTACTGTTTGCAATCTATAAAATGATTAATTTTGTGGGATGGGTAGGGAGAGTGTGAGGTGGGAAAAATTCCTTCTTCAAAATATTAAGCAACAACTCACATATAAAGCAAATACCCAGTTGCTCAGGGCAAGTCAGAGGTGAGTGATCAGATTCTTGTCCTACCCCTTCCTCCATCTTCCTAAGGCATTGCCATAGTAATCTTATGGCTCCAAGGCAGGAATTTACACACTTTTATTGTAAAGGGCCAACTAGTAAATATCTTAGTCACTATGTGCAATATGATCTCTGCAACAACTAAACTCTGCTTAAACCTGGGATTTGAATTTCATATAATTTTATATGCTTATATCCCAAAATGTTATTCTCCCCACCCCTGATCATTTAAAAATGTAAAAATCATTCTTAGCTTATGGGCTTAATTTGGTCATCAGGTTGTAGTTTAGTGATTCGTGATTTAAGGAGTTAGGCAAGATTATCCCCAAGGTGATCCAAGTTGGACATGACAGCTAAGTCAACCCAGAAGCAACATGAGCACTACAGAAAGTAAATCCTGAAACTAAAGTGCTTCTCTGGAAGTCCTGGAAAAGAAAAAAAATGGTTTGAGTCTGCTCTAGGTTAGCAGAGCTCTAAAAGCTAAAAGTTCTGTTCCTATCTCTTACTTTCCCAGACTGAATAGCACTTTTTTTGGGGATATCCTGGGGATCAAACTTAGGGTCTCAAACTTTCAAGGAAAGCACTCTACCACTGAGCTACATCTGCTGCCCTTTTTATTTATTTATTTATTTTTATTTTGAGACAGACTGGCTTTGAACTTGAGATCCTCCTGCTTTAGCCTCCCAGGTAGCTGAGATTATAGGCGTGTACCATAGTTCCTGGGTCTGAACAGAATTTCTAAATGCTTAGTAGTTCATCATCTACTCTCAGAACTACAGCTATTTCAAAGTCACCCAATACCCTCTGATTTTGATATCAAGATATCAATTCCCTATTTCATATCTACAATGCAAGAGTGTCTAATCGTCTCAGATTCATCAGGGCTCAGACTGTACACATCATCTCCTTTCTCTACCCGCTCCCCAAACACTGCTCACTAATATTTTTTTTTTTTTTGCATTCCTTCTCTCAATGAAGGGTATCACCATCCACTCACTCTTACAAGAAGACTCTCACTGGAAACAGGAGGTCTAGGGTATGTCAAGTTCTGATTGATACTTCACTAGACTGATGGTAACATCTTTACCATTAGCAACATCTATCAAACTGACTCACAATCTAAAGCTGAGTTCAAGCTCTTGATTCTGTGTTTCCATACTGGCAGGCATACAGGTAGAATATGTATGACAATGACTGCAGGCTGTCTTTCAACAGCCTATTCTTCCCCCTTTCTTTGTATCAGAAACATCACCCACATTTTTTAGGTGTATACATTGCCACTCAGTTTAATTACATCATTGCCTAGCTTCTCTTGCAGTAGGGAGCGGCCATGACTCAGACCTTCAATGAGATACAAGTAGAATTATTAAATAGGACACCTGGGCAGACTTCTTAAAACATTAGGGGTCTAGTCCTTTACCTCCTCTTTTTACCTTCCAAATTAGGGATGTTAATAAGTTTTCTTGGGCTTTACTATTCATCACAGAGCATGAAGAATGGAAGCCAAATGCTATGGATGATAGACAAGGGAAGTCCCCAAAAGACTTCCTGAAACTGACCTACTAGGCCCAGGAAGTATACCTCCAAAAGTACTAATAACATACTTAATCTTCTTCTCAAAATCTCCTAAAGTAAGAAACTAAATTCACTGGTAATTTATGTAGAAGCAACCCTCAGTTTGCCACACCAGTGGCCAGGAGCCTAAAAGCAGATCATTCAATCATAAACTTTTATATGAAATGTCCTTGCACCCATATAGCTACACTTTGCTATTTCTAGCCCCACTTTAAACCATTTGAGGATCCAAGTAGGTGATCAGAAAGGAGAAAGACACAGACTATCTATAAAAAATGCTGGGTACAGTCATTTCATTATATGGATTATCATGATTATAACTGTGTTTCAAGCTATCATCACCTGTAACCTGAACTACTGTACCAGTCTTCTCAGAACTCTTGTCCTTTTGCCACCACAATCTAATCTTCTGTTAAAATTTGAGTTATGTCATGCTTCTTATCTGTTCTAAACCTTCTAATGGCTCCCCATCTCAGTTATACTAATTGCCCTATACAATTGGCCTGTTTTCTCCCTGATTTCCTCTATCATTTCCACTTACTAATTCTTTATCCCCAGGACATTGCTCTTTAAACAAATCAGTTGTATTCTTTCTGAGTGTTCTTTATGCATAGAACACTTTTCTAAATACACATGTAAAGCTTATTTCTTCATTTTCTTCACATCTCTGCTTCCATGTCCTTTAACCTGAAAACTTTTGACTGGTCTAATATATCATTCTACTCCCTGGTTCTGTTATCCTACCAGTTTGTTTCCTTAGTGCTTAATACATCTTGACATATTGTATATCCATTTGTGTGACTGTTGAGTAACCCACTCCCTAGAATATAAGCTCCTTGAAAGTGAGGAATTTGATTTTGTTCACTGTTATCTCCTTTGCACTTGGATCAGTGCCAGTCCATAATGAATACTCTGTATATTTTAAAAATAAATAAATGATCTCAATAGCACCTATAAGGTACTCTATGCCCATCTCATGGTGACAATACTGAGGTTTGAAAGAGTTTTGACACTTGGCAAGAATTTCAGAGCTAAAAGTATAAAAATCAGGCCCACAAACTTAGAACTGTGAAAAGAATTCTTTCTACTCTAGGAATATTTAGAAGTAAAAGCTAGCATTGCAGGCAGAAACTATGAATACATATACTGAATAATTTATTATCCTATGTGAACTCACAGTTTAGTGCCCTCTATCTAAGGAAACAGATTTTTATTCTGTAAAATACAGAACAATGTTTTATGTTCAAGGACCATGAGTTACATGTAATACTTGAAATAAGTTACAATAGATGTTCTAAACAGAAATCTCACTGTTATAAAAAGCTCAATCTGTTTTTCAGGCACCTTGCAAATGTCAAAACAAGGAGCAAAGACCTTTTGACAAGCCACATTATAAAATGGTGGCTAGATATACAGTTCTTATTTTTTCATAAGCTACTACTTAACTTTTATCCATCATTTACTCCTAGGAATCTTAGAAATTCAGGCCTGAATGGTATTTTGGTGATCATTAATAGCCCAATTTAAAGGTGAGAAATCTGAGGCCCAAAGCATTCTTATCAAAGAGTTAATAGCAGGGCTAAGACTAGAGGTTTCCTGCCTCCCAGGCAAAAATACAGTTTATTATTCTTATCCCTTGAATTCTGGCAAGTAGCTAAATAAATACTGTCATCATATAATATTCACTGCCTCAGTACCCTAAAAATAATATACTGAGATTTTCCCCATCTCAATCTTCAATTACATAGTGTTCATAATATGTCTACCACTCTCTTCTCTCATACAAATGGCAAAACTTCAATTTTTTTCCCATAAATTTAGTATGTTTTCAGTGGGTGGCTCTGGGCCTCTATACTACAATATATTTGGAAGAGGAGGAAAGTCTCATTCAGACACCACTACCAGAAATGCCAGGACTGGCATAGGGGTTTTCACACAAATTTTATGTCATTTTTTTATACTGAAGAAGGTCCTCTCCAAAGATCATGACTCTTTGTCCCTTTCTGCCTCTCTCAGCACCATTTGAACAGATGATTCTGTGAAATAATAGAGAAGGACAGTGAGGAAGAGTCAGGAGACTAAGGTGCTAGACTTGGATATACCTCCAAGAGTTTGTGGCCTTCAGCAAATCTCTCCCATTCTCTGATTTTGTTTTCCTGGTTGGTCTGCACGGACTCTAAGATCTTAACCAGCTCTAACCTTTTCTGGTTCTAGAAACATTTGATTAGCTTTAATTGGGACCCTGGGAAGCAAGGGAGGTCTGAGAAGAAAGGTCTCTTGAAGCTCTGGCATTTAGGCACATAAAATAGATGCCTTTAAGAACTACTGATATAGAGAGCCAGAGAATACCCTGAGGAAGGGAAGAGGACAACTCTGCTGAATACAGTCCTAGTCTACACAAGATTCCCCTCTCTCTTCCAGAATGGGAACAAAAAGGATTTAAATATCAGTTTTTGCTCAATTGCTTCAGGCTACTTTGTTTCAGCTCTGGGTTGTGAATGGCAGTGCAGAAGTATGGGCTGGAATTACCATCAGTGCTTGCTGACCCACCCCAACTGCCCTCCAAGACCCTCTTGTCCATGTCTCCTGGCTGAGGACAAAATCACTGTGGCCTCCCACTCCCCAGAGCACCTGACCATACTTAAGCTACCCCCCGCTGAGTCAGAGAAGCATCAAGATGCAGGCACCACTTCCTATCTGCAAAGGGAAGTCATTCCAAGGTCTCCAGGTAGACAAGGGAGCACCAAGGCATAAAACGAACTGTTGGAGAATGATACTAAATACACACACTCTTTGTGGAGTGGGGGGGACTCTGCTAGTTAAAGGTAGTGCAGACCCATTTCCAGAATGGGGGTTCTGCAGCTGTCTCTCCTTGACAAAGCCCTAAGTGTGAACAGGGTGACACCAGCCCAGGCAAGGGAGGGTTGCAGGGCTCCCTCAGAGTCGGTCTCTGGCCCTCATGCCTGAGGCTGACCAGGGGCGGGGGGTACATGCAGATTCATTGAGAGGACATGCAGCTCTCCCATAAGGACCCCTCCACAATCCCAGGCTTGCGACAGCTCCCCCCAGCCCCGTGCCAGGTTGCCAGCCTCCTCTTGAGTGTCACTGCTCTAAGATCCCCTATGCTAGCCCTCTTGCCTCTCTAGCCTCCCAGGTGACCTCTGGAATGCTCCTGGATGCTTCCTCTAACCCCCACCCCAAACAGAGAGGGCGGCAGAAATGCGGAGGGGGATGGGAGGGGGCTTTCCTGGGCAGGCGGGCGAACAGGGGCTCCTAAAATGGCCACAGCAAGCTCACTGGTGTCTCAAGGACAGCGGCGAGGGCGGTGGGCACAGGCGAAAGGGCTCCTTCCACGGAGGCTGGTTGGAGGGACTGGAGGTGGGGCTGGGGGACTAAGACTTAAGCAGGGGAAGCCAGGAGGGCTACGTGCACTCACCATTCCCGATCCGCCCCTAATCCACTGCATGGTGCCCGCGAAGTCCTGCTTCTCTGAGGCCCGGTGGCTGGAGCGGGTTGTCGCGGGCTGGATAAGAGGGCTGGGCTGGAGCGAGCGAGAGCCCCAGCGCCCCCTCCGCCTCCCCTCCTCCACAGCTTTACAGCCCAATCCCCTCCGCCTGGGACCTCGCCTTCAGTCAGGTTGTTTCATGCCAGGCAGCAGGCTCTGCCTCTCAGCCCCGCTGCTCCCCAGGGGCTTGGCAGTAAGAAGCACGCCAAGGGGGATCCCAATAGGCTGCCTTTGTCCCCACAAAAGGCCTTAGAATGGGGGGGGGATAGGGTACAGGCGAGATTGGGGGTGAATAACCTCCGCCAGGGAGAAGGCAGCTGCCACCTCTGCCTGCCTCCCGTTGCGCTGGAGTTAGATGCTGTTTTTTTGGGGCTTCCCAATAGTGTTGAGTCAGCGGAAAGTCCTCTTGAAAGTTGCAAAAGGTGTTGAGCCAATCTCCTAATAAGATCCGGCCCCAAAGAAGCCATGCCAGTACTCTCATGCCTCCCTCCCCCAAGCTTTCCCTCTGCATACTCCCCTGGGGTATTCTCTCTTGGTGTGTACTCTCTGGGGCTTTCATTTGCATTACTTTTGCTTGTCAGAATAATCCTGTGGAAGTAGGCATTAGTATCTCCATTTTACAGATAAATAAATGGAGGTTGAAGGATGGAAAGGATCAGTTTAAGGTCACATACAAAAAGATAAAGTCTTAATATTACTCTCTGAAGCTTTCCATACTTTATTTGGTTCTTGTCCTCCCTCCTCCCACCCACTCACACACCACTTTAGACTTCTCCTTCATACCCTCAGGAACATGGAAGGTAGTTTGATGATGGATGAATTTTCCATTTGCTTATTTTGCTGAGAATGAGTCAAATGTACATCAGCAAAACAGGCAAACGGAGAAACCGCCCACCTCTTCATAATGCCCTCAACTCTGGGCAATGCAACCCAGGCTGGCACCTTTGCAATTGTTGAAAGTTGATGTTGTCTGCCACATTCACACCCATTATTATTTCACATAATCCTCACAATCACTCTGTGAGTTGTACACAACAAAGAGTATTAATTACCCCCATTGTAGACATGAATAAGGAAACTCAGAGGTTGAAAGACACCTGCCCAAAGTAGTACAGAAAATGAGACAAGAATCCAAGGCTCCTGGCTTGCAGGGCAATCTGTCAAGAATGGAATTTAAAAAAATACCAGAGGTTGCAACCACATCAAGAGGGAATTAAAGTATGATTTCAGCAGTTCAGGGAGGTGACTGGCATGAAGACATCACTGGCATGGTACACAGTCTCATTGTCCTCTGCTTCTTAGGAAACCAAAATTCATCCAAGCCATTGTTTTGGCAAGATAGACCTGGCCAAAGATTGAAGCCTTGAGGAGCTCCCAGTCAGGGGAGGTACACAAGCAGAAGCTGAATGGGTCTTAGGCAAGGGATTCTTGAATAAAATGGAAATTTGGCCTAGGTGACCTTTTAACATCCTCCCAAGTCTGTTGGTCCAGACATCAGTGATTCTACAATTTCTTCTCACTTTCCCACCTCTGGGCCTTCATTAATGCTAAATATCTTCAATGCACCTTCTCAAGCTAACCAGCCCATTCAAATTATCATGACTCTTTAAGATCTACCACCTTTAGAAAGATTGCCAGGAACATTTACAGGACTTGGTTTTGACATTTTTTTAATCTAATTCCTATTGCACTTCCATTTAACTCTCTCAATTGATAAAGATCTATATTATTTCCTGGTTATTACACGCTGAATAGTGCCCACCCCATTCATAAATTGATGTCCTAATCCCTAGTGCCTCAGAATGGAATTCATATTTGGAAATAGGATCTTTAACATAGTTATTAGGTTAAAATGAGACTATGAGGGTGCACCCTTATCCAGTATGACACAAGCCAGGTATACAGTGAAGACTTAGGGAAAAGAGTCATCTACAAGCTCAGGAGAGAAGTCTCAGAAGAAACCAACCCTGACAAGACCCTGATCTCAGACTTCTAGCCTCCACAACTGTGAGAAAATAAATTTCTGTTAAAGCCACCTATCTTTGGTACTTGGATATGGCAGCCTTAGTAAATGAATATTCTGGTATATGTATGTTTTTCTTCTATTTGTATGTACATTTTCTTCTATTATTTGTTACTTAAATGAAATTATAACTTTTTATTTCTTGTTTTTGAAAGTACTAACTTATTCACCTTAGTATCTTCTACAACAGTATCTGGCACATAGGATATATTCAATAAAAACTTGAACTTTTTGATGGATCAATTCATTCAGCAATATTATTGGGTCCCTATATGCCAAACTTTGTGGCAGATGCTCAGGATACAAGACAAAGTTCCTCATAGAGTTTACAATCTATTTGGAGTAGATGAGATATGGGTAATAAACCAGTAAACAAATAAAAGAAATGTGAGATTGTGCTCTGAAAGATATAAGCAGTTTATATGATATGAGTAGCCCTGGGATTATGGAAAAGTATTGGTTTACATCAGGGAAACAGAAACTACCCTATGTTTCTTTAATTTAAAAAAATAATTATTTATTTTGGTACTAGGGATTGTACCCAGGGATCCTTTATCACTGATCTACATTCCCAAAACTTTTTTTTTCTTTTTTTTTAAAGAGAGAGTGAGAGAGGAGAGAGAGAGAGAGAGAGAGAGAGAGAGAGAGAGAGAGAGAGAGAGATTTTTTAACATTTATTTTTTAGTTCTCGGCGGACATAGCATCTTTGTTTGTATGTGGTGCTAAGGATCGAACCCGGGCCACACACATGCCAGGCGAGCGTGCTACCGCTTGAGCCACATCCCCAGCCCCAAAACTTTTTATTTTTTATACTGAGACAGTCTTGCTAAGTTGTTAAGAGATTTGTTAAATTGCTGGAACTGGTCTCAGATTTCAATCTTTTCCTGCCTCAGCCTCCAGGGTCATTGGGATTACATGAGATTACCTTAGGGTTTTTAAACCAGAGAATTTAATACAGTGAATACATCACATGTGCATTGATAAAAAGGCAAACAGGAGTGGTAAGGTAGCCCAGCATTTGGTAAACACAGAATGCTGCTACCATTCATAGGGCAGATGTATATTGGGAGATGGTAATGTTATTTGAACCCAGAAACAGGTGCTTCCATGCAGAAGCTAAAAGCATGGTGTGACAGTCTGTTAGAAGCAGGTATCATGAACATTGGAGTTGTTCAACAAAAGCTGAAGACATGGAGAAATACAGTTACCACCAGAAAATATCCCTCTGAAGCATATAGTGGGGAAAATACCCTGGCTTCTTTCTTTATCCTGCCCACCAAACTCCTATAGGTGTGTCTTCTTGTGCAGACAAAAGAGGTGAGAAATCAGGGGAGCCTAAGACTTGTAGTTTTGAATACAAGAGTGGGGAATGGATCTGAAAAATAAAAGGATTAGAGACTCATGGAGAAGAATGGATGTTAATCCCAGAGGCATAATTAGACACCATTGAATCCAGTATGTCTAGAATACCTATTTGCCTAGAACCACGTGAATAGTTAGAGGGGATATAACATAGTAGGTAAGATTATAGGCTTTAGATCCAGAACTGTTTGAATTCAATCAATTATTTGCATTGCCACATACTTAGCAAATGAATTGGAGATCTCAATTCAGTGTCCTTTGCCTGGACAGTTTCTACATCTGTGAATAGGGCTAATAAGATTGTTATGAATATTTGATGAATTCATCCAAGGTAAGAACTTAGCATAGGACCTGGCAACCAGTAAGCACTCAGAACAGGATAATGAAAATCTAGAGTTTCAAAAGTCTCTGTGTTCCAGACCTCTCTTGAGGTCATAATCTCCTAGAAGCTTATTTGGTACTAACCTGGTACCTGATCTCAGTGGGGAAAAGCCAAATAATCTCCTCTTTTATGGCCATGAGCAGCAATGAGGAGGAAGATAATCTAAGGTATGTCCTCTTCTGGTGCATTTTCTTTGAGTCCATAGTGATTTGGAGACCCCAAAGTCAGGCTTTTAGGGACAGAGGTACCAGCTCAAGCTGATCCCTACCTGTTGTGGCTGTGGCTTTGTCCAGAGCTGAGTCAAGGGCAAATTAACTATTGGTGGGTATCATCAGGCAAGTACCTAGCTTCTCTATGTCTCAGGTCCAAAATTATGTACCTAAGAGTTTTAAGCAAACACCAATCCATTAGATATCAGAGTTGGCAAAGGTCTTAAAGAATATCTTCTCCAACATTCTCATTTTGCTGATGAGAAAATACAGTCCCATGGAAAGGAAGGAATAATGTAAGTTAGTGGCTCAGTTGGGATAAAAGAAAAAATTTGAATCCTTGATTCTAGACAGTGAATGGAGTGCCATAGTGAAAATTTAAAGTACACAATTACAATAATGCAAAGATAAAATCTTTATTATAACCCGTGTTGTATTGATGAAACAATATTTGCTACATATATTACTACTCATTTTTACTTGTTATAAATTCAAAAAAATATGTTTCTACTATGTGCCAGGCACTCTGTTGAGCATGGATGCTATAGCAGTGAATATGATGAACATAGTCCATGCCTTCATTTCTATCCAATAGACAAGTAGATAAGGTAAATAAATACAGTAATCCAGATGGTAATAAGTGTTATGAAAGAAAGTGAAGAGGTAGAGAGTAACTCTGGGGGAGGGGAGAGAGAGTTTACAGGGAAGACTTCTCCAAGGAAATGGAATGTAAGTTGAGGCCTAAAGATTTAAAGTGAGCCAGCCATGTAAAATGTAAGGGGGCAGTATTCTAGGCACACACACATAAAAACAAACAAATATACCAAAAAAAAAGTAGAAAGTAAATTAGGTCTAAAATATTAAACTGACTTGTAGTCCCAGGAAGTGAAAACACAATGAGGCTAAAACCTAGAGATAAAGGGGAAGAGTGATAGGAGACAAATTTATCAGAATCTAGGATGTGTAAAGCCTTTAAGAGCACAGAAAAAAATAACTTTTATATATTTTAAGAGTTTCCGGAATAGAGGAGGGGAAATTGAGGGGGTTTAAGCAAAGTAGTTTACTTTATTACATTTCAAAAAAACCATTCATGCTGCTATGTGGTAAGCAGACTAAAGGGGGTGGCGGTGGTAGAAGCTGTTGAAGTGATCCAGGGGAATGATAATAGTGAATTGGACTAGAAGAACAGTAAAAATGATGCACAGAGGTTAAAAATAGTTGAAATACTATTACAAGATAGAAACAGCAGAACTTGGTGATAGATTGGGTGTGGAATGTAAGATGAAGGAAGAAGGAATTATAGATAGCTTTAGGATTTCAACTTGAACCACTGGCATCAGGGTTTTTTAAAGCTCTCTAGATTATTCTAGCGTGCAACCGAGTTTGAGAGCCACTGTCTTGTAGTGGAAAAGCAGACACAAAAAGAAGTAGTAGTAGAGTTTGTGGGGAGTATTGAGTACCTAATTGAGGCCTTGTGGTAGAGCAAAATAAGTCAGCACAGCTGTAGGACTTTTCTCCAGTCTATTTTGCTAATCAGACACAGATATGGAGAAGACAAGTGGTTGAATGGAATCTGAGGGAGATTTGCAAAGCAAATAAAATGGATAAATTGGACAATGGAGTTGGAAGCTTTTGCTTCAGGGTGTAACCATAATAGTGGACCAGGGAATTCAAGCTAGACAGAAGAGAAAAGAGGACACAAGGAGGAGTGCCGAGTATGGGTTAAAGTTAATGGAATGATAGAGCCAATGAATTGGAGATCTCGATGCTGTAGAAGAATTTTTGTGAGGTGCCAAAGTAAGCTGGAAGAACAAGATACAGTGGTCAAAGGGGGGGAGAGTTGAAATTCTGGGGGAGATCTGTTGCTTACTAGTTATGACAAGATATGGGGTACTACCAGCATAAGTTTTCTGATCAAGTTGTTGAAAGTGAGGCCATCCTCAAGGAATGCTGATAATAGGCAGACAGGAGAAGATGTGAAAAATAGTGATAGTGTTCAATGAAAGTGGAAGAATGACCAGGAAGACAGTCTCTCAACCAAGAATTATGCATCAAGAACCTACTTTGTTCCAAGTTTGCTGGAGGTGCTGGGGAAACAGCAGGGAACAAAACAGACTAAATCTCTAAGCTTGAGGAGTTTATATTCTAATGGAGGGTTTATACCTTGAACCCAAACCCCCCAAATTAGGTAATATTAGGTACTGATTAATTATTATGAAAATGATAAACAGTATAATGTAATAGAAAGTGACCAGGGAGGGAGATATTGCTTTACTTAGGTGGTCAAGAAAGGCTTCTCTGAGGAGGTAACATCTGAGTTGACACTGAAATAAGGAGAAGAACCCAGTCATTTAGACATATGGGGAAAGAGGATTCCAAACAAGAAGGAACAACAAAGGAAAAAGCCCAGAGATGGAAATGAGACTGACATGTGCAGAAGACAGAATAAGGCCAATGTGGCAGAACACAATGAACTATAAGTTAATGTAGGAGATGGTATCAAAGAATCAGGCAGGACCAGAAATTCAGGAGATTAAAGCAAAAATAAGGGATAATAGGTGGCAGAGGCAAATGGCATGTGCAAGGAGTCAAGTGTTATGTTGTGATAATAGAAGGGATAGAAATGAGAAATAATAATAATAATAAATCTAACAAAGAAAATAATTTAAACCAATAAGTTAGTGCAATTGGAAAATAGGTACACATATAAAATAGGCTGTGAGAAGAAAATCCAGCCAGGAGCAGTGGTGCATACCTGTAATCCTAGTGGTTCGGGAGGCTGAGGCAGGAGGATCCTGAGTTCAAAGCCAGCCTCAGCAACTTATCAAGGCCCTAAACAACTCATCAAAACCTATCTAAAAATAAAATATTAAAAAGGCTGGGGATGTGCAGCCTTAGTTGTTATATGCCCCTGGGTTCAATCCCCAGTACCATTAAAAAAAAATCAGAAAAGAAAAATTCAGCTGGATGGATTCTCAAGGTCATATAGCCTCTTGCAACTACTCAGATTGTAGACCTCAGACCAGCATCCCCCATTATCAGGGAGTTTAGTAGAAATGTAGACTATCTGTTGACTCAGCATCAACATTTTCAAAAGAGCCCTAATAATTCACATGCACATTCAAGTGTTGGAAACTCAGCTCTACATCAAAGTACTTTCACTTTGTTGGAGTCTTTAAGATAACTTTCTTTGTCCAAAATTAAATAAGAAATATATTTTGCCATATTTGGCATATAAATGGGCAGAGATCCTGAAGACAGCTAGTGTTCCTGATTTGGGGAAGAAGGTTTACCTGGCATGTGAGCTCCCATCCCTGAGAACACAATTCTTCATCCCTAAGTTTCCCAAGCAGCAATTTGACTTTGCATGCTAACTTCTTCTCCCCTAGTTTCTCAAGCAGCTCCCTGATCATGCAGACCCAGCAAGAGTAAAAACCCAGTGTGCTGTGGAAGCACTTGAATCGAGCCTGTAAAGTGGGCCTAAAGCAGCCAGAGGAAGTGCAGGGAGGAAGTAGTCACACTATTCTGTCTTCAGGCCACAGAAGGCAGAGCCTGAACACAGGATAAAATGCTGCTAATCAGGGTGCTTCAGAAAGCAAATAAGGAGAGAAATGAATTACAATACATGGGGTAGAGAGAGAAGATGGGAGGGGAGGGGAGGGGGGGATAGTAGGGGATAGGAAAGGTAGCAGAATACAACAATTACTAATATGGCATTATGTATAAATGTGGATGTGTAACCGACGTGATTCTGCAATCTGCATTTGGGGTAAAATTGGGAGTTCATAACCCACTTGAATCTAATGTATGAAATATGATATGTCAAGAGCTTTGTAATGTTGTGAACAACCAATAAAAAAAAGGAAAAAAAAACCATGAAAAAAAAAAAAAAGAAAGCACCACCCTAGAATGTAGTGAGACTCAGCTCAACAGTCTCACAGGGACCTACCAGATGAAACACCTGTTCTTTCCACCAGGATAGGAACTCATTAGTTACTTTCCTGCTCTACATTCTCCATGGACTCTTTACTCTCAAATTTGTATGAATGATGTGACTTCAAGTTAAACCTCTTCCTGGCACCCACCCTTTCCTTCTTACCTCCTTCTTCTCTTTATTCCATGTCATGCCTTCAACCCTAGCTTCTTGTCTACTAAAGAATTTGTTCTTAAGCCCTCTATTCATTTTTAAGACAAAGGCAGGACCTGCTGAAATAACTGAATAGTATCAACTAGATGAGCAGACTTACCTGCCCGCACATTCAAACAGCATTTGGTTAAATCATTTGAGAGGATTCCGGACCTACAAAACCCACAAACATTCCCTGGCAAGTGAAGCTCATATGTTAATGTCCACCCTTTTAAAGTCGCATCACTGAAGGTATCAAAGCAGAGTCTGGAAAAGTACCTGCCAGAGGTGCTGCAGAATGGATCCTCCATTGATGAAAGGCTGTGCTAGAGCATGCAAAGTTGGGCTGGGATATAGCTCAGTTAGTTGAGCGCTTGCCTTGCAGGCCCAAAGCCCAATCCCCAGCAAAACACACATACACACATACACACACACACAGAGAACCATAAAAAGAAGTCAGTAAGGTAATTTGAGAAGAGTCTGGGGATAGAAGTCCAGTAACTACAGTGTAACCTTGGATAAACCACTTTGTCTCTTCATCTGTCAAATAATGGAGTTAAGAGTCTCTTAATGCTTTTTTTGACTTCTGCTTTGTACAATATCGGGAGGGTCTTTCAGAGCTATTTCTTGTCCTGGGGAACATTTAGGTGACAGAGTAGGAGGAGCTCTGAAACCCACTTCAACCAGAATGGTTCTCCTTTCATCTGCTTTATACATTAAGCTTCCAGGTAAGATTTTGATTGAACAAAGAATCCCTGCTGCTAAAAACAAATAAACCTAGACTACATCAGAAGGTATAAACAGAAAGTCTTGACAACAGCCCTGTTTAATTTGCCCACCAAAGTGTTTTAAAAGTTTGCTGGATGTTAAACAATATGTTTTTAAAATCAAGATATTTCATAAAAGTCTGGATTTCCAGCTTCTGTTCAAACATTGAGAAGTCTGGCAGCCCTAGGCTGGTATTCCTACTTTGTGACAATCAAATGGAGTTGATGGCAGCTGCCTCCTTTAGAGCCAGAACTCCCTGACTACTGACTCCTGCTTAGCATCCAGAGGCATCTGAATGGTGACCCCTGCCATCCAGGGCTCTCTTACCATCAGTTTCTTTACTCTTTCACAGTTCTAGGAGACTTAACCCAGAATGTGTTGCTCTAGAAATGGCAGTGACCATACATGAGAAATGTGGTCTATGTAGACAGTGCTTTTTAAAATGTAATGTTCTTATTAAATGTTTTTAATAATGTTCTTATTAAAATGAAGATTTGGATTCAGTAAGATCAGAGTGAGGCCTGAGGTTCTGTATTCTTCAAAGGATGTTGCTGATTCATGGACCATACTTATAGAAGTGAGGAAGCCAGTAAACAAGAGAAAGAAGTGAAGAATTGAAAACATAAGAGCCCTCATTTCTGGTCCCAGTTTTCACTGACCTTCACTGAATGGTAGGGGAAATCCTAAATTTTCTGTTCTGTGGGCTTGCTAAGATATTCTCCAAGGAGTTGGTGAGGAGACAAGTAGTTGAATTAAAAAACACTAAAAATAATCATGGGAGCTGGGGTTGTGGCTCAGCAGTACAGCACTCACCTAGCATGTGTGAGGCCCTATGTTTGATTCTCAGCACCACATATAAATAAATAAATAAAATAAAGGTATTGTGTCCACCTACAACTAAAACAATGAAAACTGAGTTACAAAAAATAATCATGGTATTTGTTTAGCAGGAATTGGGGCTTCTTCCAGGGAACCTGCTGCAATCTTTGACCTGGGATGGCATGGATCATTTCTCAGTTGCTGTGTGCTGATTCCTGAGCTCCCAATAAATCTTTTTTTTTCTTTTTAGTTGTAGATGGACACAATACCTTTATTTTATTTATTTATCTTTATGTGATCAAACCCAGGGCCTCGCATGTGCTAGGCAAGTACTCTACCACTGAGCCACACCTCCAGCCCTCTGGAGAATCTTACTTTGTTGCTGAAAGTTCTGAGAGTCAGGAAGAGAACAGAGAAGAGATGGAGGGAAAGGAGCAAAAAATTTTTAAAAAAGGAAGATGAAAAAGAGGATGAATAGGAAAGGAAAAGAAGAAGAGGAAAAGAGAAGGAGAGGAAAAAGGAGAACAAGAAGAAGGATGAGGACATAGCAATGAATGAGGAGGAAGGAGAAGAGGGGAAGAAAAAGGGAGAGAGGAAGGGGGAAAACAGAAAGGAGAAGGGTGGGGGAAGGGGCAAGCTTCAGAGATCAAGACTGAGGTTTCCCTAAAGGCTCATTTCTTGCTAGACTCCTCCATCCTCATCCGGCCCCTCCCCAGAGTAGGAAGTCCTCACAGCAGGATCCTAAGGTCTTTCTGCTCTAAAATTCTGTGATCTTCTGAATGCTATGGCAACAGGATGACCTGGCTCCATCTGGCCTTCTGTGATGATCTGTCTCCTCTTTCTTACGTCACACAGCAGGAGATACCACCCACACCCATTCTTCCTCTTCCTGGTATGTTGGATTCACAGAGTTCATCAGGCTGCTGTGGAAACCCTGGGGTGAGGAATAATTTGGCAGAGGAAAGCATCTGGGATGAGGGATAAACTGGGAAGGTGGAGGGAATATATATATAATTAGCTACCAAATCCTGTTGATTATATTCCTTTACCATTTCTTCTGTGTATCTCTTCCTCTCTATATTTGTAACCCCTGTCCTAGGTCAGGCTCTCATTTATGTCTCTCCTGGACCATCATAGCAGCCACCTATGTGTCTTCCCACCTTTAATTTTCTGCCCTCAAATTCATTCTCTCACTGCTTCCATAGTTATATACCTAAAGAACTGCTTGATCCAGATGCTCCCCTGATTAAACACTTTCAATGACTTCCCTTTGCTTAGAAGATGAAGTTCAAAGTCCTAACAAGATATTAACAAGAATCCACAGCCTGACCCTATATACTCTTCTAACTACTCTTTAGTCCATTGACATAGTCACATTTTCCAATTCATGTGCCCTTTGTAAAAATATCCTATCAGAACTCCTCCCCACCATTTATTTCTCAGTCTGTGTTCTAAGGGGGGCAGAGTGATCCAAGCAGGTTCCAACTTTCACCACTCTGAATCTTGCTAGAAATTCTTCCATCTCTCTTCTAATGCCTGATACTCCACAATTAAACAATAGCTTTTGGGTATGAAGACATTCTGTGGGTCTCTGAAAAATACAAAAATCCTTGAAAGGAGGTGGACAATGGTTTTCAAAAGGATATTTATAAACTTGTAGTGAATGGTAAATACTGAAGTAGACTCATGTGAGTGGTAAAGTCAATTAGATGTGTCCTAACCAGATTTTCTTTATTTTTAACAGAAAATATAAGAATAAAAAGCAAATAATAGGGTATTATTTCATGAAAAGTTTATTTAAAATTAGCATGTTAGTTTATATATACATATATAAACAATTTAGAATAATTTATAACTATAAGTATATATATTCCTAACAAGATGTTAATATAAATACACACACACTAGTGTGAACAGTTTGAAATATACTACTCTAACAGTAAGACAGGTACTTGAACTGGTTATTTTCCCTCTCTTGGACTCAATTTCCTTATCTGAAAAATAGGAATATTAATAGTACCTATATCAAAAAGTTGCTGTGACAAGTAAACAAGTATATACATGTAAAGTACTTAGCACAATCCCTGGCACATGTAAGCTCTGATGTTATTGATTAATTGTGGGGTGAGAGTAAGTGTTTCAGCCAGCTCTTTTTGCTACTGTGACTAGAAGACCCAAGCAGAACTGTAGAGGTGGAAATGTTTATTTGAGGGCTCATGGTTTCAGAGGTCTTAGTCCATAGAAGGCCAGCTCCATTCCTTGGGGCTCATAGTGAGACTGAACATCATGACAGAAGAGTATGGCAGAGGGAAGCAGCTCACATGATGATCAGAAAGGAGGGAGGGGGAGAGAGAGAGAGAGAGAGAGAGACACTCCACTTGCCAGATACAAATATATACCCCAAAGCCATGGCCCCAATGCCCACCTCCTACAGCCATACCCTAACACTTCACTTACCACTCAATTAATCATTATCAGTGGATCAATTCACTGATTGGGTTAAGATTCTCACAACCCAATAATTTCTTCTCTAAACCTTCTTGCATTTGGGGGGACACCTGACATTGAAACCATAATAGTAAAGACAGGGTTGAGGGGATTTCAGAAGACCCCTAAGGAGAGTGAAGGACCTTGACAGAACAAATTGTATGATATGTTAAAGTAATAACCAGAAAGGCTTAGGGCTGAAAAGTGTCTGGTGGCTCTAAAGAAGAGTGGAGAGACTGGTAGGAGTACAGTTGAGTGAGCCCTGGACACCAGAGTAGGAGATAAAGTCACAGAGTTAATAGGGGTCTGATCATGTAGGGTGTTAGAGATAATTGTGAGAATTAGGCCTTTATTCTTAGTGAGATGAGAGTCAATTGAAGGATATTGAGCAGAAGAATGGCATGTGTCATGCTTTGACTTAACTTTCATATACTCAGTCTGGCATCTATGTAGGTAATTGACTGTAGGAGATTAAGGTTCTCCCTTAACAGAGCAATAAGGATGGGATAGGATAATGTAGTATTCCTAGTTAAATGATAAAGAAGTTTGTCAGGGGAAGTGATGAGAAGTAACTGATACTAAATGTTTTGAAGGCAGAACCAACAGGACTTCCTGAGGGATTCAATGTGGTATGTGAAAGAAAATGAGTCATTAGGATTTTGGTCTGATAATCTGGAAGGAAGCATCTGGAAGTTGCTTTTAACCGACCAATGGAAAAGTGCTAGAGAAGCAGATCTTGGTTTTTATAATGGAAGTTCAGTTTGGACATAGTAATTTTGAAATGCCTGATAGATATCCATCTGGAAATGTTAAATAGTCAGACATATGTGTCAAAAAGAAGGTTATCCTAGAGATATAAATTTGAGAATCATTAATGTAAGAAGGTTATCCTAGAGATATAAATTTGAGAATCATTAATGCATAAATGTTATTAAAAGCCATTAGGCAAGATGTGGTTACCAAAGAAGGAATACAAATGGAAAAGAGAAGCAGCCCAGTGACTGAACCCTGAGACCCTCCAACAAGTAGCAAGCAGCTGGAGAGAAGAGTAGAAAATAGTAGAGAATAGGACAGACAGCAGAATTCATCAGACACTAGAAAGGCAATATGTCAATCAATGGAAGGGTAACTGATGTGATTCAGCAATCTGTATACGGGGTAAAAGTGGGAGTTCATAACCCACTTGAATCAAACCGTGTAATATGATGTATTAAGAACTATGTAATGTTTTGAACGACCAATAATAAAAAAAAAGAAAAGTCTGAGAAGGAATGATGTGATTGGAATAAAACTACTAGAATATGGTATCCTGGAAGCCATGGAAGAAAGAATTTCAAGAACAGAACTGTCAGTTTTGTCAAGTACAGCTCAGAGGAATTCTTTAACAGTTGAGGAGGTCAGCCCCATGGCAATTGATAAAATGGTGGTTTATGTTCTCAGAAAAGAGAGGAAAGGTTTGCTCCCAAATTTAATAATCCCTCCAGTGGCTATACACAGGCAATGTGACATCAAGGTTTGGGCTTGAGAGGCATAAGGATCTGGGCTGGATTGGCCAGCAATTCTTCTGGGTTTGTTGTGTCATCTCAGATTTTAAATACAGAGAGAAAAGAAGTTGAAACTGAGAGATACACTGGAGAGCCTGGCCCACTGGTCATAGACGTAGAGGTAATGGCTACCATAAAGTATAGCCAGAAGCATTATTGAGTAGTCTCCCTCCACAAGTAGACCTCCCCATTCTAATATCAGTGTTTAGATTTTCTTATTTTAAAACAGTGAGTCACTGTTTTGAACACTTATAATAAAAACAGTGAATCCTTATAACATTACTATGAAATAAATTCTATAATTATAATATTTTTTTACAGATGAAGAAACTGAGGCAGGGAGAGACTAAGTACCTTGTTCAATTGCACATACTTACTAAGTGGTGATCCAGGATTCTAACCCTGCTGTCACCCATTGCCCATACTCCTAACCTCTATATCGTGCACTAGTAAATATGGCCAAATTCTGCCTGCATCCTGTTTTTTGTACATTTCTATTGGCCTGTTACAAAAGGAAAAAAATATGCAACACAGACCTAACGTGTCCCACAAACCCTCAAATATTTACTGTGTGGCCCTTCACTAAAAATTTACCAGTCCATATTCAGCACTATAAAATGGGAAACAATGCTTCTAATTGTATTGTGTAGATAAAATTGTATAATTTATATAAAGTACCTTGTAATGCTAAAAAAAAATACAGCAGTTTTCTATGATTCATATTATACTCCTGGGCTGGGGATGTAGATCAATGCTATAGTGCTTTCCTAGCATGTGTGAGTCCCTGGGTTCCATTCCCAGCACCCCCTCCCCAAGTTATATTTCTTTGGCCATCTGTTTTCTACTTCCTGTATTCTCCCCCAGAGGAATCCCCTTTAGATTTGACTCATGCCAAACTCCTATCTCTTCTTCAACCTTCGGTATAAAGTTACCAGAAATACTCAATCTATACAGCAATGCCAACCATTATTTGTTAAACATTCATATATTACAAAATAAGTTAAGCTGCTCATGTTGGTACAAGCCTGTAATCCCAGCTACTCAGGAGGTTGAGGCAAGAGGATCATAAGCTCAAGACTAGCAAAGGCAATGTAGTAAGACTCTGTCTCAAATTTAAATAAAATTTAAATAAATAAATAGTTGGAAATGTAGCATAGTGGTAGAGCACTTGCCTAACATGGGAGAGGCTGTGAAAGTGATCCCTAGTACCTCAAAAAAAAACAGTTAGTAGTACTTTCAGTGGCCTTAAAATTCCCAACTAAATTAAATAAATCAGGTAAGTTCTACCTAAGGAAATCTTGATGGTAAATGGTAAACAAGTGGCTAGATATTTTTCCCAAATGGCATTCTAAAAATAGCAAGTAAGGGCTTGGGGTTGTAGCTCAGCGGTAGAGCACTTGCCTATCATGTGTGAGCTGTGGGTTTGATCCTCAGCACCACATAAATAAATAAAATGAAGGTATTGTATCCATCTAAGCTACAGAAATATTTTAAAAAATAGCAAGTAAATATATAATATGTATATCTTCTAAAAGGTAAAATTTGAAATAAGCATCTAGAAAATTTTAGGGAAGCTCTTATTTCCCTTGCTTATTACATGTAAGGAAAAAATATAGAACAGTAGAACTTGAAGATTCCAAAGAAATGCTCTAGTCAAACACCCTGGAGTTAAATATAAAAAATTTGAAACACAGAGACAGGAAGATACTTAAACATGGTGACACAGCAAATGTGGAGCTAGAATCTGGTCCTCTTAATGTATTACTTCTTCTATTACACTAGTGATTGGAAATTAGTGTCCTGGGGCTAGATTCCATGATTAGTTTGTCCCACATAATATCAAAATAAATTTGTTCTGACATTTAAAAAGCAGAACATTACACAAATACGCATTTCCAGATTCCATGGGGACAAAAAACCAGATGATCTCTGACCAGAACAAGTAGAGCTAGGGATAGGGCATGGGCTTTTAGACTGGGCATGGGCTTTTCAGTTTGACATGCTTCCAGCCACTCTCAAATGCATCCATCTTATAAGGTTTCGCATGTAACATACCAAACATGCACCTATACAAATTTCTGTATGATCTCCCCACCCTACACCTTGCTGCACTCTCCCAAATGAGGGCTGGAAGGTCCCTTACCAAGGTTCCCAGGAGGACCATGGACTGAGGAAGCAGAACCATGGACCACAGTAAAAGTTTGTTTGCTTACTCTTGTCAATTGTTGCAGAGAGACTACTAATTATCTAAGATCAATTTTCCTTTTTTCCCCGGGTATAAATGTGCTCAGTCACCTTTGCTACTACCATAAGTAGCAAATAAGAGGCCAGTGGAAGCTGGTAGGTGAGGCTTCCAGGAAAGTTACTTAATAAGGTGATAGTCAGCTAAGCAAGAAACATTTTTGCCCTTGCCGCTGTTTTTGATGGGGATATGACAACTGGTGCTCCAGGAGCCTTCTTGTGACCTCAAGGATTGATATAGTGTGAAAATGGTTTGACTTTCCCTTAAGGCTCCAAATATTAAAATTTTATCACCCTCATGAAGTGCTGAAAAGTATTGGGCCTTTGGGAAGTGATGGGGATCAGATGAGATACTTAGGGTAGAACCCCTATGATTGAGTTTGGTAGCTTTATAGAAGAAGGAGGGAGTCCAAATTGATATATATAGAGATGCATAGGTACTATTTGTCTCTTGTCATGGGATAGTATGTGCCACCTTCAAACTCTGCAAGAAAGGCCATCACCAGATGTGGCCCCTTGCCTGAAGCATAAGTAAAATGAACCTCTTTTCATAAAAACTTAATCAGCCTACTTGAGAACATCATGGTAAGTGAAATAAGCCAAACTCAAAAAATCAAGAGTCATATGTTTTCTCTCATATGTGGAAACTAGAGAAGAAAAGGAAAAAGGTGGGGGGAAGCTCATGAAAACAGAAGATAGATTAATTAGAGGAAAGGGATCAGAAGGAGGGAGGAGGGGAGAGAAAGGGAAATACTAGAGAATGATATTGACCAAGTTATATTTTTATATTGTGTGTGTATGTCTATGTAACAATGCATCCCACCATTATGTAAAAGTATAATGCACCCATAAAAATATGAAACAAAAAACACAAAAAGTTACCCAGCCTGTGGTATTGTAATTAATAACAGAAAATGAACAATACAAGGATGAAACCCATGTGCTAAGAAAGATGGTGTCACACTACCAACCCTGAAACAATCTACCTCTAAACCTTTCATAAATAATACAAAAATAAATGCCTGTCTTACTTAAGCCACTGTAACATCTTATTTCTGTAATTAGCAGTCAAATATGATTTCCCAAGATAAACCAAGCACAAAGGTTGTTGGCCTTGGGTACTAAAAGCAAATACTGGAGAGAACCCTATAACTAACCTCAATGCACTTCAGCCTCCTTGTCTGTAAAATGGAAATAGTAATACACTAATAAAATTCCCCCCAAACATGTCTATATCCTATTCCCTGGAACCTGTGAATATGTTAGGGTACATTGCAAAAGGGAAATTAAGGTAGGAGATGGAATTAAGGTTGCTAATCAGTGACATTAAATTAGGAAGACTATAATGAATTATCCAGTTAGGCCCAGTATAAACACAAAGGTACTAAATATGGAAGAGAGGGAGAAGAATTAATGTCAGAGAAATGCAATGTGGAAAACATTTAACAGCTATTGGTGGCTTTGAAGGTGGAAGGAATTCATCAATAAAGGAATACCTCTAGAAGCTGGGAAAAAAACAAGAAACAACACTTTTCTAGAGTCTCTAGAAAGGAATGCAGTCCTCCTGAAACATTAATTTTAGCCATTGAGGCTGATTTTGAACTTTTACTTCCACAACTATAAGATAATAATAATATGTGTTGTTTAAAGTCAACAAGTTTGTTGTTCAGCAGCAACAAGAAACTAAAATACATAGTAGGTGATTTATAAATGATAAATACAAAATTATTTTCTTCTTGCAGTGTTGTGGATTGAACCCATGGCCTTATGCATGCCAGGCAAGCACTATATCACTGATCTGTATCCCCAACAATTAAATTAAATACTTGCTGAAAAAAAGAAGACACTTAATTTGATCATTTCATTTCATTTTGCAAACTAGCCCCATTTACAGTTGCAGAAATTGAGGTTCAAAAATAAGTAACTTTCCTAAATTCATCCAGTGAGTTTAGTGGCTAGATGGCTTCTCTTTACTTGCTATCTGCATCTGCCTGACTGACTACTCTGTTTCTTGTCTTACTAGCTCCAGCAGTGGCAGTTTTGCCAACAGATTCCCACATCTGCTGTAACTGAAGTGTAGTAATTGGTTGCTAAGCCATGCAATTGGTTGCTAGGCTCCCTTCCCCCTTTGGCCCCAACACACTTCAGCAACTGGAAGTTAATAATCTGCCAGCAAATTAAATTTGGTGAAAAGATCAGACAGCATGTTAATCGGAAACCAGGTGATCCAAGCTCATCTCTGAGGACTGTCTGACCTTCTATCAAGTACACCCCCTCTGTGAGCTACTGTCCCCCTACCAGATGTATGAACTCCTGGGCCTCTGTGAATCTAAAGGGGGATGCATACATTTCTTTGAGCTACTAATAAACATCTTCATATCTTCATGCCTCTGCCTGAGCATTTCTCTCTGCCTCCAATGCCCTAAACTCATGTTTCCTAGAGTGTTGTAGTTAAGCATGGTTATAAGCAGTGGAGTCTTTATTGCATAAGGAAGATGTTCTTACCCAGGAAGCTTTGCCAAGACAGATGCCAGATCCCCACCTGAAATTCTTATTTTATTGGTCTGGATAGAGCCTAGATATGAGTTCAAAAAAAAAAAAAACAAAACAGCTGGGAGCTGTGGCACATGCCTGTAATCCCAGCAGCTCAGGAGGCCGAGACAGGAGGATAGCCAGTTCAAATTCAGCATCAGCACAAGCAAGGAGCTAAGCAACTCATTGAGACCCTGTTTCTAAATAAAACACAAAATAGGGCTGGGGATGTGGCTGAGTGGTTGAGTGCCCCTGAGTTCAATCCTCAGTACACCCCTCCCCCTGCAAAAAAAAAAAAAAAAACACAAAAAAAAACTTCCAGGTGATTCTCTCATGTGTAGCCAAGAGTGAGCACCACTGGATTAGTAATTCATCATAGGAACCTGGATCTCAAAGCCCAGCCTTCGCTACTTCATAATTATGCAACACTGGTCAAGCTGCCTCAGCCTTCTGGGATACAGCTTCCCCATCTGTAAAGGAGGGAAGAAAATGCCCCTACACTGTAATACTGTCATAAGGATTATATGAGTTCGTAAATGTAAAGCACTTAGAATAAAAGTAGTTAGTGTTAAGGCAAATGAAATAATTGATTTTCTGCACTTAAAACTACTAATAGCACATAGAAAGTATTGCACAAATGCTTATTATTATATCAATATAAATTTATAGATGTTTATTTTAATGTGTATTTATGAACAGATAACTAAAATTAATTTATAATACTAGAATAATTCTACCTCTTCTTCCAACCCCAGCAGAGCATAAAAAGTAGAAAGTCTTCAGTAGAAAGTCTTCCCTGATATTCTCATTTGAAAATGTTTTCCTTCTGTTGCAAAGCTTCTTTATCAAATCTCATTGATTTCCTCCCCTTACTCTATTTTCGCCATTTCTTTAACTAGCAGTGCCACCATACCCCTAGTTGATGGGGCTAAAACATAGCAGTAGTCCTTGATTTCTCATCTCCCTATTTGGATAGTAAGTTGGAAAAGTCTATTAGTTTTACCTTCTAAATACTGTATAACCAGACTGACCACTTCCATTCCACCTCGGTTTAAGCCAAGGTCCTATCTCATCTGAATACTACAGCAGCCTCCTCTCTGAGCTCCTGGCTTTCTTGGCCCTAACACACCACTCTTCACACAGAAACCAGAGAACCAATTAGATCAGGATGCTGACCAGCTTAAGTCCCTCCAGTGCATTCTTGACACTGAAAGAAATCAAACTGACCAGGGCCTTCAAGGTCTATCAACCTCTCTGATTTCACTTATCTACCAGTTCTCCATCTCTCCAAATGTAGCCATATAAGATTTCTTGAGGATCTTTATCCAAAAATCAAAGGAGAATCATTAAAGAGATTTTCTTAGATTTACATTTAATAAAGATCACTCTGGCTGATGCATAAAGAACAGATCTATAGAGACTGTGAAGATAGGCACTTTGAGAAGGTTTCTTTGCTATAGTCTTGAGTAGGGAATAAACATGTATTCAAATACCAACTCCAATGCTTCATTAGCTTTATGATGTTATATCCCCAGTCTTTTAAAAATTTTTTTTTGTAGTTGTAAATGGATGGAATGCCTTTATTTTATTTGTTTATTTTATTTATTGAACCCAGTGCCTCACACATGCTAGGAAAGCACTCTACCACTGAGCTACAATCCCAGCCCATATCACCACTCTTTGACATGGAGTAACATTATGTGTCAGCAATCATTATCAAAAGCACTTAGCACAATGGACTCACATGTATACTTTATTTTGGGTACCAGGGATTGAACCCAGGGATACTTTATCACTAAACCACATGCCCAACTTTTTTTTTTTTTTGAAACAAGATCTTGCTAAATTTCTTAGGGCCTCACTAAATTCCTGAGGCTGGCTTTGAAATTACAATCCTCCTGCCTCTGCCCACTGAGCTGCTGGGATTACAGGTGTGCACCACTGTGCCTGGTACATCACTTTATGTATATTTTTATTCACTCTGACATTCATTGTCACATTTGACTTATACCACAGTCTTAGTGAACAAGTAGGGAAGGAATTATTCATTCTAGTTTCAGGATCAGGAAATTGAGACTGGACTGGACACTTTATTGACATTTCTGATGCTTTAAATGTCTAATTTTATTTTGCATGAAAATCTCAAAACTCCAACATATGTTTAGATGTTTCTTACCACAATGTTACCTTTTTAAAGAGGTTTTAAATCTGCAAATTATCTATGATTCCTTTAAAGGGACTTAGTGAATATAATTAGCACTCCCCTTATTAAATATCAGCTATATCCTAACTACATATAAGTGTTAAGGTGTAATAGTCTCAAGTAACATGGAACTGTGAAAACACTTTCTTGTCTGGGAAATTATAGGTGTGTGCATGCGATAGACTTCCAAATATCAACCACAATACAGTGTAGCGCCACCCTCTACAGGTAATGTCAGACATCTAAATCACTTAACAAGGATTACCAATCCCACTCACAGCTTAATTCCCTCAACTTGCATTATAGCAATAGCTCAAACCTCATTGAAACATGTTCCCATGGAAGGTGTCCCTGACACTGCATCACAATCTCTGTGTACTGCATTTTATATTCTTTCTCTTATTAATGTGATTTCCCACCCATTTGGTCCTTCATCTCGGGAGCCATAGAGAGTAAGCATTTGTATTGCACAAATGAGGAAACAATGACTAGAACAAAATATAAATGGTGCCTAGCCAGTACTTGTTCAATAAATATATGTGAATAATAAGTGTCATTTCCTAGATGAGGAAACTAAAGCTTGCAGAGCTTAAGTGACGTGCTGAAGGTCACAGGGTTAATATGCAGCAGAATCAAGATTTGAACCCTGGAATTCATGCTCTTACAACCTGAGAAGTAAAGAAATTCTTCAGCTGTTAAAATCACATTATTCAATCAAATAACAGACTGCTTACTTTTCTGTGGCCCTAAGTCTACTAAGCATCATGCATTTTGACATTTGTTTACTGCCAGTCAAACTCCAGGACCCATGCTCTTAATTTACAGGCAACACCTTTCCTTTGGTGTTTGCTATAGAGCTACTTTTAAGGTTTCTAGGCTTCAGTCTGGGCCCCTCCTTTCCATGTGACCTTGGGTAAGTCAATGTTCCCTTCTATGTCTCCTGCTGGGAAGCACGCAGAAAAAAATGGCTTTGTGTCCAGATTTAGTAACACAGGATATAAAAATGATTACTTTTGTATACTAAGTGACAGCTTAGAAGAAAAAAATAGCCTTCATTTCAAAGGAAAGTCAAAGTAATATTCAAATGAGGTTGTTTGCAATGGGGGTGAGTTGGAGGGAGCTCATAGGCATTCCCTCAACTAAATGCCTATGGGCCCTCTGCTATGTAGGTTTTAGATGATAAGCCATCTTGCTGTTAAGGTCATCATGTGTTTTTTTCCAGTATAAATCAGGTTTTGACCTGCATATCTAGCCCTGTTGCTCTCTGAGCCTCCTACATCCTACTGCCGAGCAGCTGCTGCTAAATGGGGGGAGCTCATCCAATCCCTTTTTGCCCCCAACTCCCTACCAGCTTACTGAGAGGTGCTTGCTGAGGAGGGAGGTAAGCGCTAAGCAGCTGATATGCCTAGTCTATAAGCTGACCCAATTTAGAAGACTTTTAAAACCCAGGAGGGCTGCTTTTTATGCTGCAATACAGCAGTGCACAGAAAGACTACAGCAGCAAGCTTCAAGGTTTTTCAAATCACTCAACCAATATTTATTGGGCACCTGCTGTGAGCCAGACATCATGTAGAATATTATGATGAGGAAGACTCAGACTCTGCATTAATTCAATAATATTGTGTTAGTATGTGTGTGGGAGGGTGATAATGATAAAGGAGATAACACATAACTATACAGTTCTGAAACAGGATAGAATATGTTATGGATTATTGAAAAAAATATAAACACAGCCCAAGGGAAGAAGGTCACATGTGATGCAGAGGCTTTGTGGAGGCTGTAGTCTTTCAGCTAAAAATGTAGATGAATGTAAGGGGAGGGCATTTTGGAGAACACAATTTGTACAGGCTAAGGATCAGAGATGAGAAAACAACTGCTCCTGAGGAGATGAGCCACTGAACAAGCAGTAAGTGAAAATGGTGACTCTTTTATTCCAATAGAGGATGGACCAGAGAGAGAGGTGAGATGGGAAATGGAGAGCCACTGGGAGGTTACTGCACCCATCCAGATGAGAAACAATGAAGGTTTTAGATTAGAACAGTGGAAGAGGAGAAACAGGGGAAATATGAACACAGACATACATACAGGGAGAGCAGCGTGTGAAGAGGAATGCTGAGATCATGGTGATATATATATCAGACATAAAAGCAGAATTGGAGAACTGGGGATGTAGCTCAGTGGTAGAATGTTTGCCTAGCCTGTGTGAGACCTTGAGTTCAATGCCCAGCACTGCAAAAACAAAACAAGTAGACTTTTCAAGATTTGACAAATGATTACACATGAAGTTAGGGCAGAGAGAGGGATAAGTCAGAGAAGAATCTGAAGTTTCACAGCTGCATGACTAGAAAGATGGTATAAAACAAATAACCCAAAAAGCCCTCTCAGGAAGAAAGGTAAGTTTAAGCGAGGTCCTTCTAGTGGTAGTGAGGAAAGAATAAGCATTTTGAGGAATTCAGAGGTGCCCAAAGGACATGCAGATGGACGAGTCTAGCAGGCAGCAGACATACAGATCTTAAGATCAACAAACAAAATACTATTGATGGTATTTCTAGGGAATAAGCAGATGATGGGTGTCATGGGTTGAAGTACGTTCCCCCAAATTCTTATGCTAAATTTTAGTATTAACCCCAGGATCTCAGAATGTGAACTTATCAGGAAATAGTATTAATGAAGATGTAATTAATTAAGTGAAGATGAGGTCACCCTAGTGTAGGGTAGGCCCTTAATCCAATATGACTAGTATTCTTATAAAAAGGATGAACTTGGAACACACACACACACACACACACACACACGGAGAGAAAACACAATGTAAAGATGAAAACAGAGGTAGGGGTGATACTTCAAAGCCAAGGAATGAATGCTCAAGATTTCCAGCGAGCCACCAGAAGCTAGGAGAAAGGTATGAAAAAGATTCTCTCAGAGCCCTTAACAAATGGGAGTTCAAAGGCTAAGGTTCAAATTCATCTTGTGACTTCAGAGAGGTCACTCAACCCCATAGTGCCTGTAAAGTTGGAAAAACGTAAACCAAATGATGGGGTTATTGTCATCAATTTTAGGTGAGAGAGATGGGAAAAGATAATCGTGATGCATTGAGTGTGGATGAGATTGCCATTCTTGGTATATCCACTTCACCTGATGGTGAATTAGATGTAGGAAATTAGTGCATAACATTCTATCTTTTGAGAACATTCCATGGGTGGACACACTCACTGACATACACAACACATGATCTGAAATTCCATTTCAAGCAAAGAATCATTGTCCTCCCCCTCTCCACACTACATAGAGGTATGATGGATAGGACTCAAATAATCAACATAGAAACAAGATAACAGTTGAGAAATTCACATACAAAAATTAAAAGATGGCCGTGTGTGGTTCAGCTGTTCAAATCAGCTAGGCCTTGGGAACCAAATGGGATTAGAGTATAACCAAAAATAGTCTAGTTGCTAATTACTACCCTGTGTTCAATCAGAGCTGACATTGTGCAAGGCTGGAGCAGACAGCCTCCTACAAGAAGAGATCTATAGGACTGATTTCCCCTGAATTTCACCCAAAGCACCAGCAGCAGCCTATTATGGTGCCTGAAATTCCACCATTATAATTTCTCTAAAGGATTGTTACTGACTCCAAATGACCCTGGAGAATGAAAGTGTATACCAAGGTGGAGAAGAGCTTGATGCCCATGTTATGGCTTATTAGAAAGTTTTTGAAAAATCTTTGTCTTCCCATTTTGCTGATACCCTTAAGGGGTCATCCCTCAAAGAAAACATTTATATTTTCTTAGGGTTATAAAAGCCTAAAAAGTGCCTCAAGGAAGAGGTCCCCAAAGGAAGATCTAACCCTAAAATTAAATAAAATGTTGGAGGTTGGAAGGCTCTTTAAGTCCATCAATTTAACAAAAGAGGAATGGAAATGAGCATCAGCAAATGGGAGTTCTAGTCCCAGCTAGGTAAGGAACTCATCCTGTGACTTTATAGCTGTCACTTAATTCCACAGCACTTGTAAAGTTGGGAAAAAATACTGGATGCTGGTAAGAATTGTCTTCATTAATTTGGTTTATGCTGTGAAGAGAATCAGGTATTTCAAAATTACTTTAACAATTGCAAGGACCCCTCTCAGAGCTGCTTTTGCCCTTTCTTTCCTATTTCTCTGTATCTTACTCTATCTCTTGTGCAGTTGCCCTGATACCCTGATATGGTACTAAATATATTTATTGAGACCTTAAGTTTTTCCCATGTCCTAACTTCTACTTTCTCCTCAGCTTTAATACCCTTTGAGCAGTTTCTACTTTTTTTTTTTTTTTGGTTCTTCAGTTACAGCAGTTTCAATATTCTCCAGGTATTCCAGGCTGGCCCACATCCCCTCCAGTCCAGAACTCCTTCAATAGTGATTCCACAGGAGCAGGGTTTGAATGCTTTGTTGAAAATAAGCTCCAAGATGAGAGACACTGCCAAACATCCTTGCTTTTCTTAGCAAGCTTACAAGAGTGTTGTCATTCAAGCATTTACCTCAATCTTTTATTTTATTTTAATTGATGGATAAAATGTTTACATTTTTATCATGAACAACATGATGCTTCGAAGTGTGTGTATATCTGTATGTATACACATTGTGAAATGACTTGATCTAGTTAAAAAGCATACATTACTTCATGCTGTTAACATTTTTTTTTTTTAGTGAGATCATTTTACATCCACTATTTTAGCACTTTTCAAGAATAAAACGGGGTGAGCCTTGCACTTTTTCTTGCCACCTTGTAGGGGCAGTGTCGAAGGTGAACTGCCAGTAGCCTAAGTTACATGCTCAAACCCCTGCAATTCAGATAACCCGAGGGTGCTGGGGAATAGGAGAATTTGTGTATGTAGTTGAACTCCTACAGTGATCTGTCTCATCAGCATAGGAGAATCAGGCATGGGAAAAACGGTTCCTTTTTCCTCTGCCACAGAAATAGTATAATGCCAAAAGTGCTCTAATAATTCATGAACAGTGTGCAGCATTGCTGTGTGAATTCAAAGTTCAGCAGTTCCTCTTAGATCATGTTTATGAATTCACGAGTGACATTTTGTTTTTATGTATTTATCAGCTATCCAGTTTTAACATTAGTCACCAAGGGAAGGTGGTGAAATATCTGTTTTTTTTTTTTTTTTCAGTTTAACTGTGCGTTAAAAAGGCACATTTCTACCTTCTTTCTTAATTCAAGTACAGAGAATTAGTTCCTGGAGTTGTTTACAAGTTATTCTCACGTCAATATACAGGGATTTAGACATTTAACTCTCTGTACCTTGATGAGAATATCACATCAGTTAACCTTTAGATACTTTTGCCTTTTCTTAAAAGCCATTATTTTATAAGTCTTAGTACTGACAAGGCAATTAACTAGTCCCACAACTGTCTCTTTAGAAGTTTCTTGGATATTTTTATTTTGAACTTATAAAATATTTTTCTAAGGATTTCAGGAAACATTTGAGAGTGCTCATCATTGTCAGGTCTGAAGCACTCTAGCTTCCAGGAGCCCAAAAGAGTACAGATGAATTGACCATCGCCTGCATAGGGAGCTGTGCCACTGTCATCACAAAGCTGTGCTGTCAGGTTTGTGAAAATGCACTGGGAGCTTTGGTCTTGTTTTCCTTGTGGTCATTGTGGGTCTTAGGTCTTGTCCTCAGTGAGAATCTGTTCAGATGGTGTAAGCCTTTCAGTCCAGAAGCTGTTAACTTATTATCATTTATCTTAAATTTTATTCCACTGGGGCAGTGTGGGCCAAATTAAAACCAAAACCCTAACTCCCCCACAAAAACAGACACAGTTAATTCTACAGAGATGTCTTATTTGGTCAACAAAATGCTCTTCTAATTTATCCCATACCTTAAAAAATGAATTATGTTGCTTGCTTAAACTGTCATCCTATCTCTGCCACTCATATGCCATTTAGCTTAAAATGGAGGAAGATGACAGAGATTTCTTTCTTTATTTAAAAAAAAAATCTCTACTACTTTCCCCTGTATTGGAGTTTCTAAAATACAATGGTGGTTGATTTTTGAGTTCCATGTTAAATATAATATGGAATAAACATTAACCTGCTTAATATTTAGACATTTCTAGGTAGAATTCCAACTCATGTTTGGTATTTTAAAGTAAAAACAAGTGTGACTTGGAGGACCAAAGAATTTGTTAGCTATAAATTCCTCTTAGCAGGGTTAGGGATATAGCTCAGAGGTAGAGCACTTGCCTACCATGTGCAAGGCCCTGAGTTCATTCTCTATCACTGCAAATAAATACAAAGATAATAATTTTTGGAGATCATTTGTATTTCTTTGGAATGACTTAGTCCTGACATTCCCTAGAAGTATTCTAGAAAGTGTGATGTATCCACAGGTTTTTGTCTTATCAGTAAATGCAAAATAATTATCTTTTCTGTTTTACTCTGGTCTGTAGTATTTCAAAATTACTTTTTCATATTCACTGACTCTATTTTAAGAATTTGATGCATTTAAATATATTTTTCAATTTTATGTATCTGTATCCCTGAAATTGGTTCTATTTAAATTATTAAAAGGTTATAACTTTTTTTTAAAAAAAGAATACAATACATTGTTGGCTGGAAATGTGCTTACCTAGTGTGTATGAGGCCCTGGGTTAAATCCCTAGCACTTAAAAAAAAGAATATGATACACTATTATTAACTATCTGTCACCATATTGCATAAGAGATATCTTGAACTTATTCCTCTTAACAGAAATTTCTCTCTTCATTTTTGATGTAGGAATTTATTGCTATAAACTTTCCTCTTAGAACTGCTTTTGCTGTGTCTCATAAGTTTTGGTATGTTGTTTTTCTATTTTTGTGTCAATTTTTTTTAAATTTACTTTTTAATTTCTTCATAGATCCATTGGCTGTTCAGAAGCATGTTGTTTAATTCTCATATATTTCTGAATTTTCTTAAGTTCTTTCTGTTATTTATTCCTAGTTTTATAACACTGAACTCAGAACAATTATGTGATTCCAATATTCTTAAATTTGTTAAGACTTATTTTTGACACTTAACAAATGATCTTTCCTGGTGAATGACACATATACATTTTGAGAAGTATGTGTATACTGATGTTATTGAGTGAAATATTCTGTATATTGGTCAGGTCCATTTGATCTACAGTGTATTTTAGATCTTATACATTTCTGTCTAAATGATTCTGTATATTGGTCAGGTCCATTTGGTCTACAGTGTATTTTATCCTTATACATTTCTGTCTAAATGATCTGTCCACTGCAGAAAGTAGGGTGTTGATATCCACTGCTATTATTGTGTTTCTCTCTCTCTCTCTCTCTCTCTCTCTCTCTCTATATATATATATATATATATATATATATATATATATATATATATAAAATCATACTTGCTTCACATATTTAGGTCCTTAAATGTTGAGTACATATATTCATATATTTACACATATTTTATTCCCTTGCTGAATAAATCTTTTTATCATTATATAATGACCATTTCTGTCTTTTTACAGTTTGATTCAAATTTATCTGCAATAAGTATAGCTACTCCTACTATATCTTATGGTTTCCGTTTGTAAAACACATATTTTCCACCCATTGACTTTCAATCTATGTGTGCACTAACAGGTAAACTGAGTCTCCCATAGGCTACATATAGTTGGGTATTTTTATCCAATCTCTTCAGCCATTAGGTGTTGATGGAACAGTTTAATTCACTTACATTCAAGGTAACTCCTGATAGATAAGGAGTTACACTGCTATTGCTATGGTTTGGGTGTGATTTATTTATCACCCTAAGGTTCATATGTTGGAAGTTTGGTACCCAGTGCATTGGTGTTGAAATGGTGAGATTTTTAAAAGGTAGGTCCTAGTGAAAGGTAATTATGCCATGGGAATTCCACCCTCATGAATGGATTAACACCAGTCCTGTTGATTGAGTTGGGTCTCACAGGAATGAACTGGTTGTCACAAGATTGAGTTGTTATAAAGGAAGGCCCATGTGCTTTGTCTTTCTTCATGTAGTCATTTCCCTTTCTACACTGCTATGTGGTGGTGTAGTCAAGGGGTTTCTCCCCAGGATGCTGTCACCATGCTGTTTGGACCTCCAGTCACCAGAATTGTAAGCCAAATAAACCTACTTTCTTATAAAATACTCAACCTCTGTATTTTGTTATAGCAATACAAATTATACTGATACAACTATTTTGTAAATTCCTTCCAGTTGTAGTTTAAGCCTTTACTCTTTTCTTCCTCTGTTCCTGAATTCCTCCAGTGGTTATGTTTTTATTCCTTCCTTTTTATCATTTGCCTATTTATTATAGATTTTTGTCTTGTGGCTATCATAAGGCTCACAAAAATATAGTTAGAACATATTATTTTAAGCAAATAACAACTGTGATTACAAAAAAACAAAACATAAATCTTTATACTTTGACTACATCCCCTGCCATATTTTAAATTTCTGATGTCAAAAGTTACATCTTCTTATATTACATGTCCCTTAACAAATTATTGTAACCATTGTTATTTTTAATAATTGTGTGTATTAATCTTCATACTAAAGATATAATTGACTTACACACTTTCATCACTGTGTAAAATTATTCTGAATTTGACTATGTTCTTACTTTCATCAGTGACTTCAATAAGTTCAGACACTTTTGAGTTACTTATCAGCATCCTTTTCTTTCATCTTGAAAAGGTCTTAAGACATGTAAGTGGTAAAGAATTTCCTCAGCTTTTGTTTGAGAAATTCTTTATCTGTCCTTCAATTTTGAAGGGCAGTTTTGTTAGCTATAGTATTCTTGATTGGCATTTTTTCCTTCAGTATTTTGAATGTATAAAATGCTGTCTTCTAGACTGTGAGATTTTTTTGCTGAGAAATCTGCTGCTAGCTGTATTATACTCTTGTTAGTGTTATTTGCTTCTTTTCTCTTGCTGCTTTCACCAACTTCTCTTTGTCTTTGATTTTTGGCAGCTTGTAATATGTCTTGGTTTACTTAATTTTTTTAAAAAATTTTTAGTTGTAGATGGAGGGGGGATAGTAGGGGATAGGAAAGTTAGCAGAATACAAAAGTCATTAATATGGTATTATGTAAAAATGTGGATGTGTAACTGATGTGATTCTGCAACTTGTATTTGGGGTAAAAAATGGGAGTTCATAACCCACTTGAATCAAATGTATGGAAGATGATATGTCATGAGCTTTGTAATGTATTGAACAACCAATAAAAAAAAAGAAATTAAGAGCAGGCTCAACCTGCTAGATTATCTAGACTTCCAATGAAAACAAAAAACAAAACAAAAAAAAATTTAGTTGTAGATGGACACAATATCTTTATTTTTATTTATTTATTTATTTATTTATTTATTTATTTATTTATTTATTTAATGTGGCGCTGAGGATTGAACCCAGGGCCTAATACATGCAAGGTAAGCTATCTACCACTGAGCTACAACCCCAGCCGATGTCTTGGGGTTTTCTTTGGATTGAATCTGATTTCGAGAACTTTAATGTTTAAATATTTTTCCAGGTTTGGGAAATTTTCTGCTGTCATTTGCTTAAATAATAATTTTATTTTTTAAATACATGACAGTTAAATACATTACAATTCTTATTACACATATAGAGTACAATTTTTCATCTTTCTTCTTTAGCTTTATCTTCTCCTTTTTTGAATTTCTCTGAAAATTTGTTCTTTGGATAATGTCCCATAAATCCTTTAAGCTTTCTTCATTTATTTTCATTCCTTTATTCTTTTCTCTCCTCTGACTGTATGTTTTCAAAAAGCCTGTTTTAAGTCCATGTCACCTTTCTTCTGCTTAATTCTGTTGTTGATACTGTTACATTTTTCATTCTATTCAATGTATTTTTCAGGTCCAGAATTTCTCTTTGCTTTTAACATTATTATTCTTATATAGCCTATTAAAAATTTCCATCTGGTCACTTGTTCTTTTCTTATTTTAGTGAACTGTTTACTATATATTCTTTTTTTTTATTGGTCGTTCATAACATTACATAGTTCTTAATACATCATATTACATGGTTTGATTCAAGTGGATTATGAACTCCCGCTTTTACCCCGTATACAAATTGCTGTATCACATCAGTTACCCTTCCATTGATTGACATATTGCCTTTCTAGTGTCTGATGTATTCTGCTGTCTGTCCTATTGTCTACTCTCCCCCCTCCCCTCCCCTCCCCTCCTCTCCCCTTTTCTCTCTCTACCCCTTCTACTGTAAATCATGTCTTCCATTTGTATTCTCTTGACTTACCCCTCCTTACCTCTTATATGACATTTTGTATAACCCTGAGGATCGCCTTCCATTTCCATGCAATTTCCCTTCTCACTCCCTTTCCCTCCCACCTCTCATCCCTGTTTACTGTAAATATTCTTCTCAAGCTCTTCGTCCCTACCCTGTCCTTGTTTACACCCCTTATATCAAAGGAGTCATTTGGTATTTGTTTTTTAAAGATTGACTAGCTTCACTTAGCATAATCTGCTCTAATGCCATCCATTTCCCTCCAAATTCTATAATTTTGTCATTTTTTAATGCAGAGTAATACTCCATAGTGTATAAATGCCACATTTTTTTTATCCATTCATCTATTGAAGGGCATCTAGGCTGGTTCCACAGTCTTGCTATCGTGAATTGAGCTGCTATGAACATCAATGTAGCAGTGTCCCTGTAGCATGCTCTTGTTAGGGCTTTAGGGAATAGACCGAGAAGGGGAATAGCTGGGTCAAATGGTGGTTCCATTCCCAGCTTTCCGAGAAATCTCCATACTGCTTTCCAAATTGGCTGCACCAATTTGCAGTCCCACCAGCAATGAACAAGAGTGCCCTTTTCCCCGCATCCTCTCCAGCACTTATTGTTGTTTGACTTCCTAATGGCTGCCAGTCTTACTGGAGTGAGATGGTATCTTAGGGTAGTTTTGATTTGCATTTCTCTGACTGCTAGCGATGGTGAGCATTTTTTCATGTACTTGTTGATTGATTGTATGTCCTCCTCTGAGAAGTGTCTGTTCAGGTCCTTGGCCCATTTATTGATTGGGTTATTTGTTATCTTATTGTCTAATTTTTTGAGTTCTTTGTATATTCTGGTTATTAGGGCTCTATCTGAAGTGTGTGGAGTAAAGATTTGTTCCCAGGATGTAGGCTCCCTATTTATCTCTCTTATTGTTTCTTTTGCTGAGAAAAAACTTTTTAGTTTGAGTAAGTCCCATTTGTTGATTCTATTTGTTAACTCTAGCGCTATGGGTGTCCTATTGAGGAATTTGGAGCCCGATCCCACAGCGTGTAGATCATCACCAACTTTTTCTTCTATCAGATGCCGTGTCTCTGATTTAATATCAAGCTCCTTGATCCATTTTGAGTTAACTTTTGTGCACGGCGAGAGATAGGGATTCAGATTCATTTTGGTGCAAATGGATTTCCAGTTTTCCCAGCACCATTTGTTGAAGATGCTATCCTTCCTCCATTGCATGCTTTTAGCCCCTTTATCAAAAATAAGATAGTTGTAGTTTTGTGGATTGGTTACTGTGTCCTCTATTCTGTACCATTGGTCCACCCGCCTGTTTTGGTACCAGTACCATGCTGTTTTTGTTACTATTGCTCTGTAGTATAGTTTGAAGTCTGGTATCGCTATACTGCCTGATTCACACTTCCTGCTTAGTATTGTTTTTGCTATTCTGGGTCTTTTATTATTCCATATGAATTTCATGATTCTTTTATCTATTTCTACAAGATATGCTGTTGGGATTTTGATTGGCATTGCATTGAACTTATAGAGAACTTTTGGTAATATCGCCATTTTGATGATGTTAGTTCTGCCTATCCATGAGCAGGGTATGTTTTTCCATCTTCTAAGGTCTTCTTCTATGTCTTTCTTTAGGGTTCTGTAATTTTCATTGTATAAATCTTTCACCTCTTTTGTTAGGTTGATTCCCAAGTATTTTATTTTTTTGGGGGGATATTGTGAATGGAGTAGTTGTCCTCATTTCCGTTTCAGAGGATTTGTCGCTGATATACAGGAATGCCTTTGATTTATGCGTGTTGATCTTATATCCTGCCACTTTGCTGAATTCATTTATTAGCTCTAATAGCTTCTTTGTAGACCCTTTTGGGTCTGCTAGGTATAGAATCATATCATCTGCAAATAGTGATAATTTAAGTTCTTCTTTTCCTATTTTTATGCCTTTAATTTCTTTTGACTGTCTAATTGCTCTAGCCAGTGTTTCGAGGACTATGTTGAACAGAAGTGGTGAGAGAGGGCATCCCTGTCTTGTACCAGATCTTAGAGGGAATGCCTTCAATTTTTCTCCATTCAGAATGATGCTGGCCTGTGGCTTATCATAGATTGCTTTTACAATGTTGAGGTATGATCCTGTTATCCCTAATTTTTCTAGCGTTTTGAACATAAAGGGATGCTGTACTTTGTCGAATGCTTTTTCTGCATCTATTGAGATGATCATATGGTTCTTATTTTTAAGTCTATTGATGTGGTGAATAACATTTATTGATTTCCGTATATTAAACCAGCCTTGCATCCCAGGGATGAATCCTACTTGATCATGATGTATAATTTTTTTGATATGTATTTGAATCCGATTCGCCAGAATTTTATTGAGGATTTTTGCGTCAAGGTTCATTAGAGATATTGGTCTGTAGTTTTCCTTCTTTGATGTGTCTTTGTCTGGTTTCGGAATCAGGGTGATGTTGGCCTCGTAGAATGAATTTGGAGTTCTCCCTCTTTTTCTATTTCCTGAAATAGCTTGAAAAGTATTGGTATTAGTTCCTCTTTAAAGGTTTTGTAAAACTCTGCTGTATACCCATCCGGTCCTGGGCTTTTCTTAGTTGGTAGTCTTTTGATGGTTTCTTCTATTTCCTCTATTGTTATTGGTCTGTTTAGGTTGTCTATATCCTCCTGGCTCAATCTGGGCAGATCATAGGACTCAAGGAATTTATCTATGCCTTCACTATCTTCTATTTTATTGGAGTATAAGGATTCAAAGTAATTTCTGATTATCTTCTGTATTTCTGAAGTGTCTGTTGTGATATTGCCTTTTTCATCCCGTATGCTAGTAATTTGGGTTCTCTCTCTTCTTCTCTTCGTTAGCATGGCTAAGGGTCTGTCAATTTTATTTATTTTTTCAAAGAACCAGCTTTTAGTTTTGTCAATTTTTTCAATTGTTTCTTTTGTTTCAATTTCATTAATTTCAGCTCTGATTTTAATTATTTCTTGCCTTCTACTTCTTTTGCTGTTGTTTTGCTCTTCTTTTTCTAGGATTTTGAGATGAAGTATGAGATCATTTATTTGTTGGTTTTTTCTTTTTTTGAGGAATGAACTCCAAGCAATGAATTTTCCTCTTAGAACTGCTTTCAATGTGTCCCATAGATTCCGATATGTTGTGTCTGTGTTTTCATTTAACTCTAGGAATTTTTTAATTTCCTCCTTGATGTCTTCTAAAACCCATTGATCACTCAGCAACCTATTGTTCATTCTCCAGGTGATGCTTGCTTTTTCCTTTCTTCTTTTATCATTGATTTTCAGTTTCATTCCATTATGATCAGATAAGATGCATGGTATTATCTCTACCCCTTTGTATTGTCCAAGAGTTGCCCTGTGACATAGTATATGGTCTATTTTTGAGAAGGTTCCATGTGCTGCTGAGAAAAAAGTATAGCTACTTGATGTTGGGTGGTATAGTCTATATATGTCAATTAAGTCTAGGTTGTTAATTGTGTTATTGAGTTCTATAGTTTCCTTATTTAACTTTTGTTTGGAAGATCTGTCCAGTGGTGAGAGAGGTGTGTTGAAGTCTCCCATGATTATTGTATGTTGGTCTATTAGACTCTTGAACTTGAGAAGAGTTTGCTTGATGAATACAGCTGCACCATTATTGGGGGCATATATATTTATGATTGTTATGTCTTGTTGGTGTATGGTTCCCTTGAGCAGTATGAAGTGTCCTTCTATATCCCTTTTGATTAGCTTTGGCTTGAAATCTATTTTATTAGATATGAGTATGGACACTCCTGCTTGTTTCCGCGGTCCATATGAGTGATATGATTTTTCCCAACCTTTCACCTTCAGTCTATGTATATCTTTTCCTATCAAATGCGTCTCCTGTAGACAGCATATTGTTGGGTCTTGTTTTTTGATCCATTCTACTAGCCTGTGTCTCTTAATTGGTGAGTTTAAGCCATTAACATTTAGGGTTATTATTGAGATATGGTTTGTTCTTCTATCCATATTTGTTTATTGATGTTACTAAACCTGATTTGTTATCCTCTTTGACTACTTTCCCCCCTTTACTGTCCTACCTCCCATTGTTGGTTTTCAATGTTGTTTTCCATTTCCTCTTCCTGTAATGTTTTGCCAAGGATTTTTTGAAGAGATGGTTTTCTAGCTGCGAATTCTTTTAACTTTTGTTTATTGTGGAAGGTTTTAATTTCATCTTCTAAACTGAAGCTTAATTTCGCCGGATACACGATTCTTGGTTGGAGCCCATTGTCTTTCAGTGTTTGAAATATGTTATTCCAGGATCTTCTAGCTTTCAGAGTCTGTGTTGAGAGATCAGCTGTTATCCTGATTGGTTTACCCCTAAATGTAATCTGCTTTCTTTCTCTTGCAGCTTTTAAAATTCTCTCCTTATTCTGTATGTTGGACATCTTCATTATAATGTGTCTAGGTGTGGATCTCTTATGATTTTGCACATTCGGCGTCCTGTAGGCTTCTAGGATTTGGGATTCTGTCTCAATCTTCAATTCTGGGAAGTTTTCTCGTATTATTTCACTGAATAGACTGTTTATTCCTTTGGAATGGAGCTCTGTGCCTTCCTGTATCCCAATGACTCTTAAATTTGGTCTTTTGATATTGTCCCATAATTCTTGGATGTTCTGCTCATGGCTTCTTAGCAGACTTGCTGAGCTGTCTATGTTCTTTTCCAGCTGAAATACTTTGTCTTCATTGTCTGATGTTCTCTCTTCTAAGTGATCTACTCTGCTGGTAGTATTCTCAATTGAGTTTTTAAGTTGGTTTATTGTTTCCTGCATTTCTAGAATTTCTATTTGTTTGTTTTTTATTACCTCTATCTCCCTGTGAAATTGATCTTTTACTTCCTGGATTTGTTTGTCAATGTGATCTTTCATTGTCTGATTTTGCTGTCTCATGTCTTCCTTGAGACTCCAGATCATCTGAAGCATATATATCCTGAACTCTTTATCTGATATTCCATCTGTTGCAGCTATTACCTCTTCTAAAGTTGAGTTGACCTGCATTGCTTGTGGTCCTTTCTTTCCTTGTCTTTTCATACTGCTCGCGTTTCTTTCTGCTTGGTGCAACTGTTGTGTTTTGAAATTTACCCCCTATTTATTTATGTTGCTCTTGTATACTTGAAAAGTCTCCCTTGCAGGTGCGGGCGGCGGCTGTGCCCCTACTCCAATTGGGGTGACGTGTCTACCACGCTGGCGGCTCTTTGGGCCTGTTCCGGGAGTGGAAGGCGGCTCTGCTCTGTCCCTATTCCAATTGGGGTGTCGTGACTACAATGCTGGCAGATCGCTGGGCCTGTTCCGGGCGTGGGCGGTGGGCTTGGCTGGCGGGATTCCACCTAATGGCAGTCCCTAACCTCCCTGCTTGCTAATTAATGGCTTCTCTGAGGCGCCACGCCTTCTGTAGCTGCGGGGCAGGCCGCACGCATCAGTTGGCCTGGATCTCCGGGGTCCTGCTGCTGGCTGTTTTGATGTTGCAAGCTGTTGGAGAGTGGTGGTGTATTCTTCAGCTTTCCTGGATGGTGGCCGCTGACTGCCTGGATGGAGTGTCCGCTGTTTTGATGTTGCACTCTGAAGGAGAGTGGCGGTGTATCCTTCAGCTTTCCCGGATGGTGGCCGCTGACTGCCTCGGCGGAGTGTCCGCTGTGGGGGATGGGACTGTACCGCTTCCTTCCCCTTCTGAGATCCCGTGCTCGGCCCAAGGGTCCGTGTGGGCTTGGCTGGTGGGATTCCACCTAATGGCCTTCCCTAACCTCCCTGCTTGCTAATTAATGGCTTCACTGAGGCGCCACGCCTTCTGTAGCCGCAGGGCAGGCCACGCGAATCAGTTGGCCTGGGTCTCCGGGGCCCTGCTGCAGGCTGCTGGGATCCCTGGCACTCTATCACTTTGATTTTTTCTGCTTGCCCCTCCCCCAGCGCTGGCTAGCCAGGTTTCCTTTTGGCTGCTACTGGGAGGAGGGGTTGGAGGTCAGGTGACTCTGGTTTCCCCCTAGCCTGTATGGAGGCTCAGCTTGATACTCCCTCTCCCGGCAAGCCTAGGAGAGATTTTATGCGAATCCCCGCTGTCTGGGGGGTGAGCTGAATGACACCGACCTGTTTTGATGTCGCACTCTGAAGGAGAGTGGCGGTGTATCCTTCAGCTTTCCCGGATGGTGGCCGCTGACTTACTATATATTCTTGACTTTCTCTGAACTTCCTTAAAAGAGCTCATTTGAATTTATTGTTAGGAACTTCATATATCTCCCTTTCCTTCAGGTCGGCCATTGGTAATTTGTTTTGTTCCTTTATTGACATCATGTTTTCCTGAGTGTTCCTGATTCTAGTGGCTATGTGTTGATATTTATGCATTTAAAGTATTAGGTATTTATTCCAGTGTTGGTAGATTGATTTTGTTTTGGAAAGCCCTTCAACAGTCAGTCCATCCAGAGGGTCTGGGCAGTCTGTCCAGCATGGTTCTGATGTCTGGGGCAGCTGGGACTGATGCAGCACTAGGGCAGGCCTAAAACCTGAAGCACCAAAAACATTGTGATTCTGCAGCCAGTCCTGTGCTGGCATGGCCTGGATGTTGGGGGCTCTTAAGGCTGGTCTGCTAGTATGGAAAGTTTGTATTCCGGAGCCATTGATTTGCTCCACAGTTGTTTAGATCCGAGATTGTCTCCTCCTCATAGGCCTGAAGCCTGGGGCTTAGGGTTCTGCCTGGCACCAGGGCAGGTTAGAAGGCATAATCCTCACTCACCAGTTTGGAGTTTGGCAGGCAGACGCCCAATACATGATATATCTCTCCATGCTATGCTGGCTGGGGTTGAGGGAGGGTTGTCATGGGTAAATGGAAAACTGTTCTCTCTATCCTCTTCAATGCACCTTTACTTATTATTGTGCCACAGCCAGGCATTGTGATATTTCACCTCATCTGCTTAGCTCTTGTGAAGGTATTTTTGTACATTGATTGTTAATTGAATGAATGTTTTTGTAGGGTGGTAATTGAGGAAGAGTCCTATTCTGCCATCTTTCTCTGCCCCATCTCAATCTTTTTATTTTATCTGGAGAGGCAGAATGAGCATTATAATAGGAGTCTAAATACAGTGTTAATCTCTGCCTCTTGACCTTTCTTCAAAACATCTGCGCCAGCACACTCCAACTATCCCCAACTCCTTTCTTCTCCTTTGTCTAAAGAGTGATTTGTGCACTTCATTTTGACCTTTTGTCACATGGCTCAGAATGCAAAGAAGAATAAAATCTATGTTCTAACTTTAAGGACATCTCCTCACTCTGAGGATATGTTTTTGACATTGAAGCAACTTTCCTGATTTTAAAGATAAAGCAATTTGCTTGGAAAGGGCAAACTTATATGTTCTGGAGGACACAATACTAGACTTGGAGTTAGAAATCCTATTTATACTTCCACACTCTGCCACTTTAGGTCTCTCTGAGACCTCTTTGTGCCTCAGTTTCTTCATTTACAAAATAGTATTAATAGTATCTTATAGCACAACCTACACGTTATTATGAGGCTCACACAGATAATTTATTTTACTAAACTATTTAAGCCAGGGATTGTTGGCCCTGACCATGCATCAGAATCACATGGGAAGATTTTAAAATTATAAATCCCCAGGTCAGTTACATCAGAGTCTCTAGGTGTGAGACTCACGCATCAGTAATTTCTGAAGATCCTTAGGTGATTCCAGTATGCAGCCAGGACTGAAAACCATGATTTAAAGAGCAAAGCATAAATATACATTGGATAAAAGACAGCCTTTGAAACAAATGGGGCTGAGAAAACTGGTTATCCAAATGACACTAGCCCATTATCTCTTACCCTGAACAAAAATCAACTCAGAAATGGATCAAAGACTGAGGAATTAGACCAGAAAACAACTCCTAAAAGAAAATGTATGGCCAACGCTCCAAAACAAAGGCATAATTAATGATTTTTAATAGGTACCCTAAATCTCAGAAAATAATGCCAGGATTTAATAAATTTAAAAAGTTTCTGCACTGCAAAAGAAACAATGAAGAATGTGAAGAGATGATGGCTCAAGCCTATAATCCCAGTGGCTTGGGATGCTGAGGCGGGAGGATCATAAGTTCAAGGCCAGCCTCAGCAATTTAGAGAGACCTTAAGTAACTTAGTGAGGCCCTGACTCAAAATAAATAAATAAATAAACTAGGGATGTGGCTCGATGGTTAAGTGCCCAGATCTCAATTCCTGGAGGAGGAGGAGGAGGAGGAGGAGGAGGAGGAGGAGGAAGAGGAGGAGGAGGAGGAGAAAGAGGAGGGGGATGAGAAGGAGGAGAAGGAGGAGGAGGAGAAATGGGAGAAAACCTTTGCTAGCTACTCTTCTGACAGAGGATTACTATCCAGAATACATAAAGAACTCAAAACTTTAACACCAAAAAAAAAATGATCCAATTAATAAATGGGCAAAGAGACACTTCTCAAAAGAAATACAAATGGCCAACAATTATAAGAAAAAATGTTCAACATTATCAGAAATTAGGGACATACATATTAAGACTGCACTGAAATTTTGTCTCATTCCAGTCAGAAGGGCAGCCATCAAGAATACAAACAATAATAAATGCAGGGGAAGATGTGGATAAAAAAGGAACACTTTTACACTGTTGGTGGGATTATAAATTATTACAATCATTATAGAAATAGTATGGAGATTCCTCAAAAAACTAGGCATGGAACCAGAATATGAGTCAGCTATACCACTCCTCAGTATTTATTCTAAAGACTTAAAGTCTGCATACTACACCAATACATTCAAACTCATATTTATAGCAGCACAATTCACAATAGCCAAACTACTGAACCAGCCTAGGTGTTTCTCAATCGATGAATGGATAAAGAAAATGTGATATATATATAATATATAATGGAATTTTATTCAGCGATAAAGAAAATGACATGTCTTTTGTAGGAAAATGGATGGAACTTGAGAATATTTTGTTAAGTTAAATAAGTCAAACTCAGAAGGTCAAGGGTGTTATGTTTTCTCTCATATGTGGGAGCCAGAAAGGAAAAAGAAAAAGAAAGGTTGGGGGGAATCTCATGAAAAGCAAAGGGAGATCAGTAGAGTAGAAGAAAGGGATGTGGGGAGGGAAGAGGGGAAGTAAGGGAAAATACTGGGGAAAGATACTGGCTAAATTCTATCGTTATATTGTATGCATGTATGAGTATGTAACAAAAAACTTTACCATTATATATAACTATAATGTAACAATAAAATATAAAACACTTTAAGAAAATAAAATCATATTTAACCATAGGGTTAATAAAAGCAAAGCATATAGGAATAATACCATACCAACTGAATGAACACTGGGAAGAGTAGCAGGTATGCATAAAGTCATTTATCTTAAGGGAGCCCATTATGATGTCACATGTAATCAATAGCAGCACATGACAATATATGAAGAAGTCATAAGAGCTGTAGAAACAAAAATGTTCTGGTGACATAAAGAAGGTAGAAGTTCCAACTGAGGAGGCCAGGGAAGATTTCATAAAGGAGGAAGCATTTGAGATAGACTAAGAAAAATAGTAAAATTTCAAGAAATAGAAATGGGGTGTCTATAAGGAATGGATGGATATATATATATATATATATATATATATATATATATATATATCCTACACTATATATACTATATATATATCCTACACTATATATACTATATATATATCATACACTATATATACTATATATATATATCCTACACTATATATACTATATATATAGTGTATCCTACACTATATATACTATATTCATATGTCTAATATGGATAAACCCATTTTATCCTCACAGCAACAAAGGTAATTAGCCCTATTTTACAGAAGTGGAAACAGGCACAGGGAAGTTAGTCATATAGCTATGAGCAACTAGGAAAGTTGCCCAAGCAGGAAGTCTGGCCCCCAAAGTTAGTACTCTGAATTATGATGCTCTACATCTCCTCTGACATGAGCAGATCTGTGCCTTGGGAAGTTTAATCTAGCCAAGGAATGATGGGAGGATTAAAAGATAAGGCAACAGGTTGGTGCAGTCATCAGCATAGGATGGGATGGAAGTTAGAACTAGGGTCCTAAGCCCCTCAATTATTTACTGTAGGTAGAGATGTTCTTCACCCTAAATGAGAAGAGAAAATGGGTTTTAAGTTTTGTCAGAAAGGATTTGTGTTAACTCCAAAAAAGAAATGCCCAGTTAGTTGAATACAACATAATAGAAAAAGAAACAGAACAGGAAGGAAAGGAAATTAGGGTATATCTTAGGAAGGAAAATGATAGAAAAGACCTCCTGAAGTCTAAGATTTAAGAATCTCCAAATCATCTATGATCAATTAGTAGCCCACCTGGATCCTTGAAATATGAAGGAACCTAAGATGTACAGAAATGAGTAGACAAACCAACCTTTGCATTATGAGACTGAACTTGACAAAGAGTAATCTCCAGGCAGAAACAATCTTTCTTTACCAGGCTTGGAACTCTCCCTTTCCTTCCACAAAAAGCAACAGCACCAAAGGATGCCCTCTTCTTTCAAGGTGATTTCTGAGAATTCTCTGTTCCATACTTTCTCCTATTTCCTGTCTCTCATCTTCCCCTCCCTTCTCCACAGTTCCACTAGCTCTGAGCCAAGAATGCACCTCTAGAAAGAGAAGATACCCTTATTACTCTTTCAGTCTCACCAGTTTGCAAGTATATTCTACCTTGCTCTTTTGAGAAAAAAAAAAATTCCTTTCCTTCTTCATCTTGAAGGAGTCACCTTGACCCATCCTGTTTTGGATTTGCCAAAACAAGTATAAAACCCACCACCAGACAAAGTCATTCTAAACTATACTGTAGAAATACTGATCTTCAGCTGGAGTGAGAGAGCCCTAGGAAACTATAAGGAGAATTTCCACTTGAAACAAAAAGTAGGTAGCTCTTTCCAGTGTGGTTTTTCTGACTTATTCAAAAAATGTCTCCCCCAAAGGTCCGGTGGGATGTGTTATAGGGCAAAGTATACTAGACAAGGAGTCAGAAGACTTGGGATTGATAGATTACCTAATTCTTTGTCAGTTTTACCTAGTTTGAATCTGTTTCCCTCATCTGCAGATAAAGGTGATGATAACCGACAAAAAGAGAGATACTGGCCATTATGTGCCATCATTATGGTCCTTCTGGATAGAGTGACACACACTACCTGTCAAGCCATCTTGACAAAAATTAAATCTGAATCTAATCAAGTCTCTTGATCTCTTCAATTTATAGGAAAGAAAACAGAGAAGAACATTAAAATATTCCCACAGGGATGTAGTCAGTAAAATACAGATCAGATTATGGGAAACACTAAATGCTAAACCCAACAATTTCTTCAATAAATGTTACAAAGAGAGAGTAAGGGAAAAGGAGAGAGAAAACGTGATGGGGAGGAGAGGAGAAGGGATGTAGAACCTAAGCTTAATAGAAATTTAAGAAACATAGTCATTTGTAATATAGGAATGTAGGGACCGTGGACTTTATTAGGATCCTTATGGGAACACAAATGTTTAAAAATTACATTTGTGAGACAATTAGGGAAATCTGAACACTAAGTAAATACTGAATGATGCTAAGGAATCACTCTTAGTATTTTTTTTAGTTTTGATAATGTTATTATAGCTATAATTTAAGAGTCTTATCATTTAGACATACATATTATTTTCATATAAAATGATATGATGGTATCAAATATTTGCTTTAAAATAATCCAGATATTTGGCTGAGGGCATAGCTTAGTGTTAGGGTGCTTACCTAGCATACACAAGGTCCTGGGTTTGATCTCCAGCACTGTAATCATCATATCATCATCATCGTTGACATTAAATCATTGTTATTATCATCTTTCAGAGATGTGTGGTGAGAAAGTAGATGAAGGCATAGGTAAATCGCTAATTGTTGAAACTGGATAATGGGTATATGGTTTCATTATACTGTTCTAAAGTCCATCCCGGCTTCAATTTCAGCAATGCTATTTTTATATGCTTTCTTGATAGTTTGAACATTCTATCTTTGGCATCCACCTGCTTGTGCTTGGCTTGAGACTACCTAAGCCACTTACAATTTAGCCTAGAGGAGATCAACTCTCTTTTTCAAATCAAACAAAAGTTGAGGAAAACAGTATAAACAGATGACTTTCCAGTTCCTGTTTCTGGAATTCTCCATAGCTTAGGAGTCTCAAAATGTATCACTTCCTGAATCACTGCCCTCCAGGACCTTTGGGTCTTGGTTCTAGACATAGACTGAGTATAAAGAATATAACTTCCAATTTGCCTTGGAGAACCCTTTCTTCTTGTAAGGACTCATCCTGTCTCTCAAAGAATAAAGGACACCACATCTCCACATGGAAGATTTATTCCTTGGGGCTCTATTTTGCCCCCACTCCCACCTCCAGTAGTTTTTTAGAATCAATCATCAGTTGTGTTGAAATGTCTTTCACATAGAGTTCAATGAAAATTAATTATGTCTAGGAATAGGACAGCTAGAAAGACTTTGGCAGAGGCCAGGGGACACAATATCATGTGAGGCCTGCCCTGATGGGGAAATAAAGGACTGGGAGACTGGGAGTTTTGCTGTGATGTGAACTCCACCAAGAGAACATGCCACAAGCCTGCATATTATTAAACATGGATATGTTGGGCTGGGAGTCTATGGATGCTGAGTTTGGAGAACAAGTTCCTTCTCAGAAAATGCATGGGGCAGAAAATGATCCTTAGTTATTCAGGGAGACCATATCAGACTGCCTCTCTCATTTTCAACTCCATAGTCTGCTCCTATCTCGTAACAGCACCAAAACAGAAATAAAAGTAGCTCTGAGAGACAATTCTAGAACCCCTGAAGGGGAAGCTTTATTGTTCTTGAGGGACAGAAAGCAGCTAGGATACTAGAGTGGGGCAAGTTCACCCAGCCTCCACCTCTGAACTCCACTCTAATCCTCTGAAGGACAAATCTTTGCCTGTTCAATGAGGAATGCATTCCCTCATCCCTACTACAGCCCTAGCCCTTGGCTTGCAGCCATCAGCCCTCTGCAAAATTTGGCAAGCATAGTGTCATATTTAGAACTAATATGAAAGGACCTTCACGAAAAGGACTTTTTGATTTCTCCCAAAATTTGCTTTTGCTGAATGTCAAGTTGGAGGATAAACTTCATTACCGACCTCATCTCAATTCCTTTTCATCCCCACAATAGATGCCTTCCAAGCAGCTTGGGTTGAGAAAGTCAAACCAGGCATTTTTCTGATATTCTCATCTTAATGAAATGAGAGAGGCTCTGCTTTTCAGGGTTTGGACCTCTTCTTCAAGCCCTCTCCTCTAATCTGGTGGAGACACCAGAGTTCTAACTATGAAAAACCAATCCTTCTTCAAGCACCAGTTACTCAGGCTTCTATGGAGAGTAAGTATCTTTTGCTGGGGTTGGAATCCAAGCTTCCCCCCTGTCTGGGTGCCACAGAGCAGCTGGACATTTCTATACACAGGGCCCATTCTACTGGTAATTGTAATCCACAAATAATCCAAATACCTCATTTCAGCTACCACCATATGATTAGAGCTTTCTCTCCTACTACACTTTTCTTCTTATTTACTTTTTATAATGGAAAATTTCAAATATACACAAAAATAGAATCATAAAGTAGATCACTATGTACCTATCACCTAGCTTCAATAATTAACTCATAGACACTTTTATTTTCAAACTTTTTTCTGGAATATTGTAAATCATATCCCAAATATATCATCATAACATTTCACCCATAAATATTTTAAGCTACACTTTTATACATTTTTGAAACCAGAAGTGAATGAAAGATCTAAAATATCCTGATAAAGGTAAAGAAATTTCAACTCTACTAATGATGCACACCCTAATTTGGGGGAAGTCCTTTTTCCTCTCGAGATCTCAATGTTCTCATCTGAATCATAAGATAGAAGAGGTGTGTGTGTGTGTGTGTGTGTGTGTGTGTGTATGTGTTTGTTGGAGGTGATTCACTAAATAGTGCTTTTCAAAATTTAAGGTGCACAGGAATTCCTTGTTAAAATGCAGATTCTGACTCAGCAGGTCTGAAGAGGGATATGGGGTTCTGTGATTTATTTCTATATGATTTGTTTTATTATTTGTTTCAGTTTTATTTTCTCAATTTTAGCAAAAGATTCAGGGAACTGATTGACATATCATAGGCTATCATCCATATTTTATATATATATATATATATATATATATATATATATATATATATATTTCAATCTACTTTTTTATTGAGCAAGGCAACACCATCCTTGTTTAAGCCAATGTGCAAACGAAGAGATACTATAAATGAAAAAGGGTTATGTCCAAGGTCAACATCATTCTAAATGGAGAAAATTGAACGCATTCCATCTAAAACCTGGAACAAGACAGGGATGCCCTCTCTTACCACTTCTATTCAACATAGCCCTTGAAACCCTAGCCAGAGCAATTAGCAAAAGAACCAAATTAAAGGAATACAAATAGGAAAAGAAAAGCTCAAACTATCCCTATTTGCCAATGTCAAGTTTCTATATTTAGAAGACTCAAAAATCTCAACAGAAAAGCTTCTAGAACTCATAACCAAATTCAGTAAAGTAGCAGGATATAAAATTAACACCAATAAATCAATTTCATTCTTATATACCAATGATGAATCAGCTGAAAGAGAAATTAGGAAAACTATCCCATTAACAATAGCCTCAAAAAAAAAAAACCCTTGGGAATCAATCTAATAAAAAAGGTGAAAGACCTCTACAATGAAAACTACAGAATACTAAAGAAAGAAATTGAAGACAACCTTAGAAAATGGAAAGATCTCCCATGTTCTTGGATAGGTGGAATTAATACTGACAAAATGACCATACTACCAAAAGCACTATACAGATTTAATGCAATTCCTATTAAAATTCTTTCTTCATATAAATAGAAAAAGCAGTCAGGAAATTTATTTGGAAAAATAGGAGAACCAGAATAGCCAAAGCAATCCTTAGAGACAAAAGTGATGCAGGAAGGATACATCACAACACCAGACCTTAAATTATACTACAGAGATATATTAACAAAAAAGCATGGTATTGGCACAAAACAGACATTAAGACAATAGGAACAGAATAGAAGACACAGAGACACATCCACATACAGTTATGTCATACAATTGAAGAAAAGACAGCCTGTTCAACAAATGGTGCTGTGAAAACTGGAAATCCATATGTAGTAGAATGAAATTTAACCCGCATCTCTCACCCTGCATAAAACTCAAATCAAAGTGAATCAAGAAACTAGTCATTAGACCAGAGACTTTGTGCTTACTGGAAAAAAATATAGGCCCAACTCTCCATCATGTCAGCTTAGGAACTGACTTGCTCCACAACAATCCTAAAGCACAAGAAGTAAAATCTAAAATCAGTAAATGGGATGGGATCACACCAACAAGCTTCTTTAAAAAAAAAATTGTAGTCATAGATGGACAGAATACCTTTATTTTATTTGTTTATTATTATCTGGTGCTAAGGATTGAACACTGGTACCTCACACATGCTAGACAAGTGCTCTGCCACTGAGCTACAGTCCCAGCTAACTAATAAGCTTCTTTACAGCAAAGAAAACAATCAAGAAGGTGAAGAGAGCCTATAGAATGGGAGAAAATCTCTGCCATCAGCACCACAGATAGAGCATTAATGTCCAGGATATATAAAGAACTCAAAAACTTAACACCAAAAAAATAAATAGCCCAATCAATAAACAGGCAAAGAAACTGAATAGGCACTTCACAGAAGAAGAAATATGAATGATCAACAAATAAATGAAAAATGTTCAACATCTCTAGCAATTAGAGAAATGCAAATTAAAATGACGCTGAGATTCCATCTCTCTCCAGTCAGAATGGCAATTATGAAGAATACAATTAACTTTTTTTATAGGCAACCATATTCTAGCAGGCTCCACTAAACATTTTATGTGTGATATTCTCAATCTGATGTTTGGAATTGAGCAGAGTTGGAAACTAGTTATATATTTTATCTTGATGGAATTCATGTGTTCTCTGGGCTTGAATTATCTGTATGCATTTCTATTGGCCAGTGACAGTCTCAATGGATATAGTGATACATATGCCTAATAGGAGTAAGCAATAGATTCATTCTCATAAGAGGATAAAAAATGATGTGAAACTATATACTCTATCATTTAGCCAAAGGTTTTCATGAGCCATTATCCAGTCTTCTCTCTTGAGGACAGATTCTTCACCTGCTTTCTTGCTTTGTAGCCTGAACACTATTTTCAAGCACCACAAAATCCTAGAGAGTCATAGCCATGTTCATTAAATAATCTTTTCTCATTAGATTCTTTGCCTAAATGACCCAGGAAAATATACTTGGTCCAAATGTAACAATAACAAAATATCAAAATGCAGAAGGTTAAAAACTGCCTTGTTCCCAAAGGCACTAGTGCTATTTTGCCCAAAGTGAAACTCTGTTAGAGTTCAAAATATTAGCTACAAATACTGATGGTAATATCTTACAGTCTAGAAAAGAAGAAGCTAGAAAGACACTGATGAATCATTGGGATCAGCCATTTGTAGGTATCAAACTCATTTGTAGATTGCAAAATGCATGAGAGGTCAGCTCATGGGGTGGCTTTGGTGAGTGCATGTGACCAATTTCCTGAAAAAAAAAAAAACTGCCTTTATCTGTCATCTTCCTAAGGCATGCCACAAGTTATGCTCAATCCACTGGTGAGTCTCTGTCATATTTCAGATCTCTCTTGACTCCCTGGTCTATTCCAATTTTTATCTTCTATGTTGCTGCTGCTGTGTAGAAAATAATTACTTCATGGAGAATATCAAACAGTGGCTCATTCATATGGTACTATACAGCTCTGAAATCTATCGTTCTCCCATATTTTAAGTTGTCATTGACACCAAAGACAAAGGTGGAAATTTTATACCTGTGCCTTGGAGGTTATAATCATTTTCTCCTCTCTCACTCAAACCTGGCTAAAAACCCCCCACAAGGTCACTCTCACTATATAGAAGAACATGTCCGCACCAAGTAAGAGGTAGTGTGATAGAACAGAATAGGCACAGATTTTGGTTATAGACTTTTGGAGTTTGTTTCTTTATCAATAAAATGAAAGTAGTATATATAAAGGATTTGACACAGAACAGACATTTGATAAGTGTATTAGTTCTTTGCCAATAATAGGCCAGTACAAAAATGATCATTTTCCTTTAAAAAAAAAGGAAAGTTCCCCACCTCAAAAGCTGGGAGGCCGTTGGAGCCATTCTAGCCTGACCTTCCATTTTCTTTTCCCTTTCTCTTTCTTCATCTCCTAAAGGTCTGTTTAAATTTACTTGTAGGAAACAGCTACTAGAATGCATTTATAAATGGATAATGCAGAGTAACGATTTCAGCCTTCCCTTTCCCGTTCTCCATCCCTTGCTCCTCCTCTTTCATTTCTTACCACCCCCTTGGCCTCACTTCTCTTTTCTCTCCCTCTAGCTAACACAGTGAGTTCTGTTTGCACACAGCAGGTGAGAAAATGCAATTCAGCTGGATGGCAAATGACTTGCCAAGTGGATCTGATGGGTTGCAGACCTCCTTTCCTGCTGTGGTGCGTGATTATTATTTTGATTAAGCCTCTGGAGAAAACAGTGGTAACAAAGATAGACCAACCAAAGTACATCATCCTACAGGCCTTTGCTACAGGTCTAGCAGTTGATCTGACCTTCTCTAGCCCTAAGGCCACATATCAGCTTCCAGGTCAGTGAGCCAAGAAAGTTGGCTCCTGTTCAGGAGCCATAATGTATGGGGGTAGGGAGAGAGTGAGAGAATAGAATCTGTGTAACTAAAAGGGTTATGGAAATTGCCTAGATAAGGGATCATCTCCAAGCAGAATATGATGATAAAAATAGTGACTTGTAACTGAAATGAAGCTATACCCAGGTGGCTTCAATTCATCCAATTCCCACTTTTACTGACACAACAAGTTTCTGCTACAGTTAGCATCACACAGGCACATGGACAAAGACAGGGTAGTGCCAAGTCAGATTCTAGTGCATCTGCAAAGGAGCTGTCAGCAGAATGCCAACAGCTATAGTAGCTACTGCATTTTTGAGATTGATGGCAGAAGCAGAGGAAACAGAACTGAATTCCCAGAACATAGTAAGGATTCCTAAACCAGGTGAAAATTGTTGGATTGTATATTAGTTACAGCTGCCATAGTGAAGTATCACAGATTGAGTGGCTTAAACAGCAGAAATTTATTGTTTTCACAGTTCTAGATGCTTGAAGTATGGAAACAAGTTGTCGATAGGATTGCTTTCTTCTAAGGGCTCTGAGGACATAACTTCTGCACAATGATAGAAAACTATCATTGGCATCTATTTGTTTATAATTTTCTGCTTCATCTTCACCTGCTATCATCCTCCTTGATGGCAAGTCTGTCTCAAAATATCCCCCTTATTTTTTCCTCACTTTTTATTGATGGGATTTGTTGTTACATATGAGAGAAATCACAGGACCCTTAACCTTCTGAGTTGATTTATTTCATTTAATATGATTACCTCTATTTCCATCCATTTCCTGCAAATGTCATAAATTCATTTTTCTTTATGGCTGAATAAAACTCTTTTTTGCAGGAAAAAATTATTTTTTTGTTTATTAGTTTTAGACACCCCCTCTTTATAAAACAGAAACCAATAGGGATCCACCCTACTCTAATACGACTTTGTCTTAACTATCCCTCCAACAACCTTAGTTCTAAATGAAGTCATTATGATGTACTGGGGATATAACTTCAATATATGAATTTGGGGCATAATTCAACCCTTAACAGGCTGGAAATGTCAAGGAGCAAGAATGGTAATTCTTGGCATAGGAGTAGTATATAGAAGTATTTATTGTTATTATTAATAGTTACTATCATTTATTTAGATTCTGCTAGATATATTTCTGAATTATTTACATGAGTTATTTCATTAATTCCCACCACAAACTTATGAGGCAGGCATTTGTTATTATCCCTTAATTCATGTTGTTATAACGTAGTACCATAGACTGGATGGCTTATAGGTAACAAACATTATTTCTAATGATCTAGAGGCTAGAAGTCTGAGATCAAGGTGCCAGCATAGTTGGGCTCTGGTGACAGCACTCTTCTGGATTTCAGATAGCCAATTTCCCATCATATCCTTACATGATGCAAAGTGCTTTCTGGGTCTCTTTTAAATGGGCCCAATCCAATTCCTGAAGCGCCACCATCATGACCTAAATTACCTCCCTGCCGGGGGCCAGCCCCAGCGGGGTCCAGGGAGTCCCGAAGGAGGAGTGGCGTCGGCGAAATGATGAGACAGGAGTCGTTCCCTTTGAGCAATCTTCAGAGAGAGAGCTAAAGCTGCTTTCTCTGGGTCCCCTTTTTATTACAATTTTTCTCATCATTATAGATTCACAATACGTCATTGATTATATAACTTAAAACTTTGCCAAGACATGACATTTCCTTAACCATGATTGAGAGCACACCGATCTACATTCTTCCAGGATATGACCCCCAGCCATACAATCATCAAAGTACAGAATCATCAATAAAACATGTCACCAATTTACATCCTTCAGATTTTCCCAAGATTTACTATTTTTCCCAAGATATGTTATTTCCTTATTAACTAATGTCAAACTACGTATCCAGACTCTAAGTTTCTTAATTAATCATTAACCTAAAGTACACCTGCACTTTATTTTTAATCTAAAATTCCCATCTAAAAAAGTCCCTTTAAATCTTATATTTAAAATGTCCTAAAGTTTATGAATCATCCTTAAAGCATATCAGAAACCTATATAACTAAAGACTTAATAATTTCTAAACTTAGGAATCTAAATAAAATAATATTTTTAACATTATTTTAAAACTGTGTCTTATAAAACTATTTTAATTAATTCCTAAATTTATTCTCATAAAACTGGTTGAGCTGCTTTCTCAGAGAGTTTCTTTTGTTTCTCAGTCAAGGTACACTAGTTCTCAAAGAATTTGTTTCTCAGTCAAGGTACACTAGTTCTCAAAGAGTTTGTTTCTCAGTCAAGGTGCACTAGTTCTCATAGAGTTTGTTTTTCAGAGAATGATTGTTGTCTGTTATTAGGTTTGTCCACAATGTACTAAGATAGAAGAATAGCCTTTTATTTTGTCCTTGATATGCTGAGGGGTGGGTAGCAGAACAGCTTCCAAGGCATGAACTACCTGTTCTGTTCTAGCCATCTGAAATTTAATTTATTTGGCATTTAACATACTCATGCCTCCTGTGAGAAACATAAGCATGAAAATGCAAAGTCCCAATTACATAAAAAAAGGGTCTCATGGTTTCGGTTACCCACCAACCAGCGTGGCTTTGCCAGCATTCATCCTCACTGTGACCCTGTCAAGACAGTGGGAGAGCGGCTTTGCCAACACTTTTTCTCACTGTGACCCTGTCAAGACAGTGAGTGGGGGATCGCCTTCACCACCTCCCCAAACCTCTATCTCTTAATACCATCACATAGGAGTATAGTATGTCAACATATCAATTTGAGGGGAATGCAACAATTCATTCCCTAACAATCTCCATTTTTAATAGACTAAGGTGAGGTCCTAGAAGAGAAAGTAAATTACCCCACTGAGGATCATATATTCAGTAACTGCAAAGCAGAATTTGAACTCAGGATCATATAACATCAAAAGCTCTTCCTACTGCATACTCTTGTTAATTGGGAGTCTCCCACTTTCCCTATTTTATGAAATGCCAGAATCTGCAGAGAAGTTCTTTTGATTTCAGGACTGGTGAGGCTGGTTCAGAATGGCTACAGCATATTCTCTAGAGATATTTAAGAGCAAGGTAGCTGTCTGCCAGAGCTTTATATGATGGGAGGTCATTTAAATGTGGGAATAAGCCAGGCACAGTGGCACATGCCTGTAATCCCAGCCGCTCTGGAGGCTGAGACAGGAGAATTGTGAGTTCAAAGCCAGCCTCAGCAATGGTGAGGCACTAAGCAATCAAGGAGACCCTGTCTCTAAATAAAATACAAAATAGGACTGGGGATATTGCTCAGTGGTAGAGTACCCCTGAGTTCACTCCCTTGTACCAAAAAATAATAAATAAATAAATGTGTGGCTATATGCAAGATGATATCCAGAGTATCCTTTTAGGAGTGATGGTTGTTGGAGTGAGGAGGAGGAGAAGTTAGGAAGAAAGGAAATAAAGAGGAAAGAGTTCAAAGAAACTGGTACTATCATGAGCTCACTTTCATAGAGCACTTAACACGTGGTAGGCATTGTCCGAAACACTTTATATATATTTACTCATTTGATAAGCAAACCAGATCTATGAGATAGGTTCCATCTTCATCCTTGGCTTATAGATAAGAAAACTGAGGCACTGAATGGTTAAACTGTCTGAGGTGTTTTAAGGCTGTGATTTGAACCCACGTATTTTGACTCCAACCAATCTCAAGCAATTTATTTTTCTGTTTAACTACCCAGTCAAACAAATTGTCATGATGAGATTGAATGTTTCCCAGTGTGATTCATGTTAAAATGCATTAAAGTGTTTCCTTTAGTTTTCACAACAGCCACATGAGGTAGTCATGTGGTCAGTAACGTGTGACAGCAAAGAAAACCAGGACTCAAAGTTAAATGAAATCTCTAATGTTATACAGTCACAACAGAGCAGAGCTGAGATCAACCCAGGCCTGGCTTACCCTGGGGCTAAGTGGCTCTGTATCTCATTGCCTAAAGGTTTACTGGCTGATTGATGAACCAGATTCTACCAAGACAGGAAGGCTGATATTAAGGTATCACTGTACCTCAAATGTTTATGTATTTTAACAAGTATTCCTGAAAACACAACCTTTCCCCCAGAGTAAAGATTCTGTTTGTTAGAAATTTCAGCTATTCGGACATGTGAGACTGCTGAACAGCACAAAACTTTTACAGGCAAATACTAAGAATCTAGATGCAAGGTGTGGGATGGAGGAAATTTCTATATACATTAACATTATTTCAAGAGATATTAAACAAATGTGAAATTATATGCAAATGTGACATTTAATAGGTCTCTCTCAGGAGAAGGATACCAAGAAGACAATGAAGTAAATGCTTATAGCACATGGAGGACAATGTTTTCTGCCACATTAATGATTGACTTGGAGGCTCTCAGAGCCAAAGATGGCAGAAATTTTAAGTATAAGCAAATTGATACTGTTTTTCCATCTTCATTTTCAGGATTTTTTATGATAATCCAAGAATTCTAAAGTCCATTGTTTTCCCTTCACAGTCACCTGTCTCATGTGTCACTGATTTTGCTCCACACTGAAGGAGGCCATGAATTAGTAGAAAGAAACTTCTACATGGGTTATAAGACAGGATCTGTTTGAGTTCCTGCTTTAGATTAGTTTATGTGTGTCCTTGGTAAAGTTATTTACCCTCTGTTTATATAAGTTACTCTCATCCGTAAAAGAGATCAGATGTGATTATTTTGGAGTTCCTGTTCACTTATGGTGGTTAAAATGATCAAAATACTTCCACATTCTTAGCCACTGAAAGGATTCATCTCCTAAAGGTCTGTTTAAATGTACTTGTAGGGAACAGCTAATAGAAAATAGTTGTAAGTGGATAATGCAGAGTAACCTATTTCAGCCTTACCTCATACTTACAGGTATAAGGAATATCAATGCCTGCCTTGTAAAATCATTTCTAACTTTCTCATCCAGGTCCCTATCTGTCATGTCCTAACAAACTTAGCAAATTCAATGTGTATTTTGATCCTAAATTTATTAGATCTTCCAATGCTTCTTTGAGTAACTCAGGTTCAGTACATAAAAAGCCTCTTTTAAGAAATTATGTAAGAAGGTTTTGGGGAAGGTTTGGACAAATGGTTAAAAGCAGGAATTTTGGGGCTGGGGCTGGAGCTCAGCAGTGGTGCCCTTGCCTGGCATGCATGAGACACTAGATTTGATTCTCAGCACTGCATATTAAATAAATAAATAAATAAATAAATAAATAAATAAATAAATAAAAGGTCTATCAACAACTAAAAAATATTTTTGAAAGGAGGAATTTCAGAGTCAATTCTGTAGACCGCAAATTGTTCAAGGACTACTCTGGCATCTTGTAACTTATCCAACCATTCATCCATCTATCTTTATCTATCTATATTTCAGACTAGGAATTCAGAAGGACCAATGGAGGAAGTTATCTTGGTGCAGTGATTATTCACTGGAAGCTAGAATGCTTGAGTTCAAGGTTTATCAGCTATCAAATAGGCTAAAGTAGAATTAAAATAGATAATTCATTAAGAAGTCACCTTCTAACTCTATTGAGAGAGTAATGTGGAATGATTAAGGATAAGAACTATGGAGTCAGGTTATAAGGCCCAAAAATTTCGTTTTACATCTCACAAGCTACATGGCCTGAGCCAAACTGTTTAACCTCTGTATGCATGTTTCTCTATGTGGTAGTAGTAGTAGTAGTAGTAGTAGTAGTAGTAGTAGTAGTAGTAATGCACCTACCTCAAATGGTTGTGATGCATTAACCAGTTTACGTGCATAAAGTGCTTCCATGGTATCTGGTACTTTGTAAGTATTCTGATAGCTATTATTAAGAGTCTGACAGTGCTTTTGGCTATTTATGCCTGAACTACCAACTGTATTGCAGAATGGGGGAAAACAGATAAAAACTCTCAAACTTAGCAAATGGATAGGTGAGTGCAGTATAATTTAACTTTCCAAATGGTTGTTGCTGTTTTCTTGTGATGAAGCCTGAGACTTCCACCTCAAAGATATCACTCCCTCCTAGAGGACATCAACAATTGCCAATTGAATACTGGAAATTACCATACTGCCACTGAAGGTCAAAATCAATTTTGGAACATGTTTGTAAGCAGTAGCTGAGCACCAATCTTCTCTAAGGAAGCTCCAGGTAAAGTAGAACTAAAATTCAACAGTTTTAATTTTCTTCATAATTGGGAGTAATTCTTATTTTTCTTTCCACATTTTATTGGTGCCTTACGGTTGCACATAATGATGGGATTTGTTGTTACATATTCATACATGCACACAATAAAACTTGGTCAATGCCATTGCCCAGCTGGAAGCAATTCAAGCTCTACCTACTTGCCTTTTCAAACCCAACTCCTCAGAATTATCAAAGAGAAGGAAATTACATTTATAAAGAGCCTACTACATGCTTCATGCTATACATACATTAACTTAACTAATCTTCAAAACAACAAGGTAGAACTCCCATTTTTATAGTGGAAATATTGAGCCTTGGAGAGGTTAAATACTATGCCAAAATCACACAGCTCATAAGTAGCAGGGTATAGTTTGAACATAGATCTGTTTGATCACTAAGTCCCTGTTCTTTAGATGAAACCACAGTGCTTTCTGTGAACTACTTATAGGCTACTTTTCGCAATGATAAGCCACAAATGAAGAGATGCTCAGTTTTCATTCAGTATTGGCAAATAAGGAGTTACTATGCAGGTTAATTATCAAATTTGGCCTCACAGAGGAAAACCTTAAGACCCTATTCTGAGCCTGGTGTGGTGGTGCACACCTGTCATCCTAGTAGCTCAGGACACTGAGACAGGAGAATCATGAGTTCAAAACCAGCCTCAGCAATGGCGAGGTGCTAAGCAACTCTGTCAGACCCTGTCTCTAAATAACAATACAAAATAGGGCTGGGAATGTGGCTCAGTGGTTGAATGGCTCTGAGTTCAATCCCCAGTACCAAAGGAAAAAGAAAAAGGCTCTATTTGTTTGGAGGTTTAAGAAAAGCACAACAAAATTTAGCACCTTAGAACGTTTGCCTGGTGATACCCCAAGAAAGTCACTGGTACAGTGTCCACTGGTGTTTCTTAATGAACTGGGTATAGGAGGAATGTTTGAAAGTGAGGGAGAATTTTGCATTTTCTCAATAACAAATTAGTGCTATTAGAATTTAGTGGAAGGAGGCCAGGGTTGCAAAACATACTGAGATGCACAAAAACAACCCATACAATTAAAAAAATTGCCCCATTCAACATACTAATGGCGCTTCCATTTAGAAACAATTAATTAATGACTATAAGACACAAAACTTAAAGTCAAGATTATAAAACATGAACAATTATAAATTCCCCCAACTTCTACCTTCTATAATAGTACTACAAATGATCTGAGAGTGATCCTGGCTGGTACCAAATTAATGCTGAGTTTTCCTGGCTGGGGAGATAATGAGGGATAGGCAGCATAGAGGTTAGTATAAGAGTAAATCTAAGGCTCAATGGAGATAAGACCATGGACTAACTTTAAATTCATCTGGATGCTAGGATTATCAAGTATGATAAGGATAACACCAGAAAACAGATTCCATTTGGAGCTATCATCCTTGGTTTACTATATATAACACACAGAGTTACTTCCCTTCTTTGACTGTCCAGCTGTCCAAAGGGTAAGTAAACCTTGTTTACCTTCCCTTATTCCAGAGTAGTGAAAGGATTTAAGATCTATAGGGTGTGTACATGTAAACCTATGTGATGTGCTGTGCATAGACCAGTGGAATAGAATAGAGAATGCATTTATGGCCCAATTATTTGGCACAGAGTTCCCAAGAATATACAGTAGAGAAAGGACAATAAATAGTACTGGGTAAACTGGATATCTTCATGCAGAAGAATGAACTTAGATCCTTATATCATGTCAGATACAAAAATAAATTGAAAATGTTTTGAAGACTTTCAATAAGACCTGAAACTGTAAAAACTATGAGATAGAAAACATAGGGAGAAAGCTCAATGACATTGGTCTGGGCAAAAATCTTTTAAATATGAACCCAAAAGCACAGGCAACAAAAGCAAAAATAGACAAATGGGACTACATCAAACTTAACAGTTTCCATACAGCACAGGAAATTGTCAACAAAGTAATGAAACAATCTATTGAATGGAAGACAATATTTGCAAATCATACATCTGAGAAAGGATTAATATCTAAATTATATAAGGAAGTATTAAGTAACTTAATCCCACAATAAGAAAACAAATCAATATTAAAATGAGCAAAAGACATGAAAAGACATTTCTGAAAATATGACACACAAATGGGCAACAAATATATAAAAAACACTCAAGGTCACCCATCAGGAAGATGTATGTTAAAACCATAGGGAGATGATAACCTCAAACCTGTTAGAATGCCTATCAAAAAAGGTGAAAGGCAGCAAGCATTGGAGAGGATGTTGAGAAAACAGAACCCCCACATACTGTTGGTAAGGATAGCCACTATGGGAAATAGTATGGAGGCTCCTCAAAAAATTAAAAATACAACTACTACGTGATACAGCAATCCCACTTCAGGGTACCAATCCAAAGGAATGAAATCAAGATGTGGAGATGCCTATGTCAATTGCATCATATTCACAGTATTCAAGGTATGGAATCAATGTTCGTGTCCATCAAAAGCTGAGTGGGTAAAGAAAATGTGGTATAGATACACGACAGAATACAATTCCACCTTGAAAAGAATAAAATTCTTTTATTTGTGACCCCATGAATGAACTTGAAGGACATTATGTTAAGTGAAATGAATAAATCACAGAAAGACAATTACTAGATCATCTCACACATATGTGAAATTTTAAAAAGTTGAGCTCATAAGTAGAGAGTAGAACTGTAGCTATCAGGAGTTGGGAGTTCAGGTGGGGAAAGAATTTACAGAGATGTTGATCAAAGAATACAAAAATTCAGTTAGGAATAAATTTAAGAGATCTCTTATACAACATGATGACTATAGTTAATAACAATTCTTGAAAATTACTAAGAGTAGTGTTTAAGCATTCTCACTACACAATCTAAGGATGTGTAGTAACACATGTTAATCAGCTCAATTTAGTCTTTCCACAATGTATATGCATTTCAAAACTGCATGTTGTACACAAAAAATATAGACAAATTTTATTGGATGATTTAAAAAAGCTTAAGTTATAAGAAAAGAACCTAACTACTATGGAAATTAGGGCTTATTTATGTTTCTGGGGAAGAAAGTTCCAATGTCTCTAGTTATTCAAAACCTGTGGTAATGTTCTGAGTCCTAGTTCTATCCACTCAGCCTGAGCTACCTAGTTTGAGCCTAATATTTTACAGAACATCTCATCAAAACACTCCACTTTACAAATTCCAATCCAAAATCACTGGAGTGACCTCCCTATACTATCAAATTAGATGAGAGTGCTTCAATTTTCTCTAATGGATGTTCTGTCCTTTTTCCTGTGGATAATTAGCTGGTAGCAGGAAACAGAAAAGTAAAGGACAATGTTTTTCATTAACCAGAAAGCTATTTTGTGAAAGTTGAAGCTGCAGAAATTATTCCCATCCCAACAATATTCCAGGAAAAAAGTCTGTTCTGGCTATTTCTACTTTCATTTTTTCCCTTCCCTTTAGATTATGAAACTGCACCATGTCTATTCTTTCTTGAAGATAAATTTACAATGCAGTGTCTTGCTCACAGTGGACTCTTGGCAATGTTAACTAAAAGATTGATTCATGCTACTCAAAACTGAACCACCATTGTAAACCTGTGACCATAGAACTACAAAAGAATGCAGTCCAAAAATTTGGCTTTGTATAACAAGATACAGAAAATAACATGAAATGGATACTGATAAACTTTTTCAAGTGAAAACACTGTGAATTAGGTTATGGCTTCTTATTGGGGACAGTATTCTTACTTTTTGCTGCTAGGAAATAAAACAAAAAACAACAACAACAAAAAAATGAATCCCCGATAAACCATCTCACAGATCCCAATACTTGCTCAAAGACTGGAATAAAATTCTGCCTTTAATAGTGGCATAAGGAATTTTTTGATTTGGGAAAAAAACTTCTAGCCCATAGTGACTTTCAATTCCTGTATTGACAGGAAGGGAGAATGGCTTTTTTTTAAAAAAGGTATCACCTATGATATTATCATATTATTACATTAACAGATAATTTATTAAGGTGAAATTCACATAACATAAATTTAACCATTTTAAAGTGAATGATTCAATGACATTTAGTACATGCCCAATGTTATGCAATCACCACCTCTATCTAACTTTAAATTACTTCCATTACTTCAAAGTATTCTTACCATTAAGCATTTTCTCATTCCTCTCCATCACCCATCCCTCACCCTCCCTCCCCAACACTAATATATGTTCTGTCTCTTCAGATTTATTTACTTGGGATATTTCATATGAATGAAATAATATGGTATGTGACATTCTATATTTGACTATATTATGTAGCAATGTTTTGGAGATTCATTTATGTTATAATATGTATCAATACTTCAGTTTTATGGCCCAATCATACTCTGTTGTATATATAGTTCACAATTTGTTTATTCATTCATCCATTAATGAGTATGTGAGCTGTTTCTACCTTTTACTTATTCTTGTGAATAAGTACTGCTATGAATGTGAGATTATTGTACTTGTTGAGTAACTGTTTTAAATTCTCTTGGCTATATACTTAGCAGTGGAATTATAAGATCATATAGTTACCCTATATTTATATTTTTTTACCTTTTTAATTTTTGTATTTTTTAATTAGCTATACATGACAGTAGACTTCATTTATACACTTTAATATATCATACAAGATATAATTTCTCATTTTTCTGAGAATACATGTTATAGAATCATATTGGTCATGCAGTCACATATATACATAAAGTAATAACGTCTTTCTTTCTACTATATTTCCTATCCCCACAACCCCTCCCCTCTCCTCCCTTCCCTTCCCTCTACCTAATCCAAGGTAACTCTATTCTTCTCTAGTGCCTCCCACCCCCACCTTATTGTGAATTAGCATTCACATATTACAGAAAACATTCAGCCTTTGGTTTTTTGGGATTGGCTTATTTCACTTAGCATGATATTCTCCAACTCCTTCCATCTACTGGAAAATGCCAAAATTTCATTTTTCTTTAAAGCTGAATAATATTCCATTGAATATATATACCACATTTTCTTTATCCATTCATCTATTGAAGGACACCTAGGTTGGTTCCACAGTTTAGCTATTGAATCGAGCTGCTATAAACATTGACATGGCTGCATTACTGTAGCATGCTGATTTTAAGTCCTTTGGGTATAAAGAAAGGAGTGGGATAGCTGGGTCAAATGGTGGTTCCATTCCAAGTTTTCTGAGGAATCTCCATGCTGCTTTCCATAGTGATTGTAACAATTTGCAGTCCCACCAGCAAAGTATGAGTGTACCTTTGTCCCCACATCCTCGCCAACATTTATTGTTGCCTGTATTCTTGAGGATTGCCATTCTGAAAGGAGTGAGATTGACTTTTATCCTCACTGATGGTATTGATTATAATCCCTGAAACAATTAATAACTATGGAATATTAGAGCTGACTGGTAGTTAGGGGAAATTTAGTGACAAAGCTTGCCTTCTCCTTGAAAGTTCAAATAAAATTCTCACCTGCAAAAACAGTCCCCCCTTACTAGTAAGCTGCCAGTTCAACTGAAGTCAAGCTGAGACTTTGAGCTACCATGGAAAATGCTTAATGGGTAAGAATACTTTGAAGTTATGGAAGTATTTCCTACAGCCATTCTCTACTGGGCAGCTCCAGAAGCAAGCTGTCAGGCATATGAATTGTCTAGTCTACGTGTTCAGTTGCTACTTGGCCAGCCTCTTCTGCCAAAACTTACCCAATTACCTTATATTTTTCACTATCAACTGATGTCTTGAAGAAAAACGTGTCTGCAAATTGGCCAACTGAGAAAAATTAAAGGTGGTGGGATTAACTGGCTGAAGAAGATAAATGGAAAAGATGAGAAGGACACAATATTTTATCAAATTAAAAGCCATTTTTTGTACATTAAAGACTGTTCTTGGGCTGGGGCTATACCTCAGTGGCAGAGCTCTTGCCTAGCATGGGTGAGGCACTAGGTTCAAGCCTTAGCATTACATAAAAAATAAAATAAAGGCATGATATTCATCTACAACTACAATTTAAAAAAAAAAACTGTTCTCAGTAAGAATAGAAAAAATAAAGTGAACCAGGACTACAACTTCAAATATTTTAATTATTTTTAGGTATCATATTAGATAATGAGGCATCTCAGCCACTCTATAATTTTAGGTCCATGCAACTTCCAGGTCAAGGGAAATCATCCCATGTGAAAGAACTCAAGAGATGTTCTAAGGCCTCTCTCATTCATCTTAAAAGTTTAGTAGCTTAACATTTAAAATACTTTAAAATTTCTAAAAAAGTTTAAAATTTCAAGAAATTTTGTTTTATATTTATTCTGAATTATTCATATTAAAAATAATTCATTTTCTATCCGGGTGCAGTGGCACATGCCTGTAATCCCAGCTAAGGGATTGGGAGGCTAAGACAGGAGGAATTGTGAGTTCAAAGCCAGCCTCAACAAAAACAATATGCTAAGCAACTCAGGGAGACCCTGTCTCTAAAAAACAAAACAAACAAACAAAACCAAAATAGGTTTGGGGATGTGGCTTAGTGATCAAGTGCCCCTGAGTTCAACCCCCAGCATCCCCTGAAAAATAATAATAATCCATTTTCTTTCATTCCAGTCTCTGGAAACAAAGGACAATTTATCATACATTTGAAGAATTATTTTGTAAAACTAGGGATGTGAACCCAGTGCCTCACACATGATAGGCAAACACTCTACCACTGAGATATATCCCAATCCCTGCAGATAATTTCTAACGGCCTTATGGTCTATTCTTCTCCAAGTTTAACAATATTAGCTCCTTTAATCTTTCTTTGAAGTTTTTTCCCAATGCCCTCTGTGGTTCTACTTGGGACACCTTTCACTCTCACTTTACTCTGACTTTAAATGTGGAATCTAAAACTAGACAAAGTTTTCTAGTAAGTATGAAATACAATGGCAAGCTTCCCTTTCCAGTGATAAATTTCACATACTGAGCTTCTTCAGCATTTGTGATAGTAGACAACTCTCCTGTCATTGGTTACTGAGGTTGTTCTCCATTGCTTTTGCTAAGTACATTAACTTTATGGAATATTATGCAGCCAGTGAAAATGATCAAAACTAACAATAGTGTACAGCAACAGAGGGAGAAAAAAATGTGCAGCATATTGTCATCAAAACATTGCAAATTAGAAACTTACATGGATTGTTATGTAAGGCAGCACATTACTTTATATACCACTTTATTATAGCACTTACCATTTTATATTCCTATAATTTGTTTCTATATCTTTCTGCCCCTCCAAGGCAATGTAAATTAACTCTGAGGACTTTGGTAGCACTTGGTCAATTCTGTTACATCAGCACTGTGTGTAGGTCCTGGCAAAGAGTAGGTACTCAGCTATGTTAAGTGAATGGATAAATTAGTACCATATAAAAATGCCTAAATATAAAAATGGAGTCTCGGAAATAATAGGAGAAAATACAAAAGATTGTTATTATTGGATTAATTTTATTCTTCTCAAATTTTCTTTCACCTTTTTTTTCTTATATAGAAAAAGGGAAGATAGTGAAAACCAAAATTAAAGTATTTACTCTTAGTCCTTAGTATCCTATTTTCTACCCACCCATCTTTTTTCATTGTTCCCTGACTGTCTTGGTATCTGATCGGGTCCTTAAGTTTACCTTTAATAATAATAAAAAAAAATCCTTGGAAATGTCTAGCTCATTTCCAGAGACACTGTTTACTAACAGTCCATTTACTCCCAACCTAATCTTCCCAGCTCTGAAACCACACTTGGGTGTGATCATAACAAGCATGTTTCAGGGTCATTCCCTCATCCTTACATTCTAACAGTATAAATTTCTATTTGGAAGTAGAGTTAATAAAGGGTTGGTTAGGATAAAACCCAGGTTCAAACTCCATGAATTATACCATCCATTACTGTGCTGTATGATCTCAGATTTTATGATCTCAAGATTCTCTATGCCCCCAAGCCTGTCCCCATTTGATCCTTTCAGTAACTATTAAGTTAGAGTGGAAGTAAAAAGTTAATATGTAATGCATGCCTACTATGCATCAGTCCAACCTACCTATGACAAGTTCTAATACTATCCCGGCTTTTTAGAGAGGAGGCAACATAAGAGTTAGGGTGGTATCTCAAGATCACACAGAAGGTACATGGCAGAAAAGTATTTAAATCCATATATATATATATACCGCTCCTGGAGCTGCTTGCATTCCGTGCAGATCTGGTACCTCTTTTGTGAAGCGGCAGCTGAGGAGACTCTGGCGCTCGCCATCGCTGAGGAAAAGCCCAAGGAAGGAATCAAGACTGATAACAACAATCATATTAACTTGAAGGTGGTGGGGCAGGATGATTCTGTGGTACAGTTTAAGCACTTAGTAAACTAATGAAAGCATATTGTGAACGACAGGGTTTGTCGATGAGGCAGGTCAGATTCCTATTTGACAGGCAGCCAATTAATGAAACAGACACACCTGCACAGTTGGAAATGGAGGATGAAGATACAATTGATGTGTTCCAGAAGCAGACAGGAGGGATCTACTAAAGAGAGAACCTGCAACTTTACTCCAGAACTCTGTTCTTACAGACCAAGAATACATTCTCAATTAGAAAACTAATTTGTTTCCCCATCCTATAGTAATTTGGTTCCACCACATCCTGACTACTACAGTATAGTTTTCTTTATTCTTTCATTTCCCCCTTCCCCATTCCTTTATTGTACATTAAGTAACTGGTGTATGTACGCAAGCACATTGCATTTTTTTTAACTAAATGACCAATGATATGTTTTGATTGACATCAAATGGAGATGGGATGGGGAAAAATACTGGTTCTGTGAAAATATCCCCTTTCTCCATTAGTGGCATGCTCATTCAGCTTTTTTCTTTATATTCATTAATAAGTTATTTTGCTCTCACTGTTTTAACAAAAAACAAAACAAAAAAACCTGAACAACATAAAAATCCTTGCATACCTTGTTCGATTAGAGAATTTTAATGTTTTTCATTTATCATTGTAGAATCAAGGACAATTTTATAACTTTTTTGTACATAGTTGTTACATGTAGGGCAATCTGTCTTTAAGTAGGAGTAAATTACTCTTAAAAAGATTCCTAGATAGTTTTCCCTTCAAGTCAAACATCTTGTTGTTTAAATAAACTTCTTGTTTAAAATGAAAAAATAAATAAATAAATCCATATATGTCTGTCTTCAAAACCTAGGCTTTGGTACATACCAGACAGGTTGGGCTGGTAGCAACCAACTTTTTCTTGTGATCCATCACAATGATTAAATCAATCCTCTGCTGCTCACCATCCTATAGTAATCATTATGAAATGGTTTGACATCTGTACCAGAATTGTGCCATCTCAGCTCTAACCTCTCATCAGACCACATCTCCCCTCTGTCCACCATCATCATCTTTGCTAACTTGTGCTAATCTGAGTAAAACAGTGGAGGAAACTTAGTCACTGAATTCTCAAAGTGATCTATGCCAGACATGTTCTAAGTGCCCAATATACATAATTATCACCCTCACTTTATTAGGTATATATATTCATAGTCCCAGTTTTACTAAGGAGTAAGCTAAAGTGTAGAAGTATTAAATATTTGCCCAAGGTCACACAGCTAGTAAGTGGTATAGCCAAGATTTGAACTTGGGCAAATCTACTTCACATTCTTAATTACAACACTGTACTCTAACCCCAGGTGCAATGTGAGAACTCAGCAACAAAGCAGAATGGAAAAGGCCTGAACTGATGATAAAGCCAACAGTAACATAGCTTTTATCTATATAATGCTTTGCAGTTTACATAAGCCAATTTCCATATTGGTAGACTCAGGCCATTCTCATGATAACTATGTGAGGAAGTCAGCACTGATATTATTATCCTCAGTTTTCAAAGAGACAGTATTGAAAAGAGATATAAAATCCAGGTCCTGAAGTTTCAAATTCTCGCTATGTTCTTTCTTAGCTATGTTTCACTGGACAAATCCTTTCTGACATCAAGTTCCTCATATGTAGAAATATCTTCATAATGTTATGGGGAGGAATTAATGCAGTAATGTATATATAGTATTTCACATAGTTCCTGGCCCAAAAGAACACATCAATAAACAATCACTGTTATTATTAGATGAGGAAAATAAGACCCTGAGAAAGGAAGGACCCATATGTAGCACTCAGGGAAGTATGAGCAGAGCAGAAGCTAGACTCTAGACCTCTTTTCTTAATCCAGTGTTCTAAGGCTCTTACCTTAAAGCTGTCATTTTTTGTTTTCCCAGATAAGCCAGAGGTCTGCTGCAGGAATTTTAAGGATTGGAATGCTCATTTGTCTTACACAACCATTCTCTGTCACTGACAACTAAAATTCAGCAACTGGTATGAGGCTTGCAGGTAACAGGCCCTCAGTAAATATTTACTTAGTGAATAAGATACCTAAGTCATTAACATGTTATTATTGGAACCTGGGGAGAGAGACATATAAAATTATAGTCTGCCTTTAGGAAGCTCAGTCATGCCTTTTGGCCAGAACCATCATAATCTAGTAAGTTCTCAAAATGACTAACACAAAGGGAAAGAGGAGAGACAGCTTATTTTGTTTGTTAGGCCTTTTAGAAAACACAGAATTGTTCCTTTGGCCACATATATTTGAATCTACAAGAAGAATGATATTGTAGACAGTAAGTAATAAGACAGTAAGTGAATGTGCACTGTTCAAAAAGGAATGTCCCACAAATGTTACACTGGCAAAACTGAAAGGGTCTACAATGTTACCCATCTTGATATTGGCATTGTTGCAAACAAAGTTAAAGGCAAGATTCCTGTCAAGAAAATTAATGTGCCTTTTGAGCATATTAAGCATTAATACCTGAGATAGCTTCCTGAAATATGTGAAAGAAAATGATCAGAAAAAGAAGGAAACCAAAGAGAAAGGAATTTGTGTGCAGTGGAAGCACCAGGCTGCTCTGCCACAGAAGAGTGTTTTGTAAGAGCCAATGGAAAGGAGCCTGAGTTTATGGAACTTGTTCCTATGAGTTCATAGCATAATACATATATTTTAAAAATACCTTAGACTATTAAAAAAGGAAAAAACCTCAGTCCTACAAGAGATATGAACTCCCAAGTAAATGAATGTCCAACAATATGGTAAGTAATGTTCTAGAAGGCCAAAAAGAGCTCTAGAATACCTTGGAGGGAGAAAAAGTCCCTTTATGATAATTTATTGTTTAATCCCACCATTCTCTGGAAGCAGAAAAAGTTTGACAAAACTATTTCAAAGAAAATAAAGAGCTTGAGGTGAAATGACAACCAAACCTCAAGTCCTGACTTCAAATCCAATGTGTTTTCAACTATGCCTTCAGGAATTCTATATGGGAAACAGCTTTCTTTCAAAAGAGAGTAAGCAGAAAGTGACCAGTATTGCTTCATTCAAAAGTACTAAGGTTAGCTTTTTTATTAATAATTCAACTAAGAAGTTGGAGACATTGGATGGCACTGATCCAACGTAACTTTTGAAATCTCCTAGCTGGGTCAAAAGCTAGAAAATGATCTATACAAGACAAGCAGGTGATGAGCTGGAGGCACAGTGAAATCCTTCATGCCTTTGATAGGCCCAAGCTCTAATAATAACTTGGGGTGTCAAAATGGATTTTAACTCTAAAATTATATGGACCTCTAGAATCAAGACCATATTTATTAGGCAGTCTGAACTCACAGGCCATTGAGAATGGTTAAGTACTTTTCATGGTGAGTATATAGTCAGGAATACAAGGAATTTGTCAACTATAATCCATGATTATTTAGCATAACTGCATAGATATATGTATCCCTCAACCTGCTACAGAAAGGAAAAAGAAAAAAGTGGTTATCATGATTATTAGTTAGCAGCAGTATCTCATTCAGTTATACCACAGAAATTATCACTCAGCATGAAACTTCAAGAAGGAACTTGTTTTGTGTCCCTCCTATATAGAAATATAGAAGATTTGAGCACCTCTACCTTGACCCTCAGACCCAACACAGTCTCTCTTGTGCCTGCCTCTCTCTCTCTCTCTCTTTCTCTCTCTCTCTCTCTCTCTCTCTCTCTCTCTCTCTCTCTCTCTCACACACACACACACACACACACACACACACTTCCTTTGGCTCAGGATGATATCTCTGCTAATTCAATGCAATAAACTCTAGCTTAACCATTTACTAGCTGTGTAACATAAGCAAGTTTTTAACCACTCAGTATTTGTTTTTGTTTTTTTATTCATAAAATATCAGTAACAATAAGAATGCTTGACACATAATAGGGGTGTTCAATAATTGGAAACTGAGTCAGAGGTTGCAGTGTCTGCTGGATGGTAAAGAATGTGCCTTACATTAGAGCAGATTATGCTAAGCGAAGCTAGCCAAGCCCTAAAAAACAAATGCCAAATGTCTTCTTTGATATAAGGAGAGTAGCTAAGAACAGACTAGGGAAGAAGAGCACGAGAAGAAGACCAACATTAAACAAGGATGAGAGGTGGGAGGGAAGGGGAGAGAGAAGGGAAATTGCATGGAGATGGAAGGAGACCCTCAGGGTTTTACAAGGTTGCATACAAGAGGAAGTGAGGGGAAAGGGAAAAATAATACAAGGGGGAGGAATGAACTACAGTAGTGGGGGTAGAGAGAGAAGAGGGGAGGGGAGGAGAGGGGAGGGGGATAGTGGAGGATAGGAAAGGCAGCAGAATACAACAGACATGAGTATATCAATATGTAAATCAATGGAAGTGTAACTGATGGGATTCTGCAAGCTGTATACGGGGTAAAATGGAAGTTCATAACCCGCTTGAATCAAAGTGTGAAATATGATATATCAAGAACTATGTAATGTTTTGAACAACCAACAATAAAAAAAAAAAAAAAAAGAATGTGCCTTAGAGTAGAGTGATTCAGGTTGGGAAGTGTTGGCTTTTCCAGAGATTTGAAAGACTGAGATGATGGGCTGGCTGACTCCTTAAGAATTCTGCTTACGTTAGGCAGCAACAGCAATCTTGATGCAGGCTATTATATAAGTTACAAGACAAAGCAACTCTCCTCTGGTATTAGAACTTGGATATCTAGACTGCTGTAACAGCATGATTTCCAATTCCCACCTCCTTTCTGTCTACCCTGACCTCTGCCAATTCCAGAACCTTTCACTTACTGGCCATGCCCACCAACCCCATAAAAGTCTGAACCCACTTTGTCACTCACCCCAATCTTGTCGCTCCCAATTAAAACAATACATCTCTTCCTCAATTCCCCTCCTCCTATTGATGGCTGACAAGTATGAGCTGTTGTAACAATGGAATCCCCAGGCAGGCTTCTTAAGAAAGCAGGGTATTGAAGATTATGTATACAGAGTGTTGGAATAATTTAGTTATATAAAACTGTATAAAATGAACTGTTCTGCTCTAAACACAGCAGTACTGATTTTTTTTTTTTTTGTCTTGTCACTTCTGGCCATGTGATGAGAAGACTCATGCCCCACCTCCAAGTGACAGGTCAGTCAGTCCCCACTGCATTCTCTCTCTCCTGGGGCCAATGTGTAGGCAGAATTTTCAGCAGGGTCAGCTCTTTCAGCAGACTGCAGTAAGAGCAGCCTGGCATAGCAGGAGCAGCAGCTATTCAAAGGCCCTTAACAAATCCAGCACTCCATAACTCCAACTGGTCACAAGAGACAGGAGAGAGAGATAAACAGACCAACAGGTATTAACAGTATCTTGGGAAAGGAGAGACTCAGAGAAGGAGTCATAAGCAGACACACCATGGTCTAGAAAAGGGTTGTTTTAGTTTACTTTTTCATTGGTACGATCAAAACACCTAACAAGAATAAATTGTTTAGAGGAAGAAAATTTTATTTGAGGCTCATGGTTTCAGAGGTCTCAGTCCATACATGACCAGTTCCATTTCTCCTAGTCCACGATGAGGCAGCACAAAATGGGGAAGGGCCCAGCAAACAAAGCTGCTCAGCTCATGGTAGGGTCAGGACACAGGGGAAAGGCATGAAAGAAGAAAATTGTTCCTCCCATGGCAACAAGGAAGTAGGGGTGTAGCACAGGGAGGATGCACCCTTCTAGAGTATGCCCCTAGTGACTCACCTACTCCAACCATACCCCTCCTGCCTATAGTTCACACTCACTCATTCAAATGAAGATGGACTGATTAGGTTACAATTCTCACAATCCAATAACTTTGACTCTAAACATTCCTGAATTAACAGGAGCTGTTGGGAGGCATCTCAAATCCAAACCATACCAAGATAGAATTAAAAATAAAGCAAAGAGAGAAAAGTCAGGTAGAAGGGAGGCAGGAGCTCACAAGTGAACAAGAGAAAGAAGGACAATATAAAGACTGGCCAGGAGAATGTGGGAACAAGTGAAAAGTCAATAAAGGAAAGTGGAAAAGAAAAAGAGACAAAAAGGCAGAAAGACTTTGAAATAAGGAAAAATGAGAGGCAAAAAGAGAAAAATCTAAAAATAAAGGTAGTTTAATGTGCTGGTGGAAGAAGAGCAGAGATCACCAGGATCCTAACTAATTTGCTTCTTACTTTGTATAAGCAATCCTTGTTACCTGCATAATATTATTATACTTGACAACTGCCAAGGCTAGTGCCTTGACAGCAAATATGATAAGCAAATATGGAAGATATTTTTTTATATTAATGACACACCTGATGACATTTAAAAGCCAAGGTAATTAGGGCAAGTTGAGGAGGGAGATGAAAAGAGAAAAGCCATGAAGAGGCTTAGCAAGTTTAGAACGTTTACTCAAAGTAAGGAAATAGAGATGTACACATGTACAGTTTCAAACAAATTTCTTAGGAGTTTTAATAGCCTAGCCATATACTCTTCTAGCAAATGAAGGTGGTTAATTTTTTTTCTGTACCTCCACCTCCAAAGTCTGCATCCTTTTTGCTTTACCTATAACTCCAGCCTCTATTGAGGCCCTCCTAAATCATCCTTAGGGAGATTGGAAACATCCCTCCTAGCTTTCCTGGTTCCAGCCCTGCCTGCTCATATAAACCCTTATTCCCAATATTTTTATGGGCCACCGCTGAACTGTCAGATAATTATCAAGGTATGCTGGAGTTTGGGTTGCCAGACTAAGGATTGGAGACCATCTTTCTGTCTATCACTATGTCAGAGGTGGCAGATTCGGCTCGAAGTTGCACAATGTTGTCTGAAGGGGCTTATTTTCTCTGAATAAAGATTCCTGCAAAAGAAAGAGGGAGAGGGGAGAGGGAGAGGGAGAGGATTTTACATGTTTCCCATCCATTATTTTTCTATCAAGCTAATAACATCACTGTTCTGGTAAAAAATATAATGCATTAAATTAGTTTGACCTGAATGGTCTTAAATTACATATTTCTTTTTAAAATCAGATGATAATTAATATGTCCAATGACTACCTAAGTATAGCTATGGTCTAGCTGATAAAAAACATAATTCAGGGTCAGGCAGACCTTCTAATATTTCACCTGCCCTGGCTCTTGAATGCTCTGTTACATAACATGTTCCTAATCAGAAGTTAGTGTTCCTGCTTCCTCAGCTAGGCTCGAGTTTCTAAAAGGTAACCTGCCTTCTCTATCTTCAAGTAGACTAAGAGATTCAGAGGAGTTATGAATAACTTAACAAATATCTATTTCTGAATTAAATAACTTCTCTGCCTAGTTAAATTCTGTAGGTTCAGTCATCATATTAAACAGTGAAACTCTTCTCTTAGCAGGGGACAGGGAAGGGGGACAATGAAGGAATGAACACCTTTTGAGCACCTATGTATTGGGCACTGTGCCAATCCTTTTCACATGCCTGTTTTCCTCCAATTCTCAAGAAAATCCTAGGCAATAGATGCTATCTTCAATTGACAAATAGAAAACCAAAGTTCAAAGAAATTGAGTGACTTGCCTATTAGCACACTATTCATAAGTATCAGGGCCTAGATTTTTAGGCAAGTCTTCTCAATTAGAGTAGACTCTTATCTATGCTTTTGTCTCTATGTTCTTTTAGCTCCTAATGTTAGTAAAACCTGTTGACAAGCCAAAGTCCAATTGTCTTTCACCCTATTCAACTCTTCTAAACATCAATGTCAGTAGGTTCCTTCTACTTCTTGAAAGTTTCTCTTCCTATTGTTTCTGTGATACTATTATGTCTTGGTTTTATTCCTATGACTTTGACCAATACTTCTCAGTTTTCTCTGCCTGACACTCTCATACTCTTTATTCTAAGTCTTCATATTCTCGTTTGGCAATATAATTGAATCCCATATAACACTATCCTGTTTCTAAAGGTCTAGACTCAAATCATTACTGCCTCCTGAGCCTCTCAACATGGATATGATTTGGCCACCTCAAACCAAACATGTTAAATAATCAAGTCAACAGCCTCACCCCTGATTCCTCATCTCTCCCACACTTGCTACCACCTCCAGAGTGACAATTCCAGTATGTCAATTATATCCCAATGAATACACTATCTAAACAAAAAAGAATAAATGAGGGTTTTCATTGAAGAATATATGAGCATATTCAATGAATAACTATGGTTTTCATTGTGGAGACACACACACGATTATACACATGCACATTAAAAATTTACCTTTCCAATTATTTTATGTGTACAACTCAGTGGCATTGAACATATACACAATGCTGTGCAATCATTACCAATATCCATTTCCAGAACTTTTTCACTGTCTCAAATATTCTGCATTCATTAAATAATAACTTCCTATTTTCCCAACATCTCTAGGACCTGGACCTCTATTCACTTTCTGTCCCTATGAATTTGCCTACTCTAAGTACCTCATGTAAATGGGATTATATCTCATATCCTATATATCCTTCTGTGTCTGACCTATTTCACTGAGCACAATGTTTTTAAGGTTCACACATGCTATAGCATGTATCATAATTTCATTTATCTGTGTTTGGATAATACTCCATTATATATTTATATACCTCATTCTTTTATTCATTCATCTGCTGATGATCACATGGGTTGTTTCTATCTTTTAACTATTGTGAATAGTACTGCCATGAACATAGGTATACAAGTATCTGTGTCTCTGCATTTAGTATTTTTGGGTATATACCAACAATGTAATGGTTGGATCATATGGTAATTCTATATTTGATTCTTGAGAAATTTTCAAACTGTTTCTCATCATAGATTTACCACTTACCATTTTCATTAGCAAAGCCCAGGGGTTCCAATTTCCCCACAAATTCCTCAACAGTTTTTCTTTTTAATTATGGATGTGAAGTGGTATCTCACTATGGGTTTGATTTGCATTTCCCTAATGATATCAATCATTTTTTCATGTGCTTATTGGCCACTGGTATATCTTTGGAGAAATCTCTATTCAACTCCCTTGACCATTTTTAAAAATTATGTCATTTAGTTTTTTTAGTTGAGTTGTAAAAGGTCTTTATATATTGTGAATATTAATCCCTTACCAGATGTATGACTTGCAAATGTTTACTCCCATTATGTGAGTTGTTTTTACACTTTACTGATAGTGTCCTTTGATGCACAAAAGGCTTTAAGTTGATAAAATCCAAATTACCTATTTTATCTTTTTTGTCTGTGCTTTTGGTGTCATATACAAGAAAACAGACAAAAACAATACAATGTCATGAAGATTCCCCCCTGCTCTCTTTTATTAATTTTCTAGTTTTAGCTAAAGCATTATATTTAATAGGAAAAAAAAGTGAAGAATTGGGGATGGGGCTCAGTGAAAAAGTGCTTGCCTCGCAAACATGAGGCCCTGGGATCTATCCCTAGGACCACACAAAAAAAGTGAAAATGGCCATCAATTAATTCTGGAAAAATAAATGATGACCTGTCTATATTATAGAAATCTATTTTGGAGTTAAAAAGAAAGAGATAGGTCAATTAATACTGACATGGGAAACAATCAAAACAAACTATTAAACAATAATTCAAATTTTATCTTTTTAACACAAAACAGTTTTTTTTAAAAACCCACCAAAACACACTATTGATTTACTTATTTGTATATAAGAATTTATACACAGACACACATATCCCCATAACATCCAATGACTCAGAAACTGAGAGAATGTGCTCATAGGTGCTTTCCATACAGAGTTTTTTCTACTTTCTGTAAAGAAATCAATGTGAACCAGAGCTTCTTAAAATGCAAAGAATATTGATTAAAATAGTTTCTTCCCAGCTACAAAGATAATACAAATTCTGATACAATATCTAATCTCCAATCCTGTTTAATCCTTCCCATACCCCTGAACTTGTGGAGGTAAAGAGGCAGAGAAAGATTTGTATAAAAGCTACAGAGGTGTAGCAGCCCAGGAGGTTGAGGCAGGAGGATCCCAAGTTCAAAACCAGCCTCAGCAACTTAGTTGAGGCCCTAAGCAACTTAGCAAGACCCTGTCTCAAAATGAAAAATAAAAAAGGCTGGGAATGAAATAAACCACAGAGGTGGCTATATTTTCCCTTGCATGATTATTCTCTAGTAAGTGTATAAGGACTCTAGTTTATATTATGTGCCCTACTGTTTTGAATTTTCTGGATTTGCCCTGAGGAAAGGTTGAAATTTCTTTTCATATTTAGGCAGTTAGTACTATCTTCATATAATGTTGAGAAGGAAGAATACCTGAACCTGTATACTTGGAGCCAACTTTAGCAGGTCAAATACAGTAACGGATAACAGTTTTATGAAACAAAACAAAGAAAGAAAAGATTTCTGAAACTTCAAGTAACAATGCATTTTAGACACCTGGTTTGGTATGACAATTTTAGTAAAGTCCATCAGGGATGCTCCCATAAGATTATAATGAGGTAAATGGAGTGAAAGAATACTATAATACTAAAGAAAACAAGACTGGGTATAAAAATTAATGTCAAATTTAAAATACAAGAAAGAGATCAAATGGGGATTAAATGCTTAGGACAGTTCTTGGCACATATAAATATTTGATAATATTTAAGTATTTCACTGTGTTCTTATCAATGTTGTATTATGGTATATACCTAATCCTACTGAGTCAGTAATTATTTCTACCAACAAAACATGCAAACTATTACCAAATATTCAAGATCCACTGCTTTTAAATATGTGAAATTAAAAAAAATATTCTCATAGATTTCTTTTGGGTAGGTGTTATATATTTTGTTTTACTTGTCACTGTTTTGGAAGTGGGAGCCCATTTTAAGCTAATTCAATTGTTCTTTAAAAAACTAGTCCAGACATCTCTGAAAAGATTCTGACCTTATACGAATAGCTTTAACTTCTTTTTATTTCAGTTTTCTTTTCTGTAAAATGATGTTGTTAATAGTCTTTACTCTATATATGAGGACTAAATTAGTTAATTGATATAAAACACTTAGAACAGTGTCTAGATCACAGTATATTATTTTAATTGGCTAAGTCATTATGATTATCTTCAATATTATTTGTTTTCTGATAATGCAGGATATCTCAGGTACACATTATTTTTTCTTAACTCTAAATTCAGTGCCTGCTACCTTTCAATAATTTATTTTACCATTTATTTGAGAATAGAGTGATAACCCATTGATGAATGCCATTCCTTGATGTTACCTAGGAATGTTCACTGGATTATTATGCCCAAGATTGGTAGCAGTTAGGAGGTCACTGGAGACTAGTCCCACCAGTTCTTTGATATAATGAATCATTTTATTAGGTAAAACATGCACATGATATAAAGTTCAAAAAGATACAAAAGTGTCCCCACCTCTGTCCCTGCCCCATTACCACCTACATTCCCTGCTGAGACCTAACCAATGTGGCCAGTTTTTTGACTGTATGACAGAAATCTTTGAAAGTCATGAGCTTATTTATCTTGATATTTTAAATTACAAGAAAGAGATCAAAACAAAGAGGAGACTCGGTAAAGGAAACTAACTTAAGATCATGTGGGAAAGGGTCTGAGTTTGGGAATAAGAGAATATACTGAGTTGCTATTGGAAGGCTATTTCTCTCACTGACAAAACAGAAAATTAAACGAAAATTTCATGAAATGAAAATGAAAACAGAATTAAACCTCAACAAATAAAGTATTAGAATTAATCCATGCTGTCTGTTCTACATCCCCAGTGGACACTACAGGGTAATCCAGGACCCAGGACTGCAATATTTATTAATCTCTAAAGGATTTGGGAAAGTAACATAGGTTACTATGTTATTTTAGCCACTTATTAGAATGACGATTCTAATATCATGGCTTCCACCACCTACTCCTTGAGCAAATCAAGGACTGATGTTCTTCTTTGCCTTTATTTAGACTGTGATCTATAACTGTAATGCATGTTTCTAGCCCTGCCCTGTCAACCCCATTTTCAATGGCTTGAAAACTCCTACCTATCCTTCAAAATCCAATTTGAATGGCATTGCCAATGGTAGCTTACACAAATGAATTGGTGGGTTCCTTTGCTGTACTCTATTACGTGTTTCTTAATGTGTCTACATACCACTGCTATCCTTAATTATAAACAATTTGAGGGAAAATGCCTGACTCCTCTCTAGTGCCTAACACAGTGCCAAGATGGAGAAAGATGAGAGAAAATGACAAATTTTCATCATCATCATTGCCAATGTATCACCATCCTGAAGGACCAGCCTAAATGTATCTAGTTACTGGGCTAACAGCTTAACAACTTAATAAAAGCATTACATTTATGGAATATGGAAGATATGGGTTTAAATTCCAACTTTACCAATTACCAGCTTTGTGACCTTAAATAAGTCACTTTACTTCTCTGAGCATTAGTTTCCTCATCTATACAAAGATCAATAATTGGATTTTCCTCATGGGGTTTCTATAAGGATGAAATGTAATCATACGGAGCACATAGTGTACAACAAACACTTAAACGGTAGTCTTTACTATTAGGGCAGTGTAATTTTGAGTCCCTGTGAAGATCCTGACTGCTTGGACTCGGCAGTTTTCCCATAATACTCATTCTCCTAGCCACCATACAGCAGAAATGTTGTGTCAAGCCATTTCTGGGCTCTTGAATAGTACCACAGACTAGAAACATGCCAGAGTATGAATTTCTGTCATGGATCCAAGAGAAACTTCCATGAGAAGAGTGGTTCATTGCTCAGGATGAGAATTCGTTTGCTCCCAATTCCTAGGAGACCTCCAGTATAACATTCTATTTGTCATGGCATCAATGAAAACCCAGTGTAGAAATGTGAGTCTGACAAACAAAGTGAGTCCAAGATGGATAAAGTCAACTCTCTCCTTCCCTCTTAACCTGGCTTCTGACCCTAGCTCGGTCACTTGCTGGGTAAGTCACTTCCCTTCCTGGACTTCAGTTTTCCTAGCTGTAAAACAAAGCTATTGGATCAGGTGGTCTCTCCAGGCCTATCAGTTTAGATACTCCAAAGTTCTCTTTTCCTTCCCTTCCTACATGCTCCTCTACCCTTGGCAAACAATAAGTTCTTAAAAGAAAGAGTGGGGACTCACTGACCAAAAAAATAAGAGGATGCACTCTGTACAATAGGAGGTAGCCTGGGCTGGGGATGTGGCTCAAGTGGTAGCACGCTTGCCTGGCATGCGTGCGGCCCGGTATAGATCCTCAACACCACATACAAACAAAAGATGTTGTGTCTGCTGAAAACTAAAAAATAAAGAAAGAAAAAAAAAATAGGAGGTGGCCAGATTTTCAAGTTAAGAAGCAAAGCCCTGGTTTTTGACATTTAAGGCACTAAATGTGGGCCCAGGATTATGGGTGATGCCACTTCCTAAATGGTGAAGAAAGAGTGATACAAAGGGAAGAGACCCTCCCAAAGGAGGTGATAGTTTTAGAAGTCACCATGCCCCTGACAAGTAGCCAGGCCTGGCCCAGGATTTTGGTCAATCCAACTCACTTCATACAGTCCCACGAGAAAAAAAGGAAAAGCCAAGGGAAACATGAAACCTGCCCTTCAGTTGTACAACTTCCCCTCTATGCTATTTAGAGTCCAAGTGATGAGAAAGACTGTCACATCCACTCCCAAATGTCTAGGCAAAACCTTTAGTCCCTGTTATAATTTAGATGTGGTGTCCCCCAGAAACTCATGTATGAGACAATGCAAAAAGGTTTGAAAGGAAAAGCATGAAGTTATAGTCTTAACCTAATTAGTGAATTGACCCATGATGGGATTAACTGAGTGTTGACTGAAGGCAGGTGGGGTGTGGCTGGAGGAGGTGGTTAATTGGGGGCATGGCTATGGGGTATATATTTTGCATCTGGAAAGTAGAGACATCTCTCTCTCTACTTTCTGATCACCATGAGGGCTGCTTTCCTCTGCTACACTCTTCTGTCATGATGCTTAGCCTTACCTTGAGCCCCAAGAAATGGAGTCTGCTGTCTATGGATTGAGACCTCTGAAACCGTTAGCCCTTAAATAAACTTTTCCTCCTCTACAATTGTTTTTGGTCTGGTCCTTTAGTCAAAGCAGCAAAAAAGGTGACTAAAACAGTCCCCATGGACTGGAAGGAACATGTCAAAGTAGGAAATGGAATTAGCATTTGTTGAATCCCTGCTGTTTTCATGTAAGTACATGCAACTCTTAGAGCAACTTCAGAAAAGTAGGGTGGAAATTGCCTGCCCAGCTGTAAAAATGCAAACAGGATTTGTGTTTCAGAAGCTATGGATATCTTATTTTCTCAAGAAAGCCTTGTCAAGAAAATAAGTATCTAAATGTGATTCCTCTGCTGACAGAGACAGGCTCTAAATGTCTATATAGAGCACAATGATAAGGACGAGCTTGAGTAGAATCAACTAAGTGGTAGAGTTCAGAGATAAGTAGCCATGATGCAGATAAGTGAAAGAAAGAAGCTTCTCTTCAGAAACAAAGCAGCAGAGAAAGAGGTTAAGTGATAAATTGAGGCGTTGACAGGGAAGATGGGGGCATAGAAGGTACACAAGGGTTTAGGGAGAAGCGGGACCTTGAAGGAGAAAGAAGATCATAGCTAAATGATGGGGAACTTGGAGGGGACCAGGTGATAAGAAAGAAAAGGAAAGAGTTTGGGGGTTACAGAAGAGGGAAAAAAAGAGGTGACTTGGGCTATAGGAAAAGAAGGAATTCATACACAAAACTGACGGCTCAATAATGGGAAAGAAAAAAATCTAAATGTCAGGCAAAAGAGACAGTGGCTTAGAAGGTAGTTAAAATAAGCAAGGTATTAAGGAATTAAAGGGCTGGATACGGGCTAATGATGAAGGGATTCCTAAATGAAGTGACCAGAAGTACATGAAGGGTAAAATGAACTGTGGGAGCTTGATCTGGGGAGCCTGTTAATTAAGGTACAAATCTAGATTATACCTGGAAGGCATAGAACTATAAACTTTTTTAAACTGTAAACTCTTTTAGAAAAATAAAAGAAGAAAATCTTGAGAATATAGTTTGTTAAGGAGTTACACATGCTGATAAAAGCACCATACATAAAAAGAAAAATCAACAAAGTGAACCCTATTGAAATGTAAACATTTTGCTCTGTGAAAACCCATGTGAAGTTGATGAAAAGGCAAGCCACAGACCTGGGAGAAAATACTTTGAAATGTCATATCTGACAAAATACCAATATCTAAAATATATAAAAATTCTCAATACTTAATAGTAAAAAAACAATCCAGGGCTGGGGTTCTGGCTCAGCAGTAGAGCGCTCACCTCACATGTATGAGACCCTGGGTTCGGTCCTCAGCACCACATAAAAATAAACAAACAAAATAAAGATATTGTGCCCATTTATAAATAATTTTTTTTAAAAAAACCAATCCAGTAGGAAAATAGGAAAAAAGATATGAATAGACTAAATTAGCTTTCCTCTGCTGAGACAAAATACCTGAGAGTATCAATTTAAAGGAGGAAAGATTTATTTTAGCTCATGGTGTCAGAGATTTCAGCCCTTGGGTGGTGGTTCCCATTGCTATGGGCCTGTGATGAGAAGGTCATGGTAGAAGGTTATGGCAAGAAAGTTTCTCACCTCAGCGTAATCAGAAAGCAGAGAAAGAGAATGAGGAAAAGGGAGGCGGCAAATAAACTCTTCAAAGGCATGCCCTTTCCCCAAACCCCAGCCCTGTGACCTTCTTCCTCCAAATAAGCCCCATATATTAATGTTTCCACCACCTCCCATCTGTGCCATCAGCAGGGGACCAAGCCTTTATCACACAGCCTTCAGAGAAGGCATACATTTCTCCAAAGTTGATGTCCAGATGACCAATAAGTGCATGAAAGGATATTCAACACCATCAGACATTAGATAAATTCAAATTAAAATCAAAATGAGATGTCACTATTATAATATATTATATTCTATTATATATAATATATATTATATATTAATATATAATTAAAATATAATATTATTAATTATAATTATAATTATTAATATATAATAATATAGATTCTATTATATAATCTATTATATTCTAACATCTATTATAATGGTTAGAATAAAAAATAGTGACAATATCAAATATTGGTATAAATGCTTAAAACTGGATTACTCATGCAATGAAACATGACACATAATTTGCTGGTGGGAAAGCAAATGGCATACCACCCTGGGAAACAGTTTGGCAATTTCTTACAAAATCAAAATTAAGCATGCAATTATCACACCACTTAGCAAATGTAATCTTAGAAGTTTACTTCTGAAAAATCAAAACTTATGTTCATCCAATAACCTATTCATAAATTTATATAACAGCTTTATTCATGATAGCCCTAAACTGGACATACCCCTAATGTCCTTCAATAGGTGAATGGTTTACTGTAGGACATTAATACCATGGAAAACTGTATAAGGCATAAAATGGAATGGGCTATTGATACATGCAACAACTTAGATAGACATCAAGGGAGTTAGGATGAGTTAAACAAAAAAGCCAGCCTCAAAAGATCATATACTGTATAATTCCCTTTTATGTAACATTCTTACAAAAGCAGAATTTTAGAAATCAAGAGTGGATTAATGTTATACAAGGGTTGGAAGAGATGGTGAGAGACAGGTGAGGATGGCTATAAAAGGGCAACAGAATAAATACTTTTGGTGGTGCAATTGTTCAGAACCTTCACCGAGGTGGAAGATACATGAATCTATGTGTAGGATAAAGCTGAAAAAAACTAAACACATCCAAAAAAGTTAGTAAAACTTGGGAAACTGAATAAGATTGGTGGGTTCTATTAATGTCAGTAACCTGACTGTGACATGGTATTATAGTTTTACAAACTGTTATCATTGGGAAAATTGGGCAAAGATGCTTGGGAATTCTCTATATTATTTCTTACAAATGTATGTGAATCTACAATTATCTCATTTTATATTTTCAACTTAAAGAAAAAGAAAGAAATTATAAGTGATATCATGATCCAAGTAGCAGTGGAACCCATACATGAGGATAAGTTTGAGTAGCCATGTACTTAGTGGGGAGTAGGGTCTGCTAGGAGTGCAGAGCAGGGCTAACAGAATCCAACAGCTAGGTATGAGTTATATCACACCTGGGTAGAGACAAAAAATTTGGACAGCAAGGTGTTAAATGGGAGTCTCTTTGGTGTTCACATCCTCATTGCCCATAGTCCCCAAACGGGCACCTGAGCCACACAGGCGACTGTAGGATTGACTTCAATCAGGCCATAACCAGGGACTATGAAAATATTCCCATAAGACCTATGAATGTGACAGTCTGATCAGACAAGTTAGCAACACTCAGACATGACAACTGAGATGTTCTACATATATTAAAATGGCTTGCCTGTCCTAGAGTACTGAAAGGCTTCTCTTTCTGCCTTTCAGCATGAATCTGAAAATCCAGAAACAAATTATCACAAACTAAGTGGCTTTGAATGAAACAAATTATCTTTTAGTTCTAAAGAAAAGAAATACAAAATGAGTCTAACTTAACTAAAATCAAGGTGTGCTCCTTTAGGAACACTGGGCATACTACCGGTGGCTCTAGGGGAGGATCTGTCTGTCTTTTGCAATTCTTTTCAGATGCCTGAATTCCTTGTTTAACGGCACTTCTTCCATTTTCACAGTCAGCAGAGTAGTACCTTCCAACATCTCTGATTCTTCTGCCTCAGTCTATCACATCTTTCTTTATCTCTGCTGCCCCTCCTTTCCTTTTTAAGGAGCCTTATGATTATGACAGCTGCACCTAGATAATCCTGAATAATCTCACAATCTCAAAATCCTTAAATTTAGTACATATACAATGTTACTTTTGCCATATAAATTAACACATTTACATGTTCCAGAGGTGATGACAAAGATTTCTTTGGGTGTCCATTATTCTTCCTACCACAGAGGTGAAACGAGGCACAGTACTGAGACTTTCTTCAAAGCTGATTGTGATACATGGAAGAAGGGTAAAATGATGAACACCAGGTCCTGGTATGAGCAAAGGAGAGAGAATTTCAAGAGAAGAAGCTGATTTTCACCTTTCCCAGGCTTTCTAGTTTAAAGAATTATGGGCTTTAAATACTCAGCTAGAGCATAGCATATGACAGGTGCTCAATCAATGGCCCTGTATCCTTACTTGGAAGCTCCTCCAAGGCTTCTCTAGTTTATATAATTACTGGGCTTCCAGAGGTCTTCAAGATCTAGCTCAAAAATTATGCCCTCTCTATGAAATTTCCTATGATTCTTCTGTTCTTCCCCACTTAGTAGTCAGATATAACTCATCATCTGGGGTTTTGTAGCACACTATAGACCATATAGACCTATATTTAGGTACTCTAAAATTTTGCTTCTAAATCAACAGGCAATGAAGGGATTTGCTGTGCTGGCTGGGGCGACTGATCTGACTATCACAGGGAAATTTGCAAACCCCACAATGGAAATATGGAGAAATATGTCTGAAATATAGGGGATCCCTTAAGGTATCTCTTGACATTACCATACTCTGTGACTAAGGTCAATGGAAAATTCAATCTAGGCAGGAACACTGATGACACAGACCCTTCAGTAGTGCATGTTTGGGTGACCCTTCCGGGTCAAGAACCATGACTTGGCCAAGGTGCTTGTTGTAGGGAAAGGGAGTACCGTATAGGTAGTGGATGATGGTAGTTAGAAATACCATCTACAACTACATGACCAGTGACAGAGAACTGTATTTGTCATGAGTATCTCCTCAATTTGTTATAAAACATTTGAGTGTGAGTGGGTAGCAAATATCTTTGTGTTCTTCCCCCTCTTATCCCCCTATCATGTAATAGATGATGTACTAACGTTATATCATGGCATTTAAGTATAGTCAACTTTATATCATAGTATATAAGGTATGAGAGATATCAAGGAGAAGAGTAAACATTATCCAAATCTTTGTATGCTCCTCTGGGTAAAGCTTTAATGCATTTTCAATTGTACACAGAACAGTTGAACCATGTTAGGTGGAAGTATGTACACACTTTTGTCTTTATTTGGAGATACGTATGGGTACCAAATTGACAAGGTGTGGACTTGTGAGAGTTAATTTTACGTGTCAACTTAACTGGGTGTATTAGTCAGGGTTCTCTAAAGGAAGAGAATCAGCAGGAAGTATAATTATAAAAAGGGGATTTATTAGGTTGGCTTACATGACCAGAAGCTGGATAGTCCACAATGGCCATCTGCAGGCTGAGAGCTGGAAGAACCAGTAGCTGTGAAATCCAAGAAACTGAAGCCTCAGAACAAGAGGGATCAAGAGTGCTACACTAGTTCAAGACTGAAGGCTTCTGGGGAATCACTGGCAAAGTCCACTTTGGAAGAGTGAAGAAGTGAGAGTCTCATATCCTCAGACAATCGCAGTACCAATCAAGAATTGGTTTAAGAAAAATCGAGCTTTCATCTGCTGCTATTTCCTTGTTCTTCCAACTTTTATTCAATCCAAGCCATCATCCTATTGGACAGTGCTGCCCATGCTTAGTAAGGGTCTCCATTGCAGTTGGCTATCCCATGGGCCAATCATTCCTAGACATACTCTCACTGACACACCCATAAGCCTCTTAATTGTCAGCATCTCTTAACCCAATCAAGTTGACAATTCAAATTAACCATTTCACTGGGCTACAGGTTACCCAGCCACTTGGCCAAAGTTTTTGGATGAGAGTAACATTTTAATCAGTACAGCAGATTGCTCTTCATAATATGGGTGTACCTCAACCAATCAGCTTAAGATCTAAATAGATCTATCCTCCCCAAAACTACAATTCTTCCATCTATTGGCGAGTTCATCTGGAATATTAGCTCATCCTGCCTCACAGCCTACAAATTGGAACATCAGTCCTTCCTGCATGTCCATTCTGCTTATTGGACTTGTCAGTCTCCATAATCACATGATTTAATTTGGTTATGTTTCTCTGGAGAACATTGAATAATACAGATTGGAAAGGAGACACTGATTTCAGGTTGGAGGAATCTATGCCTTTACCCCCTACTAGAACAGGCAGGGGCTGGGTAATATTCCTACCTCTATACTGAGAATTAAGCCACAGGACCTCAAACAAAGTGAACATTTGAGTAGTATTTATCAAGTATATGAGAATCAATTAATTGACTAATCAATCAATCACAAGTATAACCTTTGTCTTCAGAGAGTTCTACATTTAGGCAAGGCCCCATACATGTCTTTAGCCTCAATAAAGAGAAAGTAGAACATGGGTATAATTCTGGAACCTCAATGAATTTCTACTGGCTATGACACTTTAAGTGGCCCTGCTGGTCACAGTGTAGGAAACAGTTCATCAAAAATAGTCCAGCACTATCTAAATAGTTTAGATAGATCTATACAAAATAGCCATTGTCTACCCAAATTTAAATACTATTTGTTTCAGGAGTCATATTAAATGAAAAAGTGTTTTTAATATATATTTATTTGTACATATTTATGGAGTTTACTTTGACAATTTGATACAGGAAATAAATTTTAGAAGTCATGTACTTCGTTTTTGATTTATAAATAAAGTTGTTCCCAAAGAAATTTCAAAGAACAGCAAGAAGGATGACCCAAGGACCTGCTTCAGTCACATTACTGCAGTATCAATACTCATATTCAAAAAGTTCTAAACCAACCTCTTCCTAAATATAACAAGAACAAATGTTCACTGGATACATACCACATAATAGATTATTTGCTTAGATATTCATATATACTAATTAATTTAACCCTCAGAATAGCCCTATGAAGAAGGTATTATTTTTGTCCCTATTTTACTGAATGAGAAAGTGAGACTCATAAAAGTTAACTTGTCCAAGGTCATAGAGGTAATAAATAGCAGATTTAACATTCACATACTGGCTGTCTGGCTCTAGAGGCCCTACCCCTAACCATTATGTTGTTCTACGCCTGTTACTATACATAAGCTACTTTGTGTAAAGAACAAGTACCAAACTTATGCAGAAACTTGGCTTTCTCAATCTTGGATTCCTAAGTGAGGCATATTTTTTTCTATTAGGGAGAAATATAAGGGGGCTAACAATGGCACAATATGGCACACAAAGCCATATTGGAGTCCAAGGCTAAAGGGAAGTTTGGCAATACTGATCTCATTTTATTTAAAATTTTACTATGTTGTTAATGGTGGATTTTCATATTCATTAATTTTGATTTTAAAATATTATATTTAAATACTATTAATCCTGATTCTTGAGTGTTTTTTAGTACCCCCTTAAATTTTGCCCCTAAGTCAAGTGCCTCACTTGACTCTACTTAGTCACAACATAGCCTGAGGGGGAAAGAAGAAGAAAGTCCTAGATCACTTTGTTCTGTCCCACAGTGTTCTTTTTTAAAATATTTATTTATTTGTAGGTAAACACACAGTATCTTTATTTGTTCTTATGTGGTGCTGAGGATCGAACCCAGTGCCTCACATATGTGACGCAAGTACTTTACCACTGAGCTACAGCCCCAGTCCCCATATTGTTCTTGTTATGAAACTGTAGCACTTGCTTGCTGAGCAACCTAGACAATGTTGAGGCCTGGTTCTATAAGAACAACTACAGGGACTTCTTATTTAGCCACCAGAATACACCTTTTGAAAGGACAGAAAGAACCTGTAAGGGTATCCAGTTAAACTTTCTTATAATCAGATTAGTAAACTTGATTTCTTCACACAAAACTAAGCAGATTAAAGTCCTTAGTCCCTCTAAGACTCAAGCAAGGTAGGGAAGAAAATAGTACCCAAATTACCCTGGACCAAGACTATATTCCAGGACTCCTGACTCTCCATTCAGAAATCTTTCTAGACTTTCTGGCAGAAGGGGACTTTGGTTCCCTGTTCCAGCCAAGTTGAAGATGAAAACCCCTATATTTCTGATTCCAGAACCTAATTTCTGAGCTCTATGCTAAGTGGTTGAAAAAGAAAAATATCTCCTTCAGGGAAGGCTCAGGCCTGTGGGAGAGATTTATCTAGTTCTAAAGACATAGTGAGATGCAGAAATGCTGGCAGTTTAACAGTTTTATGACAAATATACTCATAGCCTTGAGATCCCCACCATCTAAGGTCTCCATAATATGTAGCCAAGGATGGGACTGAGCCTCTACTGCTTCTTTCCTCTTAGGAAAAAAAAAGTCATGCATTGTCTTTCAGGTCCCTGGGATAACATCTCTTTGCTATCTAAACAAGGAAATAAAAGCAATCCTCAAAATGAACATTTTTCAACCCAAACATTCTTGAAATTCCCAAAACCTCAGGGCTTAACAAGATAATTACCACACTGGCACTCACTTAAACTTTCCAACTAAGTTAAGATCAAGGATATCAAGTCCAAGAGGACTCCTGACCTTTGAGGATCCTTTGAGATTTTAACAGATATCTACCAACTCATGCTTCCATCTTTCCATTCTCCAAGCCCAGTGTGCTACTTCTTCACATATTTTCCTTCTCTTGGCCTGGAAAAAGACATCCAGTGCTGTCCCTTTAACTTCTACCACCTATTTCAGAACACCTGATCATTGTTCTAAAAACACCTACTCTGGAATTCAGTATCTGGTCTCTTTCTTTGACTTCTCCAAACAGAACTAAGCACTTCTTAGTCCTGGATTGAAGCATTTTTCTTCAAATGTATCTCATTGCTCTAATTCTTCATTGGTTTATGGGTCTCCTCTGATTAGACTGTGAAAACTTTGAGAGCATAGACTTTTAAAATTTTGCATGCAGCATAGATTCTGAAATGGAATCACTGTTTTCTGAATGAATGAATGGATAAGTGAATGAACAAACAAATATTTTGTCTGACTTATAGAAAATTATTTCACTTCCCATAGGTTGCAAGATTCAAAACAGGGATCATTTTGCCTACACAGGTTTTGAAGACAAACTAATTATGGGCGTAATTATAAAGATAAAGAGACGATCTGTGATTGCCAGGGAGTAGAGGGGAATGAACAGGCTACAAAGTGACATGAGGGAATTTGTGGAGGTGATGAAAATGTTCCATATCACAACTGTGTTGGTGATTGCATAACTATACACATTTCTAAAAAATGTATCAAATAGTATACTTAAACTTGGTGAGTTTAGTATATGTAAATTACATGGTAATAAAGCTGTCTCAAAATGGTCTGAATTTCCAAGACAAAAAGAGCTTTGAAATCTAAATCTATCAATGTAATCCAGGTGGCTGTTATAAAAAGAACATGGACCTGAGAGTTCAGACACAATGTTCCAATTCTGGTTCTACCAACAGTTATCTAGGTGATCTTAAATAAGATCTTTTAGTTTTTCTGAGACATCTCTTCTGCCTCACTGAGATAGTAGGTGTGGATGCACTTTGAAAAGTTCATCACTTATTATGATCAGAATATCTACCATGAACAGTCAAATTTCAATGAGATCCAGAGACTTTATTGCCTAAAACTTAGGAACAAGGAAAAATAACTAGATCCTGAATCTCAAGGCTCACACTTGCCAACTCCTATAAACCAATTTCTCCTCATCATCTGATTAATAAACTTCCTTTTGAAAATGTTTTCTTAGAATGGCCTTGGGGAAAAGAGGAGGCTGGCTAATTTTAACTACTGGGAGAAAGTGTGGCTGGCTTTTTGACAGGTGACACGTAAGGACTGCACAAGGGAAAAGAACTGAGGGGAAGCCCAAAACAGCAGCTTTCTTCTTTCAGACTGCTGGAGATCTGAGTGCTGATCTCACCTCCAGAGTGTTCCCATCAAAGCTCCCTGATTTGGTAAGGTGGGGGACTGCCACAGCAGGTTTTCCTGATAAGATCATCAACTGATGCCTACCTGTCAAGGCCAAAGCCAATAAATATGTGTCCCTAAAAAGTTGGCAAATATTAGGAGTGGTAGGGGTAGAATATGGATAGATCCATACGCTTTTAAACCTACTGTAGATACCCTGCCATTTTCCCTAATTGTGCCATGGAATGGGCATCAAGCCACTGGCTTGGGGCCACAAGAAATTATAAACTGCCTCTGATATAAATTTATTTCCTTCCAGCCTCACTTCATTACATGGAAAATGGAAGTAACATAGTATTTCCATGATGGCTGTGATAATTAAAAGACATTATATGTGCAAAAGTACTCTCTTAACTGTAAAGTATACAGACATGAAAAGAGTGGCTCCCTTTCATTCCTAGAACTGTTTATAAGAGATCAGCTTGAAATGACTCTTCCCAGGGGATAGGGATATATTATATAGCTCCTGCTGTCTGAAAAGGCCATCTCCTTTTGCTCTATTTCAACCTTCCCATCTTTCAGAACCCAGCTCAAATTCCACCTTATAAAAAGTCTTGAATATCACATAACTAGATTTTATTTTTTACAATTACCTTGGCTCAATCCCTTGAAAAACTGTTTTGCTTACAATTCTGAATTTTTGGGGATCATGAAAGACAGCACAGATAAAAGCCTTGCCTTTTGATTTAGGATTATACAGTGAGTTCGGTTCCTGGCTATACTACTTACTAGTAAGATGCCCCTCTTTGAGCCTCAGAATTTTCATCTACAAAATAGGGGTGAGATTAATTGACAGCACTGCCATGAGGTCAAATGAAACATTGAATTTGAAATAATTTTTCAAATGCCACAGAGATATGAACTATTATTATTACTAGTATTATTTTTACTTTTTATAGAATTATAGTAATATTATATTACACATAATTACATATGACACATATACTTTTATTATATTAGTAATAACAATATTACTATAGGGCTGATAAGGGCTACAAAACTGTTTCTTAACAGTTATAGTCTTTTTGGTAGCCCCCTAAACCACTGGATATTTTATCTTACTGGAAACACTTCCTTGGATTTTACCTCTAGGGGTCTTACAAAGGTTGGCTTACCTTGGGAAAGAATATTATCACAAATGCCTAATTGCCATCTTTGAACATACAGAAATTTCTAATTAAGAGGAAGCCGATCATTTGTTCTCTGACTGAAAAAAAAAGCCCAGCAGGATGTAGCTCAGTGGTAAAGCTCCCCTGGGTTCAATCCCCAGTACAAAAAAAGCCTAAAATAAAGACATGGCTAAAATGTAAACAGGTGTACAGAAGAGTCTGTTGGTGTCCTTTGTCATGAGAGGAGTGGACCAGCCTAACTCTGGACCAAGTGAATTAAGTGGGAAGGCTAGGAAAAGGGAAACTCAGCAGAGGGAAGATAATGAGAGAAAGAATCCAAAACCATGAAAGATTTCCTGTGGGCCTCACTTTGCAACTCTTAAACTACAACAGAAAAACCAACAAACTTCAATTTCATGACACATATCCCTGGCCAAGATATCTAAATGTGTGCTGTCATGAAACAGGCCTAAACTGCTGTGAATCTATTTCTGAGAGGGCATATTCAAATTGGAGGGCAGTGGTAGTGAAAGTTAAGCCACCAGGCCAGACACCTCTGAAAGCTGCATTCACCGGTATTATTGCTCACCAGGACTTAGCCATAGAAATATAACCTATGTGCCCAAACACATGCTCCCAGATATACTGACTATGCAAAAATAAAGACTCATAGGAAAACAGGCATTCATAGACATCTTCAAGGAAAAACATGCAAGTGAAAAGGTCTACAGAATCAAACACTTACAAAAAGGCAGCACATGTCAAAACACCCAAAGATAAAATCTGACAAAAAGGAGTGTGTGTGTTTATGTATGTATGTATATACATATACATATACATATATAGACATAAAGATACATCGATAGATAGAAGCAGCAGAGGGTAAAGTTAAGAAAGAACACATTGTAGTCATACTGAAAGACACCCACACATGCACCAAAGAAGCATTTAACAGGCATGAAATGTACAAAGACACACAGAGAGGCATATGTGGACAGACAGATATATTCACAGTTATAGCAAGAAAGCTACAAATGTCCATATAGTGCCCAACAGGCACAGGTATAAAGAATCCTGCTAACACTGAAATCCTAAGTGCCAGTTTTTTATGTCTGTATTTATGACAAGGAATACCTATGGATATGTCACCAGTTAGCGCTGAAGATGATCATGAACCTAAAGGATATAATAAAAGCAAACCAAAGTACCCAGGGTTTAAAATGTAACAGTTCCCCCATCTGCTACAGCAAAGGCAGCCAAAGACAACAGAAGCAGCAAGCTGCATGGAAACCACAAAAAAGTCCTTGATTATTATCATGCAAAAATTAATCCCAGGGGAAAAAGTTCAATGTTTCCATCTTTTATATAGCCATAAAATATCTCCAAACCCCATTTATAAATTTCTTCCATTACACATGCTAGAAGCACCAATACATGTAATATGTGCAGAGAAAAGGAAGCTTAGAGGAACTAAGGTACTAAGAAAGGGGTCTTACTTCATTTATTGGCTTGTTTCCTGGTCTCTGCAGCTTCCAGTATCCACCAATTTTCTTGCAGATTTCTAGAGTCTTGGAGCCCTGGTCCAAGTTACCTGTGGTAAGAGAGTGCTCTTTAGACTGAGTCGAGACCCCAGCTCCTTTTGGGGAGCCCTGACTGTTGGTCACTTTTGCCCATCTTTCAGACCCACCAGCATTAGGGCTTAAGGGGGAAGGAAGGTAAGGGTATGCTCATGTAAATTTAGTGATAGAAAGTTAGCTGAAAGTTCTCAATTGAAAACCAGTATCTGAAGTACCCTAGACCTACTTAAATTGCTCTTGGGAAAAGAAAAACCTCAAGCTCTTTGGAATTATAAAGAAAGAATTCCAGTTCTGGACAATTTTCATGTAACCTTGAAGTCTTAGGTTACATGTATAGCCTGGTTAATTAAAGTACACAATAGCTCAAATTTCTTGCCTCTCCCAACACTTCCCCAGAACAACATAAATAGTTTCAAATTTTCATCCGTTTCTGTAGCCCACCCCTTAAGAGGAAATGTGAGCAGTGGATGTGTCCAAAAACCAGGGAGTAGGAGGATAAACCAAGCATATATCTAATCAGATGCAATTAGTAAGTGAAATCTGTGTTCTCAGAGCAGCCAAACAGCACTGCTTCCATTTCCAGTATGAGGATACTGAGGTTCTCAAAAAGGGGTTTGTTATAATTCACTACATAGAAGTATCTACAGAAACCCAATAATAGACCTCAAGTCTCCTGACACCTGGTTCAGTTATCAAACATGATTAAATTGGTACTACTATCATAGAAATATTCAAATAAGTAAACAAACATAAGTTTCTTCTTACCTGCTCAGAAACCAGTGTTTTGCTTAAAAATTCTTCTAATTGTTCCAGGGTTATTCATTCAAATGGTGTTAGGTTCTTCCAGTTGTACCCTACAACTCTCTAGATCAATACCAACCCAGAGCCAACCCTACTGAGAAGGGCAGGGTCTCAGGGAGAAATGATTTGAATGTTACTTCCAAAACAGGATTCTGAGTCAGCCCAGCCTCAAGTGGTTTGAGCAGAGCTCCGCCAATATGTGGGGTGATGTGTGTGGGTATGCTTACAGTAGGACTGTTTCTGATATTCTGGGTTTTTTTTCCAAATACAAGAACCCCTCATTTAATGAGGAAAACAAATCTTGATTCCTAATAGTGGCATCTATAGGTATTTAAAGACAATGCAGAGTACCTGGATAGATAAAAGACATATCCCTACCTCTAATTGTTTTATTGTATTGCCAAAATTATAATTTCAGGCTAGTTGTATAGCACCTCACCTCATAAGGCCTTTCATGTTTGTTAGCCCTTTTAATCCTCACAGCTTTGCTTGTAAGATCCAAATGATTATCCCAAGTTGCATATAAGAATACTGACATTCATATATACACAATGGAATATTACTCAGCAATAAAAGAGAATAAAATCATGGCATTTGCAGGTAAATGGATGGAATTAGAGAAGGTAATGCTAAGTGAAGGAATTAGAGAAGGTAATGCCAATCCCCCAAAAAACAAATACCAAATGTTTTCTTTGATATAAGGAGGCTGATTTGTAGTGGGATAGAGAGCGGAATGGGAGGAATAGACGAACTCTAGATAGGGCAGAGGGGTTGGAGAGGATGGGAGGGGGCATGGGATTATTAATCATGGTGGAATGTGATAACCATTATTATCCAAAGTACAGATATGAAGATACAAATTTGTGTGAATATACTGTGTATACAACCAGAGATATGAAAAATTGTGCTCTGTATAAGAATTGTAATGCATTCTGCTGTCATATATTAAATAAAAATAAATTTTTAAAAAGGATAAAAAAAGAATACTGATGTTCTTTTGGTGAAAGTTTTCCAGGCCTTTTTCTATATATGTAAATACATTTTATTTTTCCCCTCAAAATAAAATTAGGCTTATATTTTAAAAAAGAATACTGATGCTCAAAGAAGTATAATGACTTATTCCAGGTAACACAGGTATTAAGTAGCAGAAGCAAAATTCAAATCTAAGTATATCTCATTTCCAAACTGTTGCTCTTTCCATCACTCTAAGTTGTCAGGAAACAAAATCCACTGACTTTCCAATCTTGATCAATAAATGTCTGTTGAATGTGCAAAAGAGTGAGTAAAATAATGAATGAGAGGGAGAAGCTCATGTAGTAAAATCCAGGTTGAGCTCCATAGTGGTGTATGTATGTATATGGAAAAAAAAATTAGGCACATGATGGACAGTGGAGAAAAGAAGCAACCTGCCATCACTGAGCACTTTTGCATGCTAGGAACTGTGCTGCAGCATTCACACATTCATAAATTCTATTTCATTCAGTGCTCACAACACTCCTGTGAGACAGATGTTATTCAGTATCCCACTCCCCAGATGGGGAAACTGAGGACTAGAGATCTTATGCACGTTTACTAAGGTGGCAGAGCAAAAATTTGACACTGGATCTATCCAAATCCAAAGTTGATCCTCTTTCTATTATAATGGTCTGCTCTGGCAACCTCCAGGTTAGAATCTTAGAGGGAAGTGTTGGTAAGAGTGTATGTGAAGGCAGATGGAAGTGCAGAAATCCAGCAGTAAAAAATGAAATGAAGTTCTTCAGGTCCTGAGCAAGATAGAAGTAAATCAAATACTAATCACGATCTGAATGTGGTCCTCGGATCCTATCACTAGTAGAATCAGAGACAGAAGAGGAACTGGATGACAACCAGCTTCCTAAATGGGGTCCTGATGTCACCCTGTTTCCCAGGGATATTTTTAGACTCAAGTGTCTAGTGGGGACCTTGAGAAGCAGAACTGTAATGTGGGAGCCATTTATATCCCAAAGGTGAGAGTGGCTGCTGAGGTGATGCCAAAACATAAACCAAAGTTGGGGATACATTTTCCCACCCTTGGCCTATAAATAAGCCCAGAGCAGTCACTATGGTAAGGACTATTAACCCTGATGAGCCCTCACCCTAAGGGGCTGTTATTTCTTTCTAACAATTAGGAGGCTTGTGTGGGAGTCTATCTGATGCACTTGGCAGTGGGGGCGGGGAGTTAGCAGCTGCTCAAAAGCCTCTAAATTGCCAGGGGGTGGGTCTGCTTCCTAAGAGAAAAGGAGAGAGGGGAGAAACAATTGTGACCAGTTCCTCTGCCATAGGCCCCCTGACCTGACTTCCTAGGGGATTATAGGAGACTCCTAGGTAGGAGACTTAGAAAATATGGCAGACATCTGCTGCTGACTTAATGGCTTATTTTATATCCACCACCTGCCGTTTCTTCACAGGAGCGGAAAGGGGTAGTAACTACACTGCAGGTGAGTTTGGGTGGAACCAGAGCCTTGACATCCCATATCTCACTCACACACACACACACACACATACATATATACACATACATAAATATATGCATGTATATGTGTATATATACACATACATATATGTATATATGTGTGTATATATATGCATATATATCCACACATGTGTGTATACATATATATATCTTTTTGAGGGGGATACAGGGATTGAATCCAGGTATCCCCCGCACATCCCCAGCCCATTTTTTACAAATATTTTTTTGTTGTTGATAGACCTTTATTTTTTATTTATTTATACGTGGTGCTGAGAATCAAACCCAGTGCCTCACACATGCCAGGCAAGTGCACTACCGCTGAGCCCCAGCCCCAGCTCCCCAAAGCCCTTTTTAAATTTTTTTATTTTGAGGGCTGGGGTTGTGGCTAAGTGGTGGCATGCATGCCTAGCATGCATGGGGCACTGGGTTCGATTCTCAGCACCATATACAAATAAATAAATAAATAAATTCCATCAACAAATAAAAATATTTTTTAAAAAATTTATTTTGAGACACAGTCTCTTGTTGCTTGGGGCTTCATTAAGTTGCTGAGGCTGGTCTGGAACTTGCAATCCTCCTGCCTTCGCCTCCCAAGTCACTGGGATTACAGGTATGCACCACTGGGCCTTGCCAAGTATTTAAGACTCCACACCAAAACTGGAGAAAAATATCATTTGTTCATGCTGGAAATTTAGGATACCAAAGCCCTCAGTCATAACTGACTCTGTGACCTTAGGCAGATCCCTTTACCTTTTGAGACTGTTTCTCCATCTGTAAAGCAAAAGGACCACTCAAACTCTTAGGACCTTTGTAGTTCTGAATGTGATTCCCAAGGGCTTTGAGCTAAAGCGCCACCCAAATGGGGATATTTGCATTTTAAAAGAAGAGCATGAAAGAGCTAACTCTATGCTGGGTTGTGGCTCAGTGGCAGAGTGCTTGCCTTGCACATGTGAGGCCCTGGGTTCAATCCTCAGCACCACATAAAAATAAATAAATAAAATAAAGATATTATGTGCATGTATAACTAGACAGATTTTTTTTTAAAGGCTAATTCTATAACAAGGCATGGCTAAATTATGAACTTCAGATGCTAATGAGAGGGCATAAAAGACATACCAGTGCAAAGCATCATGGGTCTCCTCCAGCCCACTTGGTCCAGCTCCACAGGGATACTCTGTGAGATGGGCAGAGAGTGGCATTTTTCCAAAAGGATTTTGAGTGGTGGAGTCCTTGGTGATGGTTCAGCTGGGGGAAATAAGGCCTGCAAAAAAACAAAAACAACAAAATAGAATTACTTAATAGAAGTGAGGAGCAAGCCAGCACTTGGCTTAAATGTCAGAGCTTCCATTTTGAAATGTCATTTGGTCCAGGCCCCAAATACAAGCAGGGTGAACATGTGCCATTAATAAATGCAAGCAAATACTCAAATACCAAGAGCTTAGAAGATACCAGGGAGTGGAAAAAATGAAAAACGAGCAACTCGTTTAAAGAAAATAACAGTCATTGTTTCTCTTTTCTAGGGCGTGTGTGTGTGTGTGTGTGTGTGTGTGTGTTTGGTTTATATTGAGATACAAGGAGTGAGGGTTCTGCATTTGCAAGACTTTATCATTTACTCATTGTAAGATGGGGGGGGCAAATGATTCATCTCTCTGAGTCTCACTTTCTTCCTTTGCATATAAGGAATAGTCAGATTATGTCCCTTTCAGAGTTGCAGGGATGAGGAAATTAGATAATACAAGTAAAGCACATAATAAAGTACTTTGTTAAAAACAAGTGTGTGTGCATGCACACACAAGAATGACAGAGACAGAGAGACAGAGAAATGCTCCCTTGCAAAAGCACATCTTAGCTAAGATCAAACCCAAGTCCTTCCACTCACCATCAACATAGCCTGCTGTCTTCATCCCAACTCCTTTTATTTTCCAAAATCTTGACCTCCAGGTAAAAAACATGGAAAGGAACCAAGATCTATGGCATCTCTGTGGTGTATCTGATACATATCAGAGACCCTGATAAATCATCCTATTTACCATACTATCTCATTATTCATAACTACTTCACAATGTAGACAGTAGCCCATTTTACAATCAGAAAACCAAGGTCATACAACTAATAAGTGATAAGTCTATCTGACTATAGTACTGCCATACTGTATTTCTAGACAACATGAAAATAACACCTTGGTGCCTACATCCTTCATTCCTCCCCAATGCTCCTAAGTCACTATGGAAACAGTAGAGGTTTCTTCCACCCGTGTCACTTATACATAAGAAGATTGGATATAAGTAGCAGTTAACAGTCTATATGACCCTTGGAAATTAGTTTAGCAATTGGGTCGAGACAAATTCTCAATTCAGTCCATTCTTGCAACAGTCACTAGGTCATACTGAAAACAGAGCTTCAGACAGTAGCTCTGTATGCATCCAATGGCATGGTCTCAGGGTTGATTTTAACCACTCCTCTTAATCCTAACTTATTTACTTTGCCTTCCAGACCCATAAACCATTAGAAAGTTTACAAATCAAAAAATCTAATCTCCCCACAATGAAACAGATGGGAGAAAAAAAACTGAAGCTCAGCAATGAAAGGGACTGGGCCCTTGAATTATTTTTATTATAGGTAGAAGTAAGAGGCTAACTATACAGTAGATTGTCAAACTATGTACTTTTACTGAGGCCCATACTAAATTAAGGAAAAGTTGGACCCATCCAGAATATATAGGAGTTGAAGGAAGGGAGGACAGAGGAAAAAGGCAAGAGTGGCTGGCAATTTGGTTGGCAAACCTAACTATTGTTTCTTTTACAGAGCACATATTGTGCTACCAGCTTAAAAATAGGCAGCAGGTAAGAGACTGAAGAAAGTGAACTTGATAATTCTCACAAAATTCCAGTATGAAGTAAGAGGCTATATAGAACCAGCACTGGCCAAAAGTCTAACTCCTTGTATTCTGCATCTACCACCAATTCATTCTGTATATCCTTAGACAGGCTCAGTCTTTTCATCTGTACAACGGAGACAGTAGCCACTGCCTTAACTACTTCTGAGCATGGATATGAGTATTATTTGTAGGCATAAGCTTAATAAAATGAGATAATGGTGATAAGACCAAAACAACACTGAAAGGGAGAGGAACACTGGGGCTTCAAATGAAATAATAGAATTAAAGGCATATAGTGTTTGATATAATATTCATGTTATAAATAGTATTTGATATACTAAGTATAATATTCTTTATTACCTAGAAAGGAAGCAGAAGGGACTTCTTATCTCCAGTAGAAAAATAAAGGAAACAAAATTACCATAGGTATATATATGACTACACCTATGGTGCAGCACTACATCATGTACAACCAGAGAAATGAAAAGTTGTGCTGCAATTCTGTATAATGAATCAAAATGCATTCTGCTGTCACATACCTAATTAAAATAAATAAATAAATTTAAAAAAATCAAAGTGGTTAAATGATTTATCAAAAGTCACATGTCTGGTAAAGTACAAGATCCAGGACTTACAACTAGGCTTTTTGACTCCAAGTCCAATGTTTTCTTTCTTTGTATGTCATGCCCTATCATCTGTAATATGAGAATAATGATAATAATATTTATAATTATATAAGTTTTACAAATCACTTTATGCACTGGAAAGAATTATGCAAAGTATAAAGTCATGTCTTATCATTCTTCCTCTTCCTCATATAATTTGTATTCTACTAATTCCCACTAAGGTGTTAGCTAATGATAGGCTTAAGTTATAGTCCTTTCCTGTGATATGTGCTTTTAATAGTGAACACAATAGCTAACATTTATTGTACAATGTCTCTTGACCACACACTGTTATAAGTACTCCTGTGTATTTACTCATTTCATCCTTAAAACAAGCCTATAGGGTAGATATTATTATCATCCCATTTCAAAACTAGTCCCTGACTCATAAGGTAGTTGTTTTGATAAAATTGAGTTCGTATATGTAAAATGCTGAGAACAGTGTCTGGGCACAAAACAAACACTGTGTAAATTCTAGCTATAATTAGTGGTATTACTCTCCCCATTTTCTACGTACATAGAGTGAGGCTTGGAGACCCTTAATGAGACCCATTCACAATCTCTGATATCTTTAAAGTGGATGATATTAGAGGAGGTGATGCAAATTGCAACTTATAGACACATAACCCATTAGAACTGGAAATGTGTCCCACCTCCTCTAACATCATTCACCTTAAAGCTGCAGTGATAGAGCTTACCACAGCCAAATCTGGGCCAAAACAGTCAGTTTCAGGAACTTCTAGCTCTGAAAGATTGGATGAGTACACCACAAAAATAAAAACACTCCAAAAGAAGCTAGCCAAAGCCCACTCACTGTTGCTCTGAGTAATGCAGAAGAGCCTGGGCCTTTATCAGGTTTTTTTTTTATAGTTACATTTTCATATAATAATGGAATGCAATGTGTGGGCATTGCTACTTTACAATGTATTGTTTTCATATCCAATATCCCAATTTAGCCTCACTAGAGACCTGAGAGATGCCTGAGGTGAGGATGAGAATTTTCAACTGGCAGAGAAAGCTGCTAAAACCCAGAGGGAAGGTAAGATTTGTGGCAGAGATGAGACTACAATTTTCATATCCTATTTGGCTCCCAGTTTCTGTGTGTCAGAGGAAATCCTTTCCCTTCCCTCAGACTCAGTGTAAATCGTCTGTAAAATGTATATCATCCGTAAAATGAACTGAATGAACCAGATGGTCAACAGGACCCCTGACCTACACCGATGTCCCTCACATTCACAGCTGTTTTGCTCCACTTTTGCAGTTTCACTGGGCTGGTTGTTGTTGTTGTTGTTGTTGGTTTTGTTTTTTCTTTGTACTGGGAACTGAATCCAGGGGTGCTTAACCACTCAGCAACATCCTTAGCCCTTTTCTGTATTTTATTTAGAGACAGGGTCTCACTGAGTTGCTTAATGTGCCTCACTTTTGCTGAGCCTGGCTTTGAACTTGCAATCCTCCTGCCTCAGCCTCCTAAACTGCTAGGATTATAGGCATGCACTACTGGCCTGGGTAGGCTGGTGTTTTAAACACCAAGGAAAGTTAGACAGTATCTCTGTGAAACCAGCAGAGGGCATAGGATGCCTGCAGAGAAGAGCCACTAGGAAACCACTAGGCAAAAAGGAGGTGACCAGTCTCTCACTGAACTTAAAGAGTTAATTACAAGTTTAGATTGCAGGCAAGAATCAGTGAAAAGATCGCCAGGAACTGTCTGATTCAAATTCACATTGTTCTGATGGGGAAACTGAGCTCCAGTGAGAGGAAGAAACTGGACTAAGGTCACAAAGCTGATCATGAGTAGAAATGAAATTAGAACCCAGTGTTACCTGATTTTCAGACACTATTATTTCAACAGTACCAATCAGCTTACTGCTATATGCTACTGTCTTGAATTCTTTTACAATTATTTATAATTTACCAAATTTCAGTAGTAGTAGTAGTAGTAGTAGTAGTGATTGCTACCACTTTGTAAATATCCACAAAGGGCATTGTACATAGTACTAGGCTGCATACTTTACATACACTGTTTTTTTTTTTTTCACAACAGCCCTTTAGGTAGGCAGTATTTAAACCTATTTCACAAATGAGAGGGCAACTCACATCCAATCCTTAGTAATTTTAAAGCCTGTACTTTTAAAGATCCCACAAGGCGTCTGCATCTAGCATATATGGCCCACTAGGAATGTGATTAGTCCATCTGTGACCCTCTTCTAGGTTATAGGTGACCCTGGACATGCAGTGCCCAACTGCAATTGTCAGCTAATGGAGTAACCGGGTATATTTATTTGCTTGCTTGTTTGATTGTTGGTCTTAAAACCACTGCAATAAAAATTACTTCCACAGTATAACTCCAATATTTATGTTTTATAGCTTACCATAACTGAAAAATATAGAAAGAGAATGCTTGTAAGCATATTAATGCCTTTCTCCAAAAAAACAGGACTATTGCTTCTGTCCTGATGGGGTCCAAATGCTCTAAAAGTGGGATGGGAGAGATGATAGAAACAGCTCTACAAAGGTAATCCATTTCACCCTACCATAATGAAGAATTCTAATTAACTATTCTTTAAAAAATAGTTTTGCCCTAAAATAATCTGGAGAAAGGATATCATGTCTCCTTATAAAAACATTCTTAAGGCTCAAAGTCAGATTTCCCTCTAGTGTTTATTCAACATTCCTTCCACAATAATTCTAGCATATTTATTTTTTCGTCCTTGAGTAGGGGTATGCTGAAGAGCTGCCTCTTACTACTCAAATTAAGTCCCCTGGAAACAACAGATAAAATACTTGATTTAAAGTCAAAAATAAGAACCTGGGGCTGGAGATGTAGCTCAGTGGTAGAGTGCATGACTTAGCATGCAGGAGGCTCTGAGTTTTATCACCAGCACATACACACACACAAAAAAATTAAGAACTCAAATTTAAACTCAAATTCTATCACAATCTGCATGACTGTGGATAAGTCACATTGAGCTCCAGTTTCCTCACTGGTAAAATGAGGATAGTCACACCTATTTCACAAGGTTAGTGTAAGAATTAAATGGAAACAATACATGACAGTATCCTGCCAGATACTGGATATGAAGTTCTTCTCAATGAATTATGGGAGAAGAATATAAATGAACTGTCCTTAGTTTATATTCTTCAGGTCAAATAATGTAGGGTGTTGTTACTAGAAAAGTACCTAAAGACACCAAGAGCAGCCTACTGCACTAATAAGGAAACTGAGATCCAGCAAGATGAAAGGATTTATCTCAATATAATATAGACAACAGAGCACAGAGCTAGGACACAAATGCAGATCTTCTGTCACAGCTCAGAGGCTCCCCTGGAGCCCAGTCTCTAGATCTACTTCCTGCAGGAGGGGAAGGGAAGGAAGAAGGTGGACAAAGCCAGGGAAATGTCTCACAACCTAAGAAAAATGGGAGAGCATGACTCCCTTAGACATAATTAAATGACCATGGCCACTTTCCTACTATTCTCAGGGCTTCAGGATCAGTCAAGTTCCCTGCACCTGACTGCTAGGAGCATTCCTTTCAGGACATCTCTGGCTGATGGTGGGATATGGGGTATGAGGTATGAGTTTAGCTGGCTTCTGGGGTCCCAAATATTTCAAATAGTTATTTGGAAAAGCCAGCCTTACCTGAGAATGACAAACTCCAGAGCAGGCCTTGGTGGCTTTGCCTTCTGCATCCCCTGCACCCATTTCCATCTCAAGCTTCTGGGGCTTCCTGGCCTGGCTGGACTCCTCTGGTTCCAAATTTTCCTCCTGCTCTTTCATTTCACTGGGCTTCTCCTCCAACTTCTCCATGACAGCCTCAGTGGTGAACCTCTTGGCATAGGCACCAAATTCAGGGGGCTCTCTGGAACTGTCCTCTTCCTTGAGGAAGCTGACCACCGTCTCTGTGTCTTCATCAAGCTCCTCAGAGGAGGAATGCTCCCTGGTGGAGGTATGGCAGTTGCTGTGGCAGTGGCCTTTCTGCTTCACTGGGTCATCCTGGAACTTGAAGACAGCTGAGGTCATAGAAGAGATGGCAGCATCACAGGGACCTGATAGAGCCTGACCAGGAATCTCCTCACCTTCAATGCTCATCTCAAAAGTGCATGAAGTGTGTGGGGCCTTCCGGTGATGGTGTCGGCACCTTCCCATAGCATTGCCCCACAGGTTGGATTCAGTGGTTTGGCAGGGCAGATCAAGTGGGAAGGAGACTTGGGAGGTAGTGCCTTCCAGGACGAAGCCATCGCTGCAGTAGGGTTCACGGTGGCGGCGGCCCAACTGTGGCTCTTCACGGGAGAATGACCGCCACTTGCGGGCTGCTTCAGCCATATTGTTGAAGAATTTGACAACGACACTGAATGGAGCCATCTTATCTCTGTGCTGGTGTCCAGGGCTCTCCTCATAGATGCCTTCTGTGTCTCCTTCCAAGGTGGAGCCCTCAATGGTGGTCTCAAGCCCCTGGATTCTGGTGTCTTCTACCCAGGCAGAAGGGGCCTCATGACTCCTGGGAGACATGTTTTTCAGGTAGCTTCTGCATTGTCTGTCACTACTGAAGTGCCCAGGAACCTCTTCCTCCTCCCAGAAATCTTCCTCCACTTGGATGCCAAAATCCTCAGAGGCTAGCACCTTCTGGTTTTCCCTCTTGGGTGCTTGCACAAGCCCCTGCACATCTTCAAGGAAAGGCTCCAACCCCTCAATGTGGCCTGCATAGGAATGGCGGAAGGGTTTTAGAGCATCCTCAATATTCCGTATCCTGTAGACACCTGTGGCTTCCTGTGGCTCCTGGACCTTGCTACTCCTAAGGGGAGTATTCTTAGAGGCCCCAGTAGAAGTCTTTGACCTCCTGAATGACTTCATTCGATCCATGAAGGTGACTTTGGATTTTACCTCTGATGGTCTGGAGATGTCTTCCAGCAAAATCATGGACTGAGGTCGCTTTCTCTGGCTGGAAGCTCCTTTTCTGCGACTCACAAAATTCCAGATCTTATTGACTTTTGTTTTCTTCTTGTTCCAACCACTCTCTTCCTTGGGACTCATGTCTCTCTGGATACACTGCTCAGATCCCTCTAGCTCCTCCAGCTTCACCTCCTTAGTCAAGCCTTCTACCTCAGGGGGGTCTGGGAAGACCTGAACCTGGCAGCCATTGGGCACCAGCTCTGAGAAGGAAGCAGTCCGGCAGATGCTGAGAGTCTCCATGGTCACAGCAGGAATGGGCCACCAAGGCACAGGGGGAGGGATGGCCAGTTATTTCCAGCTGAAGGAGAGAGAGGGAGAGGGAGAAGGAGAGGGAGGGGGGGAGAGGGAGGGGGAGGGAGGGGAAGGAAGAGGGAAAAGAAAGAGGGAGTGTGAGGGAAGGAGAAAGAATATTAATGAAGAAAGAGAGAGAGAGTGAGAGAGAGAGAGAAGTGCTAGGTTAGGCAAGGCTAAAAACAGGGTACTTTATAGATTTGTAATGATCAAATACATAGAACACACTTTATCACAACTGGAATGCCAAATCTTGAAGACCTTTACAAAGCAAGAACTCATTATTTTGGACCCACTAGTTTAAGATCTGGATCCAAGATTACAGTTTGTGTGTCAAGGAAAGCTTTGATTGCCATTTAAATACAAAAAAAAATTGAGAAGGGCATAACTTAAAGCTATTATTATCAGACTATGACAACTGAGGAAAATGCATTAAAAAGAAAACTAAAAGAGAGAAGGCTAAAAGGTACCTCAGAAATATGTGTGTTGATTCTCTCAATTTACAGGGAAGCACTTGAGATTCAGAAGACATATGTCTTGCCCAAGCCACAAAACCAAGGGAGCAGCAGGTAGGGATCCAGTCCTTGCTTCCCTCTAGCGTTTACTCCTCCATTCACTCAGGAATCCAGCCTGAGAGAACTCACCTATCAGATTACCTGCTCAAGCAAACATCCTCCAGCTAAATGCTGGATCCCAAAATGAGTCAGACATACACAGTTAGTCATCCAGGTTCACAGGCTACTGGGAGAGACCTGTAGATGTAAACAAACTATTACAATTGAGCCAGTACTATACATGCCCTAAAAGGTGTATGCACAGCAGCAGCAAAAGCTTGGAGGGAATAAAGGAGAAGATAGTGGACTGGGAGGTAATGGAGGTTGGGCAGAAGACCAAAGAGGTGATTATGGCCCCTAAGAATACCTCCCAGAATAGCTGGGACCAGAAATGAGAGCTCTCTTATGATGGATTCTCTCTCTCCATATAGTCAGTGCCCTTTGCCCTTCTGCCCTGCACAGTCTGAAAACAAATTTGCTAAGAAGGAGACCAAGAGGAGAGGGCAGACACATCAAACCATCAAGCTGACAGATGCCTTGACTGCTTCTGCTTTCTTGGTGGTTTTTCTTAGGAACCAGCTCACCAGGCTCAGAGGTGTCTGTTCCTCCTCTGTTCTTCATAGTTAACTTTCACTTGATATTTTTTAAGCCAAAAAGGAAAAGACTGAAACGTACCTCAGAAATCCATTCTGTCATTTTGCAGAAAGGCACTGGGAATCCAGAGAAGACATATTACTTGCCTAAGTCACAGAGCCAAGGGAGCAGTAGGATGATGCATTTTCCCTTGTGTCCTTCCCATATGTATGTGAATAGCCTACAGAGAATGATTCAGAAAATGTTCAAGTTGGAAGAGACCTGAAAGATGAGCTAGTTTGGGAAAATGGGACCAAAAGTAGGCACAGACTTGATCATGATCATACAGCAAGTCAGTGGCAGGCCAAGAAGAGAAGCCTTAGTCCCACTGCCTCCTAGGACAGGCAGAGTCTTTATCTCTGTACTACACTGGCATCCTTATCCATGAGTTCTGTTTCCTCCAAGTAGGCTCAGGATAATAAGATTTTAATATTCATAAGTGCCAGACAGTGCAGTAAGTTCTTTATATTTTTAGTTCTCATATCAGCTCTATGAGGTAGATACTACTACTTCCATTTTAAAGATACTCCAACTGAGACACTAGAAAGCTCAATTGATTTAGTCTACATTTTCCATAGCTGCTAAGTAATGGTGTTGAGATTTGAATGCAGAAGTGTGGATTTAGAGGCCATGCTCTTAAATATACTATACTCCTTTTTTAGAACATGGGTTTATACAGAAGCTGGTCCATATATAAGTCTGCCTGCCTGCCTCATGAATTCTTTTGGTAATAAGATCAGGATGTGTTTCCTAAAATGCATCTGGACACAAAATATCAGTATCAGGGCCTATAGTAGGGCATAGTGAAAGAATGGGTTGGTGGGAGATGATCACCATACCTGATAATCTTCCTATAAAAAGCCTTCCCAAGTTAGGCAAGTTAAATCAGGATTTTATTTTCCCCAGTTGTCCACCCAGCCATAGCCCTTTCCTTTGGAATTTACTCCAAGTGCATTCCAAAGCAAAACAACAACAACAACAAAAAAGAATATACCATGAAAAAATTCAGCCTTGCATCTAAGTACAAATAATTTTAGCAAGAGCTTTGAGGATCCCTTCACTCGCCCCATCCATCATTTGACAGGATGAAACTGAGGCACAGAAAATGCTAATGAAAATCATGGTATCTGGAAAAAAATTTTAAAAAAGATCATATTTACAAAACCACTAAAACATTTAGAAATAAATTGAACCAAAGAGGAGAATGACTGAGAACTATAAAATATCAATGAGAAAAAAGAATCAGACACAAATATATGGAAAAATGCTCCATCTTCATGTATTAGAACATATAATATTTTAACATGTCCATACCACCTGTCTTAGTCTGTTTTCTATTGATATAACAGAACTCTTGAAACTGGGTGATTTATAAAGAAGAAGATTCATTTGGGCTGATGGTCCTAGAGACTAGGAAATTCAAGAACATGGTTCTAGACTCTGCTCATCTTCTGGTAAGAGAAAAAAAAATAGAAGAGAAAGTAGGCATGTGCAGAAGTGATAAAACATGAGGGATGGCCTTGCTGTGTAACAAACCACTCTTGAAAAAAAAGACATTAATCCTTCTTAATGACCTAATCACCTCTTAAAGGCCTCACCTCCCCTCACAGCCAATAATGACAGTCAAACCTCAATATCAGTTTTGAATGGGACAAACCATAATTAACCATAGCATTACCCAAAGCAATCTACAGGTTCAATGCAATTGCCATGAAAAGTCCAATGACATTTTTTCACATAAATAGAAAAAAAATCTTAAAATTCATATGAAACCACAAAAGATTTTGAAGAGTCAAAGCAATCTTGAGCATAACAACAAAATTGGAGGAAATCACATTGTCTGGTGTCAAAATGTACTACATGGCTCTAATAATAAAAACAGCATAGAACTGGCAGAAAGGTAGACTCACAAAGCAGTAAGTGGAAAAGAATAAAAAGCCCAGAAATAAATCAACACACAGTCAACTAATTTCAAAACAAATGTGCCAATAACACAGTGGAGAAAGGATTCTCTTCAACAAATGGTGTTCTGAAAATTAGATATCCACATGTAGAAGATTGAAATTGGACCATTATCTTACCCCATATGCAAAAATCAACTCAAAATTAATTAAAGACTGAAACATAAGCCCTAAAAATACAAAACTACTGAAGAAAACTGGGGAAAATATCATGACTTTGATTTTAGCAAAAGATTTTGGGATATGAACCCAAAAGCAAGGCACCAAAAGCAAAAATAATAGACAAACAAGACTATATCAAGCTGATAATCAACAAAGTGAAGAGGCAAAATATGGAATAAGAAAAAAATATTTGCAAACCGAACATCTGAAATTGGTTACTATATAAAATATGTAAGGAAGAAACTCAATTCAATATCAAGAAAAACAAATAATCCATTTTAAAAAATGAACAAAAGACATTTCTCAAACAAAAGACATATGAATGGCCAACAGATAAAAGAAGAAATTCTCAACAGCTCTAGTCATCATGGAAATCCAATTAAAACCACAATGAGATATCACCTCATAGCTGTTAAGATAACTACTATAAAAATGACAAGCAATGACAAGTGTGGGGGCCTGCACCACTACCACCATTGCTGCTGCTTCTGAATCCACTGCTGCCATCCTGAGATTGCCTGGAGGTCTTCTTTCTGGGTGCTGCTGCCATAGAAAAAAACCACTGCCCCAGATACAACTGAAACAGACACTGCTGCTGAACCCTGGAGATCAACTGGTGATGCTACCCCCACAGTTGCAGCTGCAGCTGCCACTGCAGCCACTGTTACTGCTGACCCACTGCCTGCTGCAACAATCACTGCCAATACAGGTACAACCACAGCTTACAGGACTGCTTCAGGGGAGACTCCAGGTTTGGTTGCACATGGCTGCACCCATTTTGGAACACTAACCAGGGCCTGGGGCCCAGGTGCCAGTGGGTTTACCACCATGAGAGCCTCTGTTTAGTGACACAGCTGGAGCCTGCAGGTCTAGTGTGGGGGTACCTGTGGATTTGGAGGAGCCTGGGGTCTTCCTGCTGAGAGTGCTGGTGGCCCTTGTCTTGCTGTTGCATCTTGGGGTTGCTCCTTTGCATGAGTGTGTCCCTGGTGGTCTCTCTGCAAGTAGGAGTAGCACTGAGATCTTGGGACTATAGCATGGCTGATCCTGAGGTATCTGAAGCCCAGATCGGTGGGATGGAGACTGGGTTTGTGAGGGCTGATCTGGGTTTGGTGATCCAGAGGGACATCAGAGACAGGGCTGAGAAACTGTTGAACACTGACAGAGAGAGATAGTTCAATTTTCCAGAAAGATTTATTTTATTTTATTTCATTTTTTGATTCACTAATCTCTTTATCATATTTGGAACAGGATGATTTTTATGTATCAGTGTGTGGAGGACAATGATATAGGAATGGTGTTTTGCATTTTTGTTGTATTCTTATGCCTTTAATTTTTTCTCTTTGTTCATATTCTTCCTCTTGTCTATTTTCCTGGATTGTCTTTCCAACTTTTCTGCAACCAACAGCCAATCACTGTCAACTCCTCTTGCTCTCTTCCTGTGAAGTTTTACATCTAGCTTCTCTCTTACTCTCTCACGAATCTTGTTTACTACATTACCTATGTTCTCTCGTCCACCATTTGAAATTATAAATCATTTTAACAAATATTATTTTTGTACTATATATAGTTATTGAACTCATAATTTTGGTTTAATGTGAAAAAGCAGTAGACCCCATAGTAGGATCTATTATGTTTAAGGGTAAATATTGTGTACACTGGGTGCTGCTGACATTGGTCTCACCAGTAAAGGCAAAGTGCTGGAAATCTTCAGGGACACCATAGGTCTAATAGGGTAGAATTTATCCTGCCTTAGATCCATACTTTTAGATGGGAAAATACACTAACAATATGGAAAAAAAAAAACAAGAGAATAAAGTGCCCCAAACAAACCAAGATGCTTCAACAACAGAAGCCATTGATAACACAGTAAAACAAGTGTCCAAGGAGGAGTTCAAGTTGTATATAGTTAAACTGATATGTGAAGCAAAGTATAATATAAAGAATAAAATTTAAAAAAAAAAACACACAGGAAGTGAAGGACCACTGCAATAAAGAGTTAGAGAACATGAAAAAAAAGCAGAAATCCTTGAAATGAAGGAATCAGTAAACCAAATTATAAATCCAATAGAAAGCATCACCAACAGACTAGACCACTTGGAAGACAGAACCTCAGATAATGAAGACAAAATATATATTCTTGAAAGTAGAGTTGAACATACAGAGAAGGTGGTAAGAAATCATGAATGGAACATCCAAGAATTATGGGATAATATGAAAAGACCAAATATAAGAGTTATTGGAATAGATGAAGGAGCAGAGATACAAACCAAAGGAATGCAAATTCTTTTCAATGATATAATAGCAGAAAATTTCCCAAACCTAAAGAATGTAATGGAAAATCAGACAGACGAGGCTTCAGGACCCCAAATGTACAAAATTACAGCAGACCCACACCAAGACACATTATAATGAGAATGACTAACAACAGAGAATAAAGATAAAATCTTAAAGGCTTTGAGAGAAAAAAAATCGAATTACTTATAGGGGGAAACCAATTTGGATCTGAACTGATTTCTCAACCCAGACCCTCAAACCTGGAAGGTCGTGGAATAATTTATTTCAAGCTCTGAAAGAAAACTAATGCCAACCAAGAATTTTATCTCCAGCAAAATTAAGTTTCAGAATTTAAAATGAAATTAAAACATTCCATGATCAACAAAAATTAAAAGAATTCACAACTAGAAAGCCTACACTAAAGAATATTCTCATCAAAATATTCCATGAGGACTAGGTGAAAAAGAAGTGAAAACCAGCAAAGAGAGGATCTACACTAAAGGGACATTCAACCAAATGAGAAACTAAGACAAATAAAAAACCAGAAATAAATAAAAATGACTTGGAATACAAATCATATCTCAATAATAACCTAGAATGTTAACAGCCTAAACTTATCAATCAAAAGACGTAGACTGGCAGATTAGATTAAAAAGCTAGTCCCAAAAATATGCTGTCTTCCAGAGACTCACCTCATGGGCAAAGACATCCACAAGCTGAAAGTGAAAGGATGGGAAAAAACATATCACTCATATGGATTCTGTCAATAAGCAGGGGTTTCCATTCTCCTTTCACATAAAGTAGACTTCAAACCAAAGTTAATGAGACAAAGAAGGACATTTCATATTTCTTAAGGAAAGTATATATAAGCAGGACATAACAATTATAAATATTTATGCCCCAAACAATGGAGCACCTATGTACATCAAACAAACCCTTCTCAATTTTAAGAGCCAAATAGATCACAATACAATAATACTGGGTGACTTTAACACACCTCTCTCACTACTAGACAGATCTTCCAAACAAAAACTAAATAAGGAAACTATAGAACTAAATAAATAAATAAACAAACAAACAAACAATAAATAAATAAATAAAACAATAATTTCGATTTAAATTATTGATTTAAGGCATTTAGAATATTTCATATTCTATATATAGAATATTTCATCCATCAACGAGCAAATATATTTTCTTCTCAGCAGCACATGGATCCTTCTCTAAAATAGACCATATCTTATGCCACAAAGCAACTCTTAGTAAACACAAAAAAACAGAGATAATACCTTGCATTCTATCAGACCACATGGAGTGAAATTAGAAATCAATGAAAAAATTAAAAAAAAATAGAAGCTAGTATAACAAATGAAGACTAAATAATATACAATTGAATGATGAATGGGTAATAGAAGAAATCAAGGATGAAATTTTAAAAATTCTTAGAGATAAATGAGAACACTGATACAACATTTCAAAATGTCTGGGACACTATGAAGGCAGTACTAAGAGGAAAGGTAATGAATTGAGTGCATTCATTGAGAGAATTAAAAAGTCAACAAATAAGTGACCTAACATTACATCTCAAAGCCCTAGAAAAAGAAGAACAAATCAACACCAAAAGCAATAGAAGACAGGAAATAATTAAAATCAGAGCTGAAATCAATGAAATCAAAGCAAAACAAACAATTGAAAAAATTGACAAAACAAAAAATTGGTTATTTGAATAAATAAATAAATAAATAAATAAATAAATAAAATAGATAAACCCCTGGCCATGTTAACATATTAACATATTACTAAAATAAAAGATGAAGAAGGAAATATCACAACAGACACATCTGAAATACATATTTTGAAAATTTATACTCTAATAAAATAGAAAATATCAAAGACATCGACAAATTTCTAAAGGTATATGACCTACCCAAATTCAATGAGGTCATACATGATTTAAACAGATCAATTTCAAGTAATGAAATCGAAAATGCCATTAAAAGCTTACCAACCAAGAAAAGCCTATGACCAGATGGATTCTCAGCCGAGTTCTACAAGATATTCAAAGAAAAATTAACCAATACTCCTCAAAGTATTCCATGAAATAGAAAAGGAGGGAACCCTTCCAAACTCATTCTATAATGCTAATATCACCCTGATACCAAAACCAGACAAAGTCACATCAAGAAAATAAAACTTCAGTCCAATATCCCTAATGAGCATAGATGCAAAAATTTTCAATAAAATTCTGGCAAATCACATACAAAAACATATCAAAAAGATAGTGCACCATGATAAAGTGGGGTCCATTCCAGGGATGCAGGGTTGGTTCAATATACGGAAATCAATAAACACAATTCATCATATTAATACACTTAAAAACAAGAATCAGGGGCTGGGATTGTGGCTCAGCGGTAGAGCACTCATCTAGCATAGGCAGGGCCCGGTTCAATCCTCGGCACCACATAAAAAAATAAAGGTATTGTGTTGTGCCCATCTACACCTAAAAAATAAATATTTTAAAAAACAAGAATCATATGATCATCTCAACAAATGCAGAACAAGAATTTGGTAAAATACTGCACACCTTCATGTTCAAAACAAAAGAAAAACTAGGGATAGTAGGAGCCGATCTCAACATTGTAAAAGATATATATGCTAAACCCAAGATGAGCATCATTCTAAATGGAGAAAAATTGAAAGCATTCCAGCTAAAAACTGGAACAAGAAAAGGATATCCTCTTTCACCACTTCTATTCAACACCATCCTTGAAACTCTAGCCAAAGCAATTAGACAAAAGAAAGAAATTAAAGGGATACAAAGAAAAGAACTTAAACTATCACTATTAGCTGTTGGCATGATTCTCTATCCAGAAGATCCAAACAATTCCACCAGAAAACTTCTAGAACTAATGAAGTCAGTAAAGTAGCAGGGTATAAAATCAACAACCATAAATCAAACATATTCCAATACATCGGCAATGAATCCACTGAAAGAGAAATTAGGAAAACTATTCCATTCACAGTAGCCTCAAAAAATAAAATACCTCAGAATCAATCTAACAAAAGAGGTGAAAGATGTCTACAATGAAAACTACAGAACACTAAGGAAAGACATTGAAGAAAACCTCAGAAGATGGAAAGATCTCCCATCCTCCTGGATAGGCAGAATTAATATTGTAAAAATGGCCATACTACCAAAAGTGCTATGTAGATTTGATGGAATTCTTATTAAAATCTCAATGTATTCTTCATAGAAATAGAAAAAGCAATCATGAAATTTATTTGGAAAAATAAGAGACCCATAATAGGTAAAGCAATCCTTAGCAAGAAAAGTGAAGCAGGAGGTATCACAATACCAGAGCTTAAACTATACTACAGAGCTATAGTAACAAAAATGGCATGGGATTGGCACCAAAATAGACTCTTAGACCAATGGTACAGAATAGAAGATACAGGTAAGACAAACCCATATAAATACAGTTATCTCATACTGGACAAGGGGGCCAAAAATATTCACTGTAGAAAGATAGCTTATTCAACTAAATGGTGCTGGCAAACTGGAAATTCATATGTAGCAAAATGAAAATTAACCTCTTTCTCTCACCCTGCACAAAAATCAACTCAAAGTGGATCAAAGACTTAGGCAATAGAACAGAGACTCTGGGCCTAATAGAAGAAAAAGTAGGCCCAAATCTTCACCACATTGGCCTAGGATCTGACTTTCTTAACAAGGCTCCTAAAGCACAAGAAGTAAAATCAAGAATCAATAATGGGATGGATTGAAACATTTAAAAAGCTTCTTCTCAGCAAAGGGGTCAATTAATAACATGAGGAGAGAGCCTATAGATTGGGAGAAAATCTTCACCACATGCACCTCTGATAAAGCATTAATCTCTAGGATATATAAAGAACTCAAAAAATTAACACCAAAAAAGAAAATAACCCAATCAATAAGTGGACTAAGGAACTGAACAGACACAGAAGAAATACAATTGATCAAAAAATATATGAAAAAGTGTCCAACATCTCTAGCAAATATAGAAATGCAAATCAAAACTACTCTTAAGATTTCATCTCATTCCTGTCACAACTGCAATCATCAAAAATACAGGTGAGGATGTGGTGAAAAAGGTACACTCATACATTGCTGGAGGTACTGCAAATTGGTATTTCACTATGGAAAGCAGTATGGAGATTTCTCAGAAAACTGGGAATGGAACTACCATTTGACCCAGCTATTTCACTCCTTGGTTTATACCCAAATGACTTAAAATCAGCGTACTACAGTAATGCAGGCAAGTCAATGTTTATAGCAACTCAATTCACAATCGTTAAAGTATGGAACCAAACTAGGTGTCCTTCAATAGATCAATGGATAAAGAAAATGTGGTATATATACTCAATGGAATATTATTCAGCTTTAAAGAAGAGTGAAATTATGGCATTTGCCAGTAAATGGATGGAGTTGGAAAATATCATGCTAAGTGAAATAAACCAATCCCCAAAAACCAAAGGCCAAATGTTTTCTCTAATATGCAGATGCTAATTCACAATTAGGCAGGGGGCACTAGGAAAGAATAGCATTACCTTAGTTTAGGTAGAAGGAAGTGTTGGGAGGGGAGGGGAGGGGATGTGGGGATAAGAAAGACAGTAGAATGAAACAGACATTATTATTTTATGTATATATGTAACTACATGACCAATATGATTCTGAAACATGTACACTCAGAAAAATGAGAAATTATATCCCATCTATGTATGATATATCAAGGTGTATAAATGTATTTCACTATCATATATAACTAACTAAAACAAATTAAAATAATAATAACAAGTTTTGGCAAGGATGTGGAGAAAGAGGAATCTTGTACACTATTAATGGAAATGTAAATTAGTTGAGCCATTATGGAAAACAATGTGGAACTTCTTCAAAAGTTAAAAATGACTTGGCAATCTCCCTTCTGTGTATATATCCAAAATAAATTAAATCAGTACATGGAAGATATATCTGGACTCCAATATTAATTGCAGCATTATTCACAATATCCAAGATACAAAATCAAGCTAAATGTTTATCAATGGCTAAATGGGTAAAGAAAAATTATTCACACACACTATACACACACAAATCCCTGAATATTATTCACCTTTAAAAAAAAGAAAAAAAATCTTGTCATTTGTGACTATAAGAATGAACCTGGTAGACATTGTGTTAAGTTAAATGAGCCAGGTAGGCACAAAATGATAATTACTTCATGATCTCAGTTATTTGTGGAGTTTTAAAAACTAGAATTCATACAGTAGGATAGTGATTTTTGAGAGGGTGGTTGGAAAAAAAGGTGATAATTGGGAAGAAGTTAGCCAAAGGATACAAAAATATGTGTTAGGGGGAATAATGTCAAGTGATCTACCATTGAATATTTGATAATTGTTAAGAGAGTACTTTTAAATGTTCTTACCACAAAAAAAGGTAAGATTGTGAGGCAATGGGTATGTTAATTAGCTTAATTTAGTCTTTTCACCATGTATACATATATCAAAATATATTGTTACATATATCAAAATATATATATATATATATTAAAATGAAAAAAGCAGGTGCACAATATGAATTTTTGCACCAACCATATAGCTGCAGAGATGGATGGAAACTTAGAAACCACCTAAGTATCTCTCTTGCTGCAACAGGGGTAATTAGAAGATGAACCAGGTCAAGGAATCTCACCCTAGCATACCTTGTTTACCTGCTATCTTTAGTGCTTACCAGGTACTTAGCATATTACTAGCATATTAGTGTTGTTCAGTAATGAAGAAATAATGCAAACCAAGGCCTGCTACCTATTATCAAAAAGTTTTATCAGAATATAGACACACTTATTGATTTACATATTTTCTATGGTTGTTTTGTGCTACAAAAGCAAAATAAATAGCTGCAATAGACAATGCATGTCCTGCAAAAGCCTAAAATCATTCACTGTCTGACCCTTTATAAAAAAAAAATGGTTGTCAATCCTTCTGTGAGTAGTATTTTGCAGGTCAGTCCTCTACTGTTTACCACTTTTATAGCCCTCTAGAGTATATCTATGGCTCCATTTTACAGAGTGGACCAATGATATGTGAGAAGGTCAACTGACTTTTATCACTCAGAACTATTTCACACATGGGTATAATTTTGCAACAGAAACATCTTTCATCAGCCTAACTAAAATTTCCTGGTCACACAGACAGTGAGTAACAGAGCTAGAATAAGAATACTGAACACCTGGTGCCATGTCCAATGTCCACTCTCCCACACCTGTCCTTCCTTAGAAGCCTTAGTAGGATAATAAAAGATATTCTGCTGCTAATACCTACTTGAGTACTACTGCATGATACCAGAATTGTTTGAGTCAGTGGACATTCATTGCTAGGCTCACTGGAATCTGAATGCAATTTTCCTAAATATCAATCAATTACTCTTGCAATCAGCTTTCTGTGGCATGTAGTTATTATAAATATGAGAGGACATGATGCCTGACATAAGAATGATAATGGCTAATATGCCTTCAACATTTACTGTGAACCAAACATTGAGTTATGCACATCCTTAATATGCATCACCTCACTAATCCTCATCACACAGCTAGAAAATGTTCTGATCCCCATTTTAGATGCAGAAAAGAAAGCTTAGAGAGGTGTCTTTCCTGTGGTTATGCTTAGAGCTGGGATTCAATATGGGTGTGTTTGATATCAAAGCCTGTGTTTTTTAACAACCAACCACACAGCTCCTTTTAGGCTAACAATGCCTGGAATATCATACTACTCAGTTAGCAATTTCCAGGATTATGCTTTTTTTCTGTTTTATCAGCAGATACCATTTATTCAATGCTTGCTACATAGCAGGCACTGAATATGCACTTTCTCAGTTGAACTTTCATAACCACATAATTAAGCTGGTACTGTTAGCTCCATTTTACAACCAAGGAAGCTGAGGTGCAGAAAGACTAATAAAATTGCCTAAAGTCACATGGCAAGCACATGCTTGGTTTTAATTTTAATAATGTTCATGGAACCTAGCGAGAGGGCACGAGTGTAACACCATCTTTTATAAAGAAATTCACATTTGGAAGAGACGTGGAAAGACACCTGGATGTTCCTACCCCACCCCGCATTTCCAAAGAGAATGGGCTGTGGGGTCAGTGGTACCTGGGATAATAATGCCTACATTATCCCACATGGTTCTAATACAGGATGACCTACCTTCTAAATTTTTCACCCTCAGTAGAAAGACAAACAAAGCAATTCATTGCATGGGACCGAGCCACCAGAAAATGAAGGCTCCTTGAGATGAAAATACTAATGGACTCATTCCTTGGGACTCACCTCTAATCTCAATTAACTCAGGCCACTGAAGTTTGTTCTAATTTACCAGACAGGAACAACAGTTTACCTGACCATCTGTCCCATACTTTTTAGATTTCACTTTAAGTCTTCAAGATTTCACTTCAAGTATAAGCTCAAGGTTTCTAAACCATCCTTGTCACTTCGCCATTATGATCTTAGGCATACCACTTTCTTTTTCCAAGACTCAATTTCAACATATGTAAAATAGAGAGAATGATGTCTGTTTCATTGGGTTGGTATGAGGAGACAAGATAATATAACATTCAAAAGACCCCAGTATATTCCTTGCATTCAACAGATATCAGGATAGAACAGATATTGGTCCACCTCTCCTAAAGTCACCCAAGTGAAAACTCGAATCGTTTTCAGAAATCACCAAAGCCACTCTGGCTCAGATTCTCTGAGGTGCTTCCATAATGAGTGAATTGAGTTGCTATAAACATTGACTTGCCTGCATTACTGTAGTACGCTGATTTTAAGTCATTTGGGTATAAACCAAGGAGTGAAATAGCTGGGTCAAATGGTAGTTCCATTCCCAGTTTTCTGAGAAATCTCCATACTGCTTTCCATAGTGAAATACCAATTTGCAGTACCTCCAGCAATGTATGAGTGTACCTTTTTCACCACATCCTCACCTGTATTTTTGATGATTGCAGTTGTGACAGGAATGAGATGAAATCTTAAGAGTAGTTTTGATTTGCATTTCTATATTTGCTAGAGATGTTGGACACTTTTTCATATATTTTTTGATCAATTGTATTTCTTCTGTGTCTGTTCAGTTCCTTAGTCCACTTATTGATTGGGTTATTTTCTTTTTTGGTGTTAATTTTTTGAGTTCTTTATATATCCTAGAGATTAATGCTTTATCAGAGGTGCATGTGGTGAAGATTTTCTCCCAATCTATAGGCTCTCTCCTCATGTTATTAATTGACCCCTAAGTAGCTGTCTGTTTGGTGTTGAGGAAAAGAGAAAATTGGAGTATGAAGCCCTGAGAATAAAGCCTGATTTCAGCCTGAAGAATGGTTAAAATCATTGACCAATTTGGGCCACCAAAGAAGATATAGTCAAAGATCTCCATCCCCAGAAATGAAGTAAGGATTAAAAACTCTAGAAACAGGTAGCTAGTATTCCCTTTTTGATTACTTTGCCTGCCTGTAGTCCTTACTAAATGGAGGACTTTTCAATTTTCCTCTCCTATAGTCTCTCTGACACCCAAGACCCAAGTAGATACATACTTAGTCTTTTCCTACCTCAAATCCAGTAGTGGTCTAGAAAGCCACAATAACATGACAAAGCTAGAGCTCATCTAGCCTAATCCTTCATCTAATAAATTGGAAACCTGAGACCCAAAGAGATTAAGTGGCTTAACTACATCCATTCAGAGAGCTGGAAGCACAGAAGTCATCAAGAATGGGCTAACTTGAGTGTAATACATTTTGCTTAAGAAGGCAGGGAAATGAGTGATGCATATTTAGGTATAGTTCCATATAAATAAGAATTAAATGTTCAAAAAGCTTTGGAATTTAATTGGATTTACTTCAGCTATCTGGACAACTCATCTCTAGTGGAATCCTTTTTAGCAGAATGCCTCATTCCCTTAAATTATTGAATGAATTATAATTATTCTGCTTACTTTGGGTTTAATTTGCTCTTGTTTTTCTAGTTTCTCAAAATGTAAGCTAGGGTCATTAATGAGACTCTTTCATTGGTGACATATAATATGAAGGAGCTAGCCAGGTCAACTTCTGGGTACAAAGCATGTTGCTATGCTAATATGATGCCAAATATCATGTCAAACTGGATGTTGTGATGGGTTAAGGGATTTGGGGACTATTTTAGTCAGTTTGAGGGGTCACGGTTTCAGAGGTCTTAGTCTGTAGAAGGCTCCATTCCATGGGGCTTGAGATGAGGCTGAACATCTTGGAGGAAAAGTGTGGCAGAAGGAAACACCTCACATGAGATCAGGAAGCAGAGAGAGACTCCACTGTCAGATACAAATATATACCCCCAAAGCTACATCCCAATTCCCATCTCCTCAAGCCACACACCCTACCACTTCCATTAATCCCATCAGGGGTTAATTCACTGATTAGGCTAAAGCTATAACCCACTCATTTCTCTTCCAAACCTTCTTTCAGGAGACACCACAGCTAAACCATAACAAGAACCAATCATGACAATGAAGGGGCAGTAGCACATAACAGGCTTAATTTAGATAGATCATTGACTGGTTTCATGCTAAGGAAGTTTTCCATAGCACAAGACATTCCATAGGCAATGGTGAGGCGCCACCACGTACATAGGCAGGAGGGTAAGGGAACCCCAAGGGAGAGCAGGACCAAAGAGGGGGCTTGTCTGTCTAGGCCATGTCATATGGTAACAAAATGGGAAATCTCTGGGTCAGAGAACTCCAGAGGCAGGCGGGGACGTGAGGTGTCTCCAGCTATCAGATCTTGGGTGTACTTTTCAGTGTACATAAAAAAAAAATTGTAGGAGTTGGGGTTGTGGCTCAGTGATAGAGTGCTTGCCTAGCACATGTGAGGCACTGGGTTTGATCTTCAGCACCACATAAAAATAAACAAACAAAATAAGATATTTTAAAAAAAAGAAAAAAAACTGTAAATGGCTTTAAATTATGCTTATTTGCATTATTTTTAAAACAATTAGATATGTAAAAATTTGAATTTGGAACAACAGGTGGACAGCTTACAGGTCCCAATATACTTTGAAGAAGTAAAACCATAGCACCAATATATAGGGACCACCTTTAGCCATTTTTATAACACCATGGTTAAACAATCAGTATTAACAATCCTTTGCAGTATTTTCCTCCAATTTCCTCCCAAGGCTCATACTAAAACCAGAACTGAGAAATGAGCTATAAAAAGCTAGTAGGAGAGTTCTGGGATGATTGGATTTATTTGAATGTGGACCAGGTGTAATTCACTCTGGATTTATTCTTTGTTTTTTATACCAGGGATTAAACTCAGGGGTACTCCACCACTTAGCCACATACCCAGCCCTATTTTGTATTTTATTTAGAGACAGAGTCTCACTGACATGCTCAGCACCTTGCTTTTGCTGAGACTATCTTTGAACTTGTGGTCCTTCTGCCTCAGCCTCCTAAACCACTGGGATTACAGGCATGCACGACTGAACCTGGACCCAGACCATTTTTAAATATTTTATTTAGAGACAGGGTCTTGCTGAGTTGCCAAGTTGCCTTGCTAAATTGCTGAGGATGGCTTTGAACTTGGGATCCTCCTGTCTCAGCCTCCAGAGCTGCTGGGATTACAGGCATGCATCACAGGACATGCATATTCTTTAACAGCTTTATTGAGAGTTACCATTAAGTTCTTTTTGAAAAAAAAATACCTTTATTCACTTCATTCATCCAGTTGTGCTGCAATGAGAAAATACTACAGATGGATAATTTTATCAACAACAGCAACTGGAAAAAAAAATCAACAGCAACTGATTTCTTAGAGTTTGGGATGCTGGGAAGTCCAAGATCAAGGCACCAACAGGTCTGATATTTGGTGAGGTTCCAATCACCACTTCCACTAATACACCTTATCACTGCATCCTCCAAAGCATTTGTACACTTTGTCCATACATGGCAGAATCGTGGAAGAGCAAGAAAGACAAATATCTCTGAAGCCTCTTTTGCAAGGGCATTAATTTTTCATGAGGGGAGAGCCCTCATGATGTAATCATTTCCAAAAATCCCAATTTCCCAACAATGTTGCATTAGGGTTTAAGTGTCAACATGAATTCTGAAGGGGATAAGATCATTTAAAACATATCATTGAGAGAGGATTCAAAATGGTGGATTAAAGGAAGACTGCATTCCTAGTTGCTCTGTGGCTCAAGATTCACACATCAGGAATATTGTTTCACAGCAAAGTGGGTGAAAGAAAGATTTCATTTAAAATTCAATATTGGATAGTCAAAGTGTCTTAGAGATTCAGAAGTTTGGATGCATTGAAAAAAGAAGAACAAATGCATCAGAGCCAGGTTAGCTGCAGCAGTAGCAGCAGTGCTGATCCACTACAGAGGTAGGGGGAATAACACACAGAAGAAACACAATGAACATATTCTGTATGAAAAAACCTGACATCAGAAAGGCAGCCTGAACTTAATTGATCCAGAGCTTACCCTGCAAGCTGGTATTTGAAAAGTGCTCTGTATTTCCCAACCAGAAAGTGAAGAGCTGAGGTGGCGGCAATCTTGAAGAGGCTACACTGCAGCTTACTGCTGTGAAACCAGGAGATCATAGCAAACACTGTCATACTGCCCCATCAAGTGCACACCCATATGGCCTATGGTTTACCTAATAGAATATGAGTGAAACAGGCACAGAGAAGATTGTCCCCAGGGGAATTCCATTCAGAAAAATGAAGGTCTGTCCAACTCAGTTTTTCCTTTGAGTCTGGTGACTCACATGACTAACTGAAGTGGGTTAGGAATCTGAACAGGCCAGTAAATCAATATGGTAGGAATTAATAAACATCACTCTATAAAATCATTGAATATAAATGGTCTCAACTCTCTAACTAGAAGACATAGGCTTAAAAAATGAATAGAAAAATAAGACCCAACTATATTTTGTTTGCAAGAGACTTACCTTATGGGCAAAGACAGACAAAAGGTGAAAGACAAAGGCTAGGAATTGATATAACATGTGAGCAGAGCCCAAAAAAAAGCAGGAGTAACTACTCTCACATCTAATAAATGAGATTCAAACCAAAATTAACTAAAAGGGAAAAAGAAAGTCACTTCATACTAGTAAAGGGAAGAATCCAATAAGAAAATATAACAATAATAAATATTTATGCCCCAAACATGTGTGCAACTAATTACATAAAAGAGACATTACCTATATTTAAGCCACAGATAGAACCCAGTACAAAAATACTGGGTAATTTCAACACACCTCCTTCACCATTAGAAGGTCACCTAGATCTAAATTCAGTAAAAACTCTTTGAAGTCCAGGCATGGAGGCACATGCCTGTAATAGGGCTTGGGCTGCTGAGGTAGGAGGATCATGAATTCAAAGCCAGCCTCAGAAACTTAGTGAGGCCATAAGCAACCCAGGGAGACCCTCATTGTAAATAAAATATTTTTAAAAGGTCTGGGGATGTGGCTCAGTGGTTAAGCGTCCCTGGGTTAAAACCTCAATAATAAAAACAAAAACAAAAAAGACTTTTTGAATCTGAGAAGTATTATAAATCAAGTGAATTTAATAAACATGTATAAAATATTTTATTTAACAACAGGTAAATACACTTTTTTTTTCACCAGTTCATTGAACTTTCTCCAAAACAGACACTATAGGCCACAAGGTAACTCTTAGAAAATAATAAAAAAATATATAATTCCTTGCATCTTATCAGATCATAGTGGAATGAAATTAGAAATCAACATGACCAAACCCTATAGAAACTATATAAACACATGGAGATTGACAACATCTTTTTTTATTAATTTTTTTTATATTTTAGTGGTTCTTTTAGTTATACATGACAGTAGAGTCTATTTTGATATAATTCTACAAGCATGGAATATATCTTATTTTAATTAGGACCCCAGTCTTGTGGATGCACACAATGGTGAAATTCACTGTGGTGTATTCATATATGTACATAAGAAAAATTTGTCAGAATCATTCCACTGTCTTTCCTTTTCCTATCCCCCTCTTTTCCCTTAATTCCCCTTTGTCTAATCTACTGAACTTCTATCCCAAACCTTATAGTGGGTTAGATTTCTCATATCAGAGAAAACATTTGACCTTAGTTTTTAATCTTTTTTTTTTTTTTTGGTGGTGCATTGAGATTGAACCCAGGGCCTTGTGCATGTGAGGCAAGCACTCTACCAGCTGAGATATATCCCCAGCCCCTGAACCATAACCTTTTGAATGATAAATAGGTTATAGAAAAAATCAGGCAGGACATTTTCAAAATTCTTAGACTCAAATGACAATAATGATATAAAATAGCAGAACATCTAGAACATTATGAAGGCAGTTCTAAGAATAATTTTATAGCTATGAGTGCCTACATAAGAAATTCAGAAAGATCCAAAGCAAACAAGGCCTTTAAAAAATTCCAATGCCAGTAGAAGGAAGGAAATAAGATCAGAGATGAAATCAATAAACTTGAAAATAAAAATAAATACAGTGTTAGGTAGTAGCTAGCAATGAACAGTGAAATTCATGGAGAGGTCATAAGTGTTCTTTAAATTACTCTAAGGTCTTCTTTGAACTACTTTCAAAGTGGACAAGAAAGGAAATACAGGTAATTAATTTGTAGAAAATAAACAGAAGCAAAGGAGCTAATGGGAAAATATGTCAAAAGTAAGGTTCAATGGGGGGATTAACTCTTGATAGGGTCCATTGAAACTGGTGAGAAGCTAGGAATTATGGCTGTAGGCATCTCCATTTGTCTGGGAAGGAAGATTCCTTTAGTAGTACAGGCACATTAAGATAACTTCTGACCGGCTATTGACCCTAATGCCCACATTAATATGGGGTTGACTTGTAGATGAAGCCCCCCTAAATAGAATGGCCACCTTGACAGTTCCAGAGAGAACCAACTAAGGTCAAACACTCCACCAACCAATGAGAAAGAGGAATTGAACACCTGATTGGCAAAGAGTACAGAACCTGGTCTCCAGTTCTTCTGGTAAACATCAAACAGGAATAAATTTGGAGATAGCATTACCTCCTTTGTTGCTCTCTGCTCAGAGATGGCCTACTCTGTCTCTAGAGAGTACTTTCTGCTTAAGCCTCACTTTGCTTTTACTTTACTTTTACCTCACTTTCACTTATAATAAAGTTCTCTTGCATGGCGTTTAGTGTCTAACTTTAAATTTTCTTTCACGGGAACACAAGAATTAAGGTTTGGAGTTTCAGCTTCCTGCTTTCCTGTGAGCAGAAAGCAGAACAAAATATTTGAAAAACTTGACCTTGAAAGGTGGGAGTAAAACTGGGACTAAGAAATTGCAGTTTTTAAAGACATTACTGTCAGTAAAGAAATGCTAGATGTTGCTGAGAGGCAATAAGAAATATGGCTTGGGGGCATCTCAGGAATTGGCAAGATCAGGCTCAAGGGAGTAAAAGTAAAATTTCCTTTGTGAAGACACTTGTGGTCCACCATGCTTGCACAGGGTGGCCTAGGAAGTTGTTTTACCTTGCCAAGCCACACAGGAACTCAGAGACTGCTGCAGCCAGGATCCCTAGAGGCTTAGTTACTCCTGGAGATGGCAACAGACCTTGGTGCCAACCACATGGTGCTGTTTCTTTCAGGATTGCTGGATGCTGATGTTAGGGGTCATGGAGCCTTCCATGAAGATTTCAAAGGAGTGCCTGGGAAACCAGGCAAAATGTAGCAGGATTGGAATCCCTGCAGGATGCCCCTGATAGGGTGATGCTTGGAGATGAAAGAAGGAAGCCATAACTGCACTGAGACCTTCAATATTAATAAATGCCAGTAATGTTGGATGTCTATTAAGGAAAATTGCAGGAATTCAGTAGAGACAAGCCAACACAGAGGTCATATTGGCTACAACCAGCAAAACCATAGGGGCAGAGCTATGCAAGCCCTTTGGAGAGAACATCACAATGCCATGTGCTCCACATGCAAGACAAAGAACTACAATTCTGTAGATTCCAGTCTTGTTTTGGGTCCATCCCTTCTTTCTATGCCCCTATTTTTCTGAATGGAAATGTTTACTCTGTATTTTTATATGTTGGATATTTGTAAATTGCTTTTGATTTTCCACAGAAGCTCACGATGAGAGAAAGCCTTGAGTCTCATAGGAGACTTTGGACTTGAACTTTGGGCAATGTCTGAACTGTGGAGACTATGGGGACTCTTGAAAATGGATTAAATGTATTTTGCATTGTGAGATGAGCATGAGCTTTTGGGGGTGAGGGGAGTAATATTATGATTTAGATATTATGTATGAGACAATGCACAAACATTAAAAGGGTAAATGATTGGGTTATTAGAGCATTAACCGAATCAATGAATTAAACCCCTAATGGGGGTTAACTGAGTGATAACTGAAGGCAAGTAGGGTGTGGCTGGAGGAGGTAGACACTGGCAGGAATGCCAATTTGGGGCATATATTTTGTATCTAGTGAGTAGAGTCTCACTCTCTGCTTCCTGATCATCATGGGAGCTGCTCCCCTCTGCCACACTCTTCTGCCATGATGTTCTGCTCCACCATGAGGGCCTACAAACTGAGCCACTATCTATGAACTGAAACCTCTCAAACAGTGAGTACTCAAATAAACTTTTCCTCCTCTAAAATTGTTCTTGTCAGGTCTTTCAGTTACAGCAGTGAAAAAGCTGACTAAAACATATTGGCACAAAAAAGACACATACCAATGGTAGAGAATAGAGGACATGAAGCCAAAGCCACACATCTACAGTCATCTGATCTTTGATAAAGTTGCTGAAAAGATATATTGAAGAAAACCCAGGCTGTTTCACAAATGGTGCTGTGAAAACAGGTTATCCATACGTGCAAGAATTAGAATATACCCTTATCTTTTGCCCTAAACAAAAATCAAAAAAATGAAAATGGATCAAAGATATAGAAATCAGACCAGAAACTATTCAACTCCTAGAAGAAAATGTAGGGCCAACACTCCAGCATATAACACAGGCAACAACTTTCTCAATAGAATCCTAAAGCTCAGAAAATAATGCAAAGGTTCAGTAAAGGGTACTGCATCAAACTAAAAAGGTTCTGCACAGCAGAGGAAACAATTAAGAATAAATATATAAAGAATTCAGAAAACTTAACACCAAAAAATGATCCAATTAATAAGTAAACCAAATAGACACTTCTCAGGAGAAATAAAAATGTCCAACAATTATATGAAAACAATGTTCAACATCATTAGAAATTAGGGACATACAAATCAAAACTAAACTGAGATTTTTGTCTCACTCCAATCAGAGTAGCAGCTGTTGAAAATGCAAAAAATAATAAATAATGGAGAAGATATGGAGAAAAAGGACCACTTTCATACTGTTGGCGGGATTGTAAATTAGTATAACCACTATGAAAATCATTATGGAGGTTCTTCAAAATACCAGGCATAAAACCACCATATTACCAAGCTATACTTCCTCATTATTTATGCTAAAGAATTGGGCTGGGGCAGGGGCTCTGCAGTGGAGTACTCACCTGGCATGAGTGAGGCACTGGGTTTGGTCCTTAGCACCATATAAAAATTTTAAAAAAAGGTATTATGTCCACCTATAACTAAAAAAATAAGTGTTTAAAAAAATTACAGTCATCATACTATAGTGGTACATGCATACCCATGTTTATAGTGGCACAATTCACAATAACTAAATTATAGAACCAGCCTAGGTGTTCCTAAAGAATAAAGGGATAAAGAAAATTTGGTATATACACACAATGGAGGTTTAGTCAGCCATAAAGAAAATGAAATTGTCATTTACAGAAAAATGGATGGAACTAGAGACCGTTATATTAAGCAAAATATGCCAGACTCAAAAGGTCAAGGGTCATATGTTATCTCTTGAACATGGAAACTAGAGAAAAAACAGAAAAGAGAACTGAGGGGTTGGGGGAGGGGGTGGTCGCATAAAAACAAAGGAAGAATAGTAGAATGGAGGAAAGGGACCAGAGTGTGGAAGGAGGAGAGAAAGTGGGAAGATGAAGAAGATCTGGAGATGGATGTTATACTCGTGGTTTGTACAACACTGAACAACACACTAGAATGGTGAACATTATGTCTACCCTAACACAGTACAGAAATAAATATTCAGAACCAAGGACTAATGACATGAAGTGATTCGTGGGGCATGACTTCATGACCAAATCACCTATTAAAGGGTCTCCCTCTTCAAATAAATTTCAACTTGGGTTTTGGAGGGGACCTTCCAACCACAGCACACATCTCACCTCTATTTAGGAAACTGTTGTGTGCAGGGGTCTGGGACTTCCCCAAAACACAAAGCTAGGCAAGACCTCTGGGATTAACACGTGAATTACAGTTGTACATAATGTTGGAATTTGTTGTTATATATTAGTACATGCATGAAATATAACAATTTGGCCAATATCCTGCCCCAGAACTTCCCCATTGAACATTAAGTCCCCACTCCTCCTTCCCTAGCCCCTGGCTACCATTTCTGTCTGTCTCTTGAAATATTTATTTTTTAGTTCTCGGCGGACACAACATCTTTGTTGGTATGTGGTGCTGAGGATCGAACCCGGGCCGCACGCATGCCAGGCGAGCGTGCTACCGCTTGAGCCACATCCCCAGCCCCTCTTATTGGTTCTTTTTAGTTGTACATGACAATAGAATTCATTTTGACATTATCATAAAAGCATAGAATATAATTTGTTCAGATTCAGTCTCCAGTACTTCCCCTCCCCCCTCCCCCATCCACCACTCAGTTACAGCAGTGAATTGAGTGGAGAGAACATCACAATGCCATGTGCTCCAGAGGCAAGACACAGAACTACAATTCCACCACTCCCCTCCCTCCACTTCACTGATCCCTCTGTCATCTGCCATATTTTTAAAATTTTAAAATTAGTGTCTTTTGGTTGTATGAAACAGAGATACACTGTGGTTTATTCACACATGCACATAGGAATGTTAGGTTATTCATGGATCCAACAAATATACACAGAACATTTCATCCAATAGCAGCAGAATATTCATGATTCCCAAGCACATACATGTTGAGTTAAGAAAATCTTAACAAATGTAAGAATACTGATATTATATCAAGTATGCTTTCTTACCACAGTGGTGTAAAACTAGCAATAATCAATGGAAGGAATTTTGGAAAATTCACAAATACATGTAAATTAAAAGACATACTTCTAAATAATAAATTGGTCAAAGAATAAATCAAAACTTTAGTAAAATTATCTCAAAACAAACAGAAATGGAAATACAACATATCAAAATTTATGGGATGCTGGAAATACAGTTCTGAGAGGAAAAGTTACAGTAAAATACCTACATTTAAAAAGAAGATAGCTGGGTTTCATGGTTCACATTTGTAATTTCAGCTACTTGGGGGCTGTGGCAGGAAGATCACAAGTTCAAGGCCAGCCTCAGCAATTTTTTAAGACCCTTGGCAACTTGAAAAGAGCCTGTCTCGAATTTTTTTTTTTAATATTTATTTTTCAGTTCTCGGCGGACACAACATCTTTGTTGGTATGTGGTGCTGAGGATCGAACCCGGGTCGCACGCATGCCAGGCGAGCGCGCTACCGCTTGAGCCACATCCCCAGCCCTGTCTCGAAATTTTAAAAAATAAATAGTTAAAAAGGACTGGGGATGTAGCTCAGTGGTAATACCAAAACAGTAAGGAAGAAGAAGGTGGTGGGACTGATCTCAAACAAACAACCTAGCTTTGCACTTCAAAGAACTAGAAAAAGATAACATCAGCAGAAGGAACCAAATAAAAATACAGCAGAAATACATAAGAGACTAGAAAAATAATAGAAAAAATTTTTAAAAAGTAGAAGTTGGTTTTCTGAAAACATCGACAAAATCAATAGTTCTTTAGCTAGAAAACAAAAAAAAGAAAAGGATTTAAATAAATAATATTATAAATGAAAGAGGAAACATTGCATCTGAGACAACAGAAATATAGAATACCATAAAAAAAACACTGTGAAAAATTATAAACCAATAAACTGGGTAATCTGAGTAAATGGATAAATTCCTAGGGTCATATCATCTTCAAAGACTGAATCATAAATAAAGAGAAACTAATAATGAGAAAGATTGAATGAGCAATCAAAAACTCAACAACAACAAAAGCCTAAGACCATATGGTTTCATGTGCAAATTCCACCAAACTTTCAAATAATTAATGAAATTAATTCCAATCTTTCTGAAACTTTTGCAAAAAAATTCAGGAGGTCAGCATTACTCTCAGAACATGCCAGATAAGAATAATTTTTAAAGGAAAGGTAAACATTCCTGATAAACACTTGTTGAGAGCCACCAGCAAACTTCCAGCTGCCAGTAAACTTCCAGCTGCCAGCAAACTTCCAGCTGCCAGCTGATGATTGGCTCACAGCGGCCCCAGCAATCTTCTAGCTGCCAACTGATTGGCTCCTCTGCAGTGATGCTCATTGGGCTGTTTCCCCGGTCCTTTCAGACCATGGAGCTACTCATTGGGGGAATTTTTTGGCTCCACCCACATGACCCAGCCAATGGGCCTCAAAAGCAGGAGGAGTGGGGGAGGTTGAGAGGCTTGTGGGAAGCAGGTGGTGGCAGTTGGGCTCTGAGGGTTTTCCTGAGGAGCTGTATGGTGCGGTGTGTGTGTGTTCTAAAAATAAAGTTCGTTTCTTTTGACAAGTGGCTCCTGAATTGTGCCCAGCCAGACTGCGGCAAATACTGATGTAAAGATTCTCAAGAAAATATCAGCAAAACAAATTCCACAACACATCAAGAAGATCATTCATGATCAATTGGGATTTATCCTTGTGATGTAAGACAGTTCAACATATGCAAAATAACACAGGTGATGCACTACATTAAGAGAATGAAGGATTAAATCATATTATTTTCTCAAGAGTTGGAGAAAAAGCATTTGAAGAATGACAACATCCTTTCATGATAAAAACTGTCAATAGATATGTAAGGAATGTGCCTCAACCTAATAAAGGCCATATAGGACATACCCATAGCTGCCATCATACAAAGTGGTGAAAAGCTGAAAACTTGTCCTTTAATATCAACATCAAGTCAAGGATGCCCACTTTTACCACTTGCATTCAATTATGCAAGAGAAAGATATAAAAGGCACTCAAATTGGAAAGAAAAATGTTAAATTGTCCTGTTTTCAAATTATATAAACTTGTATAGAAAACCCTAAAGACTCCACCAAAAACTGTTATTCAGGGAAGTTGCAGGATAGAAATCAATATATAAAAACCAGTTGTATAAGTACTACTGATGAACTACTAAAAAAAAATAATAGACTAAGAAAATGATCTCATTTACAATATCATGGAAAAATACTTAGAAATAAATTTAACCAAGGAGACCTGAACACCAAAAGCTATAAGAAATCTGTGAAAAAAACTGATTAAAGCACACAAATAATAGAAATATAACCAAAATTCAAGAATAAAAATTTTACTATTGTTAGAATGTCAGTACTACCAAAGTGATCTACAAATTCAATGTATGTACTATCAGAATTCCAATGGCATTTTCTCAATAAATAGAAAAAAAACTTGAAATTGTGAAATCAATTTTCAGAGGAAGAAAAAAGGCTGGAATCACACCACTCCCTAGTTTCAAAATAATTTATAATGTTGCATTAATTAGAACTGCCTGGTACTGGCAAAAAAATATATACCTAATACAATGGAACAGATCATAGAGCCCAGAAATAACACATACATATACGATTAATTAATCATTAACAAGGGCACCAAGAATACACAATGGGGAAAAGAAATTTTCTTCAGTAATCAGTCCAGGGGAAACTGGCTATCAATATACAAAACAATGAAATCACACTTTTCTTATACTCCATATACAAAAATGAGGGCTAAATGGATTAAAGGCCTAAATGTAAGATTTGAAATCTCAAAACTTCTAGAAGGACAACTGTGTCTTCACATGGTCTTGGAAGTAATGTTTTAGATATGACACCAAAAGTACGAAACAAAATCAAAATTTAAAAAGTAGGACAACTTCAAACTAAAAAGACTCTGAACAACAAAGGAATAATTTACCAAATAAAAAGACAACATATGGGAGGAAAAAATACCCAAACCATACATCTAGAAAAGGGTTAATACTCAAAACATATAAGGAATTCAGTCAGCACAATAACAATAAAAATAACCTAATTTTTTAAAAATTGGCAAAGGACCTGAATAAACATTTTTTTCTGAGAACATATACAAATGGTCAACAGATACATATAAAGGTGCACAACATCACTAACCATCAAAGACATTTTAATCTAAACCTCAGTGAATACAGCTCAGTGGTAGAGTACTTGCTTACCACTAGTTCAAGGCCTGTATTCAATAACCAGCACTACAAAAAAATGAATTATTATATTTGGTAGGATGACTATTATCAGAAAAGCAAAGATAAAAAGAGTTGGCAAGGATGTAGAAAAAAAGGAACCCCCATACACTGTTAGTGAGAATGTAAATCAGTACAATCATTATGAAAAACATTATGGAATTATTTTAAAAGTTAAAAATGGAAATGCCATATGGACCAGCAATCTCATTTCCAGTTATATATTCAAAGTGGCCAGGGATGGTGGCACATGCCTACAATCCTAGCCACTCAGGAGGCTGAGGTGGGAAGATCGCAAGTTCAAAGCCAGCCTCAGCAACTCAGTGAGGCCCTAAAGCAACTCAGCGAATGACACTCTGTTTCAAAATAAGATATGAAAATGAGGCTGAGGATGTTGCTCAGTGATTAAGTGCCCCTGTGTTCAATCCCTGGCCAAAAACAAACAAACAAACAAATGAAAATGGGTTCATGAAGAAATAGCTGTAATACTGTGTTCAATGAAACTTTACTCATAATAGCCAAGCTAAGGAAACAAAATTTTCCGTGATGGACGAATGGATAAAGCAATTGTATATTATATTACTCAACCACAAAAAGGAAAAACCTGCCATTTGCAACAATTTGGATAAATCTGAAGGATATTATGCTTAGTGAAATTAGGAAGACACAGAAAGACAAATACTTTCGGATCTCATTTAAATATGGAATCTAATAAAGTGGAACATATAGAAACAGAGAGTAGACCTGTGGTTGCCAGAGTCTGGGAGATGAAGAAGTGGAGAGAACAAAGGGTATGGACTTTCAGTTATAACAGAAACAACCTCTGGGTTTCTAACATACAACATGGGTGGTAATATATTTCATTAAGTTGATTGTGGTAGTCATTACACAATATATATATATATAGGTCAAATCATCATACTGCACACATTGAATACATTGAGCCTTTATTTGAAAATTAAACTATTTATAATTTTTAAAAGTAGTGGGAAAACATTTTTTAATTATTTAAGTCAATGGTTCTTAGTATATTCACAGACATGTGCAACCATCACCACAGAACATTTTCATCATCTCAAAAAGAAACATCAGGCCCTATCTCTGTCATCTCTTTGCCCATTGCCCAGATCCACATCCCAGCTATAAACAACCATTAATATACTGTCTCTATATTTTCCCTCTTCTGTACATTTAATATGGATGGAATCATACAATATGTGGCCTTTTATGACTAACCGTATTCATTTAGCATGATTTCAATGTTCATCCATATTGTAGCATGTATATATTTCATGATTTTTTATGGTTGAAAATATTTCATTGCCTGTATATAACCACAAAATCTTTATTCATAAATTTATGTACACTTTATTTTTGTCCTCCTTCCCACCTCTCCTCTCCACCCTCCCCTTTCCCCCTCTCTCATCCTCCCCCTCCCCCCTCCTCTTTCCTTCTCCCCTCACCTTCCCCCAACAGAAGCATTACAGAGCCATGTACCTAACTTGAGCCTTCAGAAACCACTGGCTTGCTGTACAGCAGAGGGCACTGAATCACCTGTATTTTCTCTGACACTCCTGCTTACAGTCTCTGGCCAGTCATCTTGCCTTGGGGTCAGAAGAGTAAGCTCCTTGCTGGTGAGAAACACTGCCAGGCACAAGAAGAACCCAAGAATGGAAGTGATATTAAAGCTACTCTCTTTCTTATGTCCTCATTTCAAATATAGCCCACAGAGTTCATCTACTGCTGGAGCAATCAGCAATCAAAAAGAACTTGGGAGAGCCATCTACTGTGCCTGCTACTGCTACAGCTATTCCATATACAACAGCTAATAGACACACCAACCACAGGTTGAGGGAAGGCCAAATGCCTCACAGGCTATCACTGAGCATTGGCACAAAAGTCTTCTAGACCAGAAAGTTACTGTATTGGTTTATCACCTGGTGTACAAGTATTGAATGAAAGATCCCAGTACAAAGGCAGATATGCTGAAAAATATAATCCAAATGTTCAAGAATCACTAATCTGAGATACTGAAGCAAGCCTCAGAGCACCTAAAGCTGGCCTTTAATCTTGACATAAAAGAAGTGGATCTGAACAAGAATATCCATGTCCTCATCAATAAATGGGACTAGACTACAATGCAAAAGTGGCCTGCTGATGAAAGGGCAACTGCACCAATGAGGATCAGGTCTTGGCAGTTCTAAATATGATGGGGGTGTATGATGGGAAGAGGCACTTCATCTTTGGGGATCCCAGGAAGCTGATAACCAGAGATTTAGTGAAAGAAAACTTCCTAGATTATTGGCAAGTGGACAACAGTGATCCTTCATGCTATGAATTCCTGTGGGATCCAAGATCCATACTGAAACTAGCAAGATGAAAGTTCTGGAGTTTTTGCTAAGATCCATAATACCATTCCTAATGCCTTCCCAGGCTAGTATGAGGAGGCTTTGAAAGGAAAAAAAAAAAAAAGGAAAAAAGAGCCCAAGCCAGACTTACAGTTAGGGCTCATAATCTGCCATGGCCATTTCATGTTCCAAGGTCACATCCAACAGCTTTTCTTGTTCTAGATGAAGGCTAAGAAAAAATTAATTATGTTTTTGAAGAGGAAAGCTAATATTCTTTTTAGTGGAAGGTGGATAAGGCGTGGTGACAACACAGTGTATAATGTGTATCCTTGTTCTATATGGTAACTTGGTTATTTGTCTAACTCTTGTTCCATTTAATAGAAGGTTTATGCAATTTCAGCATCCAAATTATGAATGATATGATTCATACATTTATTGATTCTTATAAATTGTAAGAGTCTTAATATTTTACAGAAAACATTGAGAGACTTTCCATCTTATTTAGTGATTTCAAACAAGATAACAGAATAGTGGATTATGCATTTCCTTGGAAATATGAAAGGACCCAACAGCAAAATAGACTGAAAAACTAAAGAAAATAAAAGTAAAAGATGATAAATTACTGTATTGTGTTATCACTACTGGTCTGTTCTGTAAAATTAAGAGATTTGTTTAGCTTGGATTTGTTTAGGTTCTTCAAGAATATAGAAGAAATTATATCATAATAAATTATTTTGCACAAACAAAAATACATAGACATTTAAATTGTTTTCACATTTTGGATATTGCAAATAGTGCTGGTCTAAATATTCATGTGGAAATTTCTGTGTGGACATAAGATTTCATTTCTCCTGGGGATATGGCTAGGGATGGGATTATTGGGTCATATTATAACTCTGTGATTAAATGTTTGAGGATTTTCTAGACTGTTACCCAAGTCAGATGCACATTTTAATTTTACACTGTATAAAGATTCTAATTTTTCTGCATGGCAACTCTTGATTCCCACCACTGTACCTGTGGTCTTAATTAGCATTTTACTGATTAATGATGTGAAAAATATTTTTGTGTGCTTGTTGGACATTTTGATATCTTCCTTGGAAAGATTCTTTCCCATTTTAAAGATTCTTTGCCCATTTTAAAAATTATGTTGTCTTTTTTCTTGAGTTGTAAGTGTTCTTTATATATTCTAGATTCCAGTCTCCTATCAGACATGATTTACAAATACTTTGTCTCATTCTGTCTTTTCACATTATTGACAATGCTCTTTGAAGAAAAGTTTTTACTTTGAGAAAGTACAAATTTATCTATTTTTCCTTTTATTTTTCATGTTTTCAGTGTCATATCTAATAATCCATTGCCAAACCCAAGGGCATGAAGGTTTACCCCTATATTTTTTTTCTGCTATTGTTTGAGTATGTTCTCCAAAGTTTATGTGTTAGAAACTTAGTCCCCAATGCAACAGTGTTGAGAAGTGGAACCTTGAAGAAGTAGACTATGTCATGAGGTGTCTCTATCCTCATGAATGGATTAATGTCATCTCCATGTTTTGTTATTCTGAGAGTGGGTTTATTATAAAATGAATTCAGACCCCTTTTGCTCTCTCATTCTATCTTTCCCTTTCCCTTTCCTCCATGGAAGGTGCTTCCACCACAGGGCATGAAGGAACTTGCCATATGTGGATCCCTTCTTGATCTTGGACTTCCCAGAACTATAAGAAATAAATCATTGTACTTTATGAGTTACACAGTTGCAGGTATTTGAGCACAGCACCCCAAAGTGGACTAAGACATCTTTTAAGAGTTTTAGCTTTTCCAGGTAACCTTTGCATTTATTTTTAGTTAATTTTTATAAATGGTGTGAGGCAAAAGTCCAACTTCATTCTTTGGCATATGGCTAACCAGTTGTCCCAGAACTATTTGTTGAAAAGACTATAATTTAATCCATTGTATTGTCTTGGGCTCCTTTTTGAAAATTACTTGAATTATAGGTGTACTATTTCATTCCTGATCACAGATACCATACAGTGATCTATGATGCCAGAAATTTTAGATATAAGTATTCAAAAAAATAAATCGCATGTAATTTTCAATACTTTATTATAAAATAGACTTTGATGATTTTCCCAATTGTAGGTTACTAGGTTAAGCTATAATGTTTGGTAGATTGGGTATATGAAATGCATTTTGACTTGAAGTATTTTCAACTTTCAATGTGTTTATTAGGAGGTAACACCATCAGAAGTTGAAGAGTATCTGTAAATTGATCTTGTATCCTGAAACCCTGGTAAACTTACTTATTAACTTTATTATTTCTTTACTGGTTTATTTAAGATTTTCAATATTAAATATCATATTATCTATTACTGAAGATAGTTTTATTTCATCCTTTCCAATGTGGATGACTTTTATTTTATACTTTTGCCTAATTTCACCAACTAGAAATATAGTGAAATGTACACTAAAAGTGATGAGAATGCCTTTGTCTTGTTCCTGATTTTAGGAAAAATACATCCAGTATTTCTCCATTTAGCATGATGTTAGCTATGTGTTTTTCAGAGATGCATTATACCAGGTTGAGAAAGCACCCCTCCTGACATAGTTTGTTGGTTATTTTTTTTTTTATGAAAGGGAAGGGCACTGTATTTTCTCAGATGACTTTTCTGCATCTATTGAGATGATCATATGAATTTTTTTATTACATGAAAATGATGTATTAAATTAATTGATTTTATGGTGGTAAACCAACGTTGCATTCCAGGGATAAATTCTACTTGGTCAAGTACATAAATCTTTTTGTATATTCTTGAGTTTGATTTGGTAGTTCTTTGTTGAGGATTTTTACATCTATAGTCACAGGAGAAATTGGTCTTTTTTAAATACATCCTTGTCTCATTTTATTATAGTAATACTGACCTCATTAAAAGAGCTAGGAAAAATTCCTTCTTATAATTTTGGGAAGAGTTTATTAAGGTGCATTATTAATTCTTCTTTAACTGTTTATAGAATTCAGTATTGAAGCATCTGGATATTGGCTTTTCTTTGTGAGTAGTTTTTATACTATTCATACAATTTCCTTCCTTATTGTAAATTCAGTAAGCTTAGCTAATTCTTCTTGGATCATTTCCAGCAGTTTGTGTCTGAGAATTTGTCTACTTCATCTTAGTTATTTAATTTGTTGGATTGTAATTGTTCATGATATTTTTGTAACATTTTCATTTGTTTGTTTCTGCAAAGCCAGTAGTGATGTCCCTTCTTTTATTTCTGATTCTAGGTTTTTGAATCTTCTCTTTATAACTTGGTAAATCTAACTAACGATGAGTAAGCTTCATTGATTTTTTTTAAAGAACCAACTTTTGGTTTCACTGATTTTTCTGTCTCACTTTCATTCATCTCAAAACATTTTCTTATTTTCCCTTTGATTTCTTTTTTGTACCATTGTTTATTTAAATGTTTTTAAATGGCACATATCTGTGAATTTCTCATGTGTTTAACAGGCAGCTTATTTTTAATTGATAATGTCCTAAATCACAAATTGCCTTACAAACAACACAGTCAAATTGTTGATACTTTAAAGGAATAGTTTTTAAGATCACTTTTTGGTATTCATCTGACCATGTAGGGCCCCTCCCTCTCAGCTTCTCATCTGTAAGCTCAAATCTCCAGTATTCTTGAGAGGGCCTTCAGTTTTGAACTTCATGTTTCCTTGCAAAATGATGTTAAGTTTTTCTGTAAAGACATCAGTAGCTCTCTGTTTACAGCCTGCTTCGTTTTTTGGCATAGTCACTGAAATGGGGTTCCAGAGCTGGATGTGGGGACACTGGCAAGCTTCTGTCTGAATGATGCCTCCACTCTAATATATTGGCAGCAAATTTAAGTTTTCTCCCTTTGACTCTCCTGATGTGCATCCTCAGCCTCAACAGCTATATCAAGGTGACTTGGGCCAAGACTTCTCAGTATGGGGTGCCTAAGATACAGCTACTAGTGTACATGTGGGAACTGAGAAACAAAAGGAGCCCACGTAACTGTACTACCCTTATTACTCAGCCTTATCAATAGGTAATGAAGAGAAATGCTGCTCATGTGGGGAAGAAAGTCCTCCTACTGGGAGCTGGTAGGAGAGGAAGTCCATGGTTATTGGCTAGAAAAGTGTGGAATAGAGTCTCTGACTCTCTGGGCTTAATGGGAGAAGTGAAGGAGCAATTTTGGTTCACATACCACAGGCACTCATTTGTATTACTATATTTTCATACTTTTTGTCCAAAAGATGTGTTTTCACTTGCTGTTTTCCCTTAGAACTGTTTCCATCCTAGATTTTTTACAACTCACATTTGTGTTACCTAGTGAAATATCTACACAATCTGCCTTGCCTATTTACTTTGCCTACCACACTCTGTTCTCATTTTTAAGAACAGGACATCTGGTGATTCTTCAAGGTTATTAGTTAAAATCAGCTGGGACCAAGGTGGTTGCCCAAATGCCACTATGATATCTCAGACATCATTATCATCTAATCTTCATGCTACATAACATGTCCACCAGTGCCATGTCAGCTTGTAATCAACATAGTAGCAAACAGGAAAGACCATACAAGGAAAGAAAAAGGCAATGCCAGTCTTCCTAGAAAACCACCACCCTTTTCCCAAAAATCTGATGAATATTCCTTCTCCTAATTTTTGCTGCCTTATCTCTATAACTCCACAAGCCCCAGTGGGTCAAGAAGTTGATCTTTGAGCCAGAACTCACTTTTTCCATTATATAACCATTGAATAAAACTTACACAGTAGACACTCTACTTCCTTTCCAATATTGGCTTTGGGAACCCAAAGAGTAAAAGGACCCTCTTTTGAGAGTCTATACCTCATAAGAGAAGTGAGCATTTTGTTGGTAACACTTTTTGTTTGTTTGGGGGGATGCTAAAGATGCAACCCTGGGCCTCACATATGTTGAGAGCCACAGCCCAAGCGGCCCCAGCAAACTTCCAGCTGATTGGCTCATCTCGGCCCCAGCAAGCTTCCAGCTGATTGGCTCCTCTGTGGTGACGCTCATTGGGCTGTTTCCCCACCCTTTCAGACCAAGGAGCTGCTCATTGGGGGACTTTTTTGGCTCCGCCCACGTGACCCAGCCAATTGGCCTAAAGAGCAGGAGGAGTTCCGGTTGAGAGGCTCACTGGAAGAGCAGGTGGTGGCAGTTGGGCTCTGAGGGAATTCCTGGAGAGCTCCCATGGTACAGCCTGCCTTCTAAAAAAAAAAGTTCATTCCTGCTTGACAAGTGGCTCGTGAATTGTGCCCAGCCAGACTGTGGCACACATATGCCCAGCAAGTGTTCTAGTGTTGAGCTACATACCCAGCCCACACTTTGTTGTTTTGCTCTATTGATTAACTCCTATTCTTTTCCATAATCAAGATGGTGTTAAGGGCAGCAGTGTCTGGTATAGATTTCACTAACATATAATCAGCACCTAGCAGGTGATTTTCAAAAATATATATGTGGCAACATTTTGAAGATGTCCAAAAATGGTTGATGTTCTGGAAATACTAACATAGGGGAAAGCATAAGGACATTGAAAGTAAATATACTTTCATTCATTCATTTAACAAATATGTATTGAGTCCCTAGTAGAGGCCAACCACTGGTCAAAAATATGGAGGCATAACAGTAAAGAAAACAAACAAAAACGTTCCTAGCCTTATGGCAATTCTATCACATTTAACACATGAAACTGTCAATATTTGACTATTGTGGACCTGCAACAACAGCAATTTCATATGGTTCAACCTAGTAGTAATGGAGAAAACCTCAGATTCATCACTTGGTAGCTATCTGACTCCAGGTAAGTCACTATACTTCTTTGAGCTTCAATTTTACCATGTGGAAAATTAAGATAATGAATTTTTCAGGGATGATAATTCTATAAGATTTACAGTAGGGTGGCTGGGGATGTGGCTCAAGTGGTAGTGCACTCTCCTGGTATGTGTGCGGCCCGGGTTCGATCTTCAGCACCACGTACAAACAAAGATGTTGTGTCCACCAAAAACTAAAAAATAAATATTAAAAATTCTCTCTCTCTCTCTCTCTCTCTCTCTCTCTCTCTTGATCTCTTTAAAAAAAAGATGTATAGTAGGGAAGGTGTCTATCACAGTGCTTGGAACACAGTAGGCACTTGATATACATGAGTTTTCTTACTTCTGAACAACCTCTGCTAGAAACATTGGTGGGGTTTATTATTTCTAAAGACAGAAGGGTAGGCAAGACATAGGAAAAGTATGCCACACTTCTCTTACAGCTGGGATAGCAAAAGATTAACGGGGAAAAGAGAGAGAGCAGGATAGGAGCCAAATTTCTGGGGCATGAAGGAGAAAAAGGCACAGAAAGATTCTGTGGAACAAAGAGGAAAGAGACTAAAGGTTAATAGAGAAAACAAGCTCACTGCCACACATAGCTTCCATTTGAGCCTAATGGAACTTGGGGAATAATCTGAACAAAATTTAGACTGTAGGTTACAAAGATTCACTTATCCAGTTTCACTAGAAATTCTGGAGAATGGGCAACAACAGTACAGAATGAGGATTTGAGGAAAAACAAGAAATAAATTTACCATTGACAAATAGCCTTTAACTACACCATGCAGGACAAAATTAAATGCTGAGGAAAATTGAATTTCTTCACAGTGAAGATTATTTAATTATAGATTGGGAGACTAATCTAGAACAGATGCCAGCAAACTACCATGTATGAGCCAAATTCAATTTATAACTTTCTTTTGAAAGGCCACATAGAATGAGTTGTAATTTTTTTAGTTTTAGGTGGACACAATATCTTTATTTTATTTTTATGTAGTGCTGAGGATCAAACCCAGTGCCTCATGCATGCTAGGCAAGCGCTCTACCACTGAGCTACAACCCCAGCCTGAGTTGTAATTTTTAATAGATTGTAAAATAAAAGAATTTGTGATAATGTGATGAAAACTGGAAGTGACCTACAAACCCTAAAATATTTATATGCTGCCCTTTTATAGAAAAAAAGTGCCAACCCCTGTTTCACATCCTTAGTTACCTCATATAAAATTTGGATAGTAGGAGAAAGAATTTGAAAGTCACAGAGGAGGGATGGAAGAATATAGGAAGGTGTTGAACAGGAAATTACTGTTTGGTATACTATATTTTGAGGCTATGTTTTGGACCAGGCTGTCTTTGGGAGAGTTAGAAGGACTGGGGTTAGAAGTGCAGAAGGACATTGTGGTAAAGGGAACAAAGAGGACGCAGAAAGAATAGATGCAAACAGTTCACATTAGCCCCATTCCATGGGCAAAGTCTCAATGAGGATAAGCAAAAGGAAGGGAAACAAAAAGATGTCAGACTTTTGCCATTCAGCCCATGGTGTTGCTCTTAGTAGAGATGCTGAGAGGAAACAGATGTTCAGCTTAGAGAATAAGGCATAAAAAACTACCCATTCATTTGTGTACATATTAATTAGCTGGACTGAAGTCAGTGAAACAAAAAGGGACTTGGCCTCTTTCTCAGGGTGTGTGTGTGTGTGTGTGTGTGTGTGTGTGTGTGTGTGTGTCTGTGGGGGGGTGGCAGGGGGGGCTTGGCATGCTGAGCAAGTATTTTAGAGCCACACTTGCTCTGAAAAGGCCAATTTTGGGTCACTTCAGAAGGCATCCATCATCATCTTTCCTTTCCAGATTTGGAATTTTTCTTTAACAAGAAATCCTCTATTCTCTATTCCCTCATGTTGGAGAGCTCACTGATTCAAACAGCCCTCTATGGCCAACCTAGGCTAAGATCTTTTTGTTTGTAAATTGATATCTGTTTTCCTATCTTCTGATGCTTATATTATTCTTAGTAATAACATATAGTTGGTCAATTCTTTCACCCATAAGATGAATGTGTGATAAGTTTAAGAAAAGAAGTTAGATTTGGGATCAGGAAAACTGGTCTGCAATCCTGGCTCTTGAGCAATAACCTATCCTGCTGAACTTTATTTACCTCATCTGGAAATAATTTAAAATAATGACTTTCCTATGCACCACCAAGCTTAATTTGTACAGATGAAGTAACTATAATCAGAACAACACATAATGATTTTGACAGAAATAATTCACAAATTATTAAGAAGTCCATAATTATGAACTACTTGACCATTGCTAATTCTGCACATGTAGACAAATATGGGTTCTGTAGACTCTTAGGTTGTGTTGCCATGGCCATAGATAGATGTCCCCCTTCTTTTCTTACAGGTGGCTAAGTAAATTCAGGAAATTGGAGGCACAGAGGTCATAGGGTAGGGGTAGGAGGGAGAGAGGAATTCATTTTATAGAGAACCAAGGGAAAAAGTAAATCCTACCATATAATTATCACCACTATGGAACCCTGCTCATGCTCTGCTTGGGCTCTTTTAGAAACAAGAGACTGGTGTCTCTTAACAGGTTACTTTTAGCCAGTAGTGGTGGGGCATACCTGTAATCCCAGCAGCTCAGGAGGCTGAGACAGGAGGATCATGAGTTCAAAGCCAGCCTCAGCAAAAGTGAGGTGCTAAGCCACTCAGTGAGACCCTGTCTCTAAATAAAATACAAAATAGAGCTGGGGATGTGGCTCAGTGGTTGAGAGCCCTTGAGTTCAATCTCTGATATTAAAAAAAAGGTTACATTTGTGGCTACATCTAATCATTTCACAAATTATTTATTCTGTTGAATGGTCATTGTCCTCCCTATAACGTTGTAACCCTTTGACCTTGGTTCTGTTCTTGGAGTAATTTCAACGATCCAATAGACATTTCTGTAGGGGTCTGTACAAGGGAGAATAAGCAGATACCCCAGATACTGAAAAAGTGCATTTTTTAACTGTTTGCACTAAGACAAGCACATGAAACAATGATTATAATACAAAAAGACAAGAATAAAAACTCCCCATCCATGAGTTATTAAGCAGTGTAACAGGCAATTGGAAGAGACTATATAATGTTTCTCTCCACCAAGCTTTAAAACCAAAAGAGATTTGTCTGGGAGAAGTTAAGGGAAGGCCTGCATGGAAGCAGAGGAATAGGTGAAATCACCTGAGAGAAATCTTCCTACCCAGCATTGCATGGTCACAGATATCTAAGCCAAAGGGGAGACCTGGCCTAATCTTGCTTCTCCTGGTCTCAAGGAGAATGAGATTTGGGAAGTCAGACTTGCTCCTTTTCATGACAACTCCCAGAACAGGACTAATTTTATAGGCTTACACTTACCCCTGAGGCCTGGGTAAAGCTCACCAGTGCCCTCTATTACAATATACTCCAACTTCCAATTTCTCTCCATCATTAGTCAGACCTTACCATCCAAAAAGACTAGTTCAAGTTCTCTTTCCTCCAGCAAACCCCTTCTGTGTCATCTACTCCCTAGGGTCTTCCCCCTCCTCCACAGTACCAGCTGGAAACACAGTACCAAATGCCCAGACCTCTTGATTTGTCCTATACTTAAACTCAAGGGTCCAGAAGGCAGCCACAAAGGCAATCTAGTTCCATGCCTTACCACAGAGGCTTTAAAATTTGATTTATTATAAATCATAAGTAATACATTTTATAAGCCAACCTATTAGGCTGAATCATATGAAATTTCTATTTTAGTAGTTCAAAACCAATTGAATACTAGTGATTTCATTTTAGATCAACCTAATTGAAAACCCAAATACAAGCTTCAGGAACCAGTACTTCCTCTTACCACACATGAGTTTGTCTATTTTATTCAGTTATTTTCAATGTTTTGAAATGTTATTCACAACCCACTAAAATGATTTCATGAGCCATAAATGGGTTGCAACCTGGAGTTTGAAAACCACTGCATTAACCCCTAACTGTGTTCCTTCTGTGATGATAATATAGATGCCATCTGCATTTTTCTGGCCTCCCAGAATCTGAACTCAATTCCCATGTTTAGACAATATTCCTCTTGATAAGAATTGATAGGAGGTAGAGCCCAACTACCACCAGAAAAATTGAAAATACCAAATTCTTCTACCTTGCTCTTGGATAGGCAGAATTGATATTATCAAAATGACCATACTACCAAAAGCACTATACAGATTTAATGCAATTCCAATCAATATCCCAATGGCATTCCTCATAGAAATAGAAAAAGCAATCATGAAATTCATCTGGAAAAATAAGAGACCCAGAATAGCTAAAGCAATCCTTAGCAGGAAGAGTGAAGCAGGTGGCATCATTATATCAGACCTTAAACTATACTACAGAGCAATAGTAACAAAAACAGCACGGTATTGGCACCAAAACAGACTGGTAGACCAATGGTACAGAATAGAGGACACAGAAATTAACCCACAAAATTACAATTATATTAGACAAATGAGCCAAAACATGCACTAGAGAAAAGATAGCATCATCAACAAATGGTGCTGGGAAAACTAGAAATCCATATGCAACAAAACGAAATTAAACCCCTATCTCTCACGATGCACAAAAATTAAGGACCTAGGAATTAAACCAGATCAAGGACCTAGGAATTAAACCAGAGACTCTGCATCTAATAGAAGAAAAAGTAGGCCCTAGTCTTCATCATGTGGGATTAGGCCCCAACTTCCTTAATAAGACTCCTATAGCTCAAGAATTAAAACCAAGAATCAATAAATGGGATGGAATCAAACTAAAAAAATTTTTCTCAGCAAAAGAAACAATCTGTGAGATGAACAGAGAGCCTACATCCTGGGAACAAATCTTTACCCCTCACACATCAGATAGAGCACTAATATCTAAAGTATATAAAGAACTCAAAAAGCTAAGCACTAAAAAAAAACAAAAAAACAGATAACCCAATCAACAAATGAACCAAGGTCCTGAACAGACACTTCTCAGAAAAGGATATACAATCAATCAACAAATATATGAAAAAAGCTCATCATCTCTAGCAATCAGAGAACTGCAAATCAAAACTACTCAGATATCATCTCACTCCAGTCAGAATGGCAGCTATTATGAAGTGTTGGCGAAGATGTGGGGAAAATGGTACACTCATACATTGCTGGTAAGAACTGCAAATTGGTGCAGCCAATATGGAAAGCAGTATGGAGATTCTTTGGAAATCTGGGAATGGAACCACCATTTGACCCAGCTATCCCTCTCCTTGGTCTATACCCAAAGGACTTAAAAACAGCACACTACAGGGACACAGCCACATCAATGTTTATAGCAGCACAATTCACAATAGTTAAACTGTGGAGCCAACCTAGATGCCCTTCAGTGGATGAATGAATAAAAAAATGTGGCATATATACACAACAGAAATTACTCAGCCATAAAAGAGAATAAAATCATGGCATTTGCAGGTAAATGAATGGCATTGGAAAAGATAATACTAACTGAAGTTAGCCAATCCTAAAAAAAAAAAAATGCTGAATATTTTCTCTGATATAAGGAGGCTGACTCATAGTGGGGTAGGGAGGGGGAACATGGGACGAAGAAATGAATTCTAGATAGGGAAGAGGGGAGGGAGGGAAAGGGAGGAGGCAGGGGATTAGCAAGGATGGTGGAATGTGATGGACATCATTATCCAAAGTACATGTATGAAGACACGAATTGAGTGTCAACCTACTTTATATACAAACAGATATGAAAAATTGTGCTGTATAAGTGTAATAAGAATTTTAATGCAAAAAAAACAAGTACATGTATAAGGACATGAATTGTTGTGAACATACTTTATACAAAGACTTGAAAATTGTGCTTTATATGTGTAATAAGAATTGTAATACATTCTGCTGTCTTGTATTTAAAAAAATAAAATCAATAAAAAAAGAGAAAATTCCAAATTCTTGATTTTTCATCCTCCCTTTGTAGTCAAGACTGTGTAGGCTTAGTCAACCAGATGCACCTATTGACTTTTGAGCTCTGGAGATAAGCAAGTAGTAATCATGAGTAGCAATGGTGGTATAGAACTAAGGGTGAGCTCCTAAGTCAAAATGGCAGTTAGTAGAATAACAATGTCCAATGCCAACAATGTTGCTTGTACACTATAACATATAGTGCCTTGGGGTAACAGTTATAATAATATCCTCAACATACAAGTCCTATAGTGTGGAATTAGGACAATATTTTTAGCTATGTAGCTCTAATCCACATTGTCCAGCCATACCTTGAATTCTGTGAGCCCCTCCAATATCATTTGATGTATTCTTGAATGCCTAAATCAGAGTTGGCCTCTGATGCTTGCGGCTCAGAATATTGCCTACTAAGCTGAGCTCTCTCTTGAGCCACACCCTCATGGTAGAAGGCCAGGAGGTCAGGAGTGAGATTTATTTCTTATTAATCTACCACCCCCAGCAAAGGGACTGAACACATGCTGGGAGATCCATGATATTAATGTTGTTTTCATGCTACCTACGTCCTACCCCCAGATCTAAGCTTCATTAGCACCATGACCAAGTATTACAAGTATTCAATAAAAATGACTGTCACTGTCCCTCATAATTTTGATGTCCTGGGTGTACTACTATGGCACTACGGGTTAGTTTGTTAACCTGCTAATGTAAATACAGAAGTCCATATGTTAGGTAGACTTCAGTTTGTAGAGGCCATTTGGAGTCAGCTTTTGATAGGTAGTCAAAAATGATAGGTAGTCATTCTTGCTTTTGATAGATAGACCATATGTTAGGTAGGACTTCAGTTTGTAGAGGCCATTTGGAGTCAGCTTTAATAATGTGCAACCTTCAGAGCTGTTCCCCAACCCATTCAGCCCTTCTTTACCTCATTCTATTGGCAGAGGCAGGGAGAACCAGACAACCTTTCTTTTTATTTTTTTTACTTGTTGATGGACCTTTATTTATTTATTAATTTATATGTGGTGCTGAGAATCAAACCTAGTGCCTCACACATGCTAGACAAGCACTCTACCACTGAGCTACAACCTCAGCCCCAGACAGCCCTTCTTAACTGACAGCCTGAGCTTACATTGTGGTTGCCATAGACATTTAATTGCTCAATGTGGCAACATGCCTCTGGGCTCAGGCAGGAATCCATGGGTTAGCCAAGAATTTGGTAAACTTGGGACTGTGCCAGACCTTATGTGTGAGTCTACTGTCAGTACCCTATAGACAAGTTACTGCTGCCACACTTCCTTTTGCCATACTCTAGCAGTTAGCAAGGATGCATCTTTGTGGGAGTTGAGAGTATCATAATCCTGTCCCTCCCAACCCTGCCCCCCATCCATCATGATTTTAAAAATTCCTTTGCCACCATAGAATGCAGGCTGTAACTTTCTGACCCTCTTTCCATCTCCTGATCATTGGCTTAAAGCCATCTGCTTTGTTTTAGTTTTCTGTCACTATAAAAAAATACCAGAAATAATCAATTCATAAAGACATTTATTTTGGTTCACAATTTTGAAGGTTCCAATCCATAATTGGTTGGCCCTCTTGCTTTGAGCCTGTGTGGTTAAGCACATCATGGTAGCAGCATATGATAGAGCAAAGCCACTCATCTCATGACCAGAAGAAAAAGAGAAAGAAGTTGGCTGGAGGTCCCACTGTCCTCTTTGAAGGCATGCCCTACATAACTTAAAGACTTCCCACTAGGCCCTACCTCTGAAAGGTTCCACCCAATAGTGCCACTCTGGGGCACAAGTCTTTAAAACATGGACCATAGGGGGACATTCAAGATGCAATAGGGCACCCCTGAACCCATGCAGCACAAGAAAATTGAGGTTAAGTGTTCTCCTGCCACATTTGACAGTTCACCAATTCAAAATCTGCCCTGGAATGACTTTTTCTGGCATTACTGAATAGTCTGCTGAAGTCTGAGGTGCTTAACAGATTCATAACATTCTTGCTTTTGATGTTCACAGCAATCCTCTGATGTCCATATTATTTGTCATATTTAACATATGAGGAAACTAAGTCATAGCCTAATCAAGAAATGTCTCATGTTGTACCTGAACACATAATGAGCTCCTCTTACTGCATGCAAACTGAATCTGACTGTCCTGTCTGGAAGTCAGTAGGAAAGGTTATTTGCTACTACCTGCAAAGCAAGGTCTCAAACCTGCCTCATCATTCTCAGCACATTATATATTTTCACTGGATTATGATCCTTGGCTTACATAAGGTTCTTGAAAGCAAGTAACACATCTTTTATATCATGTTTATATTCTGTACCCAACACAGCATAGAATCTGCAATATATATATATATATATATATATATATATATAATATATATATAATTGTTGATTTAACTGCTTGTTGATTTAAAGTCAAGAATAAAATACACTTGCAGTTACTATATGCCAGGCATGGCTCTGAGTGCTTTTCATTTATAACTAATTTAATGGTGACTACAAAACTGTAAGATATATACTATTATCTGCATTTTGTAGATGAGGAAACTGAGGGAAAGAGATGGAAATTAATGTTGTTGATAAGTTTTGGATCAGGGATTCAAACTCAAACAGTGTGGCCTCAGAGCATTCCACTATGTTACCACTCAGTATATAATGAATATATTCATGCTTATTCTCCACAAGTACAGTTTACTGACTCACCAAGAAGCACCATTTTCAACCACAAAGAAGACTTGAAGTCAGCAATTAGAATAGAAATCACTTGGCTAATACAAGAATATGGCCTAAACAGGGCAGATGTGGCCCTGAGACCACTGGAGCTCCCATCCATCTGGCTTTCTTTTCCTTCTCTGCTCAGGCATCCCAGCTGGGGCCTTCTCCTTCTATTGTTCCTGTTCATCAGCTATATAAAGCCTGGCCCCACCTCAGCCTAGATTTCCTCTGTTCCCTGGCCAAATTCCCAGACAGAGGAAAACAACCCAATACCCCCTGGCTCACATCCTCCAACACAGCAGGAGCACTGCCTTGCCAAAGGCATGAGTAACAGGAGATTCAGATCTGCGGATGTGTCCAGCCCAGCAGAGAGCACAAGCCCTATCCCAAAACCCATGAGAGTAGAAGAAACTATTTCAAGGCTTCAGCCTCCCAGGAGGGTGCAAAGGAAGCATCTTCTCCTTGCTGGGACAATCATGATTTGTAAACTATGTCCCAGCTAAACAACACAGCTTCTCTCCACAGTGTGATTCAGAGGAAAGCCCAGGGAAACAGAAGCAGAAAGACAATTATGATAACGATAACAGCTTCATTTATTCAGTCCTTACTCTATGACACAAACTTTGCTGAATACTACCAATCATTGTCTCACCAGAACTTATCAACAATCCTATGATGCATGTGCTACTAGGCACTTATTTTATAAATGAAATACTGGGAAGTTTAGTGACCTGCTTAAAGCCATAAAGTTCCTGAGTAAAAGAGTCAAGTCTGTTATCAGAGACTAGCTGAAGCTTTCAATGACTACTTTCTGCTACCTTTCTAATGGTCTCTCAGAGCATTTCCTGTCCTGCCATATAACCATTCAAAGATAACAGGATTAATGTGGGTGTTACCTTATATGACCATAATGCATCAGGTGTTGGCCTAGCTCCTCTTGCTGTATTTCATGAGCTAACTCCCTCAGGTTACAAACAATGGCAGTGAGGACCAGAGAAAGAAATCAAATTACTTGAGGTCTTTAGTAGCAAGGCCACTCCCAGCCCAGCATGCCTGTCCTCACACTTCCCTACTTCAGTGATTCCTACAGAATCAAAGGATCAGATTGTCCTTAGATATTGAGGCCTCAATGCTCCATCCCTTTTGCTTAAACTGCAAGTCAATTTTAATTTTTTCACATTTATTCTTCAGAGCAGGGCAGCACTTGTCTCTAAACCCAGCAACTCGGGTGGTTGAGGCAGTAAGATCAAAAGTTCAAGGTCAGTCTTGCCAACCTAGCTAGACCCAGTCTCAAAATAAAATATAAAAAGTAGTGGAAATGTAGCTCAGTGTTAAAATACTCCTGAGTTCAATCCTCAGTACTGAAAAGAAAAAGAATCAAACATTTTATCTTTTCTTATTCATGATCTCTCTCTCTCTCTCTCTCTCTCTCTCTCTCTCTCTCTCACACACACACACACACACACACACACACACACACGTGATATGTAGTGGTGGTACAATGATGTTCTAAAATTGTCCGTCCTTTTATGTGTCAGAAAACCTAGAGCTTGGAATCCTCAGACCAAATGTTTGAAACTGTTTAGAATTTCCTCGATTTTTCTCAAGTCAGAGAGGTTCAAAGTCTGTAGCAAAATAACAATACATAGATAAACCCATAGGTTCCCAGACTCTCTAGAGGAGTTCCCTACTGTCAGAAACTACCATACATGTAAAATACTGTAAAAAATAGCCTCTTGATTGAGGCTTCAAGCTGCATGCTTAAAAAAAAACAAAAAAAAGCAATGGCTCATTACGTTCAGCATGACCTTTTACTTTTCTACCATCATGTTTTTTTCCTACCTCTTACATTGGACTGCTTTCAAAATGTCAGTGCTTCTGAAGTCAGTATATATAGGTAAATCAAGTCAGGTCGAATCAAGGAGTCTAATTTGAGTGAGTCCAGGAAGATGGAGACTACCCACTGAGGGAGTGAAAAAAATAATTCCTTCAGAGCCCTTCCTCTGCCCTTATCAAGAACCTCCCCCTGCTCCAACCTGTTGCTAGGGTAACCCTACAGGGAATTGCCCCTCCCTACAGGGAGCTATAAACTTGTTAATTAATGTGTATTGGGCAGCTACCTCCTGCCCTTCCCCCTTCAGCCCACCTGTTTCTCACCTTTTGGCCATCCAACAGAGCATTTCCTGGGCCTAGTCACTTACACAAAAAGGAGAAAAATAAAGGGAAGAGAGCAGGAGAACAAAGGAAGCCTAGGATAAATAAAAAGGCAAAATACCCTCCCTTCTTGGGATACCAGAATACCAGCTATTTTCCCCTTCTCCTTCCCAGGAGAAATCTGTTACCCCTTTTTAAATAAACCCTGCTTTATATGTTTGCCTCAGTGTGCTTCTTTAATGTTATACTTCAACGTGTGAGGGAGCAGAACTCGTCACTGGTTACCAGCAGTGTCACTTCTAGAGACAGAAGCTGATAGCTCAGGTCCCTGAAACCTCAGTGTGTGCCCCTGACAGGCCAGGAATGAAGCACAAACATTCTCGGGTTAAGAGGGCACGGAAAAGTGAAGCAGTCATGACAAAGACTAACTTCACTGGTTCTTGGACTTTCATTCCCCTACTTTTCAATCACCAACAGTACTACCTAATGTTTACATCGTCCCTGTGGTATTTCCATAAAGAAATGGCCTCATTGGCTTACATCCCTCTGGTAAAGGATAGTTCATTATCCTTATAGAACCTCATTTTATCATTAGAAGTTTTTTTTTGTGTGTGTCATTTTATGGAGTTTAAACCTTTCATCATGTAGCTTCACATACATTATAAAATATTCAATAAATATTAAATTATGCCAAATTTCCCTTGGATATATGGATGAATCACATATACCCTGTCTGCTCCCTCTTTTCCCATCAGCTCACTCAAAGCCAAAGACCACATCCTCCTGAGTTTTCTTTTCTGAATCTATACAGTTCCAGTTCCTTCAAGCCATCTCTAATCTTCTCACAAGCCCACACTCCTTTTAGGACTCCTTTTACATATGCAGCCCAAATATGTTTCTTAGCTTTCAACCCCCCCCCCACCTTTTCCTTTAGTGGACACTCACTGAGTAATTTGGATGTACATATTTACAGGCTCAAGAAATTGGAAGACAGGGAAACATCTGGTGTGAGCAAACCAAAATGTTAAGTACTGATAGGAACACTAAGGCCCAGAGAAGAGAAAAACAAAAAACAAAAAAACACATTACTCATTATTTTTTTTCTATTTGATCAGTATCTTTCTTCAAAAAAAAGTCTCTCAAAGTGTGATTTGGACTGCCTGAGTCAGAACCTTCAGAAGCAATCTGAGAGTTAGAACCAAAGTATCTACACCCTGAGTGATTATGAAGCACACTGGAGTTTGAGAGCTACAGCCTAAGAATGAGCTAGCATTTCACCAATGTTGTCTTGCATTCTGTGAACATTTGTTGCTAATTAGGAGCTGAGGCTCCCTCTACAAGCCTCATTAATCAAGACCTTGGGCAGCCTGATGCACCTCCCTGGCCTGAGCCCAGACAGCTCTGATGCACCAGATAATTTTGAAGGAGTTCCATATTTTTTACTTAAAAAGAAAAGAATTCTAGGGGACATTATCTAAATATCCAGATCTTTTTGGAGAAGCCATTCAGCCATTCTTTCAAACATACAACCAGACCTGAGAGCTACTATTATTTCTCTGTATTACCAGTCAGAATACATCTATTTAAATCAGAGATCTTCCTTTCTTGAAATCAAATTCAAAATGAAGCACAAAAGCTTAAGTGTCAACCTCAATGCTCCTGTCTTGCCTCTTCACAGCTTCTCAGGCCCTGTTGTTCTGCCCACTTCTCCATCTTCTTCCTTTCCTTAATAGGCTTAATTCTATACTTCAACCCCTCTTACAGTTCTTCTGTTGCTGAGCCTTTTAGCTGCCTCACAATATTTTGATGCAAAAAAAAAAAAAACACAGACAAAGGCTCCCCTTGTTGTTCGAGCAGCTTCCATTTAGCTCAAGATTGTACCTGTCACCATGCTGGGTTATATGAACTATATGCTTGTTCTCTTGTGTATTTATAAAGCTAAAACCACCAGATCACATTGTCATAGGGGGACTGGGAGAAAGAAAAGTGGGAGGGGGAACTCTCCCCTCTATGAATCATCCCAGAAATTTCCAAAGGTTGGGAAATCCTATGAACTTGAACATGTCACAGGGAGAGAAAAGTGAGCAGGTCCTGTTCCAGGCAATATCCAAAGTTGTTGCTTAAATCTCTCAACAATCTGGTCTTTTAGGAATTCAATAAGTGTCCATTTCTTTGTCTTTAAATCTATTCTGAACTAGAACTAGGGGACAAGGACCTTAAGTCATTTGGAAAATATGCGAAGAAAAGTAGAGGTCCTTGGTGTCTGTTCTTGTTCATGATGAGCCACTGCTCTGTATCAGGAGATAAGATGGTGTTGGCACCATATTTCTCCCTAGGAGGGAGAAAGCACAGTGATTGAAGAGCATTGATTGTCCATCTGCGGCAAGTAGGGGGTTAGATAGTTTGTGAGAAGGTAACAGAGGCTTAGGGAAACCCTTTTTTAGCAGTACTTATCACAAGTGTAGGATCAGAAGCCTGTACTTTATTTTCTCCCTAGGGGTTATTATGATGATAATTCCTCAAGTGGGAAAAATTTACCAACACTGTATGAAAAAAGGTGCACTTTTGAAAGCTGATTGTATTATTGGACATTCTCTGTAATTTCTTCTTTGGCAAAATTTATTTGCCTTTGCATAATCTTAACCATGAATGTCAACTGAAAACCCCATGGTCAAGTTTGAAAAATGTTCAAGGGGAAGTAGTAGTTATGACATTGGGGCACAGTCAGAGTATTCCAAGAATTCAGTAAGGCTGGGAGGAAGCAAAATGACACCAACACATACTACCTGCCCACTAGAGTATCTGCTTCTCTAGAAGTTTCTAGCATATATAATAACACGTGTGTGTTGTGATATGTTCCAATTGTAACCAAAAGCTCAATCTCTGTCCCCAATACCAATCAATGCCAAATTTAATAATGAGGACACGGTTTTGAGAAAAAGGAACAAAGTTTTATTGCTTTGCTAGCAAAGGAGAAACACAGGGACCCCTGTCTTAAAGGTTGTGACCCTCTCAATCAGGAGGAAGAGGGGGGTGTTAAAGGAATTTTTAAGGGTTACATTCCAGTCTGGGGTCCCAGGGCACCCTGATAATGTGTTAGGATTCACTTGTTAATTTGGGAGATATTCACTTCCCAGATCCTCAGCAGGCATCTCCTTCCTGTAAAGGGTATGTTCAAGGGCAGTTAACTAGGGGAAGAAAAGATAATACTGTCTCCCTAATCTTGTTAGGGAGAGGGAGAGGGGAGAAGAGAGGGGAAAAAAACACATTTAAAAAAAACTTAGAGCAATGAGGGCTACATTCAGGAGGTGAAGGGACCACTGTTACAAGATGACAGAATATTATATAACAATGAAAATGAAAGAACTACAAATAGCAACTATAGATTCTTACACTTGAATGTGTACATGAATAATATGAGGATCTTTCTAAAATGCCAAATTCTGATTTAGTAAGCCTGGAATGGAGCCTGAGATTCTACATTTCTAACAAGTTATGAAATGATGCTGCTGCAGACGATCTGAGGACCAAATTTGGGGTACAAAGGGATTAGAGCATCTCTCAACAAAAGGGAAATATTCTCATCCCTTTATTACATCAATATGCTCTGTATCCCTCTCAAGCCCTACTAGTCTATGGGATGCTCTTCCCAAGGTATTTCTCAGATCCCCACAAAGAGCTGCCTTAATAATCAAACATTTTCTTTCAAGTCAGACTTCTATTGTAAAAATCCACTGGTAACTCCCTAAAAATAAATGAATCACTGAGAGTAGAACTTCAGGCATTTAGGAAAGAAATTTGGAGGCTAGGAACCTTCCTAACACCTAAAATTCCACACCACAGAGACAGCCACTGACTCCCGCACCACCACTACAATGCCTGCTTCTTCCATATCTTCTGCCCATTGCCTCCTCTTCTCACTGAGAAGAAGGATATTTCTTTCTCTGAAACACAGATTCCCCAAGGCAAGGCTTTGCCTCTTCTGTGGTGGACCCTGTTCCCTGTTCACTTCAGACAGGGCCACACATTTCCCAAGTCTAATCTGAACATGCCCATTAACTACTAAAGAAAGAAGCATGAGTGCTGTAGAGTAGAATAATGAGCACCAGATTTAAGTTCCACAGAACAGGTTTTGAATGCTGACTTCACTAGCCATAAGCTAGGTGATCATGGCAAGTGATTTCGACCTTTTGGTTCAGCATTTCTTTAGTGAGCACCCACTGGGTAGCAAGCATGTTCAGGGGCTAAATATAGGGCCAATCAAGTAAGACAAGAACCCTCTCCTCACAGAGCTCAATTATAGAGGGGCAAAAAAGACAACATATATGCAACATATTGGGTGGTGGCAAGTGCTTTGAAAATTATGTGGAGTAAGAGGACAAAATGTCAGGGGTTGTTATCTGAGATATTAAGGGAAAATACCTCTGGCATGTGACATTGGAGCATTTCATAAAGGAGAAAAATAGCAAAGGGTCATTAACATATGAAAAATATTCTCAGCCTAATTAGTAATCAGGGAAATGCTAATCAAAGCATTTTACATCTACCTGATTGACAAAATTAAAAAGATTGACAATACCAACTCAGTCAATATCTAGTATAAATGAAGATACACAGAAAATTCTCATACACTATTTGTGGGATTGCAAATTGGCACAGTCACACAAGGAAACCAATTGGCCTTGTCTAATACATTTAAATGTATGCTTATCTATAAATCCCCAATGTTGTGGATATTTACTGAAGAAGTTTCTGCATAAGTGCCCCAGGAGGCAGGCACAGGATTATTCAGAGCTACACTGTCAGTTTCAAACTGGAAACAACACAATTGTTTCTCAGTATAACAGGTGTTTTAAATCCACATAATAGATAAATACATAGCACTGGAAAAGAACAAACCTTTGCTACATGCACTCAACATGATTCTCAGAAACATAAAGTCTGAATGCAAAAATTCAACCATACACTCTTTAAGAATTTGTGCCTAGGTGGTAATATCTGAAAAATAAGGTAATGATTAACATAAAATTCAAAGTAATAGTTACCTCAGTGGAAAAGACAAAAGAATACAAACAGGGAGGGGAACATAGGGGGATTCTACAGTTTCCTTTAGTAATGTTCTATTTCTTAATCAGGATGGTGGGCTTGTGAATGTTCATTTAATTATTCTTCAAGCTGCACATAGGTTTTCTTAAATAATTTTTGCATGCATAAGATTTCACAACATTTTAAGAGTATGTGATCAAGTGGTAATCTGTGCTTCAAGACAACTGTTCTTGCATTTTGGACACAGAAGAAATCAAAGACCTTTTCTCTTTAGAAAAGGCTTGGATCACAATCACAAAATGTCATCCTTGAAAAAATAACTAAAATTATCTAATCCAACCCTCCACTTATAGTTGAATCTAATTCACAATATATTAGATTGTATATATGAGTATTCCAATAAAACCTCTCTATAAGCTTGTAATAAAGTGTTATTACCCTTGTTTCTCTTATGGAAAAACTAAGATGCAGAGAGGGTAATTAAATTGTCCAAACATCACACAGCTAGCAAATGATAGAACGAGGATTTGAACCAACAGTTCTGAAGTTCCAAAACTATCTAGTCATGAAATAGCCTTTCTGTAACTATGAGAAAGTTCTATCAAAGTCTGTGGTGAGATGAAATTGAGATGGATGGGGAGAGTTAGCAGAGACTCTATAGGAACACTGAATTGACATCTCTGAGGAAATATGGCAGAGTAGGTGTAGGTGGAACTAGGAGACAGAAAATCTGTATCCAAATCCTACTTCCTGGCTGTGTGACCATGAGCGAATTATGTCACATCTCAGAGCCTCAGTTTTCTACGCATTTAACAGTACTGACTTCCAGTCTCTAGCCCATCATATAGAGAACTCTGAAGTCATCAATCTTGTCCATACAACAAGAAAAAAAAAACTTAAAAAAAATGAAATTCAACAATTTTTTTTTAGATCTGTCAGAACTGAAGTCACAGAACAAAACACTTCCCCCCAAATTGAAGAGATACAAAAGTGGATATGGAGAATCACAACTTAAACATGAGCAGAAAGCTGAGAATAAAAAACTCCATGGGAACCAGTGTTGGGTAAGAAAATCTAAACTGTAATTGACAAGATTTCTAGAGGTTCACACTTTTATGAGTTTTACCGTTAGGAACCCTACCAGGTTCACACATTGATGATTGGAGAAAAATACTCACATACCTGGCAGGGAGGAGGGGAAAAGTAGCTATTTTGAAATGCATCCAGAACATTCTGTTCCTAACAAGGCCTAAAAGAAACTATTTTACAGAAGCCTAGCCAACTGGAGTTTGACAAGAGATAGACCTGGGGGAAATGTGCTACTCAATGTTAGCCTGCAAAAGGAAAATACTCCAGCCTCTGCTAGCTTTCCTGTTTCAGCTAAGGCGGGGGGGAGAAACCAAACTGAGAAACAGTTTTGAAATCCATATCCCAGGGGAACCTATCATAAAAGGAAGTTGGAGTAGCTGCATTAATTTCAGACAAAGAAGACTTTAAAGCAAGGAAAATTAACATGGGTAAAGAGGGGGACACTATGTAATTATAAAGAGGTCTATATTCCAAGAAGTTATAGTAATCTTTAATGTGTATGTGCCTAACACCAGAACATCAAAACATATCAAGCAAAAACTGATAGAACTGCAAGAATAACTAGATTAATCCACTATTATAATTGTAGATTTTAATAGTTCTCTATCAGTAATAGATATATCCAGTACAAAGGCCCCTGTAGAACTGAAGACCACCAACAATGAACTGGCTATAATTCACATTTTTTAAACATTTAATTTTTAGTTATAGTTAGACACAATACCTTTACTTTATTTATTTATTTTTATGTGGTGCTGAGGATCAAACCCAGGGCCTTGCACATGCTAGGCAAGTGCTTTACTGCTGAGTCACAACCCCAGCCCCCTAATTGACATTTATAGAGCATTCATCCAAAAGTAGCAACATACATATTCTTCTCAAGCTCACAGGGAACGTTCACCAAAGCAGTCTATATTCTGAGCCATAAAACACACCTGTAAAATTTTTAAAGAATATAAATAATATAAACTATTATCTCAGACCACAAATGAATTAAACTAGAAATAAATTTTAAAAAATGACAGCTAGAATATCAACAAATACATGGATACTTAACAATAAACTTCCAAACAACACACAAGCCAAATAATAATTCTCAAGAAAAAGTTTAAAATTTTTCAAATTAAGTAGAAATGGAAATAGACCTAATCAAATTCTGTGAAATGAAGCTGAAGCCATGCTCAGAAGGAAATATATAGTATTGAAGGAATGAATAAAATGGAAAAGAAGTTCAAAATCAATTACCTAAGTTTACACTTTACCAAATTAGAAGATGAAGAGCTAATTATGTATAAAATAAGTGGGAAAAAATGAAAATTAGAACTGAAATCAGTAAAATTGAAATAGAAATCTAATAGAAAAAAATTCAATAAAACCAAAGCTAGTTCTTCAAAAAGATTAATAAGATTGATAAACCTCTAGCCAGGCTAACTAAAAAGAGAGAAGATGCATAAATAATAATATTGGAAATGATAAAGGGATTATAAATACAACTTCCATGGCATTAAATGGTAATAAAAGAATATTACGTACAACTGTATGCCCATGTTTTAGTTTTAAATAAGATGAACCAATTCCTTAAAATATACAATCTACCAAAACTCACACAGGAGAAATAGATAATCTCAGGAGGCCTGCACCTACTAAAGAAATTGAATTACTAATTAATAATCCTCAAAAATAGGAACATCAGGTCCAGATGGGTTTGCTTGTAAATTTTATCAAATACTTCATGAAGAAAATAAGGAAATATTCTATAACTTCTTCCAAAAAATAAAAGTAGAGGGAATACTTCCTAACTCACTCTATATATCCAGTACTACCCTAATGCCAAAAGTAAAAAAATGAGATACTACAAGACAGAAAAACAACAGACCAATCTTTCATGAAGATAGATGAGAAATCAGTGGAATGGCACATGTCTATTATCCCAGCTACTTGGGCGGCTGAGGCAAGAGGATCACAAATTTGAGGCCAGACCAGGCAAATAAAATAGGAGCTGGTGATATAGCTCAGTGATGGAATGCTTGCCTAGCATGTGCAAGGTTCTGGGTTCAACCCCCAATACAATAAAAAAGAGAGAAAGATCACAATTCAGAAGCAAAAAGTTACCATATCAAATCCAACAACTTAGAAAAAGAATTATACATCAGAAGAAATGGAAGTTATTCCAAGTATGTAAGCTGGATCAGTATGTAAAAAATAATGTAGTCCATCATCTCAATAGGATAAAGAAAAATCACTTGATAATGGATGTAGAACAAGCATTTGACAAATCCAACACCCACTCATGATAAAAACTATCAGCAAACTAAAAATAGTGGGAACTTCTTCAAATGTATAAAATAAAATTTACAAAAGAAAACGTATAGAAAATTTCACAGTAATGATAAGAATCTAGACACTTCATCAGTAAGATCAGGGATAAGGCAAGATGTTCACTCTCACCATCCCTATCTGAAATCATAGCAGAAATCCTAACTATGCCATAAAGGAAAGAAGACAAACAGATTAGGAAAAAATAAGCAAACTTGACTTTTTTCCAGGCAATGTGATTGTCCAATGAATCTTCTGGAACTAATAATCCATTTTAGCAAGGTTACAGGATAAAAGGGTTATATATAAATGTCAGTTGTCAGCTCTTTGTTTGTTTGTTTTGTTTTGCTTTTCTGATACCAAGTATTGACCCAGGAGCATATAAATAATTGAGCCACATCACAGCCCCCAGTTTTTTTTTTTTGGGGGGGGGTACCAGTAATTCAACTCACCAGCACTCATCCACTGAACCACATCCCCAAATATATTTTGTATTTGATTTAGAGACAGGGTCTCACTGAGTTGATTAGCACTTTATTCTAGCTGAGGCTGGCTTTGAACTCAAAATCCTCCTGTCTCAACCTCCTGAGCCACTGAGATTAAAGGTATAATCCCCAGCTCCCTCAGTTGCTTTCTTATATCATAAATAAACAAATGAAATTTAAAATAATACTATTTACAATAGCAACAAGAAAATGAAATATTTAGGAATAAATAGAAAAAAATGTTTTTAGATGTATATTTAGAAAACTATAAAAATGAGTCGTAGAAAAACAGAAAATCACATTAAAATATTATTTTAAAATTAAAAATTCAAGGACTGCTGCTACTTTTCAGTTAATAAGATTGCAGAGGGTGTGGTAGACTTGAGTTTAAATTCTGGTTCAGCTTTTGTGATACTAAGAATGGTATTTATCTTTTCAGAACTCTGATTTCTTTGTATTGTAATATTATTAGACATATCATGAACAGAAATGAATAAAATGTGCCTTAGCATGAAACCTAGAACCAGAGTATGTGCTCAACATCCATGATCTTTGAAGCAAAAAATTCATGATAAAATGCCCAGCAATAGATTAGGTAAATAAATTTTATTGTATAACCTATCCATCAATAGAATACTTTTTAACTATTAAAAAGATGAAGCATTTGGAAAAGATAAAACTATGGAGACCAAATTCAGATCAGCTATTATAGGGGAATTAGGGGAGGACTGTCCACAAAGGGGCAGATAAAAAAATTTCTGGTATGATAGAACTATATGTATCATGATTGTGGTAATAGTTACACTACTCATGAAAATGCATAAGAAAAAGCTATTTTTACTCTGTATAAATTTTAAAAGTTAATAAAAAATAATGACTTTTAAAAAATCACTTTATGTTTGGGTAACTGATGAGCTCCATGATGTATTACTAAGAAAAATAAAATAAAGTGAAATCTATGTATAATACACAAACTTTGTGGAAGGGAGAATGCATCTTTGTGTGTATGTGTGCATATGTTTGCTTATATATACATAAAATATTTCTGGTAGAGATACACATCAATTAAAAATAATTGCCTCCTATAAAGGAAACCAGAGGACTGGAGAAAAGAGAGACTTTTAGTCAATACACTTTTGCTGAAATTTAATCCTGGTGAATGTATTATCTATTAAGAGTAAATAGTTTATGGGCTAGGGTTGTAGCTCAGTGATAGAGCACTTGCCTCACACATGTGAGGCACTGGGTTCGATTCTCAGCACCACATTAAAAAATAAATAAAATAAAGGGATTGTGTCCATTTACAACTAGAAAAAAATATATTTATATATATAAACTTTAAGTGCCTATTGTTAAGTAAAATAAGCCAATCAAAAAAGGCTACATACTGTTTTATTCCAACTACATGCTATTAGGAAAAGGCAAAACTATGAATACAGTAAAAAGATCAGTGATTGCCAATAAAATTTTATATATATATATATATATATATATATATATATATACATATACATATGTGTGTGTGTGTGTGGCTTTTAAAAAAAGTAAATAATTTACATTGAAAATATAATCATTATTGAGGATTAGCTCAAGATGGCAAGCTAAATGCATACTCCATCTTGTACCCCATCATCCCAAATTCCTAAATATTTAAAAAATTTACAATGGTAGTTGAAAATAAGTAAATTTATGTGTACCAGAAATCCTCAGAGATTTCCTAAGAAACAGCATGTATGATCATCTTGAAGGTCTAATTCACACAGCCAAAGTTAAGGTTAAGGATCTTTAGACAAATGTTTAAAAGTTGAAGCAACTCTTAGGGAGCAGCCTAATGAACAGAACCAAGGAAGAGTCAGAAGCTCAAGTTGTTTCTTGACTTTAGGGAATGGGTTGGCTCACGGAAAGATGCCATATCATTTGCGTCATTAAGTTTGAATCTGATGTGCTTCACTGCAACCAAATTCAAGAGGCGGAATATGGCTGGGAACCAGAATTAGATTTGCCTAGAGGAGAAGTGCAAGTGGAGGGGAAAAAGCCCATTGCAGATATTGGAAAGGAAGTCAGCTAAGCAAGCAAAAGTCAGCATCTGAAGGAAAAAAATGTGTTAGGGAAGGGTTAGCATGAGTAGATAGCAAGAGACAGAGGCACACTGGGTGCTGGGGAGTAGGTTTTAAATAATATCTAACATAGGGTAATATGGCAACAAAGAAATGGTAAATTCAGAGGTGGATCTTACTTTGAAATCCAGAAAGGCATCAATTTTAAGGAATTCAAGCAGAATGAATCAGATCCAAGACTTGAATGGATTTCTGAGGCTGGAGTCTGTGAAGATGGGGTAGTAAAGGGAGCTTCAGGAATGAGAGTCAGGTGGAGGGAGGAGTGGACAGATGGAAGGATGACAGATTTTAAAGGAAGGCCTTAGATTCTGGGGTCAACATCAAGGTCAAATAGCAGAGATGGGTGGCTATGGTTGAGATCCAGGCAATGGGCTGTAACTATTTAAATTCTGCTTCCCCGCATCAGTAATGGGCCTAGATTTCCACCCAAAGTAGAATTAACATCTGGGGATTGAGGGCTTTCCTCATATAAGGAAGGCCTGGAAGTCCTAGTTTCTGCTCAATTTCTAATCTGGCCTCTCTCAATACCATCAAAAAGCCTATTTATCAAATGGGGTTCCAGCAGCTCTTGTGTCCATGATTCACAGATTAAGTCCATAAAGCCTGTATGTTTCTCTCAGTGAACAGGACTTACTTTTCCCCTACTATGCAGTGCTCAAAAACTATCTGATGGGTGAATGAATGAACTAAAGGAAAAACACAAATCATTCATAAGCTAGCAACTCCAAGTTAAAAACAGATAATGCCCCTGGTTATACTTCTACCTCTTTTAAACAATTTTGCTCATCATTTGGCATTACTCATAGAAGAAGCTATGAATTTTCATAAAAAGTTCCATGTCAATGCTAATACTTTACAAAAGCGTTTTAAAATAACTAAGGAACAAGCTAGGCAAATAATAAAACAATGTCAAAATTGTGTGACCTTTTTACCACAAGTTAATCTTGGAGTCAATCCTAGAGGATTGATACCTAACCATATTTGGCAGATGGATGTCACACACTTGCCAGAATTTGGAAAATTAAAATATTTGCATGTTACAATTGATACTTCTTCTGGATTTTTTTTTAAGAGAGAGTGAGAGAGGAGAGAGAGAGAGAGAGAGAGAGAGAGAGAGAGAGAGAGATAATTTTTTTTTAATATTTATTTTTTAGTTCTCGGCGGACACAACATCTTTGTTGGTATGTGGTGCTGAGGATCGAACCCGGGTCGCACACATGCCAGGCAAGCGCGCTACCGCTTGAGCCACATCCCCAGCCCTCTTCTGGATTTTTGATGGGCTCCCTTCATGCCGGGGAAAAAACTAAAGATGTTATAGCTCATTGCTTACAAAATTTTGCCACTGTGGGCGTTCCAAAACAGTTAAAAACAGATAATGCCCCGGTTATACTTCTACCTCTTTTAAACAATTTTGCTCATCATTTGGCATTACTCATATAACAGGAATCCCATACAATCCACAGGGACAAGGCATAGTTGAAAGAGCTCATCAAACTATTAAAATGTACTTATTAAAGCAAAAAGACGGAATTGGGAAGGGGTATATATTCCCCAAAGATAAACTTAAAATAACCCTTTTTACTCTAAACTTTTTAAATTTGGATTCATCAGGACTTAGTGCTGCGGAAAGGCATATGTGTCCAAAAAATGTACATAAGCCCAAGGTACTTTGGAAAGATATTCTAACAGGACAATGGAAAGGTCCTGACCCAGTAATTGTCTGGAGTCGGGGGTCTGTTTGTGTGTTTCCACAGGGAGAACAGCAGCCGATTTGGATTCCAGAGAGATTAACTAAAGCAATTTCTACAGACCAAAAAGAAGATGATTTGGCTCAAATCCATAACAGCTGATATCCAAAACTCCAGTTTGGCTATCCTTACATCTGCGACAGAACCAGGATGCTTTGTTCAATATCTGTTTTATTATTGCCCTTTCCCACATCATGAAGTTCTATTTTGTTTTTTGAGCTCATACAGACCTAGATTAATGTTTTGCTAATCAGTTCTATTTTTTGACTATAGAGTTTTTAAACATTGCAATGGAGATTTCACCTGTAAAAAGTTATAAGGCCTTTACTATTATGTTATGTGTTGTATGTATTATATTATGTGTGCACACTTGTCTTTTGTGTTATATGTTTGAATGTACGTATGTCCATATATCATATATGATGAGCGCTCATGAAAAAATGGATCCAAATATTTTTTTTTTATTCACGTGATTTAAATGGTTTAATTTAAATTGGGTAAACAACTGTTGAGGATTGTTTTAATATGTGAACAGAAAAGGAGGTTAATAGATCTGTTTGTTTACTTTCACCTTTCCTTTTCATTATATTTAATAATTCTCTTCAAGATAATGTAAATTGTTAAGAAAATTGTTTTCTTTTAGTGCCTTCTGGAATGTTATATCATTTTTTCTTTAGCCATTGTTGCCAGAATTCCTATCTTCATCCCAGTGCTGGTGAAGACAAAGATAAAACCAATCTACAGCTTCTGCAATAGCCATCACTGAACTGCTTGCAGAACTTGCCTGGACTATGTATCACTTGTATGCATTGTGAATTCACCTGTATGCCTTGTGAACTATCTGTTGGTGCAGCGACTTGTGGTTGTGTTGGGGTATTTTTGCTGATGATGTCATCAGTGGTACAATTTTTCCAAAAGGAGCCGTCAATTGGCTTGGTGTATCTTCCTCCCTTCTGCTTGTCATGATTGTTCAGCTAAAATTTTGGGGACAACAGAGGTGAGGCAAAGAACCTCACCACCACCCCCCCCCGTACAAAGACCTCTCCACAGGTGTGGCTGTATACTGGACCAGTAGTCAGTGACAGATAAGATCCAATTGCAGTGGTACCAACCTAAGACAGGAGGCTGACGCCTTGAGGTCAGCTCATCCGATAACGGGTAAGGACCATATGTACTACTGGAATGTACTACTGGACAACCTAAGGCAGGCACGGTCCCTAAGCCACATGGTTGTTGTTTAAACAGAGAGGGGGAGATGTTGAGAGCCACAGCCGAAGGGGCCCCAGCAAACTTCCAGCTCCCAGCAAACTTCCAGCTGCAGGCTGATGATTGGCTCACAGCGGCCCCAGCAACATCTAGCTGATTGGCTCCTCTGTGGTGATGCTCATTGGGCTGTTTCCCTGCCCTTTCAGACTGCCAGCTGATGATTGGCTCACAGCGGCCCCAGCAACATCTAGCTGATTGGCTCCTCTGCGGTGATGCTCATTGGGGGACTTCTTTGGCTCCGCCCACGTGACCCAGCCAATCGGCCTCAAGAGCAGGAGGATTGTGGGAGGTGGTGAGGCTTGTGTTTGTGGGAGAGGCTTGTGGGAAGCCGGCGGTGGCAGTTGGGCTCTGAGGGTTTTTCCTGAGGAGCTGTTTTGTTTGGCCTGTGTGGTTCTAAAAATAAAGTTTGTTTCTTTTGACAAGTGGCTCCTGAATTGTGCCCAGCCAGACTGCGGCAGTTTTTAATTGTATTCCTTATATTTAGCTAGTTAATATATTTTCATGAAAGTTAACTTCACTAACATAACTCAAAAGTTTGAAATATTAAAAAGAGTACAGTTGAAAGCCTACCTCCCACTCCCTCTCAGAGATAACCATGTTAGCTGTGAGTAGCTTTTCAGAGGGCTTTAAAATACAGAGAAGCATCAATAAATGCATTTTGTTCCCACTCTTTTTACACAAACATTAAATTATACTTAATACTCTGTACTTGCCTTTTAAATTTAACTAAATATTTCCAAGCACATTTTGGAAATATGAATTTTCCCTCTCCTGTAAATCTGCTTAAGATCTTCTTGAGCTTAATTTTCCATTTTGGCGAGGTGTTATGAGCTCCTAGAATTTTATCAATGATATCAGTGGACAAAGTGGATCCCAGGGGGTCCCAAAAGAAATTAAAAATGAGCACAACATCTAAAAACACTGCCTTATGGGGAGGGGCACTGGGTCACTGGGCATTTCATTGTGACATTGTGTATCAATACAATTTTGTACCACTTAGATGTATTTCTATTTTTAAAAACTAAATTAAGATCAGAAGACAGGATATTATATAGAACAGTTCACCTGAAGGGAGGGGCTGATCTACATTCAAAGAGAATCAAGGGAGCTAGCAAGTAAATGCATTGGGTGGGACTTGATTGAAACCTAGTTTAAATAAACCAGCTATAAATAACATTTTGTAAGAAAGTGAGGACATTTGAATATAAATTGATTTTAAATTATAAAGAAGTATTGTTAATTTTTATAAATGTGATTAATGATACCAGGGCTATACAGGATAACATTTTTGTTAAGATATGCATTTTGTTAGGAGTTAGTTCTAACTCTCTGCAGCACAGAAGGGTAATTATAGTTGACAATAAACTATTATACATTTTATGAATAACTAGTCTCCAAACATAAATAAATAATGAGACAGATATGCTGGTTACCCTGATTTTACTAGTATACATTATATACATGTATTGAAATATCACACTATAGCCCATAAATATGTATGATTAATACATGTTAATTAAGGAGAAAAAATAAATTTAAAAAAGAGATACATTCTACAGCAATAGATATGAAATGTCATCCTGTTTATAATATATAATATACAAAATATATAAAAAAGATGAATTAAATATGAACAAGAGTTCATTGCATTAAACTATGTGATTGTCATATGGATGTCCAGAGTTCTATTCTCTCTAATTTTTCGAAGTTCATAAAAACCATTTTTTATACTAGAGGTTTGAATTCAGGGGATACTTTACCACTGTGCTACATCCCCACCCCTTTTTGTTATATTTTTTTTTTAATTCTGAGACAGGGTTTTGCTAAGTTGCTGAGGACCTTGATGATGCTGATGGTGGCCTGGAACTTGCAATCCTCCTGTCTCAGTCCCCTGAGTCACTGGGTTTATAGGCATGTGTCCCCATGCCAAATAATATGTTCAAAAATATTTATAATAAAATTAAAATGATTAAAATATATAAATATATTTAAAATATATCAGTTTGATAAAAATCTGGCTGTGGGTTTACTTAATGAATTCCTGCTGTCCTTTTTTATTCTTCCAGTCCTTTTAGTTTGATTGTCATAAGCATTCATGCATGGGGAAGAATTATAAATCCACTTCTTCAGATAGTTCCTTCCAACACTCAGAGTGCCTCAGCCTGAGCCTCCACCTTCTTCAGTACCATCCAACAAGAAACCGAGGACTGCCAGTCTCACTGTGAACCAAGGAATAAACTCTGAGAACAAAATATTTGTCTGTTTTGTTGACTATTATTGCCAGTTCCTAGAGCAGTGCTGTGAAGTATGCATTCAATCAGTATGTGGTAAATGAATGAAGGAAAGGAAAGAGGCCCACCTCAAATGTACAGCCAGCACGTTAGGGAACATTGCATTTTAAGTCCATTTGGTCAAGAAAAAAGAGGTTCACAACAAGTGGAGAGACCCTGGAAAGTACCTTTCAATAAAGTACCTCTAAAATCCAATCTATTTAAGGGGCTGAAGCCAAAATAGCTTTCAACATATTGTCTCTCATCTAGATTACTAGCAACACCTGTCCATTTCTCCTCAGCCAAGGGCTGGCAATATTTACCTCCAAACCTCCCCTTATGAATGTAGAAAGGCTTCTATCTTAGTTTGTTGATTTCTTGAGTTCCCAGTTAGGGATGGAGGTGAACCACACAGCTGATTTAGCATTTGGAGGCATTCATAATACTAGGCAGACCAGAAGTTGAGATATCTGAATTCTAATCTATACTTTGCCATCTAATCTTCTGTTGGACTTCCTAGCTGAACAGACACAACCGATCTAGCTTTGTTTCCTCAGAATCTGAAGTCGAAAAAAAAAAAACAATATTTGGCCCTCCCTACTTCCCAATAGAGTCAATAAAAGAAAAGTCAATAGGCCTGGGTTGTGGCTTAGTGGAAGAACACTTGCCCCACACATGTGAGGCATTGGGTTTGATCCTCAGCACCACATAAAAGTAAATAAAAAAAGATATTGTGTCCATGTATAATTAAAAAAAATTAAAAAGAAAAGTCAATAAATATTTGTGGTGGATACTCTAAAATTATTTTATTATCTTTATTGTAAGATGATTTGCTTATGGTCCCCAAGAGGAAATTAAGAGATTCCCTTCTCTTCCTTGAAATCTTCAAGTTTACTATTGTAAAATAAAGATGGGAGCACGTCATCTCTGTGTTCAAGTAACTTTAACAGCTGTCCATGACCATTGCCTTTTGAATTCACAATAACAGGGTGTTCTCAGCTTTCCATGAAAAAAAAATGCTAGTTTTCATTTTCCCAACTGTACAATGTAGAGGGCAAATGAGACCAAAGTCACCTTTTTTTTAAGTAGAGCATTTTAATTATACATAGTAGTTGGGTTCATTTTGACAAAATTATACATTCAAGATATTTGATTTCAATCACCATCTCCCCCTTTTCCTCCCAACCTCCCTTCTGTATTCTTCCACCTCTATGCAATTGATCTTCCTTTCACTGCTTTATTATATATTTTTGATTGGTACTCTCTACATATACATAAAGGTGAAATTCCCTTTGGTAATTTATATATGTATATAAAATGATATTATTAAATCCATTCCATATTTTTCCCCTTTCCCTTCCTTCCCTGCTAAACCCACTTTTAGCACTGTCATCACACCAACCCTGAATCTAAAGACACCATTTTCTATTGTTTCTTTCTGACCTTCCACATCATCAAATTTTGCAAAATCTATAGGAGCAATATGTGTTGAAATCATCCCTTTCTATTTAACCCTACTGCTATTGCTCTAATTGAGACAGTCATCATCTTTCATTTAAACTATTATTACAAAATGTTTCTGTTCTCCCTGTCTCATGTCTGAGCTCCAACCCACACCTAATAAGCATCATTAACTCTATCATCAATATTACTTTTATAAAACTGTTCATTTCTAATGTCTAGCAACTGTAGTTTTACAAAAAAATGCATACATGTGCCTAACAAATACAATGAAGTTCCTTAAAAGATTACTTTTTTATGAAAATGGATCACATTATTTCCTATTTCAAAGTCTTTTACTAATTCCCTAGATATGAAATCTAAATCACATAAATTGACAATCAATATTCTGTATATCTTACCAAAATTGTAATAACAATATTACTATAGTCTGATCTTTTAGTATAAATCAAATGCAATTCCAAGCCCTTTTCAGATATTAACTCTTATAATCAACATTAAAATCTTATATATGGTATGTGATATAAAGACAATCCCAGAAATCAGATATGTTTTATAATTAAAAATCTTTCAGATTTTTAGAAGGTGAAAATGCCAATTCTTATGATACATCCCCAAGATGAGGCATAAACAGATAAATTAATATTTCTGTAGCAATATGTGCAAATATTCATATTAAATGAGATGCAGACTCTAAAATGTCTCATGTCAATTCATATATTAACAACAAATTAATTTGGGGTTTTTAAAGATTTTTGGATTTGTGGTACTGTGGATCATATGTTCTGGAGTTTTCCCCATTTTATGAATGAAGAAACTGGAGCAAGGAAAGGCTCAGGAAATTGTTGGAATCTTCACAGCTAATAGATGACACAGCCAGGGTAAAAGTGAGGGCTGGTTCAACATTAATATTATTACACAATTTTGTGAGAGGCTGTCCTCGCCACCCCCCCAACTCCCTCTGTTTATCTCCACTCCCAAATAAAGACTCCAGGTCCCATTCTCCTAATTACTTGGCTTTTGATCCTCCTTTCCCATAGTTGTTCAAATTATAATCTTCTTTAAGATGTAAATTTCCAGTGAGGGGGCAATCAATTTTACTTAACCTATGGGGTCCTCGCAGTGCTTTACTCCTACATTTCTCCTAGCTTTCCTTCAAGTGTGTGAAAATATATATAATCCCACTCTCTAATATGCTTCAAGGTCCTTGTGAAGGTAGTAACCATTTTGTACTTAATTGGCTTGGCCCCAAGAAAGCACTCAGGGGCAAGAGTTAACTCAGTGAAGAGGAACCCATAGCCTGACCTCTTCAAGAGAAGAAAGAAAGAAATATAGGGAAGGAAAGAGGAAAGAAGAGGTTATCAAGGGACAGAGACAGCAGAATTAGCATAATAAAGGAGCAGGATTATGGATTCCTCAGAGACAAAATGGAAAGAGGAGAACTGGAGTGAAGGAACACACTGAACAAAAACTGAGGCAGATCAGAACAGGCTTGGGGGAAAAGGTAGCGGGACAAGCCTGGACTTTCTTGGAGGAGAGAAAAACAGGATAACCATGGATAAACTAAGGTGGGGAGGAAGCTCTTTGAGACTAAAATGGATAATTCATTTAAAATCTGAGGCAGTGTTGGGGAGGCTTCCCCTAGTCCCTTAACTGTCAGCATTTCAAAACAGCACACCACTGCCATCCAATGGATTTTCCTGGAACAGCAGACAGCAGGCTTGGCCACAGAGCCATAAATTCCATCCATTCAGACACTGAAAACTAGGATGTTAGGGAATTACGCTTCCATGGCAGAGCTTATGCTAACCCTTGGAAAGGTAATTTACCCCTTCTCCCTTGATATATTATTCATCAAATTTTGGCTTTGGCCAGCCACTCTAATATACCTTTCTTGTTTTTCAGACCTTTCTGCTTCTGTTCATGTTATACAGGCTACTTTGCCTGGCATGTTCTACTTGCCCAATCACTTCTATCCAAATTCTGTCTGTCGTGCTCTTGGCTGTTTCTAAATTGCAAAAGAAAAAGGATTAGAAGATATAAAACCTAGATTCTACTCTAAGCTTGGTGATTAATTAGTTGTGTGGCCTAGAGTTAGCCACTCACATTTGGGGATGTAAAGCCTCCCACACAGAAGAACTGAAAATATCACAAGATACCATGTACGAGAATACAGTGTAAATTATAACAACTCTATAAGTATAGGATATATGAATGACACTATTTCTATAAAGTCTCTTGGTCTCTCTTAGGCTAGACAAATATGACCACTAAAAAATCATTTTGGCATAGAATCTATCATATATTCGACACATATTACACACTGGTTTGAGTTTTTAGTGGGATAAATATGATCTTTAGAGCCAGACATACAAAAGTTCAAATCTCTCTTTTGCCACATAATGAAAAAGTAATCTTGAGAAATTCATTTCACCTCTAATATGTAGGCTTATCATCAGTAAAATAATCATACATACTTCACAAAGAATCTCACCTCCCTCAAACTCACTTTGGGCCCCCTAAATAATCCACCTCAGGCATACATTTAGCCTGAAAGTAATATAGACAGAGTATCTATATAGATTTCGATTGACACAAAGAATATCTGACACACTTTTAGTCCGTGGTTTGATGAATTCTAGGAACATTCCAGAGAGGGAGGAATTCAGAGTGGACAGTGAGATTAAGAAGCCATATTTTAGCCCTGACCCTAGTGATCAGGGAGTTAACATAGTAACAACTATTTCAGCCACTCACCTCAACATGCCTGGATCTGAAAAAAGGGGTTAGTTCTAAGACTGCCTGGAACCTAAACTGGCTCTACTAGGGGAACACTGTGGTGAGCTGAGAAGGTCAATAGCCTAGCAGCCAACTCCCACTGGGGCACCGGAGAAAAAGGAAAATGCTGTGTGATATGTAATGGTTCTTACACAACTGATATTCTCACAGTCTAATGAAAACCTTGTTCCCCCACCTTCAGACCACTACATCCCCTTGCATCCCCTGCATTACTTTTTTGGCCCCTAGAGTCATATGTTCCCTTTTTACAGGATTGCTTTCAGTTTCATACCCTATTACTTCAGCAGAGGTTGAAGCACAGACTTGCCTCTATGGACATAAAAATTCTTAACTTTTGTGTAATGCTTTATACCCATTTCCACACACATTTAAAGAATGTCTTAATCATAACATGCCATAGCAGAAGACAGGAAAGAAACTAGCATGAGGTACAGATAAGGAAACAGAGGCCCAGAAAGATACAGCCATTTGTTAAAGGATACATAGATGGAAAGTTAGAGAACCAGGACAAAATTCTTATTCTTTATGTTTTTATCCGAATAGTCTAGTGCCTGCTTTGCTGGGAACCTCCATGTCAGATTGGTTAGAAGTATATATGTGATACAGAAAGACACTCCCCCAAATAAACTTTGTTTTTTGGGAGAGGGAGTGTACAGCCTGTATCTGTACTCTCTCCATTTACTTCCTGGTCTCCTGCATTCCTAGGCTTATAACAGAGCTGAAAAAATAATCTTTAAATCCTGGAAAGTCAAAACTCAAAGACCTTTGAAGAGTCCTTAAACACTAGCCATCCCTCCAGAATAGCCCCACCCCAATGCCTTTCCTGAGGATTCACAGAACCTTTTGCCTAAGAGGACAAGATGTGCTTTTGAATGAGTACTTTAAAATGACATAAACACCTCCATTCCTAGTAGGCTCATGGGTATAATGTATCCAAAGCTTAAAGAGAAAGATTAATAAAATTTCTACCAATTTTTTTTTCACACAGCAAACATGTAACCAAACCTTTCAAGATTAGAATGTTTTGTTATTCCTGATTTCAACTCCACCTCTCCAGTCTCCAAATTGAAATGCCAAGGCAACACCACTGAAGTGATCTTGCCATGTCTGGAAAACTCCTGACCTAAGCTGACAGTTGAGAATAAGTCTCAATACTGACCGGCCATATATCATCAAAACTTTTGAAAAGGAGCTTTAAGATTACCTCACCATCCTCCTATATTCCAACAGAATTCATTTTTCTGGTGAAAAAAAAATGAGACCCAGAGAATGGAATGGTCCCGAAAACACAGCATATCTCCAAACATTATCCTCACATTTTCTCAAGAAAGCAACTGCAAAGAAGGTTAGGGAAAATTTGAGACTGGAGCACACTGTTAAAAATGCCTACAATAGCTGAGCATTATGGCACATGCATATAATCCCAGCAAGTCAGGAGGCTGAAATAGAAAGACCACAAGTTCAAAACAGCCTCAGCAACTTAGAGAGGCTCTAAGTAGCTTAGAGAGGCCCTGTCTCCAAATAAAAAAAAAATAGAAAGTGTTGGGGATGTGGCTCAGTGGTTAATGGCCCCTGGGTTCAATCCCTGATTAAAAACAAACAAACAAACAAAAAAAAACCCCTGCAATAAAAATACGTCAAATGAAGACGACATCAACAAAATAGCAAACTAGGCAACTCCAAGTTACCACTCATCCAAGAAAATACCGAAAAACAAGGAAATGTCTGAATAAACTTTCATGGTGTTCAGAAAACCAGTCAAAGACTTATAGCAACTAAGCAAATTCTCACTCAAGGAAAACCTATCTTCAAAATGTTTTTTTTAAAAAAAGCTGGGAATGGTGGCACACACCTATTATCCTATTATCCCAGCTACTCAGGAAGCTGAGACCAGAAGATTACAAGTTTGAGACCAGCCTGGGCAATTTAGCAAGACTCTGTATCAATATAAAAGGAAAGGGGTTAAAATGTAGCTCAGAAGTAGGGTGCTTGCTTAGCATGGGTGAGGCCCAGGATTCACTCCCCAGTACTGGAAAAAAAAAGTAGGTAGAAGAGTTTTGTGGCAAATTTTACTCTCCCATGCAATAATCCCTCCAAGAACATCAACAGTTAGGGCTCTGCACAGGAAGTAGCCTGATTTCTGCTTCTCCCACTTGAACAAGAAATAACAGAGCTGACCTTACAAATTATTGTGCAGTTCTATTATAAGTGTCTGGGATATAGCTAAATAACTGATGCAAGGTACTCATCTACTTTGCAGAATTCAGAATTCAGGCAGGAAAGCAGTAAGCACTAGCTTGTAAAAGCTACAAACACACAGATATCTGGGGCAAGATAATATAGGTGGAGACATCCATAGGCTATCTAAGACCCAGAATAGAAGCTGGGAGGATAATCTTTGGAAAACTAGGAAATTCAAAAGAAGACTTCTATATGGGGGAAATTAGAAAATTATATTTGTGCCCGGACAAGATGCATGCTAGGAAAAATCCTAAAATGATTTTAAGCTTTCACTTAGGACTGATCCTTACGTTCAGAGAAAGGCTAGCTAAGTGATGAAGGGTGTGTTCCATAAGATGAACAATCTGTAAAGATTGGAAAAGTTAGTTGATTTCTATTTGCTTTGTTTCAGTTCCTAGTGCTAAAAGAAATCTGTCAAACAAAACACAAGCTGAAAAAATCCTATAGGAGCAGAGACTTCATTAATCCCAACTAATAAGAGATATCATTGAAAAATAACTTGAAAGGGTATCAAAACAAATGGACTGCTATAGCCTTCAAGAAAAAGAACAATAACAACAAAAACAAAAACCCTGGACTAGGGTTGTAGCTCGTAGTTTAACACTTGCCTTGCATGTGTGAGGCACTGGGTTTGATCCTCAGCACCACATAAAAAAATAAATAAGAAAGGGTATTATGTCTATCCACAATTAAAAAAATATTTTTAAAAAGCAGAAACCCTAGGGAAGGTGGAGAAGTATCATAATAGTCAAATGCATAACTTTCAACAACAACAAAAAATACAAAGCATAAAAGAAATAGAAAAATATAATTCATTCAGAGAAATAAAATAAATTGACAAACTATCCCTGAGGAAAATCAGACATCACATTTAATAGACAAAGATATTAAAACAACTGCCCTGCCCAGTGGTGCACACTTGTAATCCCAGCAGCTCCAGAAGCTAAGACAGAAGGATCCCAAGTTCAAAGCCAGCCTCAGCAACTTAGTGAGGCCCTAATCAACTTAGCAAGACCCTGTCTCTAAATAAAATATAAAAAGGTCTGGGGATGTGGCTCAGTGGTTAAGCACCCCTGGATTCAATCCTCAGCACTGAAAAAAAAAAAAACAACTGTACTAAATACAAAGCTAAGGGCAAATGGCAAATGTACAAAGAAATTGGGGAGATAATATGTGAGACTATTAAAAAATTATAAAAAGAAATTAAACAGAACTTCTGTGACTGAAAAATACAAAACATAAGTGAAAAATCCCCCACAGGTATTCATCAGCAGTTTAGAGCAAGAAGAAGAAAGAATAAGCAAAAATGAAAATAGGGGGCTGGAGTTGTGGCTCAGTGGTGAGCACTTACCTAGCATGTATGAGGCCCTGGGTTCGACCCTCAGCACCACATAAAAATAAATAAATAAAATAAAGGTAAAAAAAGAAAAGATGAAAATAGAAAGAATCAAGTTTCAGGAGCTGAAAGAGAAAAAAAAAAAAACTACAAAGCCCAGGGGACTGGTGGGATGTCATGAAGCCAACCAACACCAGCATTGTGGAGGTTCTAGAAGGATAAGAGAAGGAAAGAGGCAGAAAATATATTTGAAAAAAAAATAAAGAATGAAAACTCATCAAAATTCGATGTAAAACATGAATTTACAAGTGTAAGATACGTAAGGAACTCCAAGTGGGATAACCCAGAAGAAACTCACATTGAAAACAATATAATCAAACTGTTGAAAAAAATCTGAAAAGCAGCAAAAGGAGAAGCAACTCATCATAAATAAGGAATTCTAAATAAGACTATCAGACCATATCACAGCAGAAAACTTGGAGTTGAGAAAATGTGATGTATTTAAAACTATGGGAGAAAAAAATAAAAATTAATAGCCAGGATTTCCATATTTAGCTAATTCATCCTTCAAAAAGTAATTTAAAAAATCAAGGCATCCTCAGATAAATCCTAGAAGCTTACTACCCCTAGGCTTGCCTTGCAAGAAATGCTAAAGGCAGTCCTTCGGGTTGAAATTAAAAACACTAAACTAACTCAACATCATATGAAAAAAGTTAAATGTCCTTTAAAAATAAACACATGGGCAATTATAAAAACTAGTATTATTATAATTTTGGTTTGTAATTCCACTACTAATTTTTTATATCATTAAAAAAGCATAAAGCAGTTATTAATCTATGTTATTGACCATATAATGTAAAAAGACACAATTCATGACATGAATAACAGAAAGGGGTGGTTGAACCTGAATAAGAGTAGTTTTTATATGTTAACAAAGTTAACATGGTACAAAATTCTAGTTAGACTGTTTTTATTACTTTAGCATGTTAAATGAAATCCCCATGGTCACCACACATAAGATAACTGTAGAATATACACAAAGGAAAATGAGAAGGGAATCAAAACAGTTCACTCCAAAAAACTAACCAAAAGCACCAAAAGGCATTAATGGATGAAATTATGAGCAAAACTATAAAGACATACAGAAAACAAAAGGCAAAATAACAGAAGGCTCTTCTCATCAGTAACTATTTTAAATACAAATGAATCAAACACTTCATTCAGAATGGATTTTGAGCAGAACATGATATAACTATACTCTTCAACTTAAAATAGAGTTATGTCCTGATAAAACACTCAGGAGTTAAAAATGCACTTAATAGGGCCAGAGTTATGGCTCAGTAGCAGAGTGCTTGCCTGGCATGTGTGGGGCCCTGAGTTAGATCCTCAGCACCACATATAAATAAATTAAATAAAGATCCACTGACAATCAAAAAAATGTTTAAAAATGCACTTAATGCATTCAACCTACCAAAATTATATTTTGGCAATGAAGTACACTGTAGAGTATCAGTTGTTCAACCTACTTATCACATGGCTAATGGAGAGCTGTGGTTCACTGTGGCTGCCCAGCATGACATATTACCATTTATTTCTAGCCTTGGAAAAAGAGAAAAATTCAAAATATGGGGCTGGGCCTGTGGCTCAGTAGTACAGCAGTTGCCTAGCATGAGTGAGGCAGTGGGTTTGGTCTCTATCACCACCTAAAAAAACTAAATAAAATAAAGGTATTGTGTCCATCTCTAATTAAAAATTTTAAAAATCAAAATATTATTTCAAAATATGGTTTCTATTAAATACATATTTCGATTATTATGAAACCAAAACATGTTAAGATAAACCATCACTAAACCAGTGTTAAATGAGAATTGTCTGCACATGCTATCAAAAAAATACTCATATCTAAAGACTAAATAGATTGAAAGACTGGGAAAAGATAGTCTATGCAAACAGGAATGAAAGAGAGCTAAGGCAGCTATACTAATATAAGACAAAAATAATTTGCTTATGGATTAGATTATTTTCACCAAAAATTAATATTTGAAATCAATGTAACTAAATTTAAAGAATAGGACATGTAAGGAGGTAATAAAAGTTATTTGAGATTGTAACAGTGGAACTTTAATCCAATAGAATGGCTGTCCTTATAAGAACACAACAAAACTTCTCTATTTCCACACTAATATAGAAGGAAGGCATAATAAGAAAAAACATGCAAAGACACAGTAAGAAAATGGAGTCTATAAGCCACAAAGAAGATTTCTCCAATAACCAACTATGACAGAACATTACTCTTGGACTTCTAGCATCCAAAGTTGTGAGAAACAGTTTCAGTTATGTCAGTCACTATTTATGTTGTTATGACAGCCAAACTTCATAGATAACTTACATAAAAACTGTTGCAAGAGGGGCTGTAGCTGTGGCTTAGCAGTAGAACACTTGCCTGGCATGTGTGAAGCACTGGGTTTGATTCTCAGCACTGCATATAAATAAATTAAATAAAGGTCTATCAACAACTAAAAAAAATTTTTTTTAAACTGCTATAAGAATCAGAAAAGAGGGGCTGGGGATGTGGCTCAAGCAGTGGCGCGCTCGCCTGGCATGCATGCGGCCCGGGTTGGATCCTCAGCACCACATACCAACAAAGATATTGTGTCCACCGAAAACTAAAAAATAAATATTAAAATTCTCTCTCTCTCTCTCTCTCTCTCTCTCTCTCTCTCTCTCTCTCTCTCCCTTAAAAAAAAGAATCAGAAAAGAAAATCATATAATGATAAAAGGTCAAGTCCTCAAGAAGATATAACAATTACAAACATATTGCACCAAATATCACAGCCCCAAAGTATATGAAGAAATCATTAACAGAACTGAAGGGTGATACTATAGTTCTATAATAAAAGAGACTTCAGGGCTGGGGCGGGGGCTCAGCAGTAGTGCACTTGCCTGGCATGTGAGAGGCACTGGGTTTGATTCTCAGCACCACATAAAAATAAATAAATAAAATCAAGTTATTGTGTCCAACTACAACTAAAAAAAAAATCCTATTTTTAGTAATGGCGAGAACTACCAGACAAAAAATAAATAAGGAAATTGATAACTTGTATGACACTAGACCACAACTGAATGTAATATACATATAGAGACCATGCCACATAACAACAGAATACATATATTTCTCGGGTGCACATAAAGCATTCTCTAGAGTAAAGAATATAATAGTACACAAAATAAGTCTTTAAAAGTTTTAAAATATAGAAATCATATAAAATATAATGTTTTATCACAACAGAATAAAACTAAAAAACTACATACTAAGCAAGACTGGAAAATTCATACATATATGGCAATTACACAACACACTCTTAAACAATTAAAAGGTCAAACAAACCATCAAGGGAAATTAGTAAACATCTTTGAAACACCTTTGAATGAAAATGAAAACACAACATACTAAAACTTATGGAATACAGTTAAAGAATGGATAAGAAGTAAATTTATAGTTGTAAAGGCATATATTTAAAAAGAAGAAAGATATAATAAATAATGAAATTTCACACCATAAGAAACTAGGGGCTGGGGATGTGGCTCAAGCGGTAGCACACTCCCCTGGCATGTGGGCGGCCCCGGTTCAATCCTCAGCACCACATACAAACAAAGATGTTGTATCCGCCGAAAACTAAAAAATAAATATTAAAATTCTCTCTCTCTTTAAAAAAAAGAAAAAAAGAAACTAAAAAATGAAGAGCAAAATAAACCCAAAGCTAGCAGAATCAAGAAGAAGAATAATAAATATTAGAACAGTGAAATAAAATATAGAATAGAGATACAATACAAAAATATACAAATTCAAAAGTTGGCTCATGAAAAATGATCAAATTTGACAAGTATTTAAATATATTAAAAAAGAATATTTAAGTAAACAAAAAGCAGAAAGTGTGGGCATGATTACCCATTTTACAGAAATAAAAAGAATTATAGAAGAATAAAATGAACCATTGTGTGCCAATCAATCAGATAATCAAGGTGAACTGATCATGTTCCTACAGACCCATAAATTCAAGAAGAAACACAGCATCTTAAAAGACTGATTACTAGTAAGGAAATTCAAACAAAAACTAAAAAACTACTCTTCCAAATGTGAACTTGACCAAGTGGCATTAAGAACAAATACTAATACTTCCCAAACTTTTCCAGAAAAAAATAAAGAGAAACACTTCCTAACTCTTTTTATGAGTCCAGAATTACTCTAATATCAAAGCAAGCTGAAGACACTGAAGAAAACCATACCTCAATATCCACTTACAAATAGTGATGAAAAAAAAAATCATCAACAAGAAGCAGCACTTCCAAACACATCCTATGAGGCTGATATCACTCTGATTCCAAAACCAGGCAAAGACACATAGAAAAAAGAAAACTTCAGACCAATATCTCTAATGAACACAGATGCAAAAATTCTCAATAAAATTCTGGCAAATCGAATACAAAAACATATCAAAAAGATAATGCACCATGATCAAGTGAGATTCACCCCAGGGATGCAAGATAGGTTCAACATATGGAAATCAACAAATGTAATTCATCACACATCAACAGACTTAAAGATAAGAATCATATGATCATCTCAATAGACACAGAAAAAGCATTTCACAAAATACAACAACACCCCTTTTATGTTCAAAACACTAGAAAAACTAGGGATAAGAGGAACATATCTCAACATCATAAAGGCTATCTATGCTAAGCCCCAGGACAACATTATTCTAATTGGAGAAAAATTGAAGTCATTCACTCTATAAACTGGAAGAAAACAGGGATACCGTCTTTCACCACTTCTATTTAACATAGTTCTTGAAACACTGGCCAGAGCAGTTAGACGAAAAAAAATTTAAGTGATACACACAGGAAAAGAAGAACTCAAATTGGCACTATTTGCTATCTGATAATATGATTCTATACCTGGAAGACCCTAAAAGTTCCACCAGGGTACTCAATAGCTGGTGTCAGAGGTAATTGTTTTTTTTTTTTTTTTTTTTTTTTGAGGCACTGGGATTATTTTAAGCATTAATCAGAAGAGAGGTTAAAAAAAAAAAAAGTTCCACCAGAAAACTTGTAGAACTATTAAATGAATTCAGCAAAGTAGCAGGATACAAAATCAACACCCATAAATCAAAGGCATTTTTGTATATCAGTGACAACTCTTCAGAAAGGGAAATAAGGAAACCTACCCCATTTTCAATAGCCTCAAAAAAATAATAAAATAAAATACTTGGGAATCAACTTATTGAAAGAGGTGAAAGATGTATATAATGAAAATTATAGAACCCTAAAGAAAGAAATCAAAGAAGACCTTAGAAGATGGAAAGATCTACCTTGCTCTTGGATAGGCAGAATTGATATTATCAAAATGACCATACTTCCAAAAGCACTGTACAGATTTAATGAAATTCCAATCAAAATTCCAATGACATTCCTCATAGAAATAGAAAAAGCAATCATGAAATTTATCTGGAAAAATAAGATACCCAGAATAGCTAAAGCAATCCTTAGCAGGAAGAGTGAAGCAGGTGGCATCACTAAACAGGCCCTAAACTACACTACAGAGCAGTAGTAACAAAAACAGCATGGTATTGACACCAAAACAGACTGGTAGACCAATGATACAGAATAGAGGACACAGAGACTAACCCACAAATATATTATAAAAAGGTGCCAAAAACATGCATTGGAGAAAAGATAGCCTCTTTAGCATATGGTGCAAGAAAAACTGAAAATCTTTATGCAACAAAATGAAATTAAACCCATATCTCTCACCATGCACAAAACTTAACTCAAAATGAATCAAGGACTTAGGAATACAACCAGAGACCCTGTGTCTAATAGAAGAAAAAGTAGGCCCTAATCTTCATCATGTGGGATTAGGCCCCAACTTCCTTAATAAGACTCCTATAGTGCAAGAATCCATAAATAGGATGGACTCAAACTAAAAAGTTTCTTCTCAGCAAAAGAAACAATGTGTGAGGTGAACAGAGAGCCTACATCTTAGGAGCAAATCTTTACCCCCTCACACATCAGATAGAGCACTAATCTCTAGGGTATATAAAGAACTCAAAAAGCTAAGCACTAAAAAAAGAAATAACCCAATCAATAAATGGGCCAAGGACCCGAAGAGTCACTTCTCAGAAAATGATGTACAATCAATCAACAAATACATGAAAAAATGTTCATCTCCACTAGCAATTAGAGAAATGCAAATCAAAACCACTCTAAGATTTCATCTCACTCCAGTCAGAATGGCAGCCATTATGAAAACAAACAACAATAAGTGTTGATGAGGATGTGGGGAAAAAGGTACACTCATACATTGCTGGCGGGACTATAAATTGGTGCAGCCAATATGGAAAGCAGTATGGAGATCCTTGGAAATCTGCGAATGGAACCACCATTGACCCAGCCATCCTTCTCCTCAGTCTATACCCAAAGGACTTAAAAACAGCATACTACAGGGACATAGCCACATCAATGTTTATAGCAGCACAATTAACAATAGCTAAACTGTGGAACTAACCTAGATACCCTTCAATACATAAATGGATAAAAAAATGTGGCATATGTACTCAATGGAATATTACTCAGCAATAAAATCATGGCATTTGCAGGTAAATGGATGGAGTTAGAGAAGACAATGCTAAGTGAAGTCAGCCAATCCCCAAAAAACAAATGCTAAATGTTTTCTTTGATATAAGGAGGCTGATTCATAGTGGGATAGGGATCAGGAGCATGGGAGGAATAGATGAACTCTAGATAGGGCAGAGGGGTTGGAGGGGAAGGGAGGGAGCATGGGGTTATAAATGATGGTGGAATGTGATGGACATTATTATCCAAAGTACAGGTATGAAGACACAAATTGGTGTGGATATTCTATGTATACAACCAAAGATATGAAAAACTGTGCTCTATGTGTGTAATAAGAATTGTATTGCATTCTACTGTCATATATAAATAAAAATAATAATAATAAAAAATCCTCAACAAAAACTCACAAGCTAAATTCGGCAGTGCATTAAAGGATTATACACTATAACTAAGTAGATTAAAGTTGAACCTTACAACATATACCAAAAGTTAGTGACAATGGTTGAAAGACCTAAATGTAAAAAGCTAAAACTATAAAACACTTAGAAGACATGGTGGAAATGTTTGTTACATTAGATTTTATAATGATTTCTTGGATATGACACCAAAATGATAAGTTTCAAAATAAAAGTAAGGTTTTTGATAAAGTATTAATATCCAGAATATATATATAAAAAACTTCTTCAACTCAACAATAACAAAAATAATTGCTTTTAAATTCTAGTTTAGTGGAACAGTATATGCTTGCTATGTACATGGCCCTGGGTTCAATCATTAACTCCAATCATTAACGAGGACATAGCTATAGAAATGGATGTTAGTGGTTGTTATACAACATTTTGAATGTGTTTGATGCCACTGAATTATACATTTAGAAATTAATAACTGACAGATGTTATGTTACATAAATTTTACTACACACACAAATTCTTTTTTTTAAGGTTCAAAGGGCTTGAATAGACATTTCTCCAAAGAAGATATACAAATGCTCCCTAAGTACATTAAACGATGCTCAACATCATTATTATTAGGAAAATACCAATCAATCCCATAATGAAATTCCACTTCACACTTATTATTAAAAACAAACATAACAACTGTTGGTGAGGATGTAGAGAAATTAGAAGAACTCTTGGGCATTGCTGTCAGGAATGTAAAATTATGCATCTGCTGTGGAAAACAGTTTGGCATTTCATCAAAAAGTTATATAATTCCATATGATCCAGCCACTACAATTCTAGATGCACACACAGAAGTATTTAAGGCAGAGACTCAGATACTCATACAACAATATTCATAGTACCACCAATTGCCATAGCTGAAAGATGGAAACAACCCACGTTTCCATCAATAAATGAATGGATACACAAAATGTGGTACACAGACACTATGGAATATATTCAACCTTCAGTAGGAATGAAATTCTGATACATTATATAGCATGAAACATACTAAGTGAAATAAGCCAGACACAAAATATCAAATATTGTATTATTTCACATGCATGAGTTACCTAGACTGGAAAAATTCAATGAAGTAAACATAGAATAGAGATTACCAGAGTCTAAGGGGAAGGGAAATTGGGGAGTTATTTTATTGATATGGAGTTTATGTTTGGGACGATGACATAGCTACAGAAATAGATGTTAGTAGTTGTTGTACAACATTTTGAATGTATGTGATGCCACTGAATTATACATTTAGAAATTAATAACTGACAGATGTTATGTTACATAAATTTTACCACAATAAAAAATATATGCCAAAAATTATACTGAATTGAACTGAGTTCTAAAAATGGATTTGTATTAGCAAGGACAAGACCATGGACATGGGATCAGTTCTCCTACAGCTCACAGATACTTTCTTCTAGATGTTAAAAGGTAGATCAGTGACTGAAAAAAAGCAGGGTAAAAAGTCAGTCTGGTATGGCCATGAAGAAGAGTTTTCACTTTTTAAAGAATCTACTTCAGGTCAATTAAAATCTAAAGTTGAGCTGAAAAAAGATGCTAGCTTTAGATTGTATGTAGAGTCAGGGGTCAAATCTCAGAAGGTATCCCTTGAATGTTCATTAATACCTGGAATTTATCTGAGGGGACAGCACCTTTTATCCACAGACTAGCAGAGCTGCAGAAAACCTTCAAATTTCGATCCTTAACATCAATTTTTCAGATGTGATTAAGGTCCAAAAATTCTTGCTCAATGTCTCATAGTCTGCAAGCAGTAAAGCCAAAATCCGGATCTGACTTCTCAGAACAGAAGTCTCTCAGTTTCTGACTAGAGTCCCTTCTCCTACTTAGCCTGAGGATATCAGCTTCACATTATGAAGAAAAGGTTTATTCGTTTTTCCACAGAGCTTTGACAGGTCCTTTTTACTCCATGTCCATTGTCTTCTTTAAACCAGGCTGGATTACCAGTTTCTGGAGAAGCTTGGGGTACTCCTTTCCCCTTTCTTCATTTGACAGGGAATGGGAAATCATGCTATAAAATATTTTGTATTTTAATCTGCTAGATTAATTTGCTAGATCTTTAGCTGCCTGAAATTTGGCTCCAGGCTCCAGAATCAGGCATCTTTCAACACATTCACCCACTTATTCTGGACCTGTATCGGTACTGTACTGACAGCTGTGGAGGCTGATTTAGAACAGAATGTTTCAAGGTCCTCTGCTATACATAAGTTAAATTCTTGATAGGATATAGTGTAGAATCTTTCCTGACTCAGAATCAATTGTCTGCCTGCACTCAAGAGACAGAATAATAGTTGAAGAACATTCAGAACCAAAGATACTATCTCTGATATGTTAAAAAATAATAACAATCATCATTTATTTAGCCGCTCCTAGATGACAGGCCATTTCCTAGATGACTTATTTCATTCTTCTATCCACCCTGTGAAATTGGAACCAGGTTTCCCAGATGAGGAAACTGAGGCTCAGTTAGTCTACTGAGGTAGTAAGTGCAGAGCTGGGATTTTAGGCTGGGCTATTACAGATTCCAGAGATTGGTTTTTGTTTTTGTTGTTTTGATTTTCACTATCCACAAGGGTGGATGGAGGCTGCTCTGGACATTCAAGTAATGTGGAAGCAAAATTCTGACTCCAATCATTAACTCCTGGGATGGGATGTGGCCCAGGGCCCAGTACTATTCTTGATTGGCAGAATACCTAAAGTATCTGTGCTCTGATATTCTGCAAATTTGCAATATGGGAATCACCACTGCTTAAACTAGGAAACTGGCACCAATAGAAGCAATGAACATGGGCTTTTCTCAGGAGCCTAGTCCTTGGGCTGAATAGTATGTGAACAGTTTTTAAACTTAAGTAAGCATCAACTCTCCAGGACTTGATACACATGAACACTTCTGGGCCCCAACCCAAGATTCTGGTTCAGCGGTTTGAAACTAGAACCCAAGAATCTGAATGTATAATGTGTTGCACAACTGATTCTGATTCAGGTTGCACATTTGTGCCTTTTATTGTAAAAATTTTCATATATATAAATAATAAAAGAGCAGTATAATAAACACTCACATATGCATCATTTATATTTTATAATTATTAGCATTCTACTATATTTTCAGCTATTTTTATATATTTTAAATTACAATTATCATGAAGTTTCACATTATATATTTAGTACACATCTTTTACCCTTCATAGCCACAATACGATTATCACAACTAACAGATTTAACAATTCCAGAATATATAGACCACACTACTGAGAAATGCTCTTTCACAACTTTTTTCTTGGCTTTGAGAATCATGTTTTTCCTATTCCTTCACAAATAACAATGGGAGAAGGAAGCATGCCACTACATCTCAAAAGATAATAACCTTTTTTTTTATTCAACATGCTTCCTAATTCTCTGATACTTCTCTTCCTTTGCAACTCCACTGCCACTGCACTGATTTAGATGTAAGGACTTAGTTTGCCTGGATGGCTGCATTAATCTCCTACTGGTTTGCCACTTCCAGATTTCTCCTTTTACAATTCACTCTTCACACAGTTTGCCTTCTGGATCAATATTCCTCACAAAGCATTCATAGCATTCCCCAATCTGCCAACAGATTACTGTTCTAACTTCATCTCCCTCTTTTCAATCTAACTTAGACCCAATCTTTCCACTACAGTGTCACCTTCTTCATGAAAATTTATTAAGCTCTTCCTCCCTTTCTTTATCAGAATACAGAATCCATAGCTTTTTCCTCCATGAATTTGTTTTTCTTTTTCTGATGCTGAGGTTTAAACTTAAGGCCGCAAGAATGCTATACATGCACTCTACAACTGAGCTAAACCCCTAGCCCCTCCAAATCTTTTTTTCCTGATACTATACATAGATTGAATCCAGAGGTAGTCTATCACTGAAGGACATCCCAGCCCTTTTATTTATTTATTTATTTATTTTAGACAGGGTCTGGCTAATTTTCCAAGGCTGATCTAGATATTGTGATGCTCCAGCCTCAGCCTCCCAAATTGCTGGAATTACAAGCATGTGCCACCACACCTGGCCCTCCATAGATTTTTAATAATCTTATACTTGGCTTTCCCTTTACTCACCAGACTATGGCACAAGGGTCATGCCTCTTTAAGCTTTGCATTTCTCACGTGAGAGTCCTAGCCCAGCTTTGTGCTCCCACCAACATCAAAATTGCCCCAACTTGTAGGAAGAAAAACCCTGTAGTCAATGGACTGGAGCAGTGGAACATCCACAGAAATGAACAATTAATTACTTCACACAGGTACAGGGCTATATGAATCTCAGAGAGGTATCTCCAAGTTCTAATTGCATCTTTGTTCAGTCAAAGGACAGGAAGAAGGGTGAGGAAGGAAGTGTGTGTATTGAAAGGAAATAACTGCCCCAGGTGGGGAGTAGAAGAGGAAGATGATCATTTTTTCATACTTCAGCTACAATAATGCAAATCCTCCATACCCTTCTTGGAATATTGTTCCTTCTCCTCTTTATAGACCAGAAGATGCCCACCTCTCTCTACAACTTCTTCTCCCTATAAGATTCTATAGTCCTGGGTATTGGGACTCGAAAGTTTAGAACTTAGAGGTTGCTGCTCTTAAAGTGCAGAGAGGAGGCCTTGGATATTGAAGGCTTCAGGACTACAGTGCTTGCTCCTCTGGCCTCCTATAAACCTCTCTCCATCTCTCCATATCATCTCTTTCCCCTATAGTATTGCATGGTCCTAGGCTATGCACACAGTTAACCCCCCAATAAAAGCTGACTGACTGACTGAAAGTCACTTCTACTGTCCCTTATAAAGGTCGTCTCCTCACCCAACATCCTCTCCCAAGTTAATTTCAATTTCTGCCTTCCATAGGCTCATCTATAGGTAAGATAAAAGGACTGGGCAGCTCATTTATGCAGTTGCAGGGTCATTTTGAGATACTGGCTTCTGTTATGGGAATAGCATGGTCATGAATTACATGCTATATAAATATTACTTGTTTTAAATATACTGTTTTGAAGCATATAATTTTAGAATTTTTTAAAGAAAGAAATAAGAAAAACATTTCTATAAGTCTAAATTGAGATATAGCATGATCTCAGGCTATGGCTATTTATCTAACCATTATCTCAGCAAAAATGCAGCTGGTACAAGTTTTAGGCACAGGCAAGGGAAGATTAGTGCAGAAAATGCTCATCTACTCATTTCTTTTTTAAATTTTTAAAATTTTGTTCTTTTTAGTTATACATGACAGTAGAATATAATTTGACTTACTTATGCAAACATGGAGTGGTCCCCTCATTTCTAAGGGGCAAAACTAAGGTTCAACAAAATGATCTACTTTCTTCTTAGATTCATTACTAGTTTAGAGACTTCTTTCATATTTCAACCTCAGGAAGACAAAGGACCACAGAGTTTTGGGCAGGATGTATAATGAGAGATGGAGAAAAGTTCTAAAATCAGGAAAAATCATTTTGCTTCACTCACGTAACTCAACATGTGTCCCTGGGGAACACTCAATGGCTAAGCCAACCTTATCAAGAACTAGGTGAATAGCCGGCTAAAGAAGAAATAAAAATGGAGGGAAAAGGGTAAGGTTATATTCTGGATGCTGGATCCCATAGTCCCAGTATAGGAGTAAAGGAGGCATCTTGTGATTTTGCTTAGATAGGGGATCTTTAAAATTTTGTATAACTAGACCCAGAGGTCTTCCAGATCAACAGCAGCCCCAGGACCTGCATCCAGGTTTCTCTGGCTGATATCTCAACTTATAACAACTTTGTGACAGCTCTAATGCCAGCTTACAGCACCTAGCTCTTACCCTGGAGACTGCCTGCCACCCAGACACATATTTTACACATCCTGATTTCCCCCAACCCTCTTGACCCAGTATCTTCTGTCCTTGAGGGATTAGAATTCTATAACTAGGAATTACAGGGATACCGAGGTCACAAAAAGCAAGTCACATCCTCATGGCTCTGAGGGGAAAACTAATGCCCAGAGAGATCAAGGACTTATCCAAGGAAACACAGCAAGATAGAGGAATAGTCAGTACCAGAATTCAACACTGTTTTTTAAAAAATATTTGGTTGTCAATGCACCTGTATTCCATTTATTTGTGTGCAGTGCTGATAATCGAACCCCAGTGCCTCACGTATGCTAGACAAGCGCTCTACCACTGAGACACAACCTCAGCCTAGAACTCAACACTCTTGATTCCTGGTCTCATGCTCTTTTCACAGGACCACAATGCTTCTGTCCTGACAATTAATAATACATAACATATACTGTGGGCTTTCTAAATGTCAGGCCCTGTTTCAATAATTGCTTTATCACATTAACTCATTATGTCCTTATAAGAAATTGATGCGGTAACTATTGCCCTGGTTTATAGTTGAATAACCAAAGTCACAGAGAAAGCCCTACTCTACTTTTATCTCCCTATCTGTGAAGTGAGCATGGTGACCAGAACACACAAAGGTCCACCAATGAAAGTCAAGAATTGCTGCTGGAGACACAGAATTGTGCCCCCAGAGAACTGAGGGGGGTGCATATCAATCGGTCAGGCATATGTGTTACCAAAATTTTCCTAAATTTAACCAATATAACATGGGTAAAAGAAAGAAGTTTTAGTTGAGGGGAGGGTCAGGAGGTAAAAGGACAAGGAGCTGTAATGCTAGGGCTCTTGGGAGTTGAAAGCAGAATGACAGACAGAACAAATGTAATAAAAAGTTAGAAGACTAACTATCCCCCATGCCTTCCCATCTTCACCCCCTACTTATAGAAGTCAGACTCTCGGGATCTGATGAGGACTACTGCCTTCTAAACCAAAAGGAAAAAGAAGAGAAGCCTGGCCTACAGGGCTGTGGGGGCAGAGCAGAGACTACAGTCACAGAGCCTGGTGATTTCCCAACATCCCTTTGCCTTTTCTTAAAAGGCTGAGGAAACTTCCCAACACCTTTTTCTAGAGAATAATATCAGTACAGCCTCACTTCCTGCTCACAATTTTGTCAGAAGCCAGATTTATCAGCTTCTGTTCTGTTATGGGAATAGCATGGATTCAAACTGGACAGACCATTCTCTAGCATGGAACCTGTCTACTCACTAAATCTGTTAATTCAGATAGGTAGGGAGCTTCTAACCATTAGCTCCCATGATACTCAAGAAAACCTTCCATTCCTTCTGTCCTGACTGGCCAGTTCCTCTGAAACCTCCATTTGATCTGCTCTCACCCACTCACAATCTTTGAACCCCTTTGTTCTTTCTCATTCTCTTCCATGGAAGAAGCAATGGGAAAAACAAAAAGGGCAAATGTGCCTTAGCCACTGGTTTGAGGTTGGGGAAAAAAAAAAAAAAAAAACTATAGATGCTGTTGCCTGAAACAAGGCTTCAGAATTATCTGACTATGATAATGATCACGACCCAGGATTACAACCTACATTATCTTGCCTTCTAGCAACATCCTCAACCCTCAACAGTTACCCAATAATAGGGTCATGAAGAGCAAAGAGCAGACTGTACTATCTTCTTTAACTTGGCTTCAACATTCTCAGTTTGATGATCATCTAACCTTCCCTATCCATCCTCATCTTCCAATGACCCAGCCCTTGATTCCTACCCCAAAAGACCCCAGTCTAACTTGCAGAGTGGTAGCTATGAAAGCACCAAGAGAGTGAATAATAGGTTGGTGGTGGCAGGGAGGTTACTTCCAGGGGACCAGACAGTCTAGGGTGAGGGTGTTCTGGTCACCGCTTCTGATGAGCTGTTATGACTAATTTCCCTCTCATTCAGAGCACAGCTCTGAAAGCTCAAGAACAAAGAGCAATTTAAGATCTTTAAAATTCTTTGTGAGAGCCAGTGTCACAGGCTGATTTTCATCCACTCTTGCTTAGCCCATCTCTTGTCTTCTCCCTCTCTCATCTCTGTTTCTCTCCTCTATTAACTGGCTGTTATGTGGACTGAAGAATAATTGAGAAGAATTTCATTCTGCAGAATACATCTTTCCATCCCCTGCACTTGTTTAAATTAAAAAAAAATCTGTTTAAAATGGACTAAGCTGTGCCATTTAATTGTATGTGATCCTCAATAAGATTTTCTGGAGTTCAGTTAGATTTTATCCAATTGTAATCTTCAACTAAGTTTTCTAAGACTCATGTGTCCTAATAAAAATGAATAAGGAAATGAAGACATCCTGGTTTAGAAGGGCAGCTTGAAGGCTACATTTAGTTTGGTTTAGGTGCTAGGCAAGGACTGGTACCATCTACTCATAGGTCCCAAAATCCAGGAATGACTTTGGATACAATATACATTTTTAACACCTGAGGATAAAACTTGGGGAACATATAACAAACCCTATAGGCCACATGTGTCATTTGATTCTGCTTCTCCCCAACAACCCAAAAGGTTGTGGCTCCAGTAGGGGGCATAAAAAGAAGGAAAAGACCATGCTAACTCAGACTGTCCCACACCATTGGCCACTGCCCCCACAGCCTTCTAGGATTGCTCATAAAGAAAAGTTAGACTTTAGACATCAGCAATGGCCTTGGTGTCTGAGAACAATCCCCCAAAATAACAGCTTACCCTGGGAGACAGGCTATAGTCCCTGGTGAAAAATGGGAGGGCACATGTACTAGAAAAGAAGTATGACTGAGGGCCTAAGACTAGGTGAGAAGGAAAGAAGAGCCAGTTTTGTGTTTCTCTCCTACCTTTCACCTAGAAAACAGTTGTGTTGATAGAAATATCTGGATGGACAGACTTACAGGAATATGAGAACTAGAAGGACCCTTAGAGATTATTTAGCTTAGTCTAGAATACCTCTAGAGCCCAAGATGAGAAGATGATCTCAGAGCCCAAGTTCCACCATGAGCATACTGTGCTTCCATGGAAATTGGCTTTTTATGAAAATCATAGCTCCAGTTCAATTAATTGTTACAGATGACAAATAAAAACCCAGAGAGAGCAAGGTACTTATCCAAAGACATGTGTGAAGCTAGAGCAAGGCCAGGTCTGGAACTCAGATCTCTGGACCAGTCACCACAAAATATTATTACAATCAGAAATACTTCAGGCTTATACAGCATTTTAGTTCTTTTAAAACTGTGTGGTCCCATAATGCATTTAATTGTTCTTTCCTGTGACAATATCACTATTATTTTCCCATTATTTGCCCAATGAGAACCTGAAGCTCAGAGTAGGGAAGCAGCTTGTTCAAGATGCAAAACATAGTGCTTCACCCACCTTATACTCAGAATGACTCTGGCATATCAGCAACACCCAAAGTGCGAATAGTGTAGTAGTATTTTATAAATCCTATCCATACCCCTTCCTTACTTCTGTTATGCATTTCATATCACCTATCATAGAGAAAGCAGATCTGTCAGCACCAAACACAAGCAGATTGTTCTACCCCTCCCTCACTGCTATTGCACTCCACCCTGAAATCTTCAGATAAACTAAGGATTGTAAGGCAAATATGGGAATTCTACTCCTTTGATATGTGGGTCCATGCTTATTTTCTTACTTCAAATTTTTAGTTGAAGATGGACACAATAACTTTATGTTATCTATTTTTATGTGGTGCAAAGGATTGAACATAGTGCCTCACACACTCTAGGCAAGCACGCTACCGTGGAGCTACAACCCCAGCCCCATCTATGCTTATTTTCAAACTAAATCCATTAATTTGTTATTTTTATTAGGACCTAATAGTTAAAGCTCTTAAAGGGATACAAAACAGAAAAAACACAATAAATATGTGAGCCAAAGTAGACAATGATAGCTAGCTTTGTGTGTGTGTGTGTGTGCGTGTGTGTGCACGTGTGTGTGTGTGTGTGTGTGTATGTGTGTACATGAAGAAGAAATGGAGGAGGGTTACAGAGAGAGAGAAATGGGAAAAGAGTAAAATAGGGAGAAAAAAAGTTTCCTTGTAAGTACACTATTTTTGAAGGAGGATACTCTGCACGGAAGAAGTGACATTTTAATCTGAATCTTAATAGATTAACAAACCTTGGCCATGTAATAATGAGGAGAGGCAAAATTATTTTAGGTAGAAATGCTGAGAAAAAGCAAGAAAGGAAGAGGAAAGTGTATTATGAATATGAAGAAACACAACTTACTAAATTTGGCTGGTGCACAAGATTTTTTGTTTTGTTTTGTTTTGTGGTGCTGGGGATTGAACCCAGGGGCCTTCTACCACTGAGGTATATCCCCAACTCTTTTTATTTTATTTTTTTTTATTTTGAGACAAGGTTCCCTAGGTTGCCAAGTATGTCCTTGAACTTGAGCTCCTCCTGTCTCAGTCTCCCAAAGCACTAGGATTACAAGTGTGTTCTGCCATGGCTGTACAAAATTTCAAACCAGAGTGGAAATAGTAGAAATAAAAAGGCAGGTTGATATCAAGATAGAGTGAGAGTTAAGGCTTGAGAGTCTGAACTCTCTTAAGCAATGAGGGTTCATTTGAAAGGCTTTAAACAGGAGAGTGACACCATCAGATTTATTTTCAGAAATTTCTCTGATCATAAAGACAGCATGAGGTAGGAGATGAGAAGAGGGTAGGAAGTGGTTTCAAAGGGTTTCAATCAGCAATAATAGTATTTGGTGGGAATCTCATAAATCTCATAAGCCCTGCAGAATCATCAACATGTAGGTATGTTACAAAATAAAGATCTTCCACGAATTCATGTGAAAACACAAACAAGTCACAAATAGGCAAAATAATATGCAGAGACAATTTACAGTAAAAGAAATATAAATTGCCAGTAAACATTTTCATATGTTCAGTCTCTAGAATAGTACAGAAAATATGATTATTATATATTTGTCATATATATTATTCCATTCATAATATATGTGCGAATTAAAAGATGGCTTGATGAATGTATAAATGAATGAATGCATGTATATATGATAAGGCAAATAAATTTATAGGTTAATGATAGAATCTAGGTAGTAGATATATAGGTGCACACTATAAAATTCTTTAAACTGTTCTGTATGTTTGACAATGTCCATAATAAAAATGGAAATTGGGAAGGGAGGCTGCATTTTAAGGCATAACACTTTTGGCACAATAACTCAGATTCTAGGAATTTTCTCTGCTGAAATAGGTGGTCACATGTTCACAGATAATAATAAAAGAAATACCCTAAATCTCTGTATGCCACAGGGAAGAGCTGAAAATCACCTAAACTTCCACCAAGAAAGAAAGTTTTAATGCATACTCATACTATGAAATATTACACGGCTGCTTTAAAAGATGAGGCAATTTCATACATCGATGTAAAGAGTTTTCCAATATACATTGTGGAAAAATGCAAATTGCAGAATCAAATGTAAAGTGCAATGTATTTAAATTTAAAAAGAATGAAGTGCCACGCACACCTGTAATCCCAGCAGCTAGGAAAGAGATCAGAGGATTGCGAGTTCAAAGCCAGCCTCAGCAACAGCAAGGTGGTAAGCAACTCAGGAAGACCCTGTCTCTAGATAAAATACAAAATAGGGCTGGGGAAGTGGCTCAGTGGCTGAGTGCCCCTGAGTTCAATTCCTGGTACCTGAAAAAAAATGAGGTAAAATAGTGGAATGAATCTGTGATAACTTTAGTATGTACATATATGAATACACCACAGTGAATCTCAACATTTTGTATAGCCACAAGACTAGAATCCTATTTAGAAAATGATATATTCTTTGTTTGTTCAAATATGTGAAAATAGTTATACATAACTAAAAAGAACAAATAAAAAGAATAAATAATGTTATTAAGTATATAAATGTGTGTATATATATATATATATATATATATATATATATATATATAATGCACAAACGAAAAGGACTAGAAGAAGATACAGAAAACTGTGATCTGTGGTAGTCTCTAGGAAGAAAAATTTAAAATGGAGATAAGGATAAAACTAAATTTTCTTTACTTTTATTTTGTGTACTTGTGTTTATTTGGGATTATTTACCACATATTTTCACATTACTTAATGTCCCAATATTTTATTAAACATGTGTCACTGATTTGTCTATTATTTATTGATAATTTATCTTTTCCAGTCATCTGTACCAGAAAAGGGAAGATGAAAATGATTTAGGTGTTCTCTTGGTAGACACAAAAGAAAGAGCTCAGGAACTGCTCTCTGCACGTAGAAAGAGAAGAAAAGCCACAATTTGTCAGGTGTTCTAGGCAGAGTAATAGCCACTAAAAATCTGAAAAGTATTGGTGGAGGATGGGAAGAAAGGAGAAAGAAAAAATGGGGTTAAAAAAGGGAAATATCCAAAGGATTCATCTCTTTGATATGACCTACAAAGCAGCAGCCTTGGATGAAAGAATATAATTTTCCAAAGACAACAATATCTAGCAACACAAGGCCACTGCCCCAGAAACTACAAAATGGGGATAACTTTATATATATCCTCTGATCCCTTCTCTTCTCCACCTAATTCCACCTAAAATATTAAGATGTTTTTTAAGCCCTCAGTTCAAAATAGTTCCTATCCTTATTACTTCAATTCTCAACAAAGTCTCTGAGTCTAAAATAGACTTATCCATGGAGGTTCCAAATTGCATAATAGTTTCATAGACCTTTAGAGCTGGAAAAGATCTGTTGAATCTTCCAGATCAACTTTTTAAAAATTTTTTTAGTTGTAGATGGACACAATACCTTTATTTTATTTATTTTTATATGGTGCTGAGGATCTAACCCAGGGCCTCACACATGCAAGGCAAGCACTCTACCACTGAGTCACAACAGCAGCCCCCAGATCAACTTTTAATCAAACCACTCTCATGACTCCAAGACCATGTTTCTTTCCATCTCTTAAGTATGATTGGCTGAACTTTTTTCAATATCATCAGCTCCAACTTAGAAATCTGGATCCACACTGAACAGATCCTTCTCAAAAGAAATATGAATGATCAACAAATATGTGAAAAAAAAATGTTCAACTTTTCCAGAAATTATAGAAATACAAATTAAAACTACACTGAGATTCTACCTCACTCCAGGCAGAATGGCAATTATCAAGAATACAAATAAAAATAAATGTTGGTGAGAATATGGGGAAAATGGAATGCTCATTCATTGCTGGTGGGACTGCAAATTGTTGCAAGCACTCTGGAAAGCAGTATGGAGATTCCTCAAAAAACTAGGAGTGGAACCACAGTGTGACCTAGTTTTCTCACTCCTTGACATATACCCAAATGATTAAAATCAGCATACTACAGTGACATGGCCACATCAATGTTTATTGCAGTAAAATTCAGAATAGCTAAGCTATGAAACCGACCTAGATGCCCGTCAACTGATTAAAGGTTAAAGAAATTGTGGTATTTATACCCAATGGAATTTACTCACCCATAAAGAATAGTGACTTTATGACATTTTCCAATAAATGGATGGATCTAGAGACTATCATGATATATGAACTAAGCCAATCCCCCAAAAAACAAAGGTTGAATGTTTTCAATGATTTGTGGAAGCTAAACAACAATAAAAGGCTAGAGTGGTAGAAGAGAAGTTCAGTAAATTAGACAAAAGGAAACAAAAGTAAGGGAAGGGGAATAGGAATAGGAAAGACAGTAGAATGAATCTAACATAATTTTCCTATGTACACATAACAAAATGCCTAAATGAATCCCACTATAATGCCCACCCATAAGAATGGGATCCTAATTAGAATAAAATATATCCTATGCTTGTATAATTTTATCAGAATGGATTTTACCCTCTTATATAACTAAGAGGAACTATTAAAATAAAGAATCTGGATCCATTCTTGAACCCATTGGCAGTCTCAAACTCTTTTTCTTAATGAGTCACAAGATCTAAGAGATTCCCTTTCTCTTCCCTCCCCCCAATCTCTGTCCATCAGCCTCAGACAGGCAATGAGGATAACACTCAATCCACTGACCAGTCACCCTTTTTCCTAGCAAAAGACCAGATCCATGCCCAGTTCCCCAGCAGCTATCTCAAAGATAGACTACTACACTCTATCATGTTTCTTCTCCATTGACATTGGTAGGCACTGTCTACCATCATCAAGTCATTTGCTTAAGTTGTCCTTGAATGCCTGAAAATTGGCAGATTAAAAATGGAAACTGGGTAAAACATAATTCATTACAGGAAGCTCTTAAGTCTCATGACTATTTGTCCTACAACAACTCCCAGACAATTCAGGCATGGTTGCTATTGTCTTTTAAGAAAAAAAGTCCAGAACACCTGGGCATAGTATTCAAAGGCCTCCTTTGCAACCTTGATCTCTATATTACCTGGTTGGTTCAGTAGTTACATGAGTCATTAGGTGCCCCTGGTGTGTCCAGCACCTCCTTGCCTCCTATTCATTTGCCCAGGAAAGCTCTGCCTCAGTCTCTGCATTCAGCATTGTTAGTGTAAATGTTACCAAGAATCCTTCATGGCCAACCATTAATATATCTTGAGGACTCACCCAAACTGGAAATGCTCATTAAATATTAGGAGGCCTTAAAGTTGCAGGCCTCACCGGGTGGGCTGAGCCACCTAGGTAGCAATGAGAGATTAGAACACATGACTACCAAACTACCAATCTAGAATATTTTTTACTGTTCTGCAAAGCTCCTGCCTTTTCTGTACCCCTAATGTACTCTGTCTTTCTGCCTAACAATATGATCAGTATATTTACTTTTCCCAAAACAGACTTGAAGCCCTCAAAGAGCAGAAGCTTATTTTACTACTCCTCTCTATACTCTTGTCCAATTGCTCAGCATAATACATCCCACCAGCAGATACTCCATATTTTTGTGCCACAAGCCAAGTTACCTTGGCAGTGAACAGAAAGCCATGCAGCTACCATAGGAAAATGCAGGCAACTTCAAAGTGGTCCCTTAATTTTTACCATTCAGAACCTTGGCTGTTCAGAAAAAACTGTAGTCATTGAAAGCCTAGCTCAAGTGGATAGATATTAGAGTGACGGTTTAGCCCATGAAAGAAGGTGGCAAGATTGCACTGCTCCTGAAGGTGGCCCATCTTCAATACATTATGGAGTTTTGATCCTATAACTCCCCCAAATGTTTGTGTGCAAGACATCCAACCCCATTTGTTTTTATTTTTGCTGATCATTTGACATTGGTAGACACTGTCAAGAGGAATCTTTGAGATAGCCAAGAAAATTCTAATTTTCTGACTTTACAGATAGGGTAGTTGGGGCATAGAAAGGTGCTGAGACTTCCCTAATGTCACATCACCTGTAAGTGACAACCTCTCAATTCCTTTGAGCAAGCCTCTTTCAGCTCCAACAAATCGTCTTAACATGAGATATGGAATAACTGCAGCCTCCCTGAATAGTTTCTCCTTTCACAAAGCAGGGGTCCTATTTTTCTGTTTTAAACATCCTGTTTTTTGACCACCAGGCATCCCCCCACTCACACACACACACACACACACACACACACACATTACACATGTCCTCTTCATGTCAAAGGAAGGTGGCTCCAGCTGCCCACACTGAAACAATCTGGACTTTCAAAAGCTCAGATATCCCTCTAGGTGTTCAGTTGAACAATTATTCTACAGTTAAATGTGCATTTCAGCCAACCTAGTAGTTATCCTGAGAAGCAGCTTTTGTAAGCTGCCTAAGTGTAATTATTTCTTGCCAAGCCTGAGCCTTAAAAATGAATACAGAATGCATACAGTGAGCAGTCTGGACCAGAGATCCCAGAGTCTCAGGCTTTCTCCATTGGGGGGGGGGGCACGATGACTGATCCCTTAATTTATGATTTTTGTTTGTTTGTTTATGGCCATACTAGGAATGTTACTTAGGGACTTAAGCATGCTGGGCAAGCATCCTACCATTGAATTAATCCCCCAGCCCCTTAATCCACCTCTTACTCACATAACACAAATTCCCACATGAGGTCTGAATATCATCTATAACACGGAAGCCAGGTGGTTATTTAACATCTTTCTTGCTTAAGAGCCTTTAATGACCTGGGCCCCACTACCTCCCTGCCATTTTATCATTGAACAGATGGTAATTGGTAAGTGAGATAATTTATGCTGAGTACTCGGTAAAGTGTCCAACACATAGTAAAAGCATTCCTCCTCCTTCTCTATTAGAAAGTGCTTTCTTACAGTAATCCTTCCCCTGGTACCCATCCTGTTGAATTCTGACCCATCCTAATTCTCCTTCCTGGTACCACACAGAACAAACAATACTTTCTTATACCTTTGCAGATATTTGAAGAGAGCTCCTCTGTCCCCCTCCCTTCTCTCACCTTGATACACTGCAAAATTGCCCTCCAGCACACCTGATTCATCTTTCTAAATAAAGGCAGCTTAGATATGGTCTTTCTTTCCACAAAATCATAACATTACTGGAAGATGACACTTGTGCCCTTCCCTAGAGAGTTGGCCTAACAGAGGTGAACTCACCCTGTGGCACCCAGCCTCCTCCTTGCACTCCGAGAAGTAGCTCAACACCTTGGCACAACATTGAAGTTTCCTGCAGCCTGAGGTCCTGGATCTCAGAGAAACCAATGGCTTTTTGCTGCCAGCGGCAGCTTACCCACCCCTGCCCTGAATTCCTCAACCATCTCCTCCTTTCTTCCTCAATTCCCTACTCCATCCCCTAAAATCCTAAATCCCAAATCCATAAACTGGGTTGGTGACCCATGCAAACTGGCTGTTGGGCCGAGTTGTGGCAGGCTGGCGTCCATGCTCACTGCTCTACCCTGGCGTGTCCCAGCCATCCCTGTCAGGGTTCCCTAGTAGCTGTGGTCTCTACCAATTTCCAGGAGCTGATGGCAAAATCATGCCCTTCCTCTGCCGGTGTACGCATGAAGTCAGCAGGGAACGGGTAGCTTGTTCGCAGTTACCTTGCTAGAAGCGAAGAAGGAGCAGTAGCGCTCCGTCGGACCACTGGACCAGCTAGTGGGTGAGTCCGCACCACAGTTGTGTTCGCTGCACCACGCTGTGCCACGGGGTGGTCAAAGTGGCGGGGCTGCAAGCAGGCGACAGTCCTGTTTGCCCAGAACCGGACAGAGCCACTGACGACGGGGCGCCTGGCTAGCGTGCTAGCTGGAGGCTTCTGGCGCGGTGGTGGCTTCAGAGGGAGTCCCACTGTGACGAAGCACGGCTGTTTTCTGCCTCAGCAGCCCTCCTAGCAAGAGAGCCTCTGCGCGGTTTAGATGGTCCCTAGCCCCCTGCGGAGCCCCTCGGGAGGGGAGGGCTAGTCGCTTCCCAGGGCAGGTTTATGAGCGCGCCTGGGAGCGCTCGCGGAGGTGCACGCGGCGCCAACTAGGGACCAAGGAGGCCTTCATTGGACTGAGCCGCTCCCGGCCGCTGCTCCTCTCCAGCGACTGGCCGTCGGGGCGGCGGATTCTGTGGGTCACAATTGGCGGAAGATGGAGCCACAGAGGCGAACGCCAGGGGGAGGGGAGGGGCCACAACTCTGAAGTTGGGGTCGGAACACTGCCGCCAGCCAGTAGGAGGCTGGCTGGAGGCCAACACACGGTCCTTTCCGCGCTCCTCAGAGGCGGTCTCAGGCGACCTTGCCACTCCGGAGAAGGTAGGAGCTGTGGCGCCCAAGTCAGGGTGCACACCATGCGAAGGAGAGCCAATCCAGCCGCACCCCGCTGACTACTGGGGTCGTGCAGTCCACCTCGGTCAACCAAGCTCGGAATTGTAACCCAAATATTTCCTCAGCCTAATTATTGAGCGGGTAGGAGTAAATGGCAGCGAGCAGGGATGAGGTGGTAAAAGCAAAGGGGTCCACCTCTTTGCAAGCTGCGAAGAGAGGCCACCTGCACCCGCCACCCAAGCTCCCCGCAGAGCGCGACACCCTCCTGGAAAACCTCCTCACACTCCTAGGAAGCGGGGCAGGCTTGCCGGGGACTGGAAGGTGAGGGCGCAAACAACTGTCCTCAATCATTTTCCCGGATCTGTTCAATGGACTTATCGGTTTCTCTGCAGCGATTGCAATACCTCCAGGAAGGCAGAGTCCCTACATATTAATCACAGTGTGCAGTTTTAAAGACCTTTTTTTTTTAATTAGCGCTATAATCTTACGATTCAAATCAACAAGCCTGGGGCAGTTGAGAAAAGAGCCAGCTGGAGTTCTGTGGGCCCTGCAACTTGAATGGGTGCTTTCCCTACCTCCTTCAAGGTATGTACTAGAACTAGGAAGGTCTGCCTCCTCTGGGTCATGCCTCTTGACTGGAAAACCCCGCATTTGAGCCCTGCTCCTGCTCTGTAAGGGAAAGCCACTGACTTTAGAATTTTCCAGGAAGTCTTAATGGACACACCCCTGTTTTAAAATAGATTAGGATAATCAACCTGGCAATTATGCTAATAAAACTGTATAATATGCGGTGGGGGGGGGGGCAGCCACACAAATCACTTACACACTCTTTTTAAAATACCAGTGCAATGGAGGCAGCTGTGTGAGGCAGCACTCCCCTAGTTAAGACTTCCTCAAAATTCTTCCTAAAGACAAAAATGTAAGACTTCACTACCAGTGAATGGACCTGAACAAGTTTATCCTGTAATGTTGCCAAGGAGATGCCACTTAGGTCCTGGCTTGCAGAACAGATTGTCAGTCTCATGGGAAGTCAGGCCTGGGGCTTCCCTTACATCTCATTCTATTTTCTCTTTTCCCACCCCTCACTGCCTCCTCCTGCTCCTAGTCTTCCTGGCAGTGTATGTAATATCTAATGGAAGGACTGAGAGGACCTGGAGAACTCAAAACTGGTAGAGAAACCTTGAGCATGTTGCTTCACCACCATGGAGTTTCAGTATTCCTCATATATAAAATGGACATAAAAGAAGAACACCTGTACAATATTTCAGAAAGGTTTCAATGTGTTCATCTATGCCTGACCCATAATAGGGGCTCTGTAGTCTTTGTTCCCTTCCCCAAATTAAAGAAAGATAGTGAATCCCAGATGCCCTATTGTCATGTATGGTCCATTACCCTTGTGGGAGGCAGAACCAGATTACTGGTGGTTAACCAGACTTAGGGAAAGGGTCTGGCCTATTTACTCTTTCCACAGGACTTATCATGGTGAATCTAGACTGGAGGCTTACAAAAAGAGGGACAGTTTTTCCCACATGCTATATATAGTGGCAGACACAATATTGACCATATTCAACAAGAAAACATATTTGATTGCTATAATTATTTCTTTTCATCATAATCACCATGATAACAACAACAATAATAACATCAGCGCTGAATAACAGCCTTTGCAATGAGGGAGGAGACAGCAACAAATTGAACCTTTCTAGGCTCTGCCCATATGCAAATCTAAACCTTGAAATCTTAATCACAAGAGGTTATCTCATCCAGCTGTTTGCCTCCCAACAGGTCCTCAACATAAAGATTAATCTTGTCTTTCAAACTTCCCCAGGAGAGATAACCATTTGAGAAGTAAACAAATATTCATTAGACCGCAGCCTCAGCCCTACTTTTATACTTTGATGATGGATGAAGAAAACCTGCATCAGTGATGGTGAGGGTAGAAGTAGGTACAGAAAATGAAACTCAGGAAATAATAGCACTTGGAGAAGATCATCAGTACATTTTAATTTTATTGAAAGTAGATGACACATCCCCATGTACATGCAGATATATGTATCTCTATTCCTCTGTTCTGGTAATGGTTACTTCAGTCACCTTATACAGAGTACCTCACAGGATGTGTTCTCACATTACCAACTTTCTATGGTTCCATTTTCTATCCAGTAGAACAGAAATCCTAAGGAAAGAAAAATAGTGCACCAATGTTTGGTTTCCTAAAACACCTACCTCATACGGATATGTTTCAGCAAAAGTTTACAATGGTTTTCCATTGCTTCATAAATAAAGTCTCAAATGCTGAGCATTGCATTTCAGACTCCTATGATCTCCATATACAGAGAATAGGTTTTTGTAGATACTCACTAAATCAATACACAAAATGAATCCAAACCTTTCCATACTTAAATATGTTTTCATGTACAGTATGACAGTTCCTCACAATGTTAAACATGGAGTTACAACCTGAAATTTCACTCCTAGTTTTATAAAAGCAGTTTTTACTCTAAGGGAAAAATAGAAACAAATAAAATGCCCCTTTACTGATGAATTAGTACAAATATATGGTGTCTCTCTTCAGTAGAATAATATTCAGTCAGAAAAAGGAATTAAATAGGCGGCTGGGGTTGTGGCTCATCGATGGAGCACTCGTCTCGCATGTGCAGGGCCTGAGTTCCATCTTCAGCACCACATTAAAAAATAAATGAGTTAAATAAAGGTATTATGTCCAACTATAAAAAAATAAATATTAAAAAAAGGAATTAAATACTGATACATGTTATAGCATGGATGAATCCTAAAAACATTGTGGTATATGAATGATGTCAGACACAAAATGCCACATATTTCTTACTTACATTGATATGAATTACCTAGAAAAGGCAAATCCATTCAGACAAAATGCTGATTAGTACTTGCCTGGGGCTAGAAGGAAAAGGGAATGGAGAGTGACTGCTAATGGTCATGGAGTTTCTTTTTAGGGTGATGGAAATGTTTTGGAAGTTGATAATGGTAGTATATCAAATATACTAAAACACTAAATTGTATACTTTTAAAAGTGCAAATTTTATGATATGTGCATTCTATTTCAGTAGAGATTTTTTAAAAAGAGTAGATATAAATACAACTGGCCATCTGAGGAAACCAGAATTATAAGAAGGGTCTCCATTTTACTAATAAATCTTAACAGTCTGATTTATTTTTGGCTTGGCCCATTTTTTTTGGCTTGATCCTAAACTGATTATGACCATCTATATAGTGGAAATCCTACAACTCAGCCAAATGTTTCTCCATACGCTCTCAGCTCCTCATTTTCTTGGAAGAAGACTAGGGAGTATTAATTGCAGAAAAGAAATGCAAGGCCTCTTCTGGACTTTCCTCCCTGAAAGGAATTGCAGGCCTGTGACTCAGGCTTATACTAGCCAGTATCATGTGTCTGATAGCCAGACTCTTATCTAGAAACCTCTGATATTCCCCAAACAGCAGCCTGTTCTGCTAGCCAAAGCCCAAGCTGTTTCTCCTAATTCATTCATCACTAACTTTATGCAGGGCCATGCTTGAAAGTCATGCTGCATCTTGCCAAGATGATGCAGAGAAGGGCCATGCTGCAGTCTGTCTGTGGTGGGGGATGGGAATGGGGAAGGAGTGGAGGGCTAACAGGAGGGAGGCTCCACAGAAGGGCTTGGAAGAAATCATTGTCAGTTTGAAGCCACTGGCATGAAGAGGGAGGATGGGAAAGAAGGATGCAACTATAACATATCTTCTTTTGCTTATGGTGACTAGAGAATCTTGGACTGGGCCCAATATCTCATGTAAGTTCATGCGCAAAAACATAAGCACCCACCAAATGCCTTTGATAATATTGACCTCCCCTCTTTCCCCTCTCTTCCCTCCAAGGTCACTGCACTTTCCTTGACCCTAAGAAGACTATGGAATTGGCATCTGGGTCATGAGTAGTGCATTTGTTACCTGAAGAATAGATTTATACCTGTACCTTCCATTCAAGGCTGACACTCATTGAAACATATGCATGGTATTTTAGCCTCCCTGGTTAAGCATAATTGGAGCAGTCCACACTCCATGAAACTCCAATCTCCACCTTCTGTAATTAGATACATTTACCTGTGCAGTCAGATCACACATTTCTCCTGCAAACAGCTATATAGGATACTAACTTGCTTCAAAATCTTAAAGGACATTTTTTTTTGTGTTAAGAATCTTGGCTTAGGTGCCTAGAGAATTGAGCTCTAGTATTGGCTCTGTTGCTGAATGGTAAAAGACTTTGGGAACATCAGTTTCTTTGTTTGGACTTGAGTTTCCCTATATACTCTAAAATAAGAAAGCAAAGCAAGGCTATTTCAAAACATTCTTCCAAGTATAAAGTACTTTGAGTTGGAGAAGAAATTTTCAGTAGGAATGATAAAGGTGAGATATTATGAAGTATTTTCCCAAAACATTTAAATTGTCATTGAGAAAGGTGTTTTAGTAATGGAGAGAGCTGTTTCCAGATCTGTTTCCATGGGAATGGACTGCTGAGGGTATTTTACAAATTTGTCATAAAACAAATGACTTAGTTGCATAAATAGCATCCTCAGTTATAATTTAGGGAAGAAAGGCTTGTGTGCAAGTGGTTGAATAGGTTGGGATAGGTAAGGGAAGAGGAAATGGTTCTATACCCCAGTTCTACAGAGAGAGCTCAATGAGGGCCTGTCAACTCTTTTTGTGAAGGCTCATTACAATAGGGTGGCATCATTGGAGAGTTCTGGGAGTAGAAGATGACAACAAGACACATTTAGTGTCAACAGTACAGAATTGGAGGCAATAACATACTTCGTCAACCTCACATTTGGTTACCTAGCTAACCCTGAGAGAGACTTTGGTAAAGTCCTGGAAGTAGTCCCTCTATTTTAGCTTTCTCTTCTGAATGGTAAGTTACCCCACCCTCTCTGATCTCCGAACAACTGTCCAGCATTGCCAGAAAACCACAAAGGAAACCAAGCCTGATGCCCTGCTATATTCCATGAAGAACAGGACCATAGAAATCAATGGAAAACTGCTGCTTGGTCAAACCTGGCCCTCTTGCACATGTCCTTTCTTTTGATGTTTTCTCTTCTCTGGTCTGACAAGATATTTATTTCACAGGAATCAAGCCACAAAATTCTACAGGCAGTTGACCATATGCCTGTGACCTGGGGGGAGGGGAATGAATTAAGGACTTCCCCAACTCTTCTTGAGGAATCAAGTCCCTAGTACTTGATTTATTAGCAGCATGGTTACCCAAGATAACTTCAGGCTTCTAGTATGAAATCCTCAGGCCATGAAAGTTTGCAGGAGTGATTTTACCTAGCTACTTCTGTAGGGATCACAGAAACCTTGGACTTCTGTCCTTAAATTCAGCAAACCACATATCTTTAGAGGCTTACAGATGAGTTCAAAGTCAAGGTCAATTAGCTTTTCTCCTCCCATTCTGAGCCCCATGCCAGATACTATATCCCAAACATCTTTATCAGTAGCCACCTAGATCCCAGGCACTCTTCTGTGTGGAATATCACACTAACATTCTAGCTTCCTGCTTCATTCATTCTTGTCCCCTATTTCAGTCTATTTTCTAAACAGTGGCCAGATCATTTTAAAACATAAGTCAAATCTCGTCACTTGTCTGCTCAAAATTCACTCCCAGTTCTTCCTCTGCCACTCAGAGTAAAGCCTTAAAAAGGTTTTCAAGGTCCTACATAGGAACTTGTTAAACCAACTGCACATTATAATCACCTAGGGGGGGGTAGAAAAAAAATCAAATCTTTCTCCCTCAACACACCCTAGGCAAAATCACTCTTCTTTATCAGTGAGACCCGCACCTTGAGATTTTCACAGTTCCCCACATGATTCTAATGGCCAGCCAAAAATGGAAAACCACTACTCTCATGAATGTGGTCTTGGATACTTCTACAAACTCTTCTGCCATCTTTCTCCCCCTTGTTAACTCTGTTGTAGTCACACTGACCTCCTTCCTTTTCCTCGACAAGCCAAGCATACCTCAGGGCTTTTTCACTCACTATTCTTTTTACTTGCAATACTCTTTACCAACCTCTTTACTTGGCTCATTCCCCCCATTTCCTTCAATTCTTTGTTCAAATACCACAGACAGAGAGGGCATCTTTCTCTTTGTAATGGCAAAGAGGCTGTCTTTGATTGCCCTACACTCCCTACAGAGGCTGAAGATGCCTAGAACATAGAGAAGTATGATGATATTTCTGCTAGTTACATCATCCTAGGAAACTTCACAAACTGCTCTCTGCTCTCAAGTTTTTATCTTTTGATTTTCTTTTAGTCATTGATGCTGCTTTTCCTGTCTCCATACAGCTCTTTTTTTTCTTTTTCTTTTCTGTGCCTGAAGTTACCACATGACAATTATAGAAGTATAGCAAAGGTCAGTAATACACTTAAATAAATATTTCTCCTTCAAATAGAAGTCAGATGGAAGACTTGACCTGAGTCTTATTGAATGTCAGGCATCCACACTCAACAGTTTACATGCACTGTCATGCTTATCTGATCACATAAGATAGCAGATATACTAGAAAACAAAGGGAGGTTACTTTTTCATGCTCATTTCCTTAGCCACAGGTACAAAGATCTCCTAGGGGCTGATTAGAAATTCCAGCTGGAGTAAGTACCCCCTAGAAGATGTAGTACTTCAAATCTGTAGCTTAGTTAATGCTTTCTGATAGAGGCAGTTTGGGGATTGATCACTAAATCTATAGCCCATGTCCAGCTGCATCCCCAGCCATAAAGAACTCAATTTTAGTCCACAGCTCTAGGACTACCCAACTTTCTGAAATTCCTTATGGCCAACTACAAAAACGTTGATCCCTCATTTCAATAGGCTCCTGCAGAAGGCCACTATTAATGAAAGTGTAAGAATTTTAAAACTCATTCTGTGATAAGAGCTTGAAGATCTTCCCAGGAAGAATCTTGTGACTGGCTTTTATATCCCAATGAGTAAATGGAAGTAAGCCATCACATATCTTTCTAGCTTCCTGTTTCTTTCATTCTTGCCCCCATATTTAATCTTATTTCTAAATAGAAGCTAGACAGATCATTTTAAAATACAGTCACACCTAAGCCAAGAGGCTTTCTTGGAGCCTCTGTTGGAGCCTCTCAGGGAGGACCAAAGATAGGGGACAACAATTTTCTGAAGTAGAAAGCTGAAGTTTGTTGATATATTCTAATGTGTACTTTCAGAATTAGTAGAAATTTCATCTTTGATTCTCCCCTAACATTGTGGATTGTATTTCTTTAGACCTCCAGGTGTAGACTTATATTAATTAGGGTTTACAGTAATGCAAACATCATGGAGTACTTACACAAAACTAGGTGGTATAGGTCAATCACTTAGTGTGACCTCTGCAATCAGGGCATGTGGTAAACATGAAATGTATGAGGCTGCTACTGGTATAATATAGTAGCTTACAATAAACTTTTTCATAAATATGAAACAAAATAATGATAAAATTATAATCTAATAAATATATAAATCAGTTACAAAGTTGTTTATTAAGTATTTATACTCTATATAAGTTTATACTCTATACTTTTATATGACTGGTAGTACAACAAATTTGTTTACAGGAGCATCACCACAACACAAAAACATTAGGAATGCATTGAACTATAACTTTATCATGGCCATGTCACTACATGATAAGAATTTTTAGCTCCTTTATAATCTTATGGGACCACAACCCGTTGTTCACCAAAATGTCACTCTGCAGTGCATGATTGTATTTGGTGATAAATAGATGTTTAAAGAGAGTGATGGGACCAAGTAAATGTCCTTATTAATGACATCTCTGCCACTAAGTTGTTTGGGAAGGGAAGGAATTATGGAAGACATTCGAGGATTTTATACAAACTTATTAAGCAGAGAAAGGAGACAAAAGTGAATCTACAAAAGACATAAACAGACAGTTCACTGAAGAGGATATATGGATGCCAAATAAGAAAATGAAAATATGATCAACATCATTAGTTATCAGGAAAACATAAATTAAAACCATGATGAAATAGCAATACTTACCTATCAATGTGGATTAATATATCCAAAACCAAATATAAAAATGTGTGATAGCACACAATGCTGGGAGATTGGGAAGCAACTGGATCACTCATATATTGCTATGGAAATACAAAATGGTACAGAAACTCTGGAAAAAATTGACAGTAGTAAAAAAGAAAGCATGCAATTACCAAGACCCAACAATTAAACTCATGGACATTTATCCCAGATAAGTACTTATGTTCACACAAATGTTTGTTAATGGTAGCTTGACTTGTAATAGATAAAAGATGGAAGCAGTGCAAATATCCTTTAACAGGTAAATAGTTAAACCAACAATGACACATTTGAACTATGGAATGCAACTCAGTGTAAAGAACAATAACAACGACAAATGTTGATACATGCTAGTACATGGATGATCATCAGGGGATTATGCTGACTGAAAAAAATTAATTTCAAAAGGTGCATAGCATGTGATTTTAATTTTCAATCATTATTTTTTATTTTGTTTATGATTTTAATTTTAAACTTCTCAAAATAACCAAATTAAAAAGATTAGTGATTGTTGGTGGTTAGGGTAGAGAGCAGAATGATAGTGACTGTGGATATAAAAAGTTGTGTGAAGGATACTTTCTGTAAAATAGTTCTACATTTTATCTGTGGTGGCAATTACACAAATTGATACATATGGTAAGATTGAATATAACTTAATTATCATCCATACATGCACAAACACTTGAGTGCATATAAAACTAGTGAATTCTGAATAAGGTCAATAAAGTGTATCAATGTCAATATTCAGGATGTTATATTGTACAATAGTTATGAAAGCTGCTACTATTTGGGAAATTAAGTAAAAGATATACATGATTTCTGCATTTTTTAGAACTGTCTATGAATCAACAATTATCTCAAAATAAAGTCTGGATTTTTTAACAAATATAATTCATGGCTATGTGTAACATATTCATGAGCTCAGAGGGAAACAAATCAATTATAAAAGAAATAGAAATGCAAGGAATAATTTTTAAAGAAAATTCCTCCTGTATCATGAGTTTTGAAAATAAATGTGATAAAGATGATTGACAAAAATATAGATATATTAGAGAAGTAAATAAATTAACAATGTTTTTTTTAATGTGAAGCTGTGGTTTTATTCCCATTTGACTGCAAAGAAGGTAACTGCAGTCAACACTAACAGTGTAAGGTTCTTTTTTTGCCCTTTTAAGTGTCCCTTAAAATCATCCTTTTCATGAAGCAGGGGGCATCACGACCAGAACTTAAATTGTACTACAGAGCCACTAACAAAAACGGCATGGTATTGGTACCAAAATAGACACATAGACCAATGGTACAGAATAGAAGACACAGAGACAAACCAGCATAAATACAGCAATCTCATACTAGACAAAGGTGCCAAAAACATACATTGGAGAAAAGATAGCCTCTTTTTTGTTGGTGCTGGGAAAACTGGCACTTAAAAAGGCAAAAGAAGAATTTTGACTATCAGTGTTGACTGAAGTTACCCTCTTTGCAGTCAAAAGGGAATAAAATCATACCTTCATGTTAAAAAAAAAAACAAAAAAACTAGAAATCCCTGTGTAGCACCCTGCTCAAAAATCAACTCAAAGTGGATCAAGGACTTAGGCACTAGAAAAGAAACCCTGCACCCAATAGAAGAAAAAGAAGGCCCAAATCTCCACCATGTCCACTTCGGAAGTGATTTCCTTAACAAGACCCCTAAAACACAAAAAGTAAAATCAGGAATCAACAAATGGGATGGATTCTAACTAAAAAGCTTCTTTTCTGCAAAGAAAACAATAATGTGATGAGAGAGTCCACAGAAGGGAGAAAATCCTCACTACATGCACTTCCCATAGAGCATTCATCTCCAGGATTTTTAAAGAACTAAAACAAACAAACAAACAAACAAAAATAATCTAATCAACAAATGGGCTAATGAACTGAATAGACACTTCACAGAAAAAGAAATGCAATCAATCAACAAATATATGAAAAAATGTTCAACATCTCTAGCAATTAGAGAAATGCAAATCAAAACTACACTGAGATTCCATCTCACATCAGTCAGAATGGCAATTATCAAGAATACAAGCAACAAAAAATGTTGGCAAGGATGTGAGGAAAAAGGTACACTCATACATTGCTGGGGGACTGTAAATTGGTACAGCCACTATGGAAAGCAGTATGGAGATTCCTCAGAAAACTTGGAATGGAACCACCATTTGACCCAGCTATCCCACTCCTCAGTTTATACCCAAAGGTCTTAAAATCAGCATACTATAGTGACACAACCACACCAATGTTTATAACAGTTCAATTCACAGTAGTTAAACTATGGAACAAACCTAGGTATTCTTAAACAGATTAATGGATAAAGAAATGTGGTATATATACCTTAAAGAAGAAAGAAATTATGGCATTTTCCAGTAAATGGATGGAAATGGATAATAGCATGCTAAGCAAAATAAGCCAATCCCAAAGAATCAAAGGCCAAAAGTTTTATGATATGAGGATATTAATTCACAATGAGGTGGGGGATAGAGGTACATTGGATTGGAAGGAGGGGAGGGGATATTGGGGTAGGAATGATAGTAGACTGAATCAGACATTATTATCCTATGTGCATATATGATTACATGATCTGTGTAACTCTACATCATGTAAAACCAGAAGAATGAGAAGTTATACTCCATTTATGTATGATGTGTCAAAATGCATTCTACTGTCATGTATAACTAGTTAAATGAAAAAAATTTAAAAATCATCCTTAGTCAGGTGCAGTAGCACATGCCTATAATCCCATTGGCTCAGGAGGCTGAAGCAAGAGCATCAGGAGTTCAAAGCCAGCCTCAGAAATTTAGCAAGGCCCTAAGCTACTCAGTGAGACCCTTTCTCTAAATAAAATAGAAAAAGGGCTGAGGATGTGGCTCAGTGATTAAGTGCCCCCTGGGTTAAATCCCTGGTACAAAAAGAAAAAAAAAAATCATCCTTTGTCCTGGGAACTACAAGCTCCACCCCAAAACACTTTGAATTAAAACAAGGCTAATCTGCAAAAATGGTGGCAATCAAGCCAGCCAGGTGGTGAATGATAGTGTAGCCTCTTGCCATGCCCAGTTAAGCCAGGTTTTCTATGTGCAGACCCTTATTCTGAGCTACGTTTTCCTGACAGTGCCTGTGTGAACCAGTCAGAGCTTGTCTAAATGAGGAGGGTAGGATGGGAAAGGCAGCTATATTTTACAGCCTCACAGTTTTCCTGCTCGCAGACCTCATAACTAGCAGCTTTTGACAATTTCATCTATTGCAATGCAGCTCACCCAGCACAAAGAAAGAGGCAGATTTCCTTAAGAAATACTCCAAATAAAGTGTCACTGAATCTAAAAAGGGGGGAAGATACAGAAAATATTGCTTTCTGAATCACCCAGTAAATAGATTAAGGAATGTAAGAGAATGGTGAGTCTTTTTCTGGCCCCTAGGCAGAGAAAAATGACCTCATAAGTCTTTCCTGTCTTGGATTATTCTGATGCACCTATTAGTAGCTGAACAGCAAGTCTTGGCATGAGTCCCAGGCTCCAGGACTCTAAGTTGTGCCCACACCATTGCTGAGGCGGTTCCTTTTCTCACAACTCTGAGGGTGAGTCACACACCAAAACAAACAAACATTTCCTCATGTGAAGAAAGACTGTAGTCCATAGGACCCCAGTTGGCAGGCTCTGCCCTGCAGGATTTACTGCAAGGTGGTCACTCCCTTATGAAGTAAGCAAAAATCAGTGACTAGACATTTAATCACCCATATGGGAAATTTATCCACATAAATCCCTTTTCCCCTCCATTCCAGAATCCTGATTGGCTAAAGAGAAGCCAGAGAGCTCCTCTAATATTGGGGTCTCCTCTGATTGATTAAAGTTCCTAGCTGCATTCCATGTCACATATTTCAGTTCTAGAAGGAGCATATCTGTAATCAGTTGAAAAGGCTGCTGCTAAGCATAAAATAGTAAAAGGGAGACCTTGAAGAATTACATTGTCAGCAAGTAAGGTTAGAAGTTGCATTGTTAAACATTTTTGTTTTTATCCATAACCCAAAACTCTGCCAGGTAACAATTCTGTCCCCTACTTTAGAAAGAGCCTATCTTACCAGAGAAATTCTAACGATGCTTGGCAAGAGCATTACTTTGGTAAAGAAATAACAAAAATGAAGTTTCAACACAGAATGAATAGAAAGAAGTTTTCCCTCTCTTGAGCTTTCCTTAGTTTTTGTGGGGAATGGTAGTGAAGGTTGAGGCGACAAGAGGAAAGGGAAGTTGAGGTATATCCATTACCACTGTTGCTCCTGAATACAAGGGATGTGGGGGTTGTCTCACTTCCTCCCCATCTGCTCTCAGGATAGTGGAAGTGCATTAGAAGAATGCAGAGGCTTCACTTGCTATAGAAACCAGCTGGGATCCTTTTGGCCCTTCTGGATCAGAGGTCTCTCACAGGGTCACTTTATTGCACAACACCATGGGAGTACCATTCATACTGCAATGTAGGTGATTGGCACCCCCTGGAGTTATAGAAAGCAAAGACTGTGTAACCCTATACAGATCCTTAATGACAACTGAGTGGCAAAGATAATATAATAGTGATAATGAGCCATGGATTATAAGTTTCCAAACAGCCAGGCAAGAGCAAAATTATTCCAACAGCAAAAATCAGGCTTCAAGATAGACATCATTAAATATTTCCTGGTTTTGAGCACAAGGAAATGTGATCAAGAAGTACTGTAGAATAGTCTTTTCAGGAAAATTAAGGAAAGAATGGAAAATACTTTTTCCAGCTGAATTAACTACAACCCTGCTTGGAGGCAAGAGCAGGTCATGAGATCTCTAAGAGGTCTGGCTAGATCCACTGCATACAAATTTCTTAGAAGAGAAAAGGGCCTAGACAAATAAACCAAGCCACAAGGGGGAAAAGTCTAAATGCCAACAGCTAGATTAAAATAAATAGTAAGGGAACTGTCTTTCAGATGCTCCTGTTTTATGACTGACGAGACTGTTTTAAATAAATCTATTGTTATTACAGAAATTTAGTCCCCCTAACATTAAACATAAAACCAATAGACTTTGAACTCAAAGCAAGCATGAACACACACACACACACGCACAGTTATTAAAAATCTTACAAAGAACATAATAATTAAAAACCTGATTTTTTCTCTTGTTTTTCCCACCATAGCAAAAGACTTATCTTCATACTGACTGTGGACATCATTTTCTTACAATTGAGACAATTAGGGCTCCCAAGATTTGATTCTACTTAGTAACAGTGGTAAAAAGAGACATTGGATTGGAGAGATTTCTTACACCCACACCCACACACACCCCTCACAAATAACACAGGATAATTATCTAATATGCATAAAAGATTATTATTATTAAGATAATGCAAAATTTTGCCATGTGATCTTGAAACAAATCCCTTCTCTGTGACTTGGCTTTTTCATTTCTAAATTGAAGAGGTTGGAATCTTACTTCAGTGATCCCTGTCAATCCTTCTACCCCTTGGCATTATAATTGAGGACATTCTGTACTTGGCTAGTACTGATACAGACCCTGAGATCTTGTTCAAAGCATGCATAAACAGCTTAGTGCCCTCCATAAAAATATAGGAGAAAATGAATCACAAAACAAAACCAGATCTATGTAACATCAAATTGGTGATGTCAGGGAACCAATGCTCTGGAGCCATGCATTACCTCCCCTCCCATTTCATCCCTGACCCTCTTTTGTTCCTACTCAGCATGCTCATGAATGCATGTGCACAAGCATGTGTTGAGGCAGATATTTCCCTACCTTTGGATTTCTAAGCTGTTTAGACCAACATCTCCCAGAGCCAGACAGGGACTTTAAAAAGCGGCATCTACCCTGGAACATCTATGTTGTCTCAGAGGATATTTTTGGCTAAGGAGATAGCAAGTAATGCCAACAAAACAAAATTGACCTGTAGGATTTCAATGATCCAGGTATTTGGAGAAATTGATGTGTGAGGATCTCAATGATCTCGGTTTTAGGTAAAGTGGATAAGTGGGAATTTCTGTGATCTCAATTTTAGATGAAATTGATGGGCTGGATTTCAATAATCTAGATTTCAACTAAAATTGATGAATAGGGATTTTAATGCTTCAGGTATCAAGTAGAACTGATGTGTACAGATTTATATGATAGATATTTGCCTATATCCCATGGACATAAATGAATGAAAATATGTTGGACAGGTCAAGCATATGTGCTATGTCTTAGTCAGACTTGGGCTTAAACTGACAGCAAGGTTGAGCCTATTGATCTCTACTGACTTTTCTTGTTTTCAATCATGTTAATGAGTGTTCATTGGGACCTTACTATGTTCAGTATAAGATGGTAAAAACAACAACAAAACACACAGAAAACCCAATGTTAGGAAAAATGGGTTTGAAATTTTAATCTGCCATTTGACCTGGGGCAAGTCACAGTTCCTCTCTGAGCCTAATTTGCTCTTTCATAAATGAATTTACATTGTTGTCATGTTACCTTCATAGGATTTTCTTGAGATGCAAATAGGATGAAAGAGGACTAAATGATTCATAAACTATAAAATGCTATATTATTATGTGGTTCCCAGTCCTTAGAGCAATACAAATTTTGTGCCCTTAAAACATTTACAATCTATTAGAGGCTACAAGACATATAATTGAAACTTAATAATAAACTAACTGAATAAAATAATGAACAGAGAATGATCAAATTCAAATTTACATTTTGTGGAATAAGTGTCATAAGGAATCATAAATGGGGGAGATCATCCTTGGGATGAAAGACATAAGGGAAGTCTTACTGAAGAAGAGATATAAAAAGTCTATTTTTAAACTTATTTTTTTATATTTGCTTTTGAGTCTAAATTTCCTTTGAACATGTATGTCACTACTGTAAAACAATGCAAACCATTCATATGGTCCATTCTTCTTTTCACAGATGGAAATACTATGATGTAATGTGTAGGCTGCAGGAGGATATTGATATTTCTTTTCTTTTAAGATTTATTTTTTAGATTTTGGAGGACACACTGTTTTTTATTTTTATGTGGTGCTGAGGATCAAACCCACTGCCTCATGCATGCTAGGTGAGCACTCTTCCACTGAGCCACAACCCCAGCCTGATATTTCTTAATTTGGGGGTCCATTCCAAAGTACAGTAGCTTTCCTTTTCCTGTAACAGCACCTGCTTCTAAGAGTCTGAACCCAGACCACTTCCTGCCAAATTCTGTGCTTTTGATGGCAGGCTGCTTCTCACAAAACAGAAGCCAAGTGTACTGGGAAAGCTGAAATGCTGGTTCTTAGGAAGACTCAATCTCACAGCATAGGAGGGAAGGACTGGAGACAAAGAAATTAGATAGAATAACATTTTGATAGCCCAAACTTGAGAATAGGGGAGCCTAGACAAAGAAAACAGAAAGGAAAAGAAGGAGTCTTATATAGCATAAAAAGACTTAAGACATGTTGATTGATTCTAGAGGACAGAAGAAGAGAGAAATAGAAAGATCTTGAAATTGAGTATAAACAAAGATATTCTTGACAACATGGAGCTGTTTTCTGCAGGTAGAGGTAGAGAAAGCAAGACGTAATCTACTTTTTTTTAATGTTAAGTTCTCCTGTGTTATTTGTTATCTTGTGAATAATTTTTTTTAATTTATGAAATTTTAATCTATGAGTTGACTTTTGGCAGACAGGTTTCATTAAATTTATTGTTGCTCTAGTCATGTGGAGAAATTGCAAACATTTTAATTGCTAAATATCTAGTTGCTGCATTTAAAAATGTTTATTATGGAATTTTTATAGATTCAAGAGTCCCTATTTTTGAAAAATTGTGCTTGAGATGGTATTAGGGTATTCAAGTAGATATGCCCTCCAGACAATCATAGGAGTTTAAGGTGTAGATTGAGGAGAGAAATGAAAGTAAACAAGAACATGAATTTCTTGAATTAGTTTAAGGGTCAAAGATTCAAACATCTGCATAAATAACCATATAAAAAGAGGATCTAATTCAGGAAGCAAAAGCAAAAGGCAGCAATCCCTATATTAGTTCTTGCATGCAATTGTCATATATGACAATGGAAACTTCATGATAGCTCTTAGAAATTCCATTCATTCATTCATGTTCACTTAATAACTATTTATTGATTACCTCTTATGCACCAGTTATTGTCGGTGCAATAGTGTAAAAATGTTCTCTAGAAGCGGCAGGCAGACAATAAGCAAATGAGAAAATATTTGTTAGGTAAAGATAAATGTTATAAGGTAAAATATAACAGTAATGTAATGGAATTAAGAGAAATAGAGGTCATGCTTTGTCTTCTCTGTGTAATCTTTCAAGTCTGTGTTATAGGCTATTTATATAGTCTGAGACATGTAGATAAACTAGGATTTTTTTGGAAAACCTATATTTATTAATGCATTTTTATAGATCTTATTACACAATAAATGTTAAGAAATGAATATTACTCTGTAGTATTGAAAAATGTATTGAAAAAATGTAAGGCAATTTAGCAAGACCTTTGGTTGAGAGCTAGGGTTATGGGGAAAAAAAGTGAAATAGATGCTACTATTTATGATGGGTCATCAGAGAAGTGAGATTTGTGTAACAGGCTGAAGAAAGTGAATGAGTAAGCCATTCAATATCTAAGAGCAGAGCAGTAAAGGCAAAGATTGATGCTATGGTTTGTATCTGGAATGTCCCCCAAAGTCTCATGTATAGAAGGGTTGGTCACCATTGTAGCAATATTCAAAGGTATAATTTTGGGTGTGTGATTGGACCATGAGGGCTCTGGTATCATTGATTGATTAGTTAATTGATGAGCTAAATAATAGATTAATCAATTGATGGGTTTATGATTGAAGGGACTATTGTGAGGTGATATAAATTGTGTGAGGTGGGAACTACCTACAGGGAGTAGACTCTTTGGGGTGTACCAATAGGGACTGTTTCTTGTCCACAGCTCCTTCTTTTTCTTTCTTCTTTCCAGCTGCCATGAGGTAAGCATCTTTGCTCTACTACACCCTTTCTGCCATGAGATTCCATCTCATCACAGGCCCAGAATCAATGCAACTAAGTGAACATGGATTGAAAACTCTGAATTCATGAACCAAAATGAATGTTCCCTCCTATAAGTTAATTTCCTCAGGTATTTTATCACTTTGAAGAAAATCTGGCTAACACAAGGCATAATGGGTTCAAAGGCCCAAGGCAGGAGGGCACCTGTATATTCAAAGAAGCAAGAAACTCAGTATACACAGAGTGGAGTAAGCAGAGAAGAGAGTGGGAGATGGAATCTGGGAATAAAATCATGTAGGGTCTCTTTGGGACATTTTCAGGACTTCTGATTTTATTCCGTGAATGAGAATACTGTTAGAGAGCTTAATGTGTAAGAAAAGTAAAATCACTTGTTTAAAATTACAGAATTAACTCTAGAATGAATTAACAGTGCTAATATTCTAACCTAGATTGTCCTGACTTTGGGTCCAAGGAGTAGTCAGAGATTAGAGTAGCATCATGAAAGGGGAAAATAAATGACCACTTTGGTAACCAAAGAACCCTCTTCATCACCTGAAGGAAAATGCCTTTCATCTCAGAATCCTAAAAGTCAGTTGCTGGCCACACACCCACAATATCCTAAAAGTGAACCATCTTTGCCCAACATTTTTCTCTCCTCTCCCACAGGTCAGAAAGAGGAATATTATGTATGTCATAATATTCAAGAAAAAGGCTACCAAGAGGTCAAGATAGAATCTTCCCTTTCAGACTAGTAAATATGTACATTCTTAGTATTTGCCTGCAGAATGAATGGGTCTAAAGAATACAGGTACCCATGTACATGGCAGCCAAAAAAGAAGTTTGCACTTTTGGTGAATTTTTCCGTAGTGGAACTAGCAGTTGCTAGACCTTTGGGGATATCCCATCACCATGGTCTGACATCTAGGCCACTTGGGGAGGGGTCTTCCTTGCCCTGGTTACCTTCTGCCTTTCACCTATGTAGAATCTAAGATGAATGGAGAGTGTTTCTTTACAGTTTAGATAGGATGGGTATCATCTCCTCCTGGAAGGCTCCACAATTCACATTAAAAATTCAGGAACCCCACAGACTCTGAGCAAAATTTTGCCTAGGCACACCTAGACAATTCAAATGTAAGCTGAATCTGGTATTCCCGTAAAAGCAATATCCTGACTGCCTTACATACAGGCTTGTCCAGAAACTTACCATCTAATTTTTTCTAGTAATCTTCCAAAGTGCTTTTAGGTAATAAAATTCTATTAATTCCATAAATCAGTATTTCTGTTCCCTGTATAAATATTTCTAAATCTTTACTATCTGAATCAACTAAAGAAGGAAATACTTTAATTAATTTTATTTATTTTAAGAACTGTTCCTGGGGCTGGGGCTGGGCCTCAGTGGTAGCACATTTGCCTGGTATGTATGAGGCACTGGGTTCAATTCACAGCACCATGTATAAATAAATAAAAAAGTAAAGATCTATCAATAAGCAAAAAATATTTTTAAAAAGAAAGAAAAGAACTGTTCCTACCCTGCCCCAACTCCAGGGAGAGGAAGGCACCTGTAACAGAGAGCCATAGGAAGAGGATATTTTGAAATTAGAAAGCACACTGACTTAGTGACACAGGACAAAAGCTATTTGCTGTTTCATGTATATAATCATGGGTGCAACTAAGGAATAAAATATGTAATGATTTCCGTTTTCCTGAGTAGACAGCAGGCTACAAATCACACAAAGCATTGAATTCTACCCCTACTTGCTCCTACTAACAGGAAACACTTGTGTCTGAACCTCTTGAGTGATTCCAGGTCCCGGGGTCTCTGAAACAAGGTTTAGTACACCCCCCCCATTGACCTTAAGGATGGAATCTGTGAGTAAATGAGCAACTTGTGTTAGAGCTCCTGAGAGGAGGGAGCAGAAGAGCCAATATTGAATATCTTGAGGAATCTTTCCAGATTTCTTCATCAGAGTGGTGATAGAGTTGTCAAATCAAAAGTATAGGTGTCAGTAACAAGATAGGGGACATGAATAGGCCTTACCACAAAGAATCAGCTCTTTCTTGGCTCTGTGAAGTTCCCCTCTACCACATTGTTATTTCACCAAATGCCACCTTTCCCAGCCCTGCTATATATCCATCTTCTGATTGAGAGACCTGTCACATGGCTCTGTGAGGACTGTCTGGATATAAATGCCAAGAGCTTGGGGGAATAGACTGAGTGGCTATGCAAAGGGAAAAGTAACAAAAAAGGGCATGTGCCCTAACATCCTAATTACCAATAGTTCTGCAAGTACTCTTTAAGAAAGGCAAGCTGTGGCAGACGAAAATTTAAAAATCAATTGAAAATGATGTGTGAAGACCCTATTGATGTATGTGTTTACAAAATAATAATAATTGGAAAGTAAGATACAAAATGCTCCCAGCACACAGACCACAGCTAGGCATAAAGAGGATTGGTAGGGAGTTTAAAGGAAAGTGTTCCTTCCATTAGGGTGCTGGAGCTGGTCTGCACCAACTGATGAAGAAAGAGGTTGTACTTCCTTTCTGCCTATACATTCAGTGACACCATATCTGTAGCTTAAAAAATGGTCATGATTTAAGCATTGATACTATGGAAACTGGCAACAAATATAAATATAATCAATTGTTCTTTTTTTTCTGGAGAGTCAGTTGCTAAACATTCACCAGCACTCCAATGAACAGAGCCTGCCTTGCTTCAGAGAAGAATGAAGAGAAAGCCAGAAGGTATATTTGGTGTTCCTTGTCCAAGGAACTTGAGTCTCCTCCAGCAGAATTAAACTATTTATCGACAGAACTAGATTTTGTCCTTATACATTTTCCCAACAACTGCAATGTCTAATATATTGTAGGTCCTGAAAAAATATATTTCAATATAAATACATATTTTAAAAATTAACAATTATTTTGGAAATTTGTGGGAAGTTTTTAAGTGAAGGGCATAATCGTTTTTTCAAAGGTTGTATTTCATTGATTAGCATCACATTTTGTAATGTTGTATGTGCTAAACAGTATGTAAAATACACAACTCTGAACCAGGGAAAAACCATTCTCATTCAGGTCCATCACACTGCATAACTCCATAACCTCCAGAGGTGTGTTGCAGGACGTCCCTAAGTCCTGACTTTGCCATTGACTGGTTGTGTGACATCATTGGAGCCACTTTTCTTCAGCTTCCATTTTATGCACCTGTAAAATGGCAGAGTTTAATATAAGCAGATTATTTCCATGAATTTATTTTATTTTTTTGCAGTGAAATATTTTCTTCTAATTTAATCTAATTCAGAAGACCATAAATGCTGCTCTAATTGAAGTTATGGTTGAGGCTTAGAGGCACTCACTTGACTTCCATCTATAGTCTTGAGCCAGCCTACCACTAAGATACCTTTAAGGAATTCTTAAAGCTCCAGAGAATATGAACTGAAAACCACTGGCCTAGCTTGCTTGTTCTTAAAGCTAAGTACTCTCTGATTCAATGGTGATCTCAATGAATTGGTGTTGAATTATTACAGTTCTGTAAAACTGGCTTACTTAGAAAAAGTAATTTTATGTTAAATATGTTTTATTTATTCATTTTTTATTTGTTCTTTTTAGATATACATGACAGCAGAGTGTATTTTGACATGTTATACATACATAGAGTATAACTATTCTAATTAGGATCCCATTCTTATGGTTGTACATAATGTTGAGTTTCACTGGTCGTGTATTCATATAAGAACATAGTAATGTTATGTCCAATTGATTCTATTGTCTTTCCTATTCCCATCCATTTCCCTTCATTCCCCTTTGCCTAATCCGCTGAACTTCTATTCTTCCCTCTCCCTCCTCATTGTGAGTTCACATCCACATATCAGAGAGACTAATCTGCCTTTGGTTTTTGGAGGTTGGCTTACTTCACTTAACAGGATAGTCTCCAGATCCATCCATCTACCAGCAAACATCTTAAAATCATTCTTTTTAACAGCTGAGTAATATTCCACCATGTATATATACCACATTTTCTTTATCCACTCATCTGTTGAAGGACATCTAGTTTGGTTCCATGGTTTAGTTATTGTGAATTGAGCTGCTATAAACATTGATTTGGCCACATCACTATAGTCTGCTGATTTGAAGTCCTTTGGGTATGTACCAAAGAGTGGGATAACTGGGTTAAATGCTGGTTTCATTCCAAGTTTTCAGAGGAATCCCCATACTGCTTGGAATTCCATGTCATATTCATCACTAACTTGGTCTTCAAGTCTTGAAGATATCAATTAATCCAGTGAGGTAGCTAGCTTACAATGAGTCCACATTCTTTCTCCTCATTATGCATGGGAAATAGAATATTAAGATCTCTTTATCTCATTCTCCACACCCTTATACTTTCTAAATTAATCTCTAAGGAGGTTTTGCCCATAATTTAGTTTTGAGACTTGGGTCAAGAAATAGCCTAGTAGCTTGGACTTCCTGTCTTTGATAATTTTGTTCTAAAAAAACATGGGATCCTACTTCCCAATCCCCCAAGTAAGTGTACTACCAGCCTTACCACACTACTTGCCACCTTCTCAATTTACCCATCCTTTCACACTTGTCTCTTTATGCATAATATATATATATATGTGTGTGTATATAAATATATATATGCAAGCTATATATATATATATGTGTGTGTGTGTATATATATATATATATATATATATATATATATATATATATATGCAAGCTGTATATGTGTGTGTGTGAATTCATTAACTCAGTCAAACAATATCAATTAGCTATTTACTATGTGCCTAGTAAAAAGAACAGACAAACCAAATATGATCCCTGCCTCATAGGATTTCAACCCTAAAGGAGTTATTCCCTCCTTTTGGAATTTTATTTCTATGCTCATTCCAATCACTATTCCCTCAGAAAACTCCTATTCAAATGCCAACCCAAATATCACCTTCTCTGTTGAGAAGTCCTTCGTATGGCATTAAACATAGCTACATTTTTATAAATACATAGTAATTATGTTTATCTTTCCCAGTAGATTAGGAGCTTTTTAAATCCACAGATTCAATTTATTTACCTTTTTTTAAAAAAGAGAGTGAGAGAGAGAGGGAGAGAGAGAGAATTTTAATATTTATTTTTTAGTTCTTGGCAGACACAACATCTTTGTTTGTATGTGGTGCTGAGGATCGAACCCAGGCCGCACGCATTCCAGGCCAGCGTGCTACCACTGAGCCTCATCCCCAGCCCTTTATTTACCTTTTATATATCATTCACATTCTATCTGGCACAGAATAGGAGTGAGCAATATTTCTATAGGTGTCACTATCCTCAAATTACTTTCACATTATTTGTGATTCTTTTTTGTTAAAGGAGGAATATTGGAATCAGATTCACCATTTTAGGTTGGGGGCCATTTTTTAAAATTCTTAGTTATATGTGGACACAATATCTTTATTTTATTTTTATGTGGTACTGAGGATCAAACTCAGTGCCTCATGCATGATCGGCGAGCACTTTACCTCTGAGCCACAACCCCAGCCCTTATTTGTGATTCTTAAGGTACCAATATCATTAGCTTCTTCAAAGAAACATAGTAATTGAAGGAAGAAAGGTAAAAGTAATCTCACCAGTTTACAGGTAGGAAAAACTAACTGCAGATCAGGAATCAGGCCCAGCCAATTTCAAAATGGGCTTGTGCACTGGCTTGTAGAGTGGTGGTAGAGTACTTGCCAAGCATGTGTGAGACACTGGGTTCAATCCTCAGCACCACATAAAAATAAATAAATAAAACAAAGGTCTTGTGTCCATCTACAACTAAGAAAAAAAAATTAAAAATAAAAGGACCTGTGGCCAGATCCCTCAACTCTGCCTTACTGTTCTTTCCTGTCCATCACATAGTTATCCTTGAATGTGAGGACAGTTAGGGACATTCTAGAAAACATGGTGGTTTGAAGACATATCTTGAAGAGTTTCACACTATTGAAAAATTAAACTAGCATCCAGTAATTATTAAGTAGAAAATTTCACATTAAAAATTCCAGATTTCTACCATTTCTTATGCATTTGTACATGACTATAATAAACGGGAGCAGAAGATCAGTTCCTCTCTTTAATCAGCATGTGTTGCATTTAGTTTGCCAAAATTTCTGCTACTCTATGATACATTACATCAAGAAGCTTCCATATAGTTATTGATATTAATGTTTTATTGCTCATTTGAGTTTGTACAACTGGAAGAGTCTGAATCCCACCTTTTTATAAGTAAGGAAATGGAAGGCTAGGGGGTTAAAAGAACTTGTCCAATGTCACAGAAAGTGTCTAAGGCAGTGAAAATTCAAGGACTCAGAGCTCTAGTTTCCAGGAGAGTGCTTTCTCTTACCCCTGGGTAGCCTGATCTATAATCAGCTGCTATCTCATGTGTGTGTTTAGTTAAGTTAGGTATCACCTTGATCCTCCATGAAGTTTGCTACAATGCCTAGATCTTTGCCAAGAAACACTTGTGTAAAGACCTGGCTGAAAGAGATAGGTTCAGAGGCATCATAGAGAAGGATGTTTCTGGATTATGGTGGGTAGATTGATAGGACTCAGTAGAAAGTCAGGGCCTTGGAGGACTTGCCATGGGAATAGGAACTATGCATCAATTTTTTTCGGGCCAGAAATGGGATTTTATTGCAACTTCTTGAGATACTAAGCTCAAGAACACAAATCCTCATCAATCCAATTCTTCAAAACTTGAGGTAAGAAAGAGCAGCTGTCAATTTACTTATTTTCACTGGGCAGAGTTGATCTGGTTATTCACAACCACCATTCATTCAAGGGCTTTTTTTCCTTGTAAGTCAGTCTATTTGGAAACTGTATGTATCCTCAGGAAGATTTTTTAGTCATCAGATAATTAGGACAAAAGATATTCAATATTTTCAAGGCTGCTTTTCTTGATTAAACATGACTGAGACTCAAGTTTTCCTCTAAACATCTCTGCCATGTTCAAACCTTCTTTTTAATTAATTAATTTATTTTATAGTAGAATGCATTTTGACATATAGTACACAAATGGAGCACAACTACTCATTCCTCTGGCTGTACATGGTGCAAAGTCACTCTACTAATGTAATTATACATGTATATAGGGTAATAATGTTTGTCTTTTTCTACCATCCTTCCCATCCACACAAACCTACCCCTCCCATTACTCCCTTCTATACAAACCAAAGTTCCTCCATTCTTCCCTATCCCCCTGCCCAAGTACTATGGATCAGCATCTGCTTATCAGAGAAAACATTCAGCTTTTGTTTTGGAGGGATTGGTTTATTTCACTTACCATGATATTCTCTAGTTTTATCCATTTACTTGCAAATGCAATTTCATTCTTTTTTAAAGGCTGAGTAATATTCCATTGCACATATGTACCACATTTTCTTTATCCATTCATCTACTAAAGGGCATCTAGGTTGGTTCCATAGTTTAGCTACTGTGAATTGAGCTGCTATGAACATTGATGTGACTGTGTCACTGAAATATGCTGATTTTAAGTTACTTGGGTATAAACTGAGGACTGGAATAGCTAGGTCGAATGGTGGATCAATTACAAGTTTTCTGAGGAATCTCCATACTGCTTTTCAAAATGGTTACAACAATTTACAGTTCCACCAACAATGAATGAGAGTATTTTTCCCCCACATCCTTGCCAAAATTTATTATTGCTTGTATTCTTAATAGCTGCCATTCTGACTGGAGTGAGATGAAATCTTAGAGTAGTTTTGATTTGCATTTCTCTAATTGCTAGAGATGATGAACACTTTTTCATATTTGTTGATTAATTGTGTTTCTTCTTCTGTAAGGTGTCTGTTCACTTCCTTAGCACATTTATTGATTGGGTTATTTGTTTTTTTGGTATTAAGGTGTTTGAGTTCTTTATATATCCTGGGGATTAGTGCTCTATTTTTTCCCATTATCTAAACTCTCTCATCACATTATTGTTTCCTTTGCTGAGAAGAAGCTTTTTAGTTTTAATCCATCCCATTTATTGATTCTTTATTTTACTTCTTGTACTTTAGGAGTCTTGTTCAGGAATTCAGGTCCTAAGCCAACATGATGAAGATTTGGGCCTACTTTTTCTTCTATTAGGTGCAGGGCCTCTGTTCTAGTGTCTAATACTTTGATCCACTTTGAGTTGATTTTTGTGCAGGGTGAGAGATATAGGTACAATTTCTTTTTACTACATATGGATTTCCAGTTTTCTCAGCACCATTTGTTGAAGAAGCTATCTTTTCTCCAATGTATGTTTTTGGTGCCTTTGACTAGTATGAGATAACCATATTTATGTGGGTTTGTCTCTGGGTCTTCTATTTTGTACCATTGTTCTGCATGTACATTTTGGACCAACACCATGCTGTTTTTGTTACTGTGACTCTGTAGTATATATAGTTTAAGGTCTGGTATTGTGAAGCCTTCTGCTTCACTCTTCTTGCTAAGGACCGCCTTGTCTATTCTGGGCCTCTTATTTTCCAAATTAATTTCATGATTGCTTTTTCTAGTTCCATGAAGAATGCCATTGGGATTTCTATAGGAATTGCATTTTTGGTAGTATGGCCATTTTGACAATATTAATTGTGCCCATCCAAGAGCATGGGAGATCTTTCCAACTTCTGAGGTCTTCTTCAATTTCTTTCTTTAGTGTTCTGTAGTTTCCATTGTAGAAGTCTTTCACCTCTACTGTTTGATTGATTCCCAAGTATTTAATTTTTTGAGGCTATTGGTAATTGGGTAGTTTTCCTAATTTCTCTTTCAGAGAAAGAGGGACTGGTTTATTTTACTTACCATGATTTCTCTATCCATTTACCTGCAAATGCAATAATTTCATTCTTCTTTAAGGCTGAGTAATATTCCATTGCACTTATGTACCACATTTCATCACTGATGTATAGAAATGCATTTTATTTATGGGTATTGATTTTATATCCTGCTACTTTGCTGAATTCATTTATTAGTTCTAGAAGGTTTCTGGTGGAACTTTTTGGATCCTCTAAGGATAGAATCATGTTGTCAGCAAATAGTGATAGTTTGAGTTCTTCTTTTCCTATTTGTATCCCTTTAATTTTTTCATCTGTCTGATTTCTCTAGCTAGAGTTTCAAGGACTATGTTGAATAGAAGTGGTGAAAGAGGGCATCTTGTTCCAGGGAGTCTTGTTCCAGTTTTTAGGGGGGATGCTTTCAATTTTTATCCATTTAGAATGATGTTGGCCTTGGGCTTAGCATAGATAGCTTTTACAATGTTGAGGTAAGTTCCTACTATCCCTAGTTTTTCTAGTGTTTGCAACATGAAGAGGTTCTGTATTTTGTAAAATGCTTTCTCAGTATCTATTGAGATGATCATATGATTCTTATCTTTAAGCCTATTGATGTGATGAATTATGTTTATTGATTTCCATATGTTGAACCAACCTTGTATACTTGTCACACCTCTTACAAATTGGAAAACTACACTGTTTTCCATATCCCAGGCTATATAGTCCCCCCCTCTGTTAAGACAATACAACAAATCACCACAGAAAAGTCAGAACACATTTGAGTAGAATCAAGGTTTTGAGGTAGGAGGTACATACAGATTCCTTAGTTTGTTATTTCATTTCATAAGAAAACCCAGCTCCACTGAAAGGAGCAATTTTTCCCAGGGTCATATGGCAAATTAAGAACAAAGCTACCATCCAAACTCTAGGGCTCTCAAATCCCATGCCAAAGCACTTCCTTCTTCAGCAGTGAGTGAATGAGTTATTTTTGAGGATCAGCTTATCTATCTTAATTAAGAAACACAGGTGTCCTGTTAGTGCCCATTTGCACATGCCATCTTTGGTTTTGGATGGGCCACTCTGTACTTAGCTAGCGTCACTATTATGGATGGATTTTTGCTGCTTTTTATTTTAGGAATCCCCCTGTGTTCATACCCTGTGAGGTTAATTTGGTGTCAACTTGACTGGGCACAGATGAAAGTGTTGCTGGGGTGTATCTGTGTGAATTGCCAGATGATATTAGCATTTAAACCAGGAGACTCAATAAGGGAGATAGTCCTTCCCACTATTCTCATCCAATTTGTTGAGAGTCTGAATAGAATGAGGGGTATAAGAAGGAATAATTCTCCCCCACCCAACCCACCAGCCTTATTGATTGAACTAAAACATCTTATCTTTTGCTCTCAGACTTGGATTTACACCATTGATTCCCATGGTTCTTAGGCCTTCAAATGCAGAATGAATTACATCAGTGGCTTTTCTGGGTCTCCATCTTGCAGATGGAAGCTAATGAGACTTCCCAGCCTCCATAATCACCATGTAAGACATTATGTTATATATATCCCTGTCCTGGAACTGTACCATCTAGGGTGTTGTAGATTTTCACACACTGACCTTGCTAGGCCATAGTCTATACTCCTGGTGGAAGAGGCTTCTTTATATCTTTATGAGGACAGACTCTAAAGTTGGGTTTCAATCATCCTAAAAGTCTCCTATCACAATTTTTTTCTCCTTGAAAAGAAGAATCACAACTCACTTCTTATTGGCAAAAATGAGAACCTATTGGTACATGCTATGGTATGAATGTTGTGTCCCCTCAAAAATTATGTTAAAATTTAATCACATATATATTGGTATTGAGAGGTAGGGATTTGTGGATGGGATTAGGTCATGAGTGTAAGTCCTCATGAATAAGTTTAATGACCTTATAAAAGAAATTTCAAAGAGATCATTCACTCTTTCCACAGTAGGAGGACATAATGAGAAGATGCTGTTAATGAACCAGAAAGAAAGTCTTCACCGGACACTTAATCTGCCAGAAGCTTGATCTTGAACTTCTATGCCTCCAGATCTGTATTAAACAAATTTCTGCTGTCTTCCCTGGATTATGGTATTTTCTTATAGCAGCCTTAACCTAATAAGACAGTATCCGTGAAATTACATGCATTAAAGACATTTCTTCTCTCTACTGAAAGCTGACCTACCTGTGAAATGTCCCATATGGCCCATATGTCTTCCCCCATTGGCATTTTCAGAATTATCATTCCTGCTTGGAATTGCCAGTACAACATGAATAATGGCTCTGACCTTAGCAGCTTTTTTTCTCTTGTCATTGTTTGATCTCTCTTGTTTATATCCAGAATGGAAACTCCACATAATGGTAATCACCATCTACCTTCAGCATTATTGGAGGAGAGGGTGTGCATGTGTGCACACACACATACACACACAAAAACACATGCACACTGCATGAGGCCTGGTTCTAGCTGTTTCACATCAGAGAGATTTTAGAAAGCAAGATAAACAGGGAATGTTATTCCTGCAAAAATGTACTAACAACATGCAGGTGTGACCATGTCTTGATTCTACTTGTATAAAGTATACTTAAGAGTAGCTTTCATCTCAGACCTCACCACAGAGTTTTAGCAGTCTTTTGTTCTGGAACTTAAGAATGGCTATTTTATTCAGCTTTTTTGTTCCTGTAAGTAAAATAACTGACAAGAACAATTTTAGAGGATGAAAAGTAGCAAACTACTTTTGGGAGCTCACAGTTTCAGAGGATTCACTCCATAGATACCTGGCTCCATTCCTCAGATCTTGATGTGAGGCAGAATATCATGGTGGAAGTGTGTGGTAGAGGGAAGCAGCTCATAGGATGATCAGTATACAGACAGAAATTCCACTTGCCAGATAAAAAATATATACCCCAAAGGCATGCCCTCAGCAGCTCACCTCTTCCAGCCACACCCTACTCACCTTCAATTACCAGTTAATCCCTATCAGGAGATTATTCACTGATTGGATTAAAGCTGTTAAGTCAATCATTTATCTCTAAGCTTGCTTACATTGTCTCAAACATGAGCATTTGAGGGGAACATCTCACTTCCAAAAAATAACATTCTATCTCTAGCCCCAAAAAACTCATGACCACCTCATAATGCAAAATACATTCTGTCCATTTTCATGTGTCCCCATGGTATGAACAGTTTAAGATTGCCCAAAAGTTTAGGTCTAAAGTCTCCTCTGAGGTGCAAGACAAACTCTTAATGTGAGCCTTTGTAAAAATAAAAAATAAATTGCATATATCAAATATATAAGGGTACAGAGTAAACATTTCTATTCAGAACAATAGGACCATAGAAAGAAGGGATGGGACCAAAGCAAGATAGAAATCTAGCTGGGCAAACAAGTCCTGTAGCTCCACATCTGGCATCTGGGGCACATGGCATCTGCATATTCTCTAGAAAAGGCTTGCATAGCTCCACCCCTGTAGCTTTGCTATTTGCAGCCCACATGCCCTCTCTGTTGGCTTGTCTCTGCTCAATTCCTGCAGCTTTCCTAGGGAGAAACAACCCATTTTACTGACATTTCTTAATCATGGGGGTGTCCACTGCAGCATCACCCTATCAAGAGCAGCCTGCAGTGTTGAGAGCCACAGCTGAAGGGGCCCCAACAAACTTCCAGCTGCCAGCTGATGATTGGCTCACAGCGGCCCCAGCAAACTTCTAGCTGCCAACTGATTGGCTCCTCTGCAGTGATGCTCATTGGGCTGTTTCCCCGCCCTTTCAGACCACAGAGCTACTCATTGGGGGACTTTTTGTGGCTCCGCCCATGCGACCCAGCCAATAGGCCTCAAGAGCAGGAGGAGTGGGGGAGGTTGAGAGGCTTGTGAGAAACTGGTGGTGGCAGTTGGGCTCTGAGGGTTTTCCTGAGGAGCTGTGTGGTGCGGTGTGTGGTTCTAAAAATAAAGTTCGTTTCTTTTGACAAGTGGCTCCTGAATTGTGCCCAGCCAGACTGCGGCACTGCAGGAACTCTGACACTGCTACACTTTGTCTGGCCTACCCCAGGTCTTCCTTTGAAATCTCTATGGAAGAATCCATGACCTACTAACTATAGCAACCTGCATTCCTGCAGAACCAGCACCATGTAGTTGTCACCAAGGTCTGCCGCCATCTCAAGCAGTAGTCAAGCCTCCCAGAATTACCAAGGTGAAACAACTTCCTACACTGTCAAGTACAGCAGGGCATCCAATGGTTTCTTCTCAAAGGAGTTTTTACTTTTAATTCCTTGAGACTGAGATGGTTGTGGTCTTACCAATACCTGAGATTCCCTCAAACCTTCAAATTGTCTTGGGGAAGTCTTTAGTATTTCTTTTTTTTCTTTCTTTATTATTTTATATATGACAACAGAATGCATCACAATTTATATTCCACATATAGAGCATAATTTTTCATATCTCTGGTTGTACACATAGTATATTCATTCTAATTCATGTCTTTATACATGTACTTTGGATAATGATAACCATCACATTCCACCATCATTTCTACTCCCATGTCTACTCCCTTCCCCTCTAGCCCCTATGCCCTATCTAAAGTTTGTCTGTTCTTCCCATACTCCCCATCCCTACCCCATTATTAATCAGTCTCCTTATATAAGAGAAAACATTTGACATTTGTTTTTTTGGGATTGGCTACTTCACTTAGCAATATCTTCTCTAACTCAATCCATTTACCTGCAAATGCCATGATTTTGTTCGCTTTTATTGCCGAGTAATATTATATTGTGTATATATGTCACATTTTTTTATCCATTCATCTACTGAAGGGCATCTAGGTTGGTTCCACAGTTTAGCTATTGTGAATTGTGCGGCTATAAACATTGATGTGGCTTCCCTGTAGAATGCTGTTCTTAAGTCCTTTGAGTATAGACCAAGGAGAGGGATATCTGGGTCAAATGGTGATCCCCATTCCCAGTTTTCCAAGGAATCTCCATACTGCCTTCCATAGTGGCTGCACCAATTTGCAATCCCACCAGCAATTTATGAGTGTGCCTTTCCCCCCACATCCTCACCAACACTTATTGTTGTTTGTCTGTATAATAGCTGCCATTCTGACTGGAGTGAGATGATATCTTAGACTAATTTTGATTTGCATTTCTCTAATTGCTAGAGATGATGAACATTTTTTTCATATATTTGTTTGTTGATTTATATCCTCTTCTTGGAAGTGTCTTTTCAGGTCCTTGGTCTATTTGTTGATTGGGTTATTTGTTTTCTTGGTGTTTAGCTTTTTGTGTTCTTTATATACTCTAGAGATTAGTGCTCTATCTGATGTGTGACAGGTAAAAATTTGCTCCCAAAATGTAGGCTCTGTATTCACCTCACAGATTTTTTTTTTCTGAGAAGAAACTTTTTAGTTTGAATCCATCCCATTTATTGATTCTTGGTTTTAATTCTTGAGCTATACAATCTTATTAAGGACATTGGGACCTAATCCCACATGATGAAGATTAGGGCCTACTTTTTTCCTATTAGACGCAGAGTCTCTGGTTTAATTCCTAGATCTTTGATCTGCTTTGAGTTGAGCTTTGTGCATGGTGAGAAATAGAGGTTTAATTTCATTTTGTTGCATATGGATTTCCAGTTTTCTCAGCACCATTTGTTGAAGAGGCTGTCTTTTCTCTAATGTGTGTTTTCTTTTGGTGGTAATGTCTTAAACAACTGCAACTTCCTTAACCCAGTTTTTTCAAATCTTTCTTCTCTGCTTTCTGCTCCTTATTTTGACAATAAAAAATTTGGCTAAAAGCCACCAGAAATACCCATGCCACTGCCTGAAAGCTATGCTGCCTAGGAATTTATTCCCCCAGATTAAAAAGTACATTTTTTTTTAAATCGACCTCTTAGAAAGTCTCAGGACATGGGCAAACTATAGACAAAATTTTAGCCAGAACATAACACAAATTGCCTTTTGTCCAAATTCAAATACTTTTCCTCTGAAAACTTATGGTCCCAGTCTTTACTATGTGCAGTCCTGTCACCATCCTAGTCTTCCGAGCTCCCACCAGAAACACCCAGTAAGTCCTGTTTACAGTAATCTAATGCATTTCCAGCTTGCATGTCCATCTCATTCCACCATTTTTTCTACTCCCATGCCCCCTCCCTTCCCCTCCCACCCCTTTTCCCTATCTAGACTTCTTCTAATCCTCCCATGACCCCCAACTCCATTACGAGTCAGCCTTCTTATATCAGGGAAAACATTTGACATTTGTTTTTTGTTTTTTGGTTTTTTTTTTTCAGATTGGCTAACTTCACTTAGCATTATATTCTCCAACTCCATCCACTTACTGCAAATGTCATAATTTTGTTCCCTTTTTATTCAAATATTTATTTCTCAGTTGTAGTTGGACACAACAACTTTATTTTATTTATTTATATGTGGTGCTGAGGATCAAACCCAGGGCCTCTAACATGCTATACGAACACTCTAACACTTAACCACAACCCCAGCCCCATGATTTTGTTCTCTTTTAATGCTGAATGATATTCCATTTTGTATATATACCAAATTTTCTTTATCTATTCATCTACTAAAGGGCATGTAGGTTGGTTCCACAATTTAGCTATTGTTAATTGAGCTGCTATAAACATTAATGTGGCTGTGTCTCTGTAGTATGCTGTTTTTAACTCCTTTGGGTATAGACTGAGGAGTGGTATAGCTGGGTCAAATGGTGGTTCCATTTCCAATTTTCCAAGGATTCTCTCCACACTGCTTTCCATATTGTTTGCACCAATTTGCAGTCCCACCCACAATGTATGATGAGTGTGCCTTTTCCCCCACATCCTCGCCAACACTTATTGTTGTTTGTGTTTTAATAGCTGCCATTCTTAGTTTTGTTTTGCACTTCTCTAATTGCTAGAGATGTTGAACATCTTTTCATATATTTGTTGATTGATTATATATCATCTTCTGATAAGTTTCTGTTCAGGTCATTGGCCCATTTATTGATTGAGTTATTTGGTTTTTTGGTGTTTAGATTTTTGAGTTCTTTATATACCCTAGAGATTAGTGCTCTATCTGATGTGTGTATGGTAAAAAAAAAATTGCTCCCAAAATGTAGGCTCTCTAAAGACCTCACTGATTGTTTCTTTCGCTGAAAAAAAGCTTTTTAGTTTGACTCTATCTCATTTATTGATTCATGATTTTAATTCTTGCACTATAGAAGTCTTATTAAGGAAGTCTGGGCCTAGTTCTACGTGATGGAGATTTGGGCCTACTTTTTCTTCTATTAGATCCGGTGTCTCCAGTTTAATTTCTAGGTTCTTGATCCACTTTGAGTTGAGTTTTGTGCTTGGTGAGAAATTGAGGTGTAATTTCATTTTGTTGCATATAGATTTCCAGTTTTCTGAGCACCATTTGTTGAAGAGGTTATCTTTTCTAGAATGTACATTTTTGGCACCTTTGTCTTATATAAGATAACTGTAATTATGTGCGTTAGTCTCTGTGTCCTATATTCTGTACCATTGGCCTACCAGTCTATTTTGGTGCAAAACCATGTTATTTTTGTTACTATTGCTCTGTAGTATAGTTTAAGGTCTGGTATAGTGATGCCACCTGCTTCACTCTTCTTACTAAGGATTGCCTTAGCTATTCTGGGTCTCTTATTTTTCCAGATAAATTTCATGACTGCTTCTTGTATTTCTATGAGGAATGTCATTGGAATTTTTATTGGCATTGCATTAATACCTGTATAGTGCTTTCGGTAGTATGGTCATTTTGACAATATTAATTCTGCCTATCCAAAATCAGAGGAGATATTTTCATCTTATAAGGTCTTTTTAAAATTTCTTTCTTTAGCATTCTGTAGATTTTGTGTAGAGGTCTTTCACCTCTTTTATTAGGTTGATTCCCAAGTATTTTTTTTTAGGTTATTGGAAATGGGGTAGTTTTCCTCATTTCCCTTTCAGAGGATTTGTCACTGATATACAGAAATGCCTTTGATTTACAGGTATTAATTTTGTACCTGATATTTTGCTGAATTCATTTACTAGTTCTAGAAGTTTTCTGGTGGAATTTTTGGGTCTTCTAGGTAAAGAATCATATGGCCAGCAAATAGTGCTAATTTAATTACTTCTTTTCCTATTCATATTCCTTTAATTTCTTTCATCTGTCCAATTGCTCTGGCCAGTGTTTCAAGAACTATGTTAAATAGAAGTGGTGAAAGAGGGCATCCCTGTCTTGTTCTAGTTTTTAGAGGGAATGTCTTCAATTTTTCTCCATTTAGGTTGATGTTGGCCTTGAGCTTAGCATAAATAACTTTTATGATGTTGATATATGTTCTTTTTATCCCTAGTTTTTCTAGTGTTTTGAACATGAAGAGCTGCTGTATTTTGTTGAATGTGTTTTCAACATCTATTGAGATGATCATATGATTCTTATCTTTCAATCTCTTGATGTGATGAATTACATTTATTGATTTCCATGTGTTGAACCAACCTTGCATCCCTGGTATTAACCCCATTTGATCATGGTGCACTATTTTTTGATATTTTTTTTGTATTTGTTTTGCCAGAATTTTATTGAGAATTCTTGCATCTATGTTCATTAGAGATATTGGTCTAGTGTTTTCTTTCTTTGATGTATCCTTGTCTGGTTTTGGAAATAGGGTGATATTGGCCTCATTGAATGAGTTTGGAAGTGCTCCCTCTTTTTCTATTTCCTGAAATAAATTGAGGAGTATTGGTATTAGCTCTTCTTTAAAGGTCTTGTAGAACTCAGCTGTGTATCCATCTGGTCCTGGCCTTTTCTTGGTTGGTAGTCTATTTCATTGCTTGAAATTGATCTCTTTTAATTATGTATATCATCCTGATTCAATTTGGGCAAATCATACGACTCTAGAAATTTGTCAATTCCTTTTATATTTTCTAATTTATTGTAGTACAAGTTTTCAAAATAATTTCTAATTATCATCTATATTTCTGTGGTGTTTGTTGTGATATTTCCTTTTTCTTCACATACGATAATAATTTGAGTTTTCTCTCTCCTTCTCTTCATTATGATGGCTAGGGATTGCCAATTTTATTTATTGTTTCAAAGAACCAACTTTTTGTTTTGTCAATTTTTTCATTGTTTCTTTTGTTTTAATTTCATTGATTTCAACTCTGACTTTAATTATTTCCTGTCTACTACTGCTTTTAGTGTTGATTTGTTCTTCTTTTTCTAGGGCTTTGAGATATAATATTAGGTCATTTGTTTGTTGACTTTTTCTTCTTTTAGGAAATGAACTCCATGCAATGAATTTTCCTCTTAGTGCTGCCTTTATTATGTTCCAGAGACTTTGATATATTGTATCAGTGTTCTCATTGACCTCTAAGAATGTTTAATCCATTCCTTGATGTCTTTTGAACCCATTATTCATTCAGAGAATACTGTTTAGTCTCTGGGTGTTGGAATAGTTTTTATATTTTTATTTTATAATTGATTTCTAATTTAATTCAATTATGATCTGATAAAATGCAGGGTAGTATTGCTACTTTTTTATATTTGCTAAGAGTTTCTTTGTGGAATAATATATGGTGCTTTTTAGAGAAGGACCCATGTGCTGCTGAGAAGAAAGTGTATTCTGTCAGTCTAAATTATTGATTGTATTATTGAGTTCTATAGTTTCCTTGTTCAGCTTTTGTTTGGAGCATCTATCCAGTGGTGAAAGAGTGTGTTAAATTCACCCAGAATTATTGTGTTGTGATCAATTTGACTTTTGAGATTGAGAAGAGTTTGTTTAATGAACATGGGTGATCCATTGTTTGGGGCATATATATTTATAATTGTTATGTCTTGTTGACATATATTTCCCTTGAGCAGTATAAAATGTCTTTCTTTATCCCTTTTGATTAACTTCAGCTTGAAGTCTAGTTTATTTGATATGAAGATGGAAACCCCTATTTGCTTCCATAGTCCATGTTAGTGATATGCTTTTTCCCAACCTTTCACCTTCAGTCTGTGTACATATTTTCCTGTGAGATGAATCAGAGTCAGCATGTTGTTGGTGAGTTTTTTTTGATCCAATCTTCTAGCCTATGTCTTTTGATTGGTGAGTTTAGTCCATTAATATTCAGGGTTATTATTGAGAGAAGATTTGTATTCCCAGCCATTTTTGTTTATTTTTCTTATTTAATTTGACTTGGTTTCTCCTTTGATTGGTTTTTCCTTTAGTGTAAAACCTCCCTCTGCTGATTTTTATTTCCTCTTCCTGGAGCATTTTTGCCAAGGATGTACCCTAGTAAAAGTTTTCTATAAACTCTTTTAACTTTTGTTTATCATGGAAGGTTTTTATTTCATCATCAAATCTAAAACTTAGTTTTGCTGGATATAAGATTCTTGGTTAGCATTCATTTTCTGTCAGAGCTTGATATGTGTTGTTCCAGGATCTTCTAGCTTTCAGGGTCTGGGTTGAAAAATCTTCACATAACCTAATTGTTTTTCTCCTATATATTATCTGATTCCTTTTTCTCGTTGCTTTTAGGCATTTTCATTATGATGCCTTGGTGTGGATCTGTTGTGCTTTTGTATATTTGGCATCCTATAAGCCTCTTGTATTTGGTTTTCCAATTTATTCTTCATGTTTGGAAAACTTTCTGATATTATTTCATTAAATAGATTGATCATTCCTTTGGTTTGCAGCTCTATGCCTTCCTCTGTCCCAATAACTCTTAAATTTGGTCTTTTTATGCCATTTCATATTTCTTGAATGTTCTGCTCATGGTTTCTTACCATCTTATGCCGCAGTCTGGCTGGGCACAATTCATGAGCCACTTGTCAAGCAGAAACAAACTTTATTTTTAGAACACACACGCCGCACCACAGGAGCTCTTCAGGAATTCCCTCAGAGCCCAACTGCCACCACCAGCTTCTGGCGAGCCTCTCAAGCCCCAGTCCTCCCGCTCTTGAGGCCAATTGGCTGGGCAGTGTGGGAGGAGCCAAAAGAGTCCCCCAATGAGCAGCTACGTGGTCTGAAAGGGTGGGGAAACAGCCCAATGAGCATCACCGCAGAGGAGCCAATCAGCTGGCAGCTGGAAGTTTGCTGGGGCCACAGTGAGCCAATCAGCCTGAAGTTTGCTGGGGCCCCTTCGGCTGTGGCTCTCAACAATCTTCACTGTGTGGTCTTTTCAAGATTATATATGTTGTCTTCATTGTCTAAGGTCCTGTCTTCCAAGTGGTCTCATCTGTTGGTGATGCTTTCAACTGAACTTTTAATTTGCTTTATTGTTTCTTTCACTTCAAGGATTTCTGTTTTTTTTTTTTTAATATCTATCTCCCTATTGAAGTAATCTTTTGCTCGTTGTATTTGCTCTCTTATATCATCCTTTAATTCACAGAACATTTTAATTATGCACATCCTAAACTCTTTCTCTGTCATTTCTTCTGCTGTGCTGGCCATGGAGTCTAATAATGTGATATCTTGATTTGTTTGGGGCACTTTCTTCCCCTGTTTTTTTTCATATTGCTCATAAGTCTTCCTTTTTAGCACTGTGATCCAAGGTCTTACCATTTTTACCCTATAGGCCTATAATGCCCCTGTAGGGTTCTAGTACCTCTCTTTTGAGGGGAAGGACAAAGTTAACAGATCCCAGTATAAACAATATACAACTTTAAATCAAATAGTTGCTATTAAGACATTTATAGTTTGGTCACAATGTACAAAAATTGTGAATTCAATTATTAACTACAATGTGATCAATTGGTTTGCAAAAGGTTTTACAATTTCTGATTGTGGGCAAAGAACTGGGGGTGAGGTGTAGGATGATATGGTGAGGAGTTAGTAGGTGAGGGTATAGAGTTATTATATCTTAGGAAGTGTGGAAGAGAAATCTGAAGAAGAAGGTTAGTAGCAGTAGAAGAAAAATGAAGTAATTTGGGGTAGACAAGTAAGTGGGAAGACAGTAGAATACATAAAACAAACACATATTAAGAAAAATTTAAAAAATGTTAATATAGTAAAAATTGGAGGGAAAAGAATAAACAACATAACTGTAATATACTATTCAGATATCCCAGTCCTCAATATCCTAATTAATTTATGCAAAGTAGTTGGTTTCACATATGTTGGGGATGTGAGATGGGGAGACTAGAGAGTAGGAAGAAAAACAAATCTCGAAGGAAGAAACAAGAATTGTTTTGGTTGGAGATGAGTATCTTTCCTGCTTCCCTTCTCATCCAATAGGTGGGGTCATCCGTTGTTAGCTGGTATCTCAGGATGGTGAAGGTAACCAGGGTGGGAAGGTTGGTCTTGGGTGGGAGGACACTGGAAGTGGGGTGTGGCACCTGCTGGTCCCTGAAGGGAGAGTGCACCTAAAGGATCTCCTTTGAAGCCCACTTGTGTAATGTTGGCGCCTGGTCTTATCTCCTTAACTCTTCTGAAGACCTCCTAGTTCCTGGTCTCTGTGTTAGTCTCTAAGCTATATCACACTCACCCTCTCTCTTTCTACTTCCTAATAAGGGACCTTTCTCTTTGGGGGGTCTTGTGTGTGACTCTTTGGGGACTGCGTACCTGCCTCTCAGAGCTATTTTGTATTGGGCAGTTACTGCACTGGGTTAGTGGCTACTGGCAAGAGGGGAGAGTTAGAAATTATGGGTGCTTGGCAGCCAGAGTTCCAAACTGGGAGTTGCCCCCACTAAAGATGGTGATGAAGGTGACCCAAGATGGAGGCAGCTGCTTTCAGTGATGGGGTGTCTGGTAAGGTGGGGGGAGCCAGGAGATGGCATTGGACTATGTGTTCAGAGATGAGCTCTGTGGCATGCAGCGTGTGGCTGTGGGCTGTCTTCAGAGCCTATGCAATGTTCCCAAGTGCAGACAGGCTACTGTGCATAGGGGACTATCTTCTTGCTGCAGAGTCCCAAGATGGAGCCCCACATTGGTAGATGGGGGTCCACATGGAAGTGGCAGCTGGAGTTCCTGTGCGTGGGTAGCTGAGGGGTGTTCTGCATGGGAGCAGCATCCAGGATTTCTGCTCGGGTGGGTAGCCGAAAGTTCTGTGCAGGTGCTAGTTGCCCCACTCAGGTCTCATGCTTTTATTTTAAAGACATAATTTCTCCCCTGTCTCATTACATATGCTTCATGTAAATTCCAAGTGTGGGGTTTGTGAACCATCCATGACCAATTAATACATTGATTCCCAAAGTTTTAGATTACACATCAGCCACAGAGAACCGCACATATGATCTTGGGTGATCCAATGAGAGGAAATCATGGACTTGCATGGGAATTTCCAGAAAATATCCTTTCAACACACACACACACACACACACACACAAACACACACTCACATACACAATACACACTTGAAATTATGTAGCATAGAGCTGCTGGCAGCTATATGCCATCTTAAAAGGAGAATGTCTAAATGTGAAAGTAACCAAAGAAAAAAGCAGAGGAATGGGGTCAGATCCCAGTAATAGTCAGGGAGCCCCTGGATCAAGCTGCATCTACCCCTGGATTTTTAGTTATGTGAGCCCCTATGACCCCCAACCCACACCACCTTTTCTTTTCTTTTCTTTTCTTTTCTTTTCTTTTCTTTTCTTTTTTTTCTTTCCTTCCTTCCTTCCTTCCTTCCTTCCTTCCTTCCTTCCTTCCTTCCTTCCTTCCTTCTTTCCTTCTTTCTTTCTTTTTTGTACCAGGGATTGAATCCAAGGGCACTTAACCCCTGAACCACATCACCAGACATCATCATCATCATTATTTATTTTGACACTGGGTTTTACTAAACTGCTTAAGGCCTCACTAAATTGCTGAGGCTGGCTTTGAACTTGCAATCCTCCTGCTTCAGCCTCTGAAACCACTGGGATTCTAGGTTGCACCACAGTGGGCAGCTACATTCCCCCTTTTGGTTAAGTTAATTGGAGTTGATGTTTCTGTCACTTAAAATGAAACTAACTGAATAACAGAAAGAATAACATGTTCAAATTTACCAACCTAATAAGTAGAGGAACTGGAATTGAATCCTGAGTAACTACACCTTTTCTAAACTACATTACCTCCTAGCAAGTATTTAAATCCTATAGACCAATCCTTTTCTTAAATCCACCACAGATACTCCCCTGAAGTCATGTTTCACATCATTAAATATTTCTTTAAAAAGTAGGGCTACCATAAATCACAGTCCTTCATATATGGATGGAATGTCCAGCAAAGAACAGAATAACTATTTCCCTTCTTAAAGATCATATATTTCTGTTTGTGTTGTCTCAGATCACATTATTTTTTTTCAAAAGCCACAGCTCTCTAGAGGCTCATTATGAATTTAACTATTAACCACAACTCCTGAATTTTTCATATATGCTTATGCTAAATCACATCTTATTCAGCCTGAACTTGTCATGTTAGGCATTTTAAGTTATTTTAACATTTGGCATTGTAAAATATATTCACCAAGTTAAGTCACTACTAATTCCAGAATATTTTCATCACCTCCCCCCAAATACCTGGGAAGACCCTATTTCCCCTTTCCACCAGCTCCTGGAAACCACTAATATACCTCTGTTTTTTATGTATTCTCCTATACTGGACATTTCACAAAAATAGAATCATAAAGTTGGTATCCCTGTGTCTGGCTTATTTTTCTTAACATGATTTAAAATTTCATCCATGTTATATAGAATGCATCAATATTTCATTGCTTTAAAAAGTTTTGTGATAGAACATATATAACAAACTATCATTTTGATCATTTTAAATGAACAGTTGAGTGGCATCATTTATAATCACAATATTACCACCATCTACATCTTAATTTTTCCATTATCCCCAACACATATTTTCTACCCATTAAATAATAACCTCCTCTTCATCTCACTTTCCTTCAGCCCTCTCATAACTTCTATTTTGCTTTTCATCTCTATGAATTCACCTATTCAAGGTACCTCACATTTTGTGTTTTACTGAGCCTGACTTATTTCACTCACAATGTTTTCAAAATCCATTCATGTCATGAAATTCAGGAGAATTTCATGCCTTTTTAATGGGTGGATAATACCCTATTATCTATTAGTAGACATTTGGGTAGCTTCCTCTTTGGGGCTATTATGAATGATTTTATTATGAACTTAGGTGTACCATATCTGTTTTGAGTCCTTGCTTTAAATTCTTTTGATGACACACCATAAGTAGAATTGATAGGTCATATGGTAGCTCTCCTTTCAAACTTTTGAGGAACAACTATAGCCACCACATCATTTTAAATTTTCACCAGCAATGAATGAGGGTTTCAGTTTCACCACATCTTCACCAACACTTGCAATTTTTTGTTTGGTTTGGTTTCTAACCATCTAGTGGTTATGGCATGGTATCTCAATGTGTTTTTCATTTCCATTTTCTTTATGACTAATGATATTGAGTAACTTTTCATGTGCTTTGTGACCATTGTACATCTTTTTTGAGAAATGTCTATTCAAGTCTTTGGTTAATTTATATATTTGGTTGCTTATTATTTTGTTGTGGGTTTGTAGGAGTTCTATATATATACTGGATATCAATGCCTTGCAAGATATATGGTTTGTAAATGTTTTCTTCAATTCTCTGATTAAATTTTTTTCACTTTTCTGGTATTGTTCTTGGATGCATGAAAGTTCTTAATTTTAAAGAATTTATCTAGTTTTCATTATTTCTTGTGTTTTTGGTGTGATAATTATTAAATTGTTACTAAATTCATATCATGAAGAATTTCCATGTTTTCTCCTAATAGTTTTATAGTTCTAGCAACTTTGATCCATTTTGTATATGATGTAAGGTTATGGCTAAACTTCATTTTGTGTGTGGTTAACCAACTTTTCAAGCACCATTTGTTGAAAAGACTGCCTCTCTCCATGGAATGGATTGAACAACCTTGTTGATAATCAATTGACCATGTGTATAAGATTTATTTCTGGGCTCTCTTTTTTTGTCTGTCATTATTATGAAAACCACACTGTTTAATTACTGTAATTTACAATAACTTTTGAAGTAATTTATGAACCTTTGTGAAAAGTTTTTTTCTTTTTCAATATTGGCTACTTGGAGGCACAACTCCATAATATTTTGAGGATTGGCTTTTCCATTTCTGTGAAAAACCTGTTGGAATTTTCATAGAAACTGTAATGAATCTGTAGATAACTTTCAGGTTAGTCAGCTTTCAATTTCTGAAGCCAAATATTTAGGTAACAAATTTGGAAAGAGGAAATGCTTTATTTGGGCTCTCAGTTTTGGAGGTTTTAGCCCGCAGTCAGAAGAAACTGTTGCTTTGGGGACTGTGGCAAGTCATCATACCAAGGTTGGGGGCATTTGGCAGAAAAGCCCATATGGAAAGATTCCCAACATCCCCTTCAAGGGGGATGCCCCTAATTACTGGAAGACCTCCCACTAGACTCCACCTCTTAATGGTTCTGTGATCTCCCAGTAGTGCCACAGAATGGAAACTAAACTTTTGACATTTGGATATCTAGGGACACTTATCCAAACCATAATATTTGGGCATTATTGACATCTTAATAATATTAAATCCATTATTAATATCATATTTATTTATATATTCTTTTATTTCTTTCAGCATTGTTATGTAGTTTTCAGCCTACAATTTCCCCCCTCCTTGGTTTGATTTATGCCTAGGTGTTTAATTCTTTTAGAGACTCCTGTAAGTGGAGTTATTTCTTAATTTTTTTTTTTATTTGTTCATTGCTGGTGTAGAGTAACAACTAATTTTCATGTTTTGATCTTTTATTCTTTCAATTTCTTATTGTGTGTCTATTGAGATTTTTTATTTCTTCTTGAGTCAGTTTAGGTAATTTGAATATATCAAGGAATTTGCTCATTTCTTTAGATTATCTAATATGTTAGCATATAACTGCTCATAGTTCATAGTATTCACTTATAATCTCTTTTCATCTCTGTAAATTTATTAGTGAGGTCCTCACTTTCACTTCTGATTTTTGTCTTCCCTTTTCTTTTTCAGTTTCAATAAAGGTTCATCAATTTTGTTGATATTTATGAAGAACCAATTTTAAATTTACTTGTTTTATTACTTATTAGTTTTCCTACTTTCTACATTTTCAACTTTATTTCCTTCATTCTTATACTGTGAATATTTAATCTTTATTATTTCCTTTCTTCCAAAAGCTTTGGGTTTATTTTGCTCTTCTTTCTCCATAAAGTCAGACTGCTTATTTGAATTTTTTTAATGAAGGCATTTTACAGCTAAAAATATTTTTACTGCATTCCATAAGTCTTGATATGTTGTTCTATCATTTTCATTTATCTGTAATTATTTTCTAATTTCCCTTGTAATTTATTCTTTAATATATTGTTTGTTCAAAAGGTATTGTCTAATTTCCACATATTTGTGAAATCTGTCCTTTTATATTTACTGAGGCTTGTTTTGTGACTTAATGTAGACTATTCTGGAGAATTTTACATGAGAAATTGAAATTATATATCTTATTATTTTTATTACTACTACTACTACTACTACTACCACCACCACCACTACCAGCGACTGAACCCAGGGGCACTTAACCACTGATCCACATCCCTAGCCACCTTTTCATGTTCTGTTTTGAGACAGGGTCTCCCTGAGTTGCTTAGGGCCTCACTAAGTTGCCAGGTTTGGCTTCTTGGTCCTCCTGCTTCCATCTCCAGAGTTGCTGGGATTAGAGGCATGCACCAGCCATATTTAGCTATTATTGGATGAACTGCTTCGTATATATCTGTAAAGTCTAGTTGGTTTATTGTGTTGTTCAAGTCCTCTATTTCCTGATTTATGTGTGGTTTCCTTATCCATTATTGAAAGTGGGGTATTAAAGTTCCATTTTTTTTTACTATGGAATGGTCTATCTCTCTCTTCAATGTAGTCAGTTTGCTTCATATATTTTGAGGGCTCTTTATTAGGTATGTAAATATATATATATATATATATATATATATATATATATATATATATATATAATAAAGAGCCCTCTCTCTCTCTCTCTCTCTCTCTCTCTCTATATATATATATATATATATATATATATATATATATATATATATAAATGGAACTCTTCATTAAAATATGATTTTGCTTATCTCTTATAAAGTTTTTATATTTAAAGCCTATCTTCTATGATATTAACATAGCCTCTTTCTCTTCTTGACTACTATTTGCATGTCTATAGAATTTTGTTCCTCATTTCTTACATTAATTCTTTCTTGTGAATTTTGTTAATATTTTGTGGTGAATTGTTTTCCTGCTCATTTCAGTTTGTGTACATTTTATAGTTATTTTATAGATATATTCTTTGTAATGACTGTAGGGGATTATATTTAGCATAATGTTATGATTTGGATATGGGGTATTCTCTCAAAATTCCAATGTTAATGCAGGAATATTCAGAGGTAAAAGTATTACATTCTGAGAACTGTGACTTAACCTGTCCATCCTAGTTTGGATTAAATAGGTATTAACTGTAGGCAGGCAGGGCATGGCTGGAGGAGGTTGGTAACTGGGGGCATGCCCTTGAAGGTTTCATCTTCCCTGTTGCTCCTTTCCTCTCACTGCTTCCTAGCCTTGATAAGGTTTGAAGCTTTACTACACCAATGCCTTTCTGCCAGTGATGTTCTGCCTCACCTTGGGCCCAGAGAAATGAAGCTGTGAACCACTGTAAATGTGAACCCCAAATGAACTTTTACTCTCCTCTAAGTTGTTCTTGTCAGGTATTTTAGTCACAGCCATGAAGACCTAACTAATATATGTAATGAAATAATATACACAATGGAGTATTACTCAATCATAAAGAGGAATGACCTTATGACATTTGCCAGTAAATGGATGGTTCAATATAGAATTCTTGAATAAGAGTTATTTTTTTTCATTCAGCAGGTTGAATATATTAACCCTGTTCCTGGCCTCCATGAAAAATCAAGCTGATAATATTATTGAAGATTTTGTATTCATGATATGTTGTTCTTCTCTTTCTCCATACAAAATTCTCTTTTCACCTTGGATTTCAACAAATTGCTTATAATGTGTCTCAGTGTGAGTCTCTTTCAGTTCATCATACTTGGATTTTGTTGAGCATCTTGGATATGTTGGTTCATATCTTTTATGCAAATTTGGAAACTTTTCCGTTATTATTTCTTCAAATACTCTTTCCTTTGCTCTTTCTCTTTTCCTTTTGGGAAATGCATATGTTGTTCTATTTGATGTTATTCCAATTATTTCTTAGGGTCCGGTCACTTTTCATAAATATTTCTTCTTTCTTTTCTTAGACTTGACCATTTCAATAGTTCTATCTTCAGATTTTCCAATTCTCCATCTGTCTTCTTAAATCTGATGTGAGCTGGGCATTGCATGCCTGTAATTTTCAGCAACTTGGTAGGATGTAGCAGGAAGATCTCAAGTTTGAGGCCAGTCTCACCAACTCAGTGAGATTGTTTAAGTCAACTTTTTATCATTGTGACAAAAATACCTGTCAAGAACAATTTAGAAGAGAAAATATTTATTTTGGGATCATGGTTTCAGAGGTTCAGTCCACAAACAATAGACACCATAGTTTGGGCCTGCAGTGAGGCAGAACATCCATGGAAGAAAGCTGCAGCAGAGGAAAGTAACTCAGGACAAGATAACCAAGAAGCAGAGAGCTTCTCTCCTAGGGACAAAATATAAACCCCAAAGGCAAACTCTCAGTGGCCTGCTTCCTCCAGTCCATCCCCAGTATACTTCCTTCCCCTTCTCCCGTACACTCCCCCCTCCCTCTATTGATCTTTCTGCTATTACACATAGTCATTTTTAAATTAATTTCTTGTGGATATTTATGATGATGAGATTCACTGTGGTGTATTCATATATGTACATAGGATGTCAGATTCATTCCACTGTCTTTCTTATTTCCACCCCTTCCTTTCCCTTCATTCCCCTTTTTCTACTCCACTGAATTTCTATTCTCTCCCTTCCTCCTAATTGAGTATTATTTTCCACATATCAGGGAAAACATTTGGCCTTTGTTTTTGGGGGATTGACTTATTTCACTTAGCATGATAGTCTGCAGATCTATCCATTTATCAGCAAATGTCATAAAGTCATTCTTCTTTATGGTTGAGTAATACGCCATTGTGTATATATATCACATATTCTTTATCCATTCATCTGTTGAAGGGCATGTACATTGGCTTCATATTTTAACTATTGTAAATTGTTCTGCTATAAACATTGATGTGGCTACATCAGAAAGTTTATTTTTGGTTCAGAGTTTCTGAAGTCTCAGTCTAAAGATAGCTGACTTCATTGCTCTGGATCTAAGATGAGGCAGAACAACATGGTATAACTGTGTGGCAGAGGAAAGCAGCTCAGGCCATGGAAACCAGGAAACAGAGAGAGGTCCCTGTCACCAAGGATAAAATATAAAGCCAGAGACTGCCACAGTCTGGCTGGGCACAATTCAGGAGCCACTTGTCAAAAGAAACTAACTTTATTTTTAGAACCACACACGCCAAACAAAACAGCTCCTCAGGAAAAAACCCTGAGCCCAACTGCCACCACTGGCTTCCCACAAGCCTCTCACCCCAACACCAGCCTCTCCACCTCCCACAATCCTCCTGCTCTTGAAGCCAATTGGCTGGGTTGCGTGGGCGGAGCCAAAGAAGTCCCCCAATGAGCAGCTCCGTGGTCTGAAAGGGCAGGGAAACAGCCCAATGAGCATCACCGCAGAGGAGCCAATCAGCTAGATGTTGCTGGGGCGGCTGTGAGCCAATCATCAGCCGGCAGCTGGAAGTTTGCTGGCAGCTGGAAGTTTGCTGGGGCCCCTTTGGCTGTGGCTCTCAACAAGAGACTACCATCGGTGACCTACTTCCTCCAGCCACACCCTACCTGCATACAGATACCATCCAGTTAATCCATTTCAGTTGATTAATACAGTGATCATATTATAATACTCATAATCAAATAATTTCACCTCTGAAAATTCTTGCATTGTTTCACACATGAGATTTTTGATGAATAGCCTCTTATCTAAACAATAACAACCAGCAATATATACAAGTCCCAATTTCTTGATATCCTCATCAAAATTTGACATTATATTTTTGTCATTGTTTATGTTATGATTTTATTTTAGTCATCATCATAATAAATATAAAGGAGCACCTTGTTCTAGTTTTAATTTGCATTTTCCTAATGGCTAATGATGTTGAACCTATTTTCATGTCCCTATTTGACATTTGTATACATTTGTATCTTTTTTGTTTGTTTGTTTTTATGTAGTGCTGGGAATTGGACCCAGGGCCTCAAACATGCTAGGCAACATTTTACCATTGAGCTACATCCTCAGCCCCTGTATATCATCTTTTGAGAAATGTCTATGTGCATCCGTGTGTATTTTTTAATTGTCTTATTTGATTCATATTGTTGAGTTGTAAGAATTCTTCATATTATCTGTGTCCTAGAGCACTTATGAAATATATGAAGTACAAACATTTTCTCCCATTCTTTGGATCATATTTTCACTTTCTTGATAGTGTCCTCTGAAATGCAAAAATTAGATCTTAAATAAATCTAATTTATTTATTTTTCAATGCTTTGCTTCTGTTACCATATCCAAAAATCTACCACCTAATACAAGGTCATAAAAATTTGTACCTGTTTTATTCTAAGAGTTTTTGCATTTAAATCTTATATTTTGGTATTTGATTGATTTGGGTTGAGTTTAATATGGGATGTGAGGTAGGGTGTCCAAACTCATTTTTTGGTAAAAGGATCTAGTTTTTCCAGAAAATTTTGTTGAAAAGACTATTTTTTTTCCTCAGAGAATGGTCTTGATTCCCTTATCAAAAATCAGTTGACAGGGGCTGAGGTTGTGGCTCAGAAGTAGAGTGCTCACCTAACATGTATGAAGCACCACGTTTGATCCTCAGCACCACACAAAAATAAAGATTTTGTGTCCACGTATAAGTAAAAAATATTTTTAAAAATCAGTTAACTGCAGATGAATACCCCATTCATTTTTTAAAACCAAAGTATCTTCATATTTAATTCAATGGGTGATTATATTCTGAATGTTAGTATTGCAGTAAATGATGTAAACAAGATGGTTGACTAGAAACTCCTAGTGCTCTTCCCATCACACACACACACACACACAAAGAAGACACAAAACAATGAGTATGCACATGTATTTGAATCAAAATAACTAATGGAGAGCATTGGAAAACAGCAAGAAAGACTAGAAAAAGCTAATGGTAGTCATATTTACAAGACCTGCCTTAAAATAAATACCTAAGTTAAATATTTATTTAAAATGGAAATGATAGAGTGATAATTATTATCATGAATGTATATGAAAGCATAAACTTGATGGGAGAAATAAATATATAGTCAAATCTAGAATATGCTAATACTATAATGATGGTGGGTATATTGAAATACCTCCAGCATGAAAGCTAAAAGTAAAAATGGTCAAAATCAAAGCTACAATATGTTAAGGAATATACAATGTAAAATGATGTAAATTATGACAACAAAAATATAAATTGTGGGGGATGGCAATAGTCTAGTTTTTTGTATTTTTAAGTTATGCTGTTATTCTCCACTTAAATATTATAGAATAACTATAAAATTTTTGTAAACCTCAGATAACCACAAAATAAAGGATAAAGAAAAAAATCAAAACTTAATTATAGAAAATTATCAAATCAGAAAGTTACACAATGATGACTGGGGATATAGCTCAGTGGCAGAGTTCTCAACTACCAAGTGCAAAGCCCTATGGTTAATCTCTAGCACGTGCACACACACACACACACACACACACACACAAAAGAGCTGGACATGTTAGTGCATGCCTGTTAGCCCAACAAGTCAGGAGGCTGAGACAGAAGTATCATAAATATGAACCCAGCCTGAACAACTTAGGAGGATGCTATCTCAAAATTAAAAAAAAATAAAAAAATGGTTGGAGACATTCCTCTGCATTCAATTCTCAGTATAAAACAAATTAATAAACAGACAAAAGGTAGATAATAAAAGAGAAAGAAAAATTAAAAGAGCTATAAAACAACCAGAAAACAAAAAAAGCAGCATTAGTAAGTACTTACATATCAATAATAAACTTGAATTTAAATGGATTAAATTCTCCTGGAAAAGACAGAGTAACTGAATAGATTTTTTAAAAAGATAAAGATCCAGCTACATGCTGCCTACAAGAGGCCCAGTTATACTTAAGAACATGTGTTAAAAGTGAAAAATATGGAAAATATTCCACACAAATGAAAAGAAACAGAACAGAGTAGCTGTACCCATACCTGATAAAATGAACTTCAACTAAAATTTTCTCCCAAGAGACAAAGTCATTATTACATGATAAAGGGATCAATCCATCAAGAGGACACAACCATTATAAATATATATTCAACCAACATTGGAGTACTGGGTTCTCTTCCTGTTAGATGAAAAGTGAAATTCACCTCTGATATTTCCTTACTAATTTTCTGTTTGGTTCATCTAGCCATTGACGGAAATAGAGCAGAAAAATCTCCTAAATAATATTGCCTTTGCAATAATGTTTAAACATTTTTAGTTGTAGATGGACACCTTTATTGTATTTATTTATTTATTTATTTATTTATGTGGTATTGAGGATTAAACCCAGTGCCTCACACGTGCTAAGCAAGCAATCTACCACTGAGCTACATGAGCTACAGCCCCAGACCTGCAGTATTCTTTTGAGTATCACACCGCATGTTTAGAGCACTAAAAGCAAAATTGAATAAATGAAACCACATAAAACTAAAAGCATTTGCTCAGCAAAGGATGTTTTGTTATATACAAAATACTATGGGAAGCCTACAAATTTAGAGAAAAAAATTGCAAACCATATAAGTGGTAAGTGGTTATTATCCAAAATATACAAAGAACTCATATTCAATAGTCCAAAAAGCAAATAACCCAACTAAAAATAAGCAAAATACCTGAATGCACATTTCCCCAAAGAAGAGAAAAATGGCCAACAGTTATATGAAAAGTACTCAACATCACTAATCATTAAAGAGATGAAAATCAAAACCACTATGGGATACTACTTCACACTTGTTAGGATAGATATTAACAAAAAGTTAAAAAGTAACAAATATTGATAACAGTATGGAAAAAGGGAACTATCAGACATTGTTGATGTAAATGTAGATTGGTAAAGCCATTATGGAGAACTGTATGGAGGGTTCCAAGGAAAATAACTACCATATACTCAGCAATCATTCTTTAGTGCATATATCCAATCAAAATAAAGTCAACAACTCATAAAGATACCTGTATCCCCACGTTAACTGAAACAATATTTACAATAGCTAAGATAGGGAAGCAATAAAGAAATTGATGTAGATATGTAAAATGAAATGTTATTCAGTCCTACAGATGCAATAAATCTTGTCATTTGCCACAACATGAATAAGCTTGGAGAGTCCTGTGCTACATTAAATATGACACAGAAAGAAAAATATTGCATAATCTCAATTATTTGTGGCACCTAAAAAGTTCCAAAAATATAGAGGCAGAGAACAAAACAGTGATTACAGGGCTGAGGATACAAAGTACTTTATATGTAAAATGAACAAGTCTAGAGGTATAAATTACAAAAACAGGACTCTAGGGAATAAGATTGTATTTATATAAAATATGAAATTCATGCTAAGTGAGTACATTTCAGTTGTTCTTGGCACAAAAACAAATACAAATTCAAATATGGGAGATAATGGTATGTTAATTTGCTTTACTATACTAACCTTTCATGTTAAATATACTGGATAAAATTTATCAAAATAAAACTAAACAAACAAAGATATAGTAGTAGTAACAATGATAATAGTAATTCCAGTAAGAATAGTAGTAGCCCTATATTGAATATGACAATTTAGTCAATTACAAATTCACCAAACTACCTTGTAAGTCAATTATATTTATCTGTTAACTAAGAGACACGTAGAAAAGGTGTGGTAATTTCCCAAATATAGGCCAAATATAATCATATATCTTCTTTTTCCCAATTCAAAAGGGTAATTATATCACCAATAAAGTTAATGCAGTTAATCCACCGGACATGCACCTCACAGGCAAGACTATGAGGGATGTGCTGATTACCACTCTTTTTCTAAGTTCCCATGCATCATTCTTTCCATGATCTGTTCCAGAATCTTGCCCAATATCATACTGAGACTGGTTGGTCTCTGATTTTCAATACCTGTGCCCTCTCTTGTTCTGTTGTTTGTTTGTTTTTGTTTTTAATGAAGACTTTTCTATCTTCTGTTCTTCACAATTTCTCCTACTCTGTAGTTATACATAAGGAATTAAGCCTAGAATGGCAACAAAGAGTTTGGAAATATCAATGAGGTGCTGAGACATACTTAGGTTGTCATGTCTTTTATACTGGGTTACTCTGAATAAGATTTCCAGACCATAACAAATGTAGTGTCCCTAGAAAGTGAAATGGGTACTCAAGTAAGCTGAGAAACCTGATTCTCTAGAGAAGTCTAAGGATTCACAGAAGATAACTCACTGGGTAACCTCAGCCAATGTCTTCCGCCACTTAAGAATTTTGTTTCCCCACATTCAAACTGAGGGGATGAGCTAAGAAGACTGTAAAGATCCCTTTCAGCTTTGAGACTGGATGTGACTATGTAGTGGCTACAGAATTCCAGAAGAATCTGAAAATACAAAGAAACTTATAAAAGAGGTAAAAGGTACCAATCCTTCCCCAGGGACAAAAACAAAAAACAAAAAAAATACTTTGCCATTCCCCCATCCCCTCCTCCCAGCACCATTCTTGACCCAAAAATAAACATACACAAACAAGGCCCAGAGGAAGGCAGGCCAGCAGGAGCCTGTAAGGCTATAACCTCTGAGCTGTTTCCGTTGCTTGGCTCCTGGGAGCCTAGAACAGGAAGTCTCTCAGGAGAGGAGACAGACAGGGCTGTCCAGCCCAGCACCACTTTCTCCTACCTTGAGAAGAGGAGGGATGAGAGTCCCCACTGGTAGGGTGGAGGTAGGAGATGGGGGTGTGGCAGAAGCACAAATTCTCTGTGGAATCTTAAAACAACACCAGGAAAAAACAATTATAAAATGACAGCCATTGGATCCAGAGTATTTAAGCACTAACAAGAAAAGGGCCATGGGTCAGTCTGATGATCCATGATGAAAGCACTTCTGGAGAGGGTGGAGCAGAAACTTCAAGCCAGATGTCTATCCTTGGGAGAGGATTCAGGCTCCAAGGAGCTGTGGGGAGGCACCTTGGGAGTTGACAAAGGGCAGAAGAAAAGGGGAACTCCTGGGGAAGAAGGAGCTTAAAAACAAAGCAGGGTGACAAGTCAACAACAGTGGTAACAAGGAGAAGACTCATGTTAATTATGTTCCATTCATCTTACTATACCAGGTATTTTGTGAGGGCTGTTTCCCTTATTACTCACAGCACTCCTAAAAGTCATCATCAGTCCCATTTTACTGATACAAAAACTGAGGCATAGAGCTGTGAAATAATTTGCTCAAAGTTACACAAATATTAGTGGCAAAGATAGGATTCAAAGTCAGGTCAGTCTTCAAAGGTTCTGTTCTACCACATCAATATTCCTTACATTTTTATGGTTCCTTAACTTCTTAAAATGAGAATCACTTCCTTATATCATTACTATGCCAGCTCATTCATTCATTTTTATTCATCTAGCTATACAACAAGCATTCCTAGGTCCCATGTTATATAGTGGGCATGTTCCAGGTGCAGGGACATAAAAAGGTGTTCAGTCTAGTCCATGGAGAGCTCCCCAACTTAGTGGAGAATTCCATATAAACAAATCTTCCAATATGTTGTAGTCTATACTTTAAAGGAGAAAGTAAGACAAAGTACATTTTACAGGCTTATCAGAAATCAATCAATTCAGTATCATACAGAATAGTTTTTCTGCCCTAAATATCCCTATTAATCTAACCTATTCACCCTTCCCTCACTCCTCTGTAGAAACCCTGACAACCACTGTTCATTTTTCTGGCTCTAGAGTTTTGCCTTTTCCAAGATATCACATAGTTTGAATCATATAGTAAGCCATCTTTTCATATTAGCTAATTTAATTTGGCGATAGTTACTTAAGATTCCTCATGTGATATCTAATTTTATTTTATCCCTGAATACTATTCCATTGGGTTGCACTGTTTGGTAGTCCTTCACCTATTGAAGGGTAGCTTGATTGCTTCTAAGTTTTAGCAATTACACATGAAATTACTATAACATTTGTATGTAAATCTTTGTGTAGACACTAGTTTTCAACTCAAGTAAATAACAATGAGAACAATTAATGGACTGTGTGATAAGAATATATTTGCTTTTTAAAGAAACTATCCAATTGCTTTCCAAAATGGCTATACTATTTTGTAAGTTCACCAGTAATCAATGAGAACTTTGGTGGCTGCACATCCACACCAGAATTGTCATTGTCGGTGTTTGAGTTTTTAGCCATTCTAATAGGTGGGTAGATCTATCTTGTTGTTATAATTTGCAATTCCCTTATGATATATGATGTTGAACCTCTTTTCATGTGCATATTAAATATCTGAACATCTTCTTTGATGAGTTTATCTGTTCAGATATGTTTCTACTATTTTAGATTACATTGCTTTCTTATTGTTGAGTTTTAAGCATTTTTTAATATTTATTTTTTAGTTGTAGTTGGACACAATACCTTTATTTTATTTATTCACCTCTATGTGCTGCTGAGGATGGAACCCAGGGCCTTGCCTGTGCTAGGCAAGCACTCCACCACTGAGCCACAACCCCAGCCCCATAAGTGTTTTTTATATATTTTGGATTCTAATTCTTTATCAGATGGGTGTTTTGCACACATTTTCTCCCAGTGTATGGGTTGTCTTTTTAGTATCCTTACAATGTCTTCAATATATCTGAAGTTTTAAACAAGATCCAGATTACCCATTTTTTTCTTTCATGAATTATGTTTGTTTTGTTTTGTTTGTTTTTTTGCTATATCTAAAATGTTATCACTAGACCCATGGTCACCCACATTTTATCCTATGTTACCTTTTAGGTGTTTTATAATTTTGCATTTTGTATTTAGTTATACAATCTATTTTATGAAAGTTGTAAGATTTATGTTTAGATTCACTCTTTTGCATGTGAATATCCAGTCGGTTCAGCACCGTTTTGAACAGATGAACTTTCCCTGTTGAATTACTTTTGCTCTTTTGGAATATATTTGTTTGGGTTTATTTCTGGGCTCTTTATTCTTTTAAATTGATCTCTTTGTCTCTTTTTCCCTAATACAACTATCTTGATTATTGTAACTTTTTAAAAAATCTTTTTATAGTTGTAGATGGACAGCTTGCCTTTGTTATTTAATTTTTTTTTAACATCATGCTGAGGATCAAACCCAGTGCTTCATACATGCTAGGCAAGTGCTCTGCCTCTGAGCTATAGCTCCAGCTCTGATTATTGTAACTTTATAATAAGTCTTGACATCAGGCAGTATCAGTTCTATCACTTCTATTTTTTTTCCTTCAATATTGTGTTGACCATTCTGGGTCTTCTGCCTTTCCATAAAAACATCAGAAGCAGTTTTAAATATAACTTTCTGTGATTCAAATTGAGATTTTGCTAAATCTATAGATGAATTTGGGAAGGACTGATATCTTGACAATGTTGAATCTTTGTACATGGAATATCTTTCTGTTTGTTTAGATCTTATTTAATTTCTTTCATCAGATTTTTATATTTTTCCTCATATCTTGTGCATATTTTGTCAAGTTTGTATCTACATATTTATTTTTGGTAATAATATAAATGGTATTTTAGATGTTGATTGCTGGTATATGAGAAGACAATTTAAATTTTAATGTTTCTATTAGCGCATTATAGTTGACCATAACAGTGGAGTTCATTTTGACATAATCATACATGCATGGAATATAATCTGTTCCATTTCACCCCCAGTCCTTCCTCCCCTTCTTCCTTTCTCTTCTCTACTAATCTTCCTTCAACATATTTTTTAAATTGGTGCTTTGTAGATATAATAAAGGTGAATTTTTCATTGGTACAGCCATATACATACATAGTATAATTTGATCAATTTCATTTCACACTTTCTCCCTTTTCCCATCTTTTCTCCTTCCCCTTCAATCCACTTCTTCTACTCCACTGAATTCTCCTCTATTTTACGACTTATGATTTCAGAGGTTTAAGTACATGGTTGGTTGGCTCTATTGCTTTGAGCCTGTGAAACAGATAGAACATTATGGCAGGAAATGTGTGGTTAAGGAAAGCTGCTCACCTCATAGCAAAGAGCATCTGAGGGCAGTCTAGGGTTTCAAAGTCTTCAAATATACACCCCCATGACTTAACTTCCTCCCAATTTACCCATATCCAAAAGGTTCCACCACCTCCTATTAGTGCTACAGGATGAGGAACAAATCTTTAGCACATGGGTCTTTGGGGACCATTCCAGATCCAAACTGTAGCAATTCCTATTCTTTAGAATGTGTTGTGATATATTTTATATCTAATAATTTGGTCTGCCTTAACGAATATTCTGTGTGAATTTGTAGGCCAGTGTTATTGGAGGAAGTATTCCATAGATGTCAATTAGATGTTCTTACTGATTTTTTGCCTGCTGTATCTGTAAATTACTGATACACTGGACATTCAATCATAATAGTGAATTCATCTACTTTTCCTTTTTTCCCTCATACTTCTATTATTATTATAGTATTTTTGATGTCCTGTTCTCAGAAACTGGCACATTAAGAATAATTATTTTTATTTGGAATATTGACTATCTTTATGTAATGCCCCTCTTTATTTCTCATACCTTTCCTTGCACTGAATTCTGCTTTGTCTGAAATCAATACAGCTATTCAAGCTTTCTTTAATGTGTTGTATTTATTTTTATTAACAAATTAATTGTACATATTAATGGGATTCAGTGTGATATTTAAATATATGCATATGGCACATACTGAACAAATTCAATCTCCATTTATAGACCTCCTCCACCATTGCCAATCTCTAGTAATCACTATTGTACATTCAGATCAACATTTTTTGGAACTTTCACATATCAGAGAGTACTTGTGGTAATTGTCTTTCCACATTTGATTTATTTCACTTAACATAATGTCTTCTAGTTCCATCCATTTTGCTGCAAATTACAGGATTTCATTCTACTTTATGAATGAATAGTATTCCATTTTGTATATACCTCATTTCCTTTATACACACGTCTGTTGACAGGCATCTAGACTGATTCCATACCTTAGTTATTATAAATAGTACAGAGATAATGATAAATTGTGGTATAAAGGTGTATTAAGAATTGTAATGCAAATAATAATAATAATAATAATAAATCTCATGTAAAAATAAATAAATTAATTAATTAAATTTAAAAAATGATAAATAGTACTGCAATGAACAAGTGTTTGCAGATATCTCTATGGTATGCTGCTTTAATCGCCTTTGGATATACCCAAAATTTTTTTTTAGCTTTTGAAGGAACCTCCATACTGTTCTCCAAAATGGTGTACTAATTTGCATTCATTTCAACAGAATATGAGTCCTTATTCTCCACATCCTCCAGGCATTTGTAAATTTGTGGTGCATGTTAATTATTAAAAATGGTGGATTTCATCGAAAGATATCTTTTCACAAATAGAAACATAATTTGATTACTTTCTCTTTCTAACACCTCCCATACCTCTTCTCCTCCCTTCCCTGATCCTCTTCCTCTACTGTTTTCTCTTTATAATAACCATTCTAACTGGGATGAGGTTGTATCTTATTATAGTTTTGATATGTATTTCCCTGATCACTAATGATATTGACCATTTTTTTTTCATTTGATGGCCATTGTATTTCTTCTTTAGTAAAGTATCTGCTCAAATCATTTGCCCATTTTTAATTGGATTTTTTATTTCTAAATATTTGAGTTCTTTATGTATTCTGAATATTAATCCTTTATCTGAAAACTAGTTGGCAAATATTTTCTCCCTTTCTGTAGGTTGTTTCTTCACTCTCTTGATTATTTTCTTTGTAGTTCAGAAGCTTTTTAGTTTAATGTAATCCCATTTACCTAATTTTACTTTCATTGATTTACTTTTTGGTTCATATCCAAAAAAGTATCGCCTATACTGAAGTCTTGAAGTGTTTCCTGTTTTATTCTAGTAATTCCATAATTTAAGATCTTATATTTAGGTCTTTGATGGATTTTTAGTTGATTCTTGCATAGGGTGAGATAGAGGTTAAGATCTTCTGCAAATCTATATCCATTTTTCCCAGTGTCATTTATTAAAGAGGCAGTGCTCAGAACCATTGGCAACAAATAGATAAAAAGTTCAAAAACCTTGGCATATGAACAATTCATAGGAATGAAGATAACCCCCAGTGGATACAGATTCAAAAGATGTGAACACACAAATAACTGAAGAAGTTTAAATAGATAGTAAACACACTGAAATTTTCTCAATCTCATGAGTTTTAGTCAGCTTTTTCAATGCTGTGACTAAAAGACCAGACAATAACAACTTTACAGGAGAAAAAAGTTTATGTAGGGGCTCACAGTCTCAGAGACCTCAATCCACGGACAGCAGGCTCCATTCCTCAGGGCTCAAGGCGAGACTGAAATTCATGGCAGAAGAGTACCACAGAGGGAAATGGCTCATATGATGATCAGAAAACAGACAGAGCAGTCTCCATTTGCAAGATAGAAATATATGCCCCAAAGCCACGCCCCCAATACCCACCTCTTCCAGACACACTCTACCACTTCAGTTACCACTCAGTTAATCCCTACTAGGGGATTAATTCACAGATTGGGTTATGGCTCTCACAACCCAATCATTTCTCCTCTGAACCTTCATGCATTGTCTCACACAGGATTTTTTGGGGGGGATATCTCACATCCAAACCATAACGTCATGTATAACCAAACAAATGCAAATTAAAGGAAGCCAGTATTTTTCATCTATTGAATTAAAGCCATTTTTAAAATGCACACTAGTTTCTGGAGATGATGTAGTGTAGTTTAGATTCACTGACACACTGCTGCTGGAAATGTTAATTGGGTCAGTTGTTCTGGAAAGAATTCCAGCTACATATATCATTAGCCTTCCAAGAAGAAGTCCCTGAATCCAGTAATCCTACTTCTGGGAATTTGTCCTAAGGAAATAACTTTAAAAACATAGAAAAATGTAATGCACAAAGTTATTGAACACTAATTTATTTAAAATTATAAAATTAAGTAGCCAACACAATTTATATTTATTCAGAAATGGGAAAGTGAATTATTAAATATTAGGAATATTTTAAAAATATACAGCATAACTGACAAAGAATTCTGAAAGCATTTGGAGAGGGGAGATGTTTACGTGTTTATATTCAATGAATTAAGCAAGAACCAAAATTACATATATAGTACAATCAATATGAACTCTATAAAATTATGAATGGTAATAGCCAGTTGTAATGATTGCACTTGCCTATCGTCCCAGCTGCTTGGGAGACTGAGGCAAGATAATCTCAAGTTTGAGGGTAGCATAAGCAACATGGAGAGACTAACCTAGGCAACAAAACAGTATAGCAAGACCCAGTATTAAGAACATAAAAAAATAAGCCAGGTGCAGTGGCACATACCTGTAATCCTAGTGGCTCAGGAGGCTGAGGCAGGAGGATCACGAGTTCAAAGCCAGCCTCAGCAACAGTGAGGTGCTAAGCACCTCAGTGAGACCCTGTCTCTAAATAAAATACAAATTAGGGCTGGAGATGTGGCTCAGTGGTTGAGTGCCCCTGAGTTCAATTCCTGATACCAAAAAAACAAAAATATAAATATATATATTGTATAAAACCCTGGAAGAAGAAAATATTCATTGATGATGGTTGTCTTTAGGGGATGTAATCATGTGAGACTTTTCCTTGTTTTTTTTTTGTTATTTTTCTATATTTTTCAGAATTTCTATAAGAGCATGTATTTAATAGGTTTATAATCAGAAAAAAAAATGTTTTTACTTACTTAAAAAGGCCTTGAGATAACTGAAACTGGTAAATCCTTGCCCTCTAGTGGTTAATATCATAGTACTACAGACCCATGTGGCTGGCTATTCCTGTTTGTAGTCAGGTCCCCTTGCATCCTGTCTTCTGCAAGTGACTTCCTGTGAAATGTCATTTCTTCAGCAACAACAACAACAAAAGATTTAAATGCGCCACCTGCTTTCTGGTATGTGAAACACACAATATATGATCCCTGCAGACCACATTTAATATGCCAACTGCTGTCAAATGTAGTATCTCAACATCTGGAGCATTCTTAAAGAGCAGGTATTTTACGTTTTTCCATTATACTAGAAAACCAAAGCCCAGACAGACAAAGGAATTTGTTCAAGGTCACATAAGTATTTTGGCTGTGGTAGTATTTCCCAAAATGTAACATGCTCCTACCAAAGGGTGGGCTCCCTTTTCAAATATGTTTAAGAAGTGGTATAATTTTACCTACCCATGTTTCATAATGCATATTGGTAGGGTAGGGACTCCTTAAAAATTTTAATTGATTTTTGTCATGGGATTTGATCACAGTACACTTCCACACTCCCCAAAATGTATATTGATATTCAATGGAACATCCATGTGAAGGGAGCACACAAATCAAGGAGTATGGAGAGCAGTTTGCAGGTATCCTTTGGAGAGAGAAGCAGAGAACAAGATAAAAGTTCCAGAAAAAGGATGAAGGATCCTAGAGTCCAACTTCATCGATGCTGGCAGTTTGTTTAAGCCTCTTCCCAATATATACTTTACATATCCTTGGTAACCATCCCTATCAAGTCAGTCCAACCTGGGAACTCAATATACCCTGGCTGTATATAAGTACAGACTCCCTTCACCTATGGGGCACCGTGTCCTACAGCCAGCAACAGATGAGCCACCTACCACATCCTGTATGTTCTATGTGTCCTTGCTCTGCCCATCTCCCGGATTGCACTAGAGGGAAGACAAAGTCATTGGCAAGAAGAGGCCAAAATAGCAAGCATAAAGTGATGTCTAGAACACTAGTTAAGGGTTAAGAGTCAGATGCAAAAAAATTTATGAAGTTGTAAGCGCATATACTGGAAAAGAGAATAACAACTAACACAAAGCATTTATTCTTTGACAAGCACTGTTACAAATGCTTTAGTTCTATTAACACATAATTCTCACAACAACCCTATTCTGTAGGTAATGTTATTATAACTGCTATTATCCTCATTGTACATATGAGGAGGCTGACTGAGAGAAGTTAAATAATTTACCTGCCCAAGGCCCCAAGTTACACCACAGTGATTTGAAGCCAAGCACCCTGGCTCCAGAACCACATCTCTGAACCACTAAAGTTATGCTGTTCCCTCACTTAGTCTTCCTCATCTCAGTAAGTGACACAACTATGCACACACACATACACTCACACACACTTATTTTATATATATATATATATATATATATATATATATATATATATATATATATAGTATTCTTGATTGGTCTTTCTCTCAGCTTTCCTACTACCTCTAAGCCATCAACAAATGCTGGAAATTTTACCTCCAGAATGCATCACAGATACAATCATATGTCTCCCCTCCACTGACTCCAACCCTAGTCTGAGCCATCATCATTTCTCACATGGGTTACTACAATAGCCATTTCACTTGGCCCCATTGCTCCACTATAGGCATTTATCATACCATAACCACAGGGGTGATTTTGAAACCTAATCAGATTGCATTATACCTTTGCTTAAAACACTCTAATAGCTTTCTATCAGATCTAGAATAAATTAAAACTCCTTTCTGTGACTTACAAAGTCTTATGTGGTATAGCTTTTGCCTCTTTTTTTTTTTTTTACTTCATTTTATATCCACTTTCTACATGCTTAACTTTGTACTAACCCCACTGGCTTTCCTTCTGTCCATCAACCATCCAAAGGTAGTTCCTACATCTTGGACTTTGCATTTATTGTTTTCTTTTTTTAGTTTATAAAGAAAATAAGTTTATTTTTATTGGTTATTCTTTGTTACACAGGATAGTAAAATCCGTTTTGATAAAATTGTACAAGCATAGAATATATTTTATTCTATGGGTGGGAATGATGGTGGGATTCACTTAGGTTTTTTTTTTATATGTGTACATAGGAAATTCATGTTAGATTTATTCTACTGTGTTTCCTATTTCTATCCACCCTCCCTTCCTTTCATTCCTTTTGTCTAATCTACTGAACACATTTGTTGTTTCCATGCCAAAACTGAACATAATTTGGCTTACATATTTACCTAACTGCTACATGCTTCAGGTCTTTATTTTCAAATTGAGATTAATATCATTTTACTCACCTATAAGCTGGTTGTAGGAATTAAATATACATAGAGAATTCTGTTCAAGTCTTGGCATATATCAATCACTCAATAAATGAGTGATTATCTATCATTAGCTATCATTATCTATTAATTCCCCTGCTTGAAACTTTCTAAACTTTGAGTGACTCTAAGCTAGTTTTTGAGTCTCTTATTATTAGAAAAATTTCCTTTCAACATCTTTGTAATTTGTTCCTTCTCTACCTCTGCAGACCCATCTCTTTTAGTTCCCTTGCCTAGATACTTATCACATATTCTAGCCACTTTACACAACTCTAATCTTCAAATATGTGGTGTACTTTCATGTAGGTCTTGGCTCATACTATTCCCTCTAGAATGTTCTCTTTCTACGGATACCCTTCCTGTGTACCCCAATGTCTACTTTGCTTCCTGTCAAAATAATATTCAGTTTTCCAGATTTTTCTCAAATGATAGCTCCTGTGGTAAGCCAGCCATTATCAACAGGTTCCTTCAGAATTAGTTCCTACTTTTTCTGTGCTACCAGAGTACCTTGCTATCTTTTTGTTGAATTACTCAACACAATTTTAATTACTGCATTATAATTATATGTAATAGGATTCATTGTGACATATTCATACATGCACATAACATAATTTGGTCAACACAATTGTTTTATGATTTGACTACTGAGATATAAACAGAGCTCAGTCCTTGCATTTCATGAGCTCTGTTTATATCTCAGTAGTAAAATGTATGAATATATCACAATCATCTTTATTATTTAACCTCATTGTGGCTACATTTTTGTATCAATAAAATGACAATAATAATAATCCTTATTACTGATCCTAAGTAAAGGCCAAGCAAATGTATATATCTGAAGTACTTACAGTAACTAGCATATAGTAAATCCTCAACTAATGTCACTGTTACTGCCATTATTTTTCTCAGTAATTTACTGCTCCCAGGGAATGTTTGGCCCAGAATGGGAGAGAAGCATGACCTCTTAGACACCAAGGAGACCCATACTTCCTGGGTTTAGATGGGAAAATTGGGGCCTACAGAGAAAGAATGCACACAAACTCGTACAGTTGACTAGGAGCCAAACTAGAAAGAAGTCCCAAACCTTCTGTGTCCCACTGCTATATTCCTTCAGAGAGACCCAGGTTACCTGACCTGTGAGATAATGGAAGGGAATGACAGTATCCCTGTTTTCTCATCTAGAGGGCTCAGCTTTTTAGGCCTGATTATTTCTATGGAAAAGTGTAGGTCCCTGCTGAAAAAGAAAAATGTTCAGGCCTCAGGGAGCAAGGGAATAGACAAAAGGATATTAGGAAGAAATGGCATGCATCCAGCTCAACAGGGGTCAGGAAAGAGGAAGATGTTTGACTTTTATGAGCTAAGCAATCCAGAAGTCAGGAGTTACCAAGCCTGGGAAAGAGGGGTGTGGCAGAGGGAGTCTGGATAATCAAGCCTGGGGGCCATTGGATAGAAGGATCCTCCAGAGTTTCTCAGTTTATCCCAAGATGAAAGGCCTGCCAAAAGGCTAGAGGAGCTCCAGTCCCCATCACAGGATGTCAGTTCACCTTCCTGAATAGGCTAGAAAAACATTGCCTGGCAGGACTCTGACTCACTTCCCCCAAATAACAATGCCTCTTCACAGAGGCTCAGACAGCACCTCACTCCCTCTAAAACCTCATTCCCTCCCAGGAGCTCCAAGAAACATGAGGACTTGAAAAAGCTGAAAAGACTTCAGAGTTCATCACTGGCCCCCATTCACTGCCCTTTCCAGATCTATCACCCACCCTCTGCATACTGGGCCTGGGCCCTGAATCCTTTAGGCCTTTTCCCTCAATCTTAAAAAGCATTGTCTTCTCTAAGGAGCCTGGCACATCCAGCTGAGAGCATAAGCTCTTCCTCTTCCCATAGGGGTATCTCTTTGAATAAAGGACCTTGAGTGACTAAACAGCCTCATATCTCTGGCATTTTGACAGTAGGTAAGGGAGATGTTCTGGAACAACTTGATGCATGAGACTTGGAGTCAATCAACCAAGGATTTGAGTTTTGTGGCATTTTTGTGTGATCTTGGATGAATTACACAAGCTTTCTGTGCTTCCTTTATATAAAAAGGAGCTATATTAACTGGTTCATAGTGACTAAACAAAAAGAAAATTTGGCCAGGCACAATGGCACACCCCTGTATTCCCAGTAACATAGGAGGATGAGACAAGAGGATTGCAAGCTTGAGGCCAGCCTCAGAAACTTAGTGAGAACCTCTCTCAAACTAAAATATATAAAAATGTCTCAGAAAGCTCAATGGTAAAGCACCTCAGGTTCAATCCCCAATAACAACAACAAAAAAAGAAAAAAAATATGTAGAAATCCTTGTCCCCAATGTCGATTCAATTGTAAGGGCACAATTTTGAGAAATGGGGAAACAAGATTTTATTGCTTTTCTCCACATAAGAAGCACAGGGAATTCTTGTCCCAGAGGCTGTGATTCTACCCATAAGAAGGAAGAGAGGGCTTTTAACTAAATGATTCATTCCAGGTGTTCCCAATGGGGAGGAGGGGGGGTTGTGATTCACCTGTTAATTTGGGAGATAGCCATTCCTTAGATCCTCAGGTGCCATCCCCCAAAGTCTGAATTACTTGATTCTGGTGGTGGGTGTGTGCTTAAAGACAATGACTCAGCCTAGGGTGGGAACAAGTTAATCCTGTTCTCAGCCCCACACAGGTTAGGGAGGGGGAGAGGGAGAAGAAGAAAAGAAAAACATGTCCATTTAAAAATAAGCTTCAGTGGCAGAGCAGCAAGGTCTATATTCACAGCATGGGGTGGACGACTGTTACAATCCCATAATACAATGTCAGACAAATGCCAGGTAATTGGATGAGATTAAATGAGATATAGTGTAACTGAAGCAGTTAGGAGCATGTATTCTGGCAACAGAAGACCTGGATCAGAGTGTTGGATCTGCTACTCACTAGCCATGAAAGCTTGGGCAAGCCACTGCCTACTTTGCCACAGAAATGGGTTCATCTTTCTCTGCCTCAGTTTTTTTTTTAAAGAGAGAGAGAGAGAGGAGAGAGAGAGAGAGAGAGAGAGAGAGAATTTTTAATATTTATTTTTTAGTTCTTGGCGGACACAACATCTTTGTTGGTATGTGGTGCTGAGGATCGAACCCGGGCCGCACGCATGCCAGGCGAGCGCGCTACCGCTGAGCCACATCCCCAGCCCTCAGTTTTTTTATATAAAAAATGGCAGTGCTAACAATAGACACCTGACAGGATTATTATCAGGATTAAATAAATTAGCCTTTGTAACTTTAGAATAGTTTGATGTATGATAAATTATCATTAAATGTTAGATACTATTTTTTAACTATTTAACCTGTGATGGTTTGAGTGTTCCCCAAAGATCCATTGTGACTACTTGTATGCTGGATGCCCTCTAGCAGAGTGGTATGTCATTGAAATCATGTCTCCAGAAGGTAGTTCTCTAAAGAGTTATTATAGCTGTCTAAGTTTGGTTCAGTCCAGCCCTCTGTACTTCCCAATTTGAGATGTGACCATTTGCCCAGATATGTATTCCAACCACTGCCATCCACCATTTGCCATGAGGTCCTCACCAGATATTAACTAGTGTAGATGCCATGCCCTCCAACCTCCAAATCCGTGAGCTATATTAATTTTTCTTTATAAAATTAGCTGTTTGGACATTTTAATGTAGTAATGCAAAGATGACTAATACAACATGTATTAACATTACTTTCAAGCTATATGCTCAGAGAAATGTTAATTTACACTATTACCTTTTCCATTGGAACAGTATTTTTAATAAGGAAAGGCTTAAGCTAAAGGAATATGGATTTAATGGAGGGATTTAAGCCTTTGGCTAGTTTGAGTGGGAAGACTGGACATCTGAAACACACACCAGGAGTGTCAACACAATTGTTCTCACTCAAAGCTACTACTTGGGCATGTATCTCTTCCAAACGAGCACTAGAAGTTCTCTGGGTAAATCAGGCTGATATGTGAATGTAGCTGCTACTGCACTCAGATTCATGAATAAATTGCTTTCTTGTATTGGAAAGCCTAGGGGTCAGTACTTCTTTAATATTAATTTAATATATTAGATGCATTTTTCAAGTAAATAAATAAGGTATTTTCCTCCAAGTTATACATTCTTTGTTCTTCAAAGGCTCCTCCCTGAGAGGCTATCCACTCTTTCCTATGTTCTGTTGTGGTTTTGGGGGCTGGCGGGGGAGTAGACAAACCTGCATTCAAATCTCACTTCTGTCACTTTTCAGTATGATAACATTGAACAAACCACTAAGCTTAAATCTAACATGTCAGGTTGGTCACAAAAATCATTAAGTTAAATATGCCTAGCATAGTGTGTGACCTCCAGGAGGCACCCAGTTGCTGTCTCTCTAGGAAACAGAGCATTAATCTTCTTTTTTGCATGAATCAGTAGTTCTCTATGCTTGCTGTTTTAGTTAGCTTTTTCATCGCTGTGACCAAAAGACCTGATAAGAACACTGTAGAGGAGGAAATGTTTATTTGGGACTCATGGTTTCAGAGGGCTCAATCTATAGATGTCTGATTTCTCTGCTCTGGGCTCCTCAGAACCTTATGACAAAAGTGTGTGGCAGAGGAAAGCACCTCAGGACATGACTACCAGAAAGCAGACAGAGCTCTGCTTATTAGTGACACAACATAAATGTCAAAGGTACCTCTTGCAATGACCTACTTCCTCTAGCTATACCCTATCTTCCTACAATTACCACCAGTTAATTCCTATCAGTGGATTAATGCACGAATTTGGTTAAGGATCCCGTAATCCAATCATTTTCCCTCTAAACTTTATTGCATTTTCTCACACCTGAGCTTTTGGGGGACACCTCATATCTAAACCATAATACCAATTTATCCATAAGGAACAAATACTACTTGAATTGTATACCATAAATACATATGATTTTGTCAATTAAAATAAATAAATAGAAATTAAATCCACACTCAGAAGTTTAAGACTTGTTGGTGGTTCTGATACCAGTCTGGATCCAGAGCCTCTGCTTTTAACTAACACAAGTGAGCTGTCTTTCTTATGAAAGCCTTCACAGAGGGCCTCTTCCCTTTGTGTCTTGACACCCACTTCTAAAATGCAATCTTGTAAGGAATAATAATAAAGCTGCTCATGATACTTGTTAGATTTCTATACCTGACATTTCCAATTGTACAAGACTGTCTTATATGTATATATTATGTACTTGATATCAAAATTGACATTTAGACAAATGAGTGCTCATAAATAAAATTTAAATAATTAAATGGATCCAAATAATTTAATTCAAATTAAATAATTAAATATATAGATGTCTTTAAGGTTCTGACTTATGGGTTTTTCTAGGTGAGCAAACAACAAAGTCTTAATTTCTAAAAAATATCTAAAATATAATTCCACTACTTCTAAAATTTTTCTTTAAGAAAACAGAGATGATCAATATTATTAACCATGTTTTTCTTATGTTTTTATGTTACAATTAAAATAAATAAGTTAGATTTAACATAAATGGGATTAATCTTCATAAGTATAGTTTCTTAAATATATAAATTAAAAATTATAGCTGATGCCAAACTGATCTCTCATTTTTTTCCAGTTGTTAAAGAAACAGGATGCTGCCTCCTTTCTTTATTTAACTTCTTCTTTAAAATAGGCTTTAGAGAAAATTAAGAAGGATTATCAACAATAATGGTGGATCAACTTTCAATATCTAATGTGCCATTGACATTGATAGTTTATGTTAAACACCTTATGCTTTTACAACAGTAGCTACTATTATAGCCAAAATTATATATATATATATATATATATATATATATATATATATATATATATATATATATATAATTATGTCCTCCTAATTTTTTAGGCTATGATATTTTGCCTTTTACTGACATGTATGCTCAATTAATTACTGATGATCGTACTGAAATTTTATCCTTAACAGGCATGGACATTCATGTTTTATACCTTACTTATTAAAAAAAAAAGCTTTATATCTCCAATACATTTTCCTCTACTATCAAGTTGTATTAACAGATATTTTAGCACCTTGTCTCTGTGTCTCCCTTATAATTATTATTTCTTTATATAGTCTTTTCATTTTTTCTTCCTTACTACCTTCTTATTGTTATCTGCATATCACATGAAAAATAGATTTTAAATAACTCTGAAATATTAAAACACACACAAAATAATAGGAACAGGGTAATCCTGTGCCATGATCCATTTTTATCCTGAGCTCCTTTCCTCTCCTTCAAGGTTAGTGACTTGAAGAACTCCAGACTTTCTCCCAGCATATGTTATATGGGACCATTTTGTATTAAGTGGGATTAAATGAAAAACAAATATAAAACTGTCATTGCAAATTTTGTGGTATCACTAAACTACTCAGGCATAAATCCATCATTAATCTTATCTTCTCTGTTGTCTCCATCCCCTCAACTATAGTTGAGATGATCCAAGGAGTGAGAGTGGCAAATAGTAAATATCAAATGAGTGTATGTCATTGTCATCACAATCATGAATAAAATCCTACCATCAAAGCTTTCTAAGCCAACTTCATCATACAGAAGAGTACAAGGAGACTTCAGGAGAGAAAAGGATTCATCCAAGAACATACAGTTAAAGGTAGAGTCCAGAGGAGAATGCAATATAGGTGGGACTAAATACAGTAATCAAGAAATATAAAGAATTTTAAAGCAATGGTCCTTGTCTACATTCAAATTTATCATGCATGAGTCTGCTGAGCAATTATTTTTCCCTGAATATGAACTGAAAGTTTTGGCTAAACTTATTGTGAAATTCAATGACACTTTTTAAATCTGAGGTTTCTTAAAAATTTTTTATGTAGCTGTAGATGGACACATGCCTTTATTTTATTTGTTTATTTTTATGTGGTGCTGAGGATTGAACCTAGTGCCTCACACATGCAAGGCAAGCGCTCTGCCACTGAGCTATAGCCTCAACCCTCATTCTGAGTTTTTAATTATTAAAAATATAGTCCTGTGTAAACCAAATTACATTTATTCCTGGAAAGAGAAGGCCAAAGGGAACATTAATGAATACAATTGATGCATGGTCCTGATTAGTACATGAGGCATCTTGAATTTTTTTCAATCAAGCACTTTTGGGCATAGAAGAAATTCTCACATACCAAAAGCATGTTCAAGGCTTAGAACTGGGATACCTCCTATTTCCTCACCCAGAGCTGGGCAAAAACTGTGGTCACAATGACCTCAACTTTGGCATAGCCCAGAAGAAATCCAGTCATGAATATTGAAAGGTTCTTAGAAATGGCCTAGTCTGGCCCTCATTTTTCAGATGAGGCCAGAAGCCTTTTAGAAGTGGAAGGGAAAGCCCAAAATTGCAGAAGAGCTGGGATTTGGACCCAGATCTTCCCAACAGGAAGTCTAGATTTACCTAAATCAACAAGTATATAGATTAAAGGAAAGAAAATATCTATGAGATGTTCCAGGATATACTTCTGATAGAGACACCCTTACAATAGAATAGGCCAATGTGAACAAAGCCAATTTGGCTAATATGAACCAAGCCAGAATGCAACCCAGATCCACTGGTGTAAAGATTTCAAAATAAGACATGTACTAGGAAGTGGGCAGGGTGGAAGTCAATTGAGATATTTGTAGGCAAAGATTCAACACTGTGCATATGGATTCAAAATAAAAAGCTTCTTCTCAGGAAAAGAAACAATCAATGAAGTGAAGAGAAAGCCTACAGAATGGGAGCAAATTTTATCACACATACTTCAGGTAAAGCACTAACCTCCAGGATATATAAAGAACTCAAAAGCTTAACATCAAAACAACAACAACAACAACAACAAACAAATAACCCAATCAATAAATGAGCTAAGGAACTGAACAGACAATTCACAGAACAAGATATACAATCAATCAACCAATATATGAAAAAATGTTCAACTTCTTTAGCAATTAGAAAACTGCAAATCAAAACTACTCCAAGATTTCATCTCACTCCAGTCAGAATGGCAATTATCAAGAATTCAAGAAACAATAATTGCTAGCAAGGATGTGAAGGAACAGGTATACTCAGATATTGTTTGTGAGACAGCAAATTGGTGCAACCACTCTGGAAAGCAATATGGAAATTTCCTTAGAAAACTTGGAATAGAACCACCATTTGACCGAGCTACCCACTCCTTGGTCTATACCCAAAAGACTTAAAATCAGCATGCTACAGTGATGCAGCCACCACAATGTTTATAGCACCTAAATTCACAATAAATAAATTGTGAAAACAACCTAGATGCCTTTCAATAAATGAATAGATTAAAAAAAACTGTGGTATATATACACAATGGAATATTACTCAGCCTTAAAGAGGAATGAAATTATGGTATTTACAGGTCAATGGACGGAGTTAGCGAATATCATGCTAAGTGAAGTAAGCCAATCCCCAAAATCCAAAGGCCAAATGTTTTTTTCTGGTAAGTGGATGTTGATCCATAATGCAGGCGCAGGAGGACGGGCAAGGGAAGAATGGAGGAACTTTGGATTGAGCAGAGGAGAGGGAGTGGAGGGAAGATGGTGAAATAAGAAGGACATTATTACCCTAAGTATGGGTATGATTGCATGAATGGTGTAACTGCACATCATGTACATCCAAAGAAATGAAAAGTTGTGCTCCATTTATAGAAAAAGTAAATTAAAAATTAAAAAAAAGGAACAAAGCTGGGCAAATCAAAGAAAACAGACAGAAATAAAAGCAAAATTTAAATTTAAAAAAGATTCAACACTGTGCAGAAAATAGTATTTTATTTTTACATGGAAAAGAAAAGAACAACACTTGTTGAGTACTTAGCTATGTGACAGGCATATTACTTTATTTGATCCATGTATCAGTGCTAGGATCATCGCCATTTTTACCAAGGCTGAGAGAGATTAAAAGACTTCCCAAGTTCATAGTATGTTCATTGAAGAACTGGGATTAACTAGCCCACAGCCATCCCACTTCAAATCCCAGTCTCTGTTCAGTACAGTATACACCATATTAAACTAGATTCCTTAGGTAAAAATTGTGATAATTTAAGCCATACCTTTAAAAAGTACTTCTTAACTTCTTTGTGCTTTTGTTTCTTTAACTGTAAAAATGAAGCTAATTTTTACTACTTACCTCCAATAGTTGCTATGGTGATTAAATAAGTATGTACCAAGTACTTGGAACAATACATAGAAGTGTTACGTAAGTCACTGATGTGATTAGGTTATTATTTTTTATCAATAAACAGAGACTAGTACATTGGCCCTGGAATCAGGCAATCTGAGCAACACTTTGAACTCTTCAGGCTTTAATTTTTTTCATGTGTAAAATGTGGGAGTAGGAAAATGGAACTAAATTCAGGAGACACAACTCAAATGCCTTCAGAGATCAAACAGCACAAAAATATTTCTACAGTACTTTCTATGTGCCAGGCACTGTTGTAAGCACTTAATAAATTTAATACTTCTTATAGCTCTATGAGGTAAATGTCAAGCTATTATTAACTCCATTTTCACTGATGCAAGAATTAAAGCACGGAAGAGTAGTGATTATTCCAAACTCACACAGCTGAGAATTAGAAGAGCTGGGACTCAAACTCAAGCAGTCTGAGGCCATTTGGCCATTTTCTTTATCATCATTCCATTCCACCTTTCAAACATTTGAGAAAATGTATGAAGAAGCCTGGTACTGGGTCAAAAACTAGACTGTGTTTTACTTTAAGGCTTTAAGATTTAAAAATTTAAAAGAAAATACTGGGCTGGCCTAATTTTACTCTAGAGGTCACCAAACTCACAGTTATCTGTCTTCCAGCCCTGACATTCTGTGATTCTGTGAGAATATAAATCACACACAAATAACTGTTGCCTGCCTTCTCCTCTTTGGAGCAGAGTAATGTAAACAGATGACCTTTTCAGAGATTTGGCAGTTTAGCCACCATTTCCTCTCCAGCTCCTCCCCAGCATGAGACCTCTGTTGCTCATTGGTCAGGGTAGAAAACAGGAGTGCAGTGTTTCAATTACTGGAAAAGGAGACAGGAAACATTCGTTCAGACCCAGAGGAATTTTGCCTCCTTTTAAAATTGCATTCTGTTGGAACTGAAGAAAAAGAAAACAGAATGATTTGTAGTTTTGGAAGGAGTCTGTATTTGCTAAACTGTTATCAATAAATTAACTGGTGCCCCTTCCATGCCTCGAGTGTGGCAAAATCAGGGAAATATGCCCCATAGAGGCCCAATTATTTTGTTCTGGGAGATGTGAAAGGAACACATGGGCTGAATAAAGCAAAGTAAAATCAGTTTGGTTGGGAAAGCAAAGCTTCTTTCATGACTTCAGTTACAACGCCTCAAAAGGAATACAGCCTTGCAAGAGGATCTGAAGTATCCCAACCTCCACTAAGAAACTGAAAGTCATGGGAAAAACTCAGGGTTTCAAATACCTTCAAAGACTGGAGACAAGCTAGTCCACTATTATGGGGTTAAAAAGGCAGCGAATGTTGGTAAGGTAGACCAACTGTGTAGGCAGAGTTCTAAAATAGCCTCCAAATGTCCCACCCAATGCTGTATATGTCCTGAAAAATATTCAAGGCTGTGAATATAACTGGGTTATATTCAATGGTACAGTTGGCTTTAAAAAGAGAGATTATATGGTGAGCATGAGAAAGACTCAATGTGCCATTACTGGTTTTAAGATGAAGGAGGACATTTGTCAATGAATGTAGGTAGACTCTATTAGCTGCAATAGTCTCTGTTTGACAGATAGCTAGGAAACAGAGACATTAATCCTACAACTTCAAGGAATCAAATTCTGTCAACAACAAAAATGAGACAGAGTTGAAACTGTGGACAAAATGATTTGACTCCCATTGCACTCCACAAAAACTTGGGAAATAGATTGTCCAGGAAAATAGGTTTATTTAAAGCCACTTTTGAGTAATATAGAGATCTTTCTGTCTCAAAGATCCATCTTCAGGGACTCAGGAATGAGGAGGCACCAGTGGGACAAAAGGCAGGAAACAGGTATATGTAGTTTGTGCTAATAAGCAACATGTCAGTCTCTGGTTATCTGGTGTCCTTTAGGGCCGTGGGGCAGAACCTCAACCTCCATTCTCAGTATGAAGAAGTAGTAGATGCAGAAAAGCTGTTATCAGGAAGTTGTTTTTAATTTCAAAAGGAGTCTGCTTCAGAGTGTTTTTTTTTTTTTTTGCCAGAGCCTAAAGATGAAACTTCAACCTAACTACCACAGTGGCTTCATCTCTTGTGATACTCCAAACTGAGAACATGGACTTCTGACCTAAAGTACTATGAGCTAATAAATAAGGATAGTTTTAAGCTGCTAAATTTGTGGTAATTTTTTATATATCATTAGATAATTTAAGCACGTTTTTGATATCTGAAAGTGATATGTTGGTAAAGATACCTAAAACATGGGAGCAACTTTGGAATCAAGTAGAGAGAAGGGTAGAATCATGATTTAGAAAACCTTAGATTGATTTCAAGAGACTCTCATTAGAAATATGGACATTAAAGAAATTGTTGGTGAAGACTCAAAAGAAAGATGAGGAATCATTACAGAGACATCATAACTTGTTTTAGAGATAGCCCAAATCACTGTGAACAGAATGTTAATAGAGACAAGGACTTTAGGAATGTTGCCTTTGGGATATGGCAGTAGCTCAGTGGCAGAACACTTGCTTCACATGTGTGAGGCACTGGGTTCGATCCTTAGCACCACATAAAAATGAACCAAATAAAATTAAGGCATTCTGTCCAGCTACGACTACAAAAAAATTAAAAATTAAAAAATTAGAAAAAAAGAATCTTGCCTTTGAATACTTAAAATAAAGCAAGGAATGTGTTATTGGAAACTAGAAGATGGAGGATCCTTATTCTGTTGGTGCAAAAACCTTAACCACTTGCCCATGGTTGACTTGGATATATAAGGATATTTCTAACCAAAAAAAAAAATCCCTTAATATGTTTTTGATTAAAAGTGATAGAAGAAAGATAATTTGAGGGAAGAACTATTAAATAAAAAGTAAACTAAACTGGTTGACTTGGAAAATTGCTAGTCTGTCCAGATGGCAAAAAAATGCTAAAGTTAAGAGAATATGACATAGAAAAATTTAAAGCATGGTAAAGAGAGATAAGGGAGAATATGCCTCAGATCTTCTCAAGCAATCCACTGAGTCTCTAAGAACTTGAAGATAATTGTTCCTTAGTCATGTCAGAAGTCAAAGGTACATTAGGGATTATATAAGAAAGATCTGTAGATTTGGCTTTTATCTACTGGTATGAACTTCTCTTATGAAGTCAATAAAAGGTCCAGCAATTTTTTGAGAAAACTATACCAGTAACACTGCCAGCTTGGGTGAAAAGGGACAGAGAGTAAAAGATGAAAGAAGACCATCAGATTCCTAAAATGCTACTACCAGCAAGAAGTGGGTTGATACAACTTCTCAGCTGTAAACAAATGCTTCCTTTCATGGAAAAAAAAACAAGGATGGCTCAGAATATAGAATCTAAAGAAAGGAATTCTGGCTGGAGTTTGCTTATCTGGATTTCAACACTGCTTTGAAGTAGTGCCCACTATTTACTTTTTGTTTTACCCATAAAAAAAAAATTATTTGTAGATGGACATAGTTCCTACATTTTATTTATTTATTTTTATGTGGTGCTGAAGATTGAACCCAGTGCCTCACACATGCTAGGGAAGCTCTCTACCACTGAGCTACAGCCTTGTTTTACCCATTTTAACACATGAGAAGGGGTCTGTGAAATTAAGAGAAAGCTGACTTCAGTCTGATCTCATGCTTCATAGGCATGGTTGGGGAGGAAATTTGCATTTATTGAGGGTATACTATGTGCCAGGAAGAGGATGATAAAATTCTTAGGATTCATGAAAGAGCCCTCTCAAGGCATCCTAATATTTCCTGGCAGGAGGTGGGTGTCTTGAGTGACAGTGTGCCTGGGGAATCTGTTTAGATTACCCTTATATATCTCATTTCCTCAGTCTGGTATTCCAGTTTCTATGTAAAATGGACTTTCATTACCCTTCTTTCTCTCCCACTCCTCCCCAGTAAGCATTTGTTCTTCAGTTAGGATGGTCACTTCCAGTTCTTTCTTGCCCCCACACATTCAGTCATTGTTCCTCCCTCCTGGGATGTCCTCCCAGCTATCCTGTATTGTTATTCAAACTTGGCCACTTTTTCTGGCCTAGCTCCCTCTTGTCCCTGAAGGTTCTCTTTTAACTTCTTCTGGCTTTCAGTAAATTCCAGTGGTACAAGAACATAGCACTTATTTTGATACTTACAGGGAAGAAAAGATACTTACAGGGAAGAAAATCATCAGAAGAATAAACTTAGAAGGACTATAACCACTGCTCAAGAAAGTTGACAGAGTGTGGTCCAACAAACTTGAAGGTAGTTTCATTAAGAAATGAGTTAAAACTACAAAGTAAAGATTGGGTGCCGGCTACCTTCACCAAGTGATCAAACATAGCATCATTAATGGGGGACAAACTCTTATGTGGGTGTTTGTGTGTGTATGAGTCCTGATGTGGTATACAATATCAAATTCAGCACCATCTGTGAACTATTTTTGTCCAAAATGTTTAATATAAATCTATTCATTCTTTAGACTTAACTTTCAGGGTTTTTTTCAATATCTTTATTTTATTTATTGTTATGTGGTGCTGAGGATCAAACGCAGGGCCTTGCACGTGCTAGGTGAGCACTCTACTGCTGAGCCACAACCCCAGCCCTAATTTTCAGTTTTACAGAAAATATAAGGGATAGAGAATCAAATTAAATGACATCCTCAGGAAGCAATCAAGCAAACCCACAATGAAGTACATTTATAAGACAATTGTCTTAATCTCTTCAAAATATCAATATCAAGGAGGAGAAAGGGTGAGGGGACTATTCTAGATTAAAAGATATAATAAAACACAACCTTAGAACTTTCATTGGATTTTGGTCCAAAAATTTCATTTTGGGACCTAATGGGGAAAATTGGAATGTCCACTCTATTTGTGATAATAGTATTACATAAAAGAATGACCTACCTCACTTTTAAAGTTGCATAATAAAGTATTTATGGGTAAAGTGTCATGATAGCTGCTACTTATTTTCAAATTGTTACCCAAAACTTTAGCTATATACATAAGGGATAAAGTTTCTTAGGAGATTTTTGTGAACTCTATGGAAAACTTTAACTGAATGATACTAATTTGGTGTATTTAACTAGTCAAACAACCATACCTAAAGGGAATTCAGTAGACCAATATATGAATGGAAACTAACAATCTAAAGGAGATACATTGAAAACTTGAACTTGGGTTTAAAAAGCAATTATTTTTACAAATAGAGTACCAACAAAAACTGGTTTAACAGCCACTAAAATGGAAAATCCATTAGGCTCTTCAGGTAGTTCAGAGAGGGATTTTAATAAATAGCCATGAATGATCTACATACATAGCAAGAACTTGATGAACTTAGTGACTGGTCAGACATGGAATGGAAGGAGGTGGGGGAAAGGAGGGAAAAAAGGGCACCTTGAACTCAGGAGCCAGATTACCTGGATCACAATCTGACTGCCACTCATTAGCATACATTCGTGGGTAAATCACTTGTCCTCTCTGTGTTTTAGTTTCTTCATCTGTAAAATGAGGATGATAATCATACCTAATTTTGAGGTCTGCTATGAGGATTAAATATGATGCTACATGTAGAGAACAGTACCCAGCACACAGGAAGCACACATATGTGAACTATTAGTTTTCCTGAATTCTGTATTGTTCACTGCCTACTGCTTAGATAACAGGCTACAGGGTAAAAGCACACTCACCCAAGGTTGGTGGGGACTGATTCAGTTGCTGTGTCTCGGGGACTATCTGTAAAATATGGAAGCACTGGGTGACCTATAATTTCCTGTCAAGCTTTATCTTTCTGTGTTTATGAAATTCTGCATCGCCTATTTGAGGCTGGGGAAGATTGGTTAAAATACCTCAAGAAGGGCATGCCAGCTTAAAAGACAAAACAAAATAACAACAACAACAAAAATAACAACAAAAAACCAAACTATTAATTCACCATAAAGCCCTTTCCTGGCTAGGGCTGCATTAATGAAACATCGTCTCTAGAGGGTGCACAAAACACACAAAGTACTATTCCATTAAAGGTTCTCAGAGCTGTGAATAGGAATTGGCAGAGGGGCAGCTTTTGTCAAAGAGAAGATCTAACTGGAGACTGCTGTTGTACATGGTTGGGTATCCCCCGGAATACAGTTGGGAATGCCTTCATTATTTATTTATCATCCCATGTTCCACAGATTAGTTATGATTATAATCTGAATGTAAAAAAGAACTGGTGCTGAGGTTTTGACATCTCATTTCACCATAGCTTCCCTTCTGGCCCGATAATTGTGTAGGATTCCAAGGACCAAGTGAAGGAATAATGTTGGGTAGAGGTACAGATAAAGCCTGTCACTTAATAATGAGATTTGGAGAGTGAGAATGTTAATAACCTAACAGGGAGAACATATGGATACTCCAAAGATCACTAGTTTCTGGACTGGGCTAAGTGACTATGGCACCCTCTGGAAAAGGTCCCCAGGCAATGAGGTCAAAGTGAGGTCATGTGGCAAAGAGATTGTAAATATTCTATAGTTACCTGAGCAGTACAATATTAGAAGACTCTGGTTTGAGTAGAAGTCCCCAGCTTTATTCCTTGCTGCAGCAGGTCCTTTTCCTGGTACTGGCACCTCTGGTACCTATATGAGCCAATTCCTAAAAAAAAAAAAAATTCTTCTGCCTTCTGCTCTGATTTCTGTAAAGCATAAATTTTAGTGGCTCTGGGTTTAATGAGATGTTTACCTACACACATTGGATGGAATGCTCTCCCTCATGATCTTCTTCTCCCCTATCTAATAAGGGCTCAGAAAGACCAAGGGAGGAGGGGCTTTATCCTGGATATGTCTTCCCTGATATGATATCACATTTTGTTTTGTCTCAGATATGATTCCAGCTGAACATAAATCTCCTCAAAAAAGAAGACAGTTCTCTCTCTGGTTCTGTTTCTTCATGTTGAAAAGGATAGGGTTTCAGTGGGTCTCTGCTGGCATTAGACCTCTTCTGGAATATTAAAGACTGCTGTTAAGCTTTTCCATTTGAAGAAAGAAAAGGAAAAAATATCACAAGAGAAGGGCACACAGGCCATTGGAGTGGTATTATCACAGAGGAACTCAGCATTTGGGAGTCAGTGATGTCTTCCTCTGTTCTTCTGATGCCTGGAAATGATAATTAGAGATACCAGCAAGGGCAGTAAAAGGAACACTCCTCCCCTAGGTCTGTCCCCTCATGCTGCTCCTGGTTCTGACCAGAACCTTCCCAAACACAGCAATACACTGTACTAAAATGTGTTGGATTGGACTGTAAGAATGTAGGATTTTTCACTTTAATTTTCGTTTTCATTTTGTTTTTGCAAGCTGGCTTGACAATATGGAAAACTCATGGCTCTGGGCATCAGATAGCTCTCAGTGACTGCCAGCAACTTATCTAAATTTTCTAAGTCCTGATTTCCTCGTCTGTAAACTAAGGGTATGATTATACTCTTATTCCTGGTGAATTTAATCATAATGCACTCAATTAGAGTGCTTATTTCATATGTCTTCTCAGAAGAGTAGAGGTTTCTTTCTTCAGAAGTCCTTATTCACACAGTGTCTCCTGGAAAACATTCTGTAATCTTTCTGGGCCAACTTTTTTCCATCTGCAGAATTGGTGTAGGTTGGGTGGAAGATTGTCACTCACAAGATGTGGGCCCTAAGTGAGATGAAGTCATGGATAAACAGAGGTATTTATTAATATCTCAAGAGCAAATCCAGGAAAACCCTGTAGTTGGAGAAACCAAATACCTGATTATTTTACCAGCTGGTTTGGAGGCCTATTTTGGTCTCCTCCCAGTCAGCTTGGCTTGTTCCAGAGACATAAGTTTGGAAGAGAATAGGAGTCTTGGGCTCATCCACAAGCCCTAAGAGTTAAAGGGGAAGAAACTGTTTATTGAGAGTGACTAATATACTCCATACCAAAATCAGAGGCTAAGAACACTAGGCAGAAAGGCCTTGCCTCTGCCACCTATACTTGCTGATGCCTGCCAATAGAAGGTAACTACAGTCCCAGCATTGAACTCAGAACCATTGAAGATGAATGTTCAGTGACAAATAAAGAAGCAGAGAAAAGAGGCAAATGCAAAGTCTCACTGTTGAAATCCAAATTCCCTACTGCAGACTCATTCTGGCCTTCTTCCCACTTGCCTGCATGTACACATGTACACACATACTCAGGCTGTGGTAATCAGGACCAAGAAGCCAAGAGTAAAGGGGACAAGTATTTTCCACCCAGGAGACAGTTTCTGATGACATTTGGTCAGAGTGGGATGGAGGATTCAGAGGTTTTTAGACTGAAAATGCTTCCACACTACTTGTCTGAAATCCTCAGGTTCTGGTCAGTCAAGATTGCCTCCTCTGACTTTCAGGGATATGGCTACTGGGATCAGAGAACAGTGATGAAAATGATGATATTAATTTGTCTAACTGCATGAAAAGTCTAAAGTGCTCTAGAAATATTAGGAATAACAAATTTTACTGTACTGATTGAGTTTTACTTATTGGACATGAGATCAGTCCTGAAGATAATTCTGTTCCAAGTCATGTAAGTGTATGAGATAATCTTATTAGTCTCTTCCTCCTCACTTTAAGAACTCACTGAAGAAAATAATGCTTCCTACAATATAGTTGGATATAGGTTTAACAGTTCCCAAATTAAACTGGAAATACTGAAAATTTGTCACTGAAAGATCCCTAAGAACTCTTTGAGGAAAGCATACTCATGGTGTGGATGGAGAAACTCAAGCAGAGAGGGGAATCATGGGAATAAAGCAGGTCTAAGGTCAGTGACCAAGGCCCATGTATGGAAACAACAGGCTTCTTTTGATACAATTTGGACCATTCTCAGGTCCAGCTCCCTTTCCAAGGATCAAGAGAGGGTGATTGCTAGAATGAACCCTCATCCATTTACTCTACCTATGCAATACAGAATCAAATCCAGCAGCCCCACAGGGCACACCATTTCCTAGTATAATAGGCTCCACATTAGAGGTAGATGGTAATGAGACAATTAAAGTATTGATAACAAGTAATGCTGACTTAGTACCTCAAGTATTGAGCGTGTACTTTATATGTTTTACATAAAATCTCTAATTTGATCCTCATTTTGATTCTGCGGGGTAGTCTGAATGTTCCCATTTTATATATGAGGGACTTTAGGTTTAAAGGGTTGAATAACTTGTCCAAGGCACAGAAGTAAGCAGTAGAGGTGCCGACTTTGGAACCTAAGTCTGACTGTTACCATCTCTTCCATGGAGGCCCACCTGAAGGCTAACCAGTCTTTCCAATTGAGACCTTTCTCTCACTTCTAAATTTCCTTGTCATGGTTTTCTATCTTATATTATCATATTTGTATCTGTCTTATTTCCCTCACAGACTGTGAGCTTCTTGGGAATATGGGCTGTTTCTGTGATCTCTATATGTCTCTCTCTGTCTCTTGTTTCTCTCTCTTTCCGTGGGAACACATGTGTGCTATCAGCATCTAACACAGTGGCAAGTACATAGAGAGTACTTGCACTTCATAAATGTTTATTTACTGACTGACTGAAAGATGTTGATAATACTCAGGCTTTAAGAGCAGCTATGAGAAAATGACCAGTTAGGTTCACATTCCTGTCTTTCTACCAGTTAGTTTGAAGTTAAAAATGTCATCTTAAGTCTCCATATGAAGGCAGACCCCTGACATCAAGGCACCAGTGGTGGGAGCCTTTCCAATAGCCCCTTATCTCCTCAATCTCCATGGAAAATACCATTCTCAGCTTTTCCTGGAGGAAAAGGGATTCCTACAGGGTGCCTTCATGGCTGACAGGAGCAGAAGAAGGATTTGCCTAATTCCAAATAGGGGGATGTAATAGTTTGGATATGAGGTATCCCTCTTCAACTTTTGTTGCTGTGATCAAAGTACCCAAGAAGAACAGCTCAGAGGAAGAAAAAATTATTTTTACTGAGTCCATGGTGAGCTGACTCCATCATGCTGGGTCCAAGGTGAGGCAGAATATCATGGTGGAAGGGCATGGCAGATGAAAACTAAAATCAGCTCATGGCATCCCAGAATCAGAGAGAGAAAGGGAAAAGGTCCATAGGGAAGATGAGCCCTCCCAGAGCAGGCCCATGTGAGCTACCTCTTCTAGCCATGTCCCAATTGCCTAGAGTTAACACCCAGTTAGTCCATTCGAACAGGGATGGACAAATTAGGTTATAGCTCTCACAATCCAATAATTTCACTATAGAATAACCAGGAATTTTAGGGAATCCCTCATATCTAAACCCTAATGGGAGCTTTGGATCACCAAACCCTCCCAAACCTCAGTGGCAGATCATTCGTTCAGTCATGTCAGCCAAGCAACTGTGGATCAGAGATGAAAATCTCCATAGAAATGTGAAAGACCAGTACTACTCATTTTACAAAAGGAAAACTGAGACCCAAAGAGGGGAAAGTACTGCTCCAGTGCCACACATTCATTCAATGTCAAACCAAAGGCTGGGTCCCTAGGCATTTTGTTATTCAGCACTGGATGGTTTCTATTTTGTCATAATGCTTCTTTAATCATAAAGTTTCATAAATTATCACCATAAAAGAGCATTTTTGTTAAAATTCTCTATAAAGTAGATTTGAAAAAAAAGTTACAACATTTCCATTTGCCAGAGTGGGAAATTTGAGGCCAGGTTAGTGAACACTAAAACTAATCCTCAGTAAAAAGGAAATTAGTTGATGAGGAAAAGGAAGGAGGAAGTATTATAAATAAACCTGCCACCTCTCCATGTTTGTACTTGGTGCTTTTCCACATTATCAGAAGGTGGTAGTGGGTCACAACTCCCTAATAAATCTAATGATACACAGTGCAAGATTTTTAAAAACTCCTGATCTGATTACTGCTGTCAACACTCTGCCTCCTCTACCCACACTTTAGGTGATTTCAAGAAGATGTAATATAGAAATTTTGTTTATTCAAGGACTGTCCCTAGCCCAGCCACCAAATTGTCATCATAGGATTATTGAAATAATATTTTTTTACTTATCAAAAAAGTTAGGACTTCTACTGATGGTAGTATCTTGGTACTGGATCCAGGCAGAATCTATATTAACCATGTAACATTGAATAGTTTATTTATCCTTTCTAAGCCTGTTTCCAAAGGTTGCTCTTTGGGATTTTATATGTCTACCTATGCATATATCCATCCATCTCCATTCTCTCAATCATCTATCCACCCATCCACATGTCTATTTGCCTACCTATCATCCCATCTGCTGTTTAACCAGGATAAATTAAGGAGTTAAGAAAGAGCTCTGGAGCCAAACTTCCTATATTTGAATTCTAACTTCCTTACTTTCTGACTATGTGATATTAGACAAGTAACTTGACCTCTGTGTATTTCAGTTTTCTCATCTGGAAATTGGATGTGATAACAGTATCTACTTCATATGACCTTTTTGAAAAGTAAATGGGTTAGTCTGTTTAAAAATTTTTGAATAATTCCTGACACATAATAAGCACTTGAAAATAAATGTAGGCTTTTATTTTTGCATACCAAGTAGGATTCAGGCAGTTTGTTAGACTCTGGGGATTTAAAGTGAGAGAGATGTATCCCCCAGACTTCCAGAGCTCTTTGTAGAAGGGAAGCCATATATGTAAATCAATAAATTATAATTCAATAAAGTGTCCTAATATGTTTTTGTAAGATATAGAAGTGGCCAAAGAAGTGGGGGATCAAGATTGCCAGGGCTGGAATTGGGAAATGCCTAAAAGAGAGAAGAGAACACCAGAGCTGGTTCTGTTTTTGTTGTTGATGCTGTTGCTGTTGTTCTTTTAAATTATACAGAATAGTAGAATATAATTTATAAAATATACATGCATGAAATCTCTTATTCTAATTAGGGCTCCAGTCTTGTGGATGTACACAATTGTGTGATTCACAGGTAGTATTTTCAAATATGTACATAGGAAAGCTATGTCAGATTCTTTCCGCTGTCTTTCCTATTCCTACCAGCTCCCTTCCCATTATTCCCCTTTGTTTATTCCTCTGAACTTTTATTTTTCCCTCCCCTCCTTATTGTGAGTTAGATTCCACATATCAGAGAAACATTTACCCTTTATTTTGGGGGGATTGGCTTACTTCACTTAGCATGATGTTTTACAGTTCCACCCATTTCCTGGCAGATGTAATAAAGTCATTCTTCTTTATAGCTGAGTAATATTCTATTGTGTATATGGTACAAGGAGTTGTGAGAGCACTGACTGAAAAAAGTGTTCAGAAGCCTGGAACAGTGTGGTATATTTAGAAAAAGTACAACTCACTCAGTGTGGCTGGTGAGCTAGGCCTAAGGGCAGAATGGCAAGACAGATTGGAAAAAGCCTCATAATCCCAGGTGAGGAGTTTGATCTTTAGCCAAACAACAGTGGAGAAAGAATGGAAGCATGCTTCTATCAAGATGGGGACAAAGTCAGACATGTTCTTGAGGACAGGCACTTTAGGAACTAGATGATCAGGAGGATAAGGTGAAATCCAAGGAAGAAGAGTATGTAGAGATGGCAAGGGCCTAGTGGATAGGGAGATGGAAGAACTACAGGCAATTGTAGACAGACTCAGAACATTGTATTCAAATATAACACTGCATTAGACCATGAATATATAAAGCAATTCAGAATGGAGATCCTCTGGATAAAGTCAGATATGGAATCTAAGGAACCTCTAAGGAGGTCTAGCAAATCCAGAGCTCAAAAGTTATGAGCTTGCATATAAGAGCTAATGAAAAGTAAACTTTTAGCCCACGTTGCTGACTTGTATGTCAGGTGTGTCACTACAGAAGGCCATGAGCATGGCTCATTTCTGTGATTCATTTAAATTCCCATGCACAAATCATCTGCTCATAGAAGCCTTTCCTACTTACTTTGTCTAAAATAGTAAGTTCTATTTATGAGTTACCACTCAATGCCCAGCCTGAACTGGGCCATACTATGGGCAGGAAGAAGAGACAACCTATCATCCTCAAGGTTCCCACAATATGCTCATATCTCTCTCTCTCTCTCTCTCTCTCTCTCTGTGTGTGTGTGTGTGCATGTTTGTGCATCTATCTCACACATCCAGAGCTAGAACATTAAACAAAGTAAGACAGAAACTAGTTAGTACGGTCCATCCAAGGAGTGTTATAGAAGTTGACAGAATAAACAGGAAAGGGTTTCTGGGTTCGAGCTGGAATTGACTTGGTTTCTTCAGAAAGGAGGTGGAATTTGACAGGTACATTGAAAGAAGAACAGGAAATTAGGCGTAGGGTATGGAGGGTACAGGTAGAAGAATAGTAGTGAAGAATGTGGCAACTGTAGTCAACCAGTCTTGGGTTTGAAAGTGGACTTCACTGATCACTCTGTGTCCTTAGACAATTTACTTTTTCTCTCTAAGCCCCAGTTATCATCTTTCAAATTGAAAGGACAATAGTACTTACTTTAAAATGTAGATGTGATTTTGAAGGACATGGTGAGATAGGAAATCTTATCTACTATTATTATTGATCTTCCATACCTTCTGACATCTGTGTCCTTCTAATTTATCATGGGCATCCCAACTCAGCTTTTGAAAGATTCATACCAATTGTGGCACCCCATTAAGACCTGCCTTAGGAAAACTTCCTGTGTTAGTGGTGTTCTTTCTGCTGTCCAGCTCTTCAAATTTGGCCTGGCCTATATTCTCTAGCTGTTTGATTGGAAAAATTAATCCCTACTGAGCAATCAATAATAGATAATGACTTCTTACAGAAAATTCTACTTTTTATGTCTCCTAGGTACATAATACTGACCCCAAGAAGTATGTAGAGAAACCAAAGGTTTCCCAGATAGGCTATATATTTAAGAAATGGAGACATTTTTCTGTTCAGGCCCTAGGAACCTATAAGCCTTTCTTTTCCAATTACCTTATCTGAAGGGAGCCTTTTTCTTACTGTTCTCCTCAGGCCCCAAACTGATTGCCTCTTCCCTTCTCCTTTAGCCTGTTCTTCCTTGGTAATCCAGCTCAGAATGGTTTATATTAGCACTTCTAATTGGAAAACTACAGGACACCATTTCTTAGTATCCTAAGGCTCCATGTGCTGATCTACCATTCAGGCTCATCAATTATCTCTTTAAAACAAGTACAGCAAGCACACTGTACCATGCTATATAACTCCCTGGTCAAACTTTTCTTCCCAAACCCTGCACCTAAATACAGACAAGCAATGACATTGAAGGATTAAAGATAAAATATATCACAGGAACTGGGACCTGAAAAGTATCTAGGGTAAATTTCATACCATCAATTTGCCTTCATCTTGTTGCCATGATGAACTCTAAGTCAGAGGACATTAGTTTCCTGTCTGTGCTATCAGGTGGCATGTTACAGGAAAGGTTTTATTGTTCCTTCCTTCTAGAATGATAATTTAAATATATCTGAATGACTTTTCAACAGGTGACACAGACAGCAGCCATATGTAAAAATAATGTCAATGAAACACCATTATATGGGGCTTACTCTGTGACAGGCACTGAAACAAATAATAACCAATTTAATCCTCATAATAAGTCTAGAAGGTAGATACTATCATCATATTTATCTCTCATTTTCTGATGAAGAAACAGACAAAGAGATGGTACATTACTTGGTCAAGATTATCCACCTAGTAAGTGGTAAAGCTGGGACTCAGAACCAAATAATGCAGTTCAGTTATCTCAGCCATGCTTTTATTCCCCTACCCAATACAGTCTCTTGATATTGCTTTCACATGTCAGATGAAAGAAATGTCAGTAACTGAGTGTGAGCATAAATGGATTTGCACATCTATGAGCAAGAGCTATGTTGAGTAGATGAACACTCAAGACTGGATTGTAAGGAAACTAGTGACCTACTTAAGAAAAACACCACAGTGGGCTTGAATTTTTGTATCCACCAGATCTACATGAATTTTCACATGTTTAATGAACAAAAGAATACTCATTCATTAAGTCAGACTCAACTATCTAGTCAAAAATTCATAGTGTTGCATACATTAAATCAAATGTCCATAGAGTTCCCCCAAATTTCATGATTCAGATTAGTTTCATTCCAAATTAATCTTAGTTTGTACAGCATGAAATATATTTGTTTTTTAGGGTACCTTTATTTAACATGCCTAAACATGTACCATGTGACTAGGTACAGTATGGGTTATTGGGGGCAGAAATAGATGCAATATCAGCCTCATTCCCAGGAGTGCATAGTGTTTCCCATACTCTATGGTGAGTCCCACAGGTACTAGATGAGGTATTGTTTGGAAGTTTGGGGAGGGAAAGGACTGTTACATCCCTAATGCCTGGGATTTTGTGAGTACTGAAAAATATCCTTGAATAAGTGAACAAAAGCAAGATTCAAGTGATACTTAAAAATTGTAGTATCTACTCACAGAAAACTTGCAATATAATTGGGCAAATATCACATGCAAAGCAGACTTAACATTTACCAAAAGTGATAAACTAATTGACAAGTATAATCCAATTAATTCCAAGCACTTTTATAGTCACCTGTTTTGTTCTAAGTCTAGGGAAGGATAGGTACAGAAATTGAAGCCCTGAAAAATACAGATATGTAGAGTCAGAAGGGATGTTAGATGTTATCCCATACCACCTCTAACCCTCTCCAAAACAATATCTTCACACTAATTGGTCCAGAATTCCCTCAATATCATCTCTGACAAGTGGTTATTCAGGCACCGATGGCTGCTGATCTTTTGTGGGTCAGCTAACATTATAGACAAGTCGTCATTAGGTGGGGCTGAAACTTTCCTTCTCATAAGTACTTTTGAGTTCTGCTCTCTGAAAAAGGTATAAATGGATCTCTTCCCTCTTCCATATGCCATTTTTCAGAGAAAGAGACATGTCCAGGGACACTGAACATCCTCCCATTTCTATGACAACAGATATCCTCCCATAGGAAGCAATGCTGAAATTCATGCAATTATTACTCGTTGAGCATTGAGCTCTAAGAGATGCCAATCTAGCAAGGGGAAAAAACATAAACTTGTTGCAATAATGTGGGGTGATTAATACAATGCCTGAAGTGCAGTGCAGAACAGAACAAAATAACGCTAAGAACTTTTAGCAGAAGTGACAGGTGAGTTGGGGCTTAACAGTTGAGAAACATTTCTTCAGGCGGAGAATCTGAATCACTTTAAGGAAGAGAGAACAATGTATAAAAGTTTCAAAAAATTATATGCTTGATATAGTAAAAGTAGCTGCCATGACAAAGTGAATGGACTTTATCTCATGTCAAGGGAAACTGTAAGTTACCTATGATTTTAAAAGTCAGGAAAGAGATTTAAGAGTGTCACTGGTTAATTCTGAAAATGAACTTGTGTAGTACAAGCAGTAAACATGAAGATGTAAAAATACCACACTAAAATATCATTGCAAATGAAATGCTTAGGAGCCAGGCAACCAAAATAAATGAGTGAAATGGGTCATATGCAAGACCATAGAGAAGGTAGAGACTGTGACAATTGAGATAAACGTCACCAAAAGGAGCAACTGATAGTTATAAATGTTGCTATTATGGGAAAAATCAGATTTTTATGGCAAGTCCCCTAATAACAGTTTGTGAATTCTAAGAATAAACCCAAAATGATGAATGGAGATAGAGAGGAAGAGGGGGAGTCTACATCAGGGAAATGAGAGATATGGTAGTGCCATTCAATTAGACATGGAGTAGGAGAGGGGAGACTGCTCTAGCTGAGAGTTAGGGGTACAGGAAAAGGATGAGCTCTGTCTTAGATATATTGAATTACAGGGTTTGTAGGAAGCAAGACAATGGCTACCAGGAGTTTGGAAATATCATATGTGGTGGGGGTACTGGAGAAAAGCACCTGAGATTAGAGGTTAAAAAGTCATTGACATCTAGATAGAGAGCACTCAAGAAAATAGTAATCCTGTTGGTTCTATGTCAAGAGAGAGAGAATCATAGTTCCTTAGACCTTACAGTGGAGTATAGGTCCAGGAAATTTTCTGAGTATACATGACTGTGTTGAAGATGGGAAATTGGGCAAAAGTGAGAGTTCTCAAGAGGGAGTGGATGAAGAAAGAAGAAAAAAAGGAGAACTATTTTCTAGTGGGACCAACAAAACTGATTCCCCAACATCCAGCTGTATTGGAAAATTTAGGGAACCTTTTAAAATACAGATTTACATCTCTTTCACATACCCACTAAATATGAATGTCTCTTCTCATCATCACCTCTGATCAGTCCCACTGCTCACTGCTTCCACACTCTATTACCTTAAGTAGTGGCAAACTTTAAGGCTTACAAGGACCTTATAAACTACCAACTTCAAGCCCTTCCATAACTCAGATGGGGAAACTGAAGCTCGGAACAGAGAAAAGATTTCTAAAAGTAAGTTTGCAAGTTAGGACCCTAGTCTGTAATATCAATTGTTCAGGCTTTTTTCAGATGTGTGTTTATGCATGAATGTATGTGTGTGTGTGTGTGTGTGTGTGTGTGTGTGTGTGTGTGAACAAGAGAGTGAGAGAGATAATGCATGAGCTATCTATCAGCATAGGGCTTATTTCCTATCCTTAGTGAGTGTCCTGCAACAGGTTTATCTTCCTGCCTGGCATCTACCACCTGCCTATCCCCAAAAGCAGCAGGAACACATGCACATGAAAATATACACTGGTGCAGATATATAGACAGGTCTTGTGAGAAAACTAATAATGGAAAATCTATGGCAACCAAATATCAAAGAACTCAGAAGAGGAAGCCCTGTACCCCATTAAGGAATAGATGGAAAACTCTGCCTATACCTGTCAGAGCCTTAGAGTCTGAAGCCCAGCTGTTTGGCCACCAAAAAGAAATTAGAAAGTCTTTCTACCTTAGAATTGACTCAAATAAGACTATTTTCAAATTGATTCATCCCTTGGCCATCTTTCTAGATATAAGAAGTGTGAGTCTGAAAACACCATCTCAGAAACCAAACTATGCACAGGTACCTGAAAAACAGTCACTTGGGAATGTAAAGAGGCAAGATCAGGACATCCCCTGTACCTATGGAGTGCCACTGGCTTTGGAGAGAAACAGACCCCCAAATAATTGTCATATGATTGAATCATGGAAATAAACACATATTCTGGGTAAACAAAAGATGCATAGTCAATATCATGCTAAGTGAAACAAGCCAATCCCAAAAAACCAAAGGCCAAATGTTCACTGTGACATGTAGATACTAATTCACAATAAGGGGCGGGGGATAAAAGTTCATTGGAATAGACAAGGGGAAAAGAAGGGAAGGGTGAAAGTATAGGAATAGGAAATACAGTAGAATGAATTTGACATAACATTTCTATGTTCATATATGAATGCACCACCAGTGAGACTCCACATCATGTACAACTACAAGAATGAGAGCCTAATTAGAATAAGTTATACTGCATGTGTGTATAACATGTCAAAATATACTCTACTGTCATGCATATCTAAAAATAACAAATAGATAGATAGATAGATAGATAGATAGATAGATAGATAGATAGACATAATCTAGCCAGCTAAGAGAGGGTCAGGGAATGCATTCTAAAGGAGTTGTCTCAGCTAAGTACTGAAAAACGAAAGTTTTCCCCATGCAATGGAATAGTTAGGCAGTCCATATGGAAGGAGCAACGTGGAGGTGAGAGAACACGGAGCCTCCAAAAAACTATAATATCAATCTTCAGATTAGGTGATGAGTGAGAGAATGAAGAGAGATGGGGCTGAATAGGTTGATGGCTGAAAGCTCAGGAAAAGACAAGTAAAACAAGCAAAGTATTGGAACTTCACGTAGAAGGAAATTGACAACTGTGGAGTTGGTTCTAAGAGAGAGTCATGTGGTTGGATGTTGGTTTCAGAGCATTCACTATAGTAGCAGAAGAGAGAATGGATCAAAGTGGGGAAATAGATCACTTGGAAGGTTGAGATAACAATCTGGACAAAAGCTACTGAAAATGTGGAAGAATCATGAGTGATGTAGAGGGGGAGAATGAATTTGAAAGATCCTCAGCACCAGGTTAAAAAAAAAAGGTATTGTGTCCAACTACAACTAAAACAAAATTTTTTAAAATTACCTTTTTTTTGGTATGCAGTCCTTTGAGTTTTAACACATATTCATGTATGGAACCATCAACTCAATACGAATATTCACTATCTCCCTCAAATTCCATCTCCCTCAAATTTGCTCATGTTGCCCTTTAGTAGTAACATCTTCCCATTCCTGCTCTCCAGCAATCATTATTCTGGTTTTCATCACTATATTTTTCTTTTCTATATATTTTTCCAAGACTGTCATATAAATAGAATCATATAGTATGTAATGTCTTAAACTATCTTCTTTCAATAAATATAACATCTTTGAAATCCATCCCTACTGTGTTATTATTAGTGTGTTCCTTTTTAATTCTAAATAACAGTCAATTGTATTGATATAACATTTTATTTATTCATTCAACTGTTGAAATATATTTGGTTTGTTTCTACATTTTCCTTTTATGAGTAGTGCTGCCATGAACATTTGTGGATATATGTTTTCAATTACTAGATCGTATGTGATGCTATGTTTAACATAGTAACTCCCAAACTATTTTCAAAAGGGATTATACAACCCCTCCATAAATGTATGAAGCTTCCAGGTGTTCCACATCCTCATCAGCATTTTCTGTTGCAAAAATTTTGTTTTGTTTCGTTTGTAGACATTCTAATGGATGTTTTGTGGTGTCTTGCAGTGATTTTATTTTGGATTTTCATATTAACTAATGATGCTGAAAATATTTTTCTGTGCTTATTTACTATCTATATATTCTCTCTATTGAAATTCCAGTGCATGTCTTGTGCTCATTATCAAATTAGATGTATTTTTTTTACTGAATTTTGAGTCTTCTTTATTTTAGATGCTAGTCCTTTGTGAGGCATATGGTTTGCAAATATTTTCCTTAAGTTTGTATCTTTTTAAATCTTCTTCCTGGATCTATTGAAGGGCAAAAGTCTTTTTTGTAAAGAGACCCAATTTTTATGATCTTTGTATGAATCATGCTTTCAGGGCCATGTGTAAGAACTCTTCACAGAGCTGTAAAGCCCAAAGACTTTTCTTGTATGTTTTTTTCCAATATTTTCATTTTATGTTAATTTTTTGTATGGTGTAAGTTTTAGATAAAATGTTTTTGTTTGGTTGTTTTTTTCTGCTTATATGGATTTAAGCAATTCATTCAGCATCATTTGTTAAAAAAGCTATCCTTTCTTTATTGAATTGTTCTTGCAACTGTATCAAAAATCCATTGGCTATAGTATTCTCTGTTCTGATCCATGTTTTATGTGTCTATCTCTTCACAAACACTACATTATCTTACTTAATGTAGATGTGGGTAGTGTGAATTCTCCTTTTTCATTTTTTCAAAATAATTTTGGATATTATACTTTTTTATCCTTTTATATACATTTTAGAATCTTCTTATTTTTTATCTACAAATATCTTACAAGGACAGTGATCAGAATTGTGACATATCTAGTCAGATCAGTTAAGGAGAATCAACATCTTATTTATATTGGGTCTTCCAATCCATGAATATCTTATGTTTTTCTCTTTATATAGGTTTATTTTTTTACTTCATCAGAATTTTGTAGCTTTTAGCAACAGTAACTACACATGTCTTGCTAGGTTTATACTTAAAGTATCTTTTTTGAGCTGTTGCAATTATTTTATTTTTCAATATACTTTTCAAATTTGTTCATGTTAAGATATAGACCAATAATTGCTTTTTAAAAAGTAAACCTTGTAACGTATGACTACGATTAACTTTCTTATTAGTCCTAGGAAATTTTTTGTAGAGCTCCTGAAATTTTCTATGTGGATAGTCATATTGTCTATAAATAGAGACAGTTTAAATTTTTCTTTTCAACCTTTATGCCTTTCTAGAAAGTTTATTACCTTATTGTACTGACTAGGACTTCTACAACAATTTTGGATAGGAATGGTAATAGTGAATATCCTTACCTTGTTTTAGATTTAAAAAAGAAAGCTTTCAGTTTTTCATCATTAATTATAATGTCAGCTGTGAGACTTTGTAGATGTTCATCAGGTTGAAAACTTCTATTCTTATTTTTGTGAGTTTTTATCTTGAATACATGTTGAACTTTTCAAATGTTTTTATTGAATATGTTGACATCATCAGGCAGGTTTTTGTCTTTTAATGTGGTAGATTACATTGATTGATTTTTATAATACTGAATCAGCTTTCAATCCCTAGGATAAACACCAGCTGGATCTTCTGTATTTATTTTTTCTCATATTGCTTGATTCAACACATTGTGTCTGTGTTTATGAAAGATATTGATGGCTGTAGTTTTCTTTTCCTCTTCAGTCTTCATCTGGTCTTATTAGGAGGGTAATGTTAAACTCATAGAATGAGTTGGGAAGCATTTATTTCTGGAAGTCATTGTACAAAAGAGGTTTATTTCTTCTTTAAATATAAGAATTTGCCACAGAAATCCTTTCACCTTGAGTTTCTTTTTAAATTTCATGCTTTAAAAACATCATTAGAATGATATCACCAAGATGGTAGAATATCTGTTTCTACTTCACTCCCACCACAGAAAGATCAACCACTTGCAAATAAAAATACTTTGGTAAATAACACCTCATGTGGCAATAATCGTGAGTCACCTGCATGTTCCATAAAACTGAGTAAAAAAATCTGCTTCAAGGGCTAGGGTCATAGCTCAGTGGTAGTGCACCTGCCTAGCATGTGTGAGGCACTAAGTTTGATTCTCATCAACACAAAAAATAAATAAGTAGAATAAAGGTATTGTGTCTATCTTCAACTAATATATATAAATATATATTTAAAAATCTTCTTCAGAACTATAGAGAAGGGTAGTATTTTCAAGATGGTGGTATAGAAAGGGTCACTTTCCTGGCTGCTCCATGGCATGAAACCAAGAAAGCAGACAGGCAGCATCTCAGCAAGGTGGGTAAACAAAAAAACGAGGAAGGACTTTGCTGGAATTTAAAACTGGGCATTCAAAGCAGATCAGGTACTCAGGAGGTTGAATATAAGAAAATAAGAAAGAAATTCCCAGAACCACAGCCACTGCTGTGGCTGCAGGTATCAGCCAGAGTGATCCCTCTGTGAGCAAAGGGGAAGGGGAAGGGAATTAAAGGAACCCAAATTTATTCGAGGCCTAATATGTGTCTGGGTAAGGATACTGTACAGATCAAAGATACTGCCTAATTAAACTGAAAGGTATGCTGTACAATATCCTTGTGCAGGAAAGAAACCTCTATCTCTCCAGGCTTTATGCAGGGGACAGAGGAAAGAAGCATTTTAAGGCCATTTTAAGGTGCAGGGGCCAACAGCTAAGGGAGCCAATTCCTGGCAAACATGAATTTGGGATGAAATACAAGCCTGGCAAACCCACAGTGCACAACATAGAGTTTGCCTAAGTGACCAGGAGAAAAATCAAACATGGAAAGATGTTCACACAGGGGACACTGGTCATGGAAACCCGCCCGGTTCTCCCCCTCCCGCTCCAGTCTGGCTGTTAAGCAGACAGGCAGGAATAAACATGCCTGACCAGGAATTAAAAATGCAGGGGTAGAGAGATTGAGTTTGGAGACTGAACTAGACAGTAGGAAATGTGAGGCTCTCAGGTGACCTAGTGGACTAAGAAATGGCTCCTTCACCACATGAGAGGAACACAGGGGAGATCCCTGTAGTGCAGTCTTCCAGCATTGATTGGCAATTGCTAGGCCCTGGGATGCACTTATTTAAAATCTCCACAGCAATTAGCATTCAGTGAAGAGCCTAGAGCCCACCTAAACTTAAACCCTGCCTCCAGGAATTCTGCCTATGGAATTACCTTTCTCATTCTACCAATCGGGAGGGTGGAGCATCATGCTACAGATGAACCCACTGAACTGCTGAGAAGAGAAGCTGAGAATCTTTTTTGAACCCCAATGGAAGCAATTCTTTTCATTGAGATTTTCTTTATTTCTCTCTCTTTCTCTCTTGCTCTCGCTCTCGCTCTCTCGCTCTTCCCTGATTAATTGTGATATTAATGGTTTACGGGCAATTAAAAATATTCATATTTGGTTTTATTCTCATTTCTAGCTTTTTTTTGGGGGGGGGATTATCAGGGATTGAACTCAGGGGCACTTGACCACTGAGCCATATCCCCAGCCCTATTTTGTATTTTACTTAGAGACAGGGTTTCACTGAGTTCCTTAGCACCTTGCTTTTGCTGAGGCTGGCTTTGAACTCAAAATCCTCCTGCCTCAGCCTCCAGAGCTGCTGGGATTACAGGCATATGCCACTGCACCCAGCTAATTTCTATCATTTTTTAAACCCATATGTATCAGTTTTTTAAGGACTAGGACATTTGTTTATTATATTTCAGTTTTGTTTTGCATTATTTTATTTTTTATTTTTAAAAATTTCACTTTATATGTACTTTTTTCTCACCTGTTTCCATTGAAACTCTTTCTCTCTTTTCTTCTGCTAATAGCCAATATCTACTGTTCTTTCTTTTAATTTTTTTACTTCTATCTTCTTTCCTTCTCCATCATAATTATCACATTCTATATCACTTTTGTTCTCTCCCTATTCATTGTTTGGAATTCTGAACACTTTGCAAACTTATTGTTTTTATTGTAGGAAATAACTGATCCTATAAATTTCTTTTTACTGTGACAATTAACATTGTAGATGTGATAGCAGGAACTATTTGGTTTAATGTTGTATGTTGTTTGCATTTGTTGTTATTGTTTGCCTCCTCCTAAACAATGAGTCACTGGAAGCCTTCAAGATACTATCAGTCCACAGCACTGAACCTCTACTGCTTTAGAGTCATACTTTTAGATGGGTAGACACACAAAGAACATGAGAAAGGAAAGGAAGAAGTCATCCCAAACAAAGAAAGAGACTCTAATAACAGAATCCATTGACACCACGGTGGAAGAAATGTCAGAGAAGAAGTTTAGAACATTAGTTAAACTGGTCTGTGAGGTAAAGGAAAATATAAGGAGTGAATTTATGAAGAAAACACAGGAAGTAAAAGTTCACTTCAAAGAAGAGAGATTCTGAAAAAATACATCAAGCAGAAATCCTCGAAATGAAGGAATCAATTAACCAAATTAAAAATTCAATTGAAAGTATCACTTGGAAGACAGAGTTTCAGGCAATGAAGACAAAATATGTAATCTTGAAAACAAAATTGACCATGGAGAAAAGTTGTTAAGAGAACACTAAGAGAATTTCCAAGAAATATGAGATAACCTGAAAAGACCAAATTTCAGATTTATTAGGAAAGATGAAGACTTGGAGATACAAACCAAAGAAATGCACAATATTTTTAATGAAATAATATCAGGAAATTTCCCAAACCTAAAGAATAAAATGGAAAATCAAATATAGGATACTCAGAAGACCCCAAATACACAAAATTACAGCAGACCCATACTATTATGAAAATGCATATTATTATGAATGGCATATTATTATGAAAATGCCTAAAATACAGAATAAACATAGAATTTTAAAGGCTGCCAGAAAAATACAAAATAGGGCTGGAGATGTGGCTCAGTAGTCAGAGGGAAACCAATTCAAATCTCAGCTGATTTCACAGCCCAGACCCTCAAAATAGGAGGTCTTGGAATAATAAATACCAAGCTGTGAGAGAAAATGGATGCCAACCAAGAATACTGTACTCAGATAAATTAAGGTCCAGAATTGATGAAAAAATAAAAACCTTCAATGAAAAACAAAAGTTAAAAGAATTCACAACTAAAAAGTCTGTACTATACAACAAACTCAATAAGATATTTCATGAAGAAGAAATGAAAAACAGCAAAGGGAGGAACTACACTAGAAGAAGAGTCAACCAAATAAGAAAATAATTCAAATTAAAAGCCAGAAATTAGTTAAGATGACAGGGAATAGAAATCATATCTCAACATTGAATGTAAATGGTCTAAATTCATCAATTGAAAGATATAGACTGACAGATTGGAATTAAAAAAAAAAACAAACAGAACAGAATGCCATCTCCAGGAGACTCACCTTATAAACAAAGATATCCATAGATGGAAAGTAAAAGGATTGGAAAAAACATATCATGAACATGGATCTCATAAACAAGCAGGAGTTTCTATTCTCATATCAGATAAAGTGGACTTCAAGCCAAAGTTAATCAGAAGGAAGAAAGAAGGAACATACTGTTTAACATCAATAAGACATAACAATTATAAATATTTATGCCCCAAACAATGGAGAATTTACATACATAAAACAAATCCTTCTCAACTTCAAATAGACCACAACACAATAATACTAAGTGACTTTAACATAGTTGTCTCAGCAGTGGATTGATCCTCCAAACAAAAACTAAATAAAGAAGCTATAAAGCTAAAAAAAACCACAATCAATAATTTAGACTTAACAGACATAGAATATTTCATCCATCAATGACTGAATACACTTACTACTCAGCAGCCTTCTCTAAAATAGACCATTTCTTGGGACACAAAGCAACTCTTAGCAAATACAAAAAAAATAGATATAACACCTTGCATTCTATCAGATTATAATGAAATGAAATTAGAAGTCAGTGATAAAATAAAAATATAAGCTACTCTAATACCTGGAGACTAAGTAATATACTATTCAATGATGAATGGATAGCAGAAGAAATCAGGGATGAAATTTAAAATACTTAGAGATAAATGAGAATAGTGATAGAATATATAAAAATCTCTGTGACACTATGAAGGCAGTATTAAGAGGAAGGTTCATTGCATTGAGCTCATTCATTAAAAGAATAGGAAGTCAACAAATAAATAACATTACATTTCAAAGCACTACAAAAAGAAGAATAAATCAACACCAAAAGCAGTAGAAGACAGGAAATAATTAAAATCAGAGCTGAAATCAATAAAATTCAAACAAAAGTAACAATCCAAAACATTGACAAAATGAAAAGTTTGTTCTTTGAAAAAATAAATAAAATTGATAAACCCTTAACCAAGCTAGCAAAGACAAAGAGAGAGAAAACTCAAATCACTAAAATTTATGATGAAAAAGGAAATATCATAGAGGACACTGAAAAACAGACAAAAAATCAAACTTTTTTGAAAATTTATACTCCAATAAAATAGAAAATCCTGAAGACATTGACAAATTTCTAGAGATATATGACCTACACAAATTGAAATAGGAGGACATATAAAATTTAAATATGGGGCTGGGGTTGTGGCTCAGTGGTTGACTGCTCACCTAGGGCAGGTGAGGTACTGGGTTAGATCCTCAGCACCACATAAAAATAAATGAATAAATAAATAAAGGCATTTTGACCACCTACAACTAAAAAAAATTTAAACATCAACTTCAAGCAATTAAACATAAGAAACTACCAAAAGCCTACCACCAAGGATAAGTTCAGGAGCAGACGGATTCTCAGCCAATTTCTACCAGATCTTCAAAGAAGAAATAGTCCTCAAATTATTCCATAAAACAGAAAAGTAGGGAAGCCTTCAGAACTCATTCTATGAAGCTAGTATTACCCTGATACACAAAACAGTGTATGACACATCATGGAAAAAAAAACTTCAGATAAATATCCCTGGCAAATATAGATGCAAAAATCCTTAATAAAATACTGGCAAATCACATAAAAATCATATTAAAAAGATAGTACACCATGATCAAATGGGGTTCATCCCAGGGATGCAAGGTTTGTTCAATACACAGGAATCAATAAACATAACTCATCACATCAAGTCATAAAGACAAAAATCAAATTATTATCTCAATAAATTTTTAAAAACCATGACAAAATACAGCATCCATTCATGTTCAAAATACCAGAAAAACTAGGGATAATAGGAACATACCTCAACATTATAAAAGCTATATATGCTAAACCCAAGGCAAACATAATTCTAAATGGAGAAAAATTGGAAGCATTCCCTCTAAAAACTTGAACATGACAGGAATGCCCTCTCTCACCACTCATATTCAATATAGTCCTGAAAACTCTAGCCACAGCAACTAAAGAGAAGAAAGAAATGAAAGGGATACAAATAGGAAAAGAAAATTTGAACTATCTCTATTAGCTGATGACATGATTATATATTTAGAAGATCAAAAAAGTCTACTAGAAAAATTCTAGAAGTCATTAATGAATTCAGCAAATAGCAGGATATAAAATAAACACCCATAAATCAATTGCATTTGCATACATCAGTGATGATTCAATTGAGAGACAAATTAGGAAAACTATCCCATTCAAAATACCCTCAAAAATATTTTGGAATCAATCTAACAAAAGAAGTGAAAGACCTCCACAATAAAAACTACAGAAATCTAAAGAAAGAAACTGAAGAAGATCTTAGAAGATGTAAACATCTTCCATGTTCTTGGATACACAGAATCAATATTGTCAAAATGGTCATAATACTAAAAGCTCTACATAGATTTAAGGCATTTCCTATTAAATATCCAATGATGTTCTTCATAGATTTAGAAAAAGAAGTTATGAAATTCATTGGGAAAATTAAGTGGCCCAGAATAACCAAAACAATGCTCAGCAGGAAAAGTGAAGTAGGAGGCTTCAAAACATTACCCTACCTAAAATTATACTACAGAGTTATAGTACAAAAAACGGAATGGTATTTGCACCAAAACAGACATAAAGAACAATGGAACAGAATAGAAGACACAGAGACAATCCCACATAAATACAGTTATCTCATACTAGACAAAGTTGCCATAAACATACATTGGAGAAAAGATAGCCCCTTCAACAAATGGTTCTGTGAAAACTGGAAATCCATATGTAGTAGATTGAAAGTGAACTCCTATATCTCGCCCTGCACAAAACTCAGCTCAAAGTGGATCAAGGACCTAGGCAGTAAACTAGAGTCACTGTGCCTTACTAGCAGAAAGTAGGCCCAACTCTCCATCAGGTAAGCTTAAGAACTTAATTTCTCAACAACACTCCTAGAGCACAAGAAGTAAAATCAAGAATCAATAAATGGGATGACATCAAGCTAAACAGAAAATTCATAGCAAAGGAAACACTCAAGAATGTGAAGAGAGAGCCTATAGAGCAAGAGAAAATCTTTGCCACCTGCACATCAAGTAAAGCATTAATCTCCAAGGTATATAAAGAATTTTAAAAACTTAACACCAAAAAAAAGTCAATAAATGGGCAAAGGAACTGAACAGGCTCTTCTCAGAGGAAAAAATGCAGATAGTCAACAAATATATGAAAAAAATTAACATCACTAATATTTAGAGAAATGCAAACTAAAATACACAGATTTGATCTCTCTCCAGTCAGAATGGTAATTATCAAGAATACAGCAAAAGGAGGAATTACACTAAATGAAAAACCAATCAAAAGAGAAACCAAGTAAAAAACTAAAACAAACCAAAATGACTAGGAATACAAAATATATTTTAATAATGACCCTGAAACTTAATAGCTTAAACTCATTAATTAAAAATCATAGACTGGCAGATTGAATTTAAAAAGGACCCAACAATCAGCTTTCTTCAAGAGACTCATCTTATTGGAAAAGATATCCACAGACTGAAGGTGAAAGGATGGAAAAAAAAAAACATAACTCTTGCATGGACCATGTAAACAAGCAACTGTTTCCAAATTCGTATCAGATAAAGTGGACTTCAAGCCAAAGATAGTCAGAGGAGATAAGAAAGAACATTTCACACTGCTTAAGGGAATATTACATCAACAAGAAATAACAACCATAAATATTTATGCCCCAAACAAAGAGCATCTATTTTCATTAAACAAACTCTTCTCAACTACAAGAACCAAATAGAACACAACACAATAATACTGGGTGACTTTAACACAATCTGTCATCACTGTATAGATCTTCCAAACAAAAACTAAACAAAGAAATTATAGAAATCAATAATACAAATAATTTAGACTTAACAGATATGTATAGAATATTTCTTCCATCAATGACCAAATACACTTTTTTCTCAGCGGCACATGGATCCTTCTCTAAAATATACCATATATCATACAAAGCAATTCTTAGCATATACAAAAGAATAGAGATAGTATCCTGAATTCTATCAGACCACAATGGAATGAAATTAGAAATCAATGATAAAATACAAAACAGAAGCTATTCCAAGATACAAATGCTACTCCAAAATACAAAACAGAAGCTACTACCTGGAGACTAAATAATATGCTATTAAATGACACATGGATAGGAGAAGACATTAGGGAGGAGACAAAATTCTTAGAGGAAAATGATAATTCTGATACAACATATCAAAATCTCTGGGACGCTATGAAGGCAGTGCTAATAGGGAAAGTTCATTGAATTGAGCTCATTCATTAAAAGAAGAAAAAGTTAACAAATAAATGATCTGACATTACATCTCAAAGCCCCAGAAAAAGAAGAAAAAAACACCAACAGTAGTAGGAGACAGATACCACAGAAATATAGAAAATAATTAGAAACTATATTGAAAATTTATACTCAAGTAAAATAGAAAATATCAAAGACACTGACAAATTTCTAGAGAAATATGAGCTGCCCAAGCTGAATCAGGAGGACATACACAGTTTAAACAGATCTATTTCTAGCAATGAAATAGAAGACACAATCAAAAGCCTGCCAACCAAGAAAAGCCAAGTACCAGAAGGATTCTCAACTAAGTTATACAAGACCTACAAAGAAGAATTAATACCTACACTCCTCACATTATTCCATAAAATAGAAAAGGAGGGAACCCTTCCAAACTCATTCTATGAAGCTAATGTCACCCTGATACCTAAGCCAGACAAAGACACATCAAGGAAAGGAAACTTCAGGCCAATATCCCTGATGAACATAGATGCAAAAGTTCTCAATAAAATTTTGTCAAATTGCACACTAAAACATATTAAAAAGATACTGATCAAGTGGCTTTCATCCCAGGTATGCAAGGTTGGTCCAACATACGGAAATCAATAAACATAATTCATCACATCAATAGGCTTAAAGACAAAAATTATAAATCTCTCAATAGATGCAGAAAAAGCATTTGGTAAAATTCAACCTTTCATGTTCAGAACACTAGAAAAACTAGGGATAGTAGGAGCATACCTCAGCATTGTAAAAGATATCTATGCTAAGCTCAAGGCCAACATTATTCTAAATCGAGAAAAATTGGAGGCATTCTCTCTAAGAACTGGAACAAGACAGGGATGCCCTCTCTCACCACTCCTAATCATCACAGTCCTTGAAATTCTAGCCAGAGCAATTAGACAAAAGAAATTAAAGGAATACAAATAGGAAAAGAAGAATTCACACTATCACTATTTGCATAGGATATGATTCTATACTTAAAGGATCAAAAAAAAAACTCCAGCAGAAAACTTCTAGAACTAATAAATGAATTCAACAAAGTAACAGGATATAAAATCAACACCCATAAATCAAATGCATTTCTATACATCAGCGATGAACCCTCAGAAAGAGAAATCAGTAATTATCCCATTCACAATAGCCTCAAAAATAAATAAATAAAATAGTGCAAATCAATCTAACAAAAGGAGTGAAAGACCTATACAATGAAAACTACAGAACACTAAAGAATGATGTTGAAAAAAACTAAGAATATGAAAAGATCTCCCATGTTCTTAGATAGGAATAATTAATATTGTCAAAATGGCCATACTACCAAAAGCATTATATGGATTGAATAATTAATATTGTCAAAATGGCCATACTACCAAAAGCATTATATGGATTTAACAAAATTTCAATTAAAATCCCAACAACATTCCCTCAGAAATAGAAAAAGCAATTGTAAAACTGATTTGGAAAAAATAAGAGACCCAGAATAGCCAAAGCAATCCTTAGCAAGAAGAGTGAAGCAGGAGGCATCACAATACCAAAACTTAAACCATACTACAGAGGCACAGTAACAAAAATGGCATGGTATTGCCACCAAACAGACACATAAACCAATGGTACAGAATAGAAGACACAGGGACAAACCCACATAAATATAGTTATCTCATACTAAACAAAGGTACTGAAAATGTACATTAATAAAAACATAGCCTCTTCAACAAATGGTGCTGAGAAAACTGGAAATCTATATGCAGAAAAATGAAATTAAACCTCTATCTCTCACCATGCACAAAGCTCAACTCAAATTGGATCAAGGACCTAGGAATTAAACTAGAGACACTGTGTCTATTAGAAGAAAAAATAGGCCCAAATCTCCATCATGTCAGATTAGGCCCCGACTTCCTTAATAAGACCCCTATAAAGCAAGAAATAAAATAAAAAATTAATAATCAGGATGGACTCAAACTAAAAAGCCTCTTCCCAGCAAATAAAACAATCAATAATGTGAAGAGAGAGCCTACAGAGTGGGAGAACATCATTACTAAATGCACTTCAGATAGAGCACTGATCTCCAGGATATATAAAGAACTCAAAAAACTTAATTCCAAATAAACAAACAAATCAATAAATGGGCTAAGGAACTGAACAGACACTTCTTAGAAGATTAATCAATTAACAAAAATGTTCAACTTTTCTAGCAATTAGAGAACTGCAAATCAAAACGACTCTAAGATTTCATCTCACTCCAGTCAGAATGGCAATTATAAAGAATACGAACATTAATTATGTTGGCAAGGATATGGGGGAAAAGGTACACTCATACATTGTTGATGGCACTGCAAATTGGTGCCACCATTATGGAAAGCAATATGGAGATTCTTTTAAAAACTTGGATTGGAATCACCATTTGACCCAACTATCCCACTCCTTGGTCTATACCCAAAGGACTTAAAATCAGCATACTATAGTGACACAACCATATCAATGTTCATAGCAGCTCAATTCACAATAGCTAAACTGTGGAACCAACCTAGATGGCCTTCAACAGATGCATGGATAAAGAAAGTGTGTATATATACACAAAATGAAATATTATTCAGCATTAAATAGAATAAAATTATGGCATTTGCAGGTGAATGGATGGAGTTGGAGAATATCATGCTAAACGAAGTAAGCCAATCCCAATAAACCAAGAGCCAAATGTTCTCTCTTACAAGTGGCTGCTGATCCATAATAGGGGTGGGGTGTGGGGAGAATCCAAATTTGATAATTTGGGTCTTCTCTTTCTTTTGGTTAGTTTGGCTAAGTGTTACTCAATCATGTTTACTTTTCAAAGAATCACCTCTTCGTTTCATTAACCCTTTGTATTGTTTTTTTGATTCTCAATTTCATTAATCTCTCTGATCATAATTATTTCCTGTCTTCAACTGATTTGGCATTAGTTTGTTCTTACTTTTCTAAGAACTTGAGGTATAGCACTGTATTATTTATTGGGGATCTTTGTACTTTTATTAAATGTAGAGAATCCAAGCAATGATTTTTTCTCTTGGAAATGTCATCATACTGCTCCAGAGATTTTGATAGGTAGTATCTCTGTTCTCTTTTGTTTCTAACAACTTCTTCCCATATTTCTTTTATGATACTTTCTTCATTTGAATATTGTTCCATTGCTATGCATTAATGTGGCTTCTATATTTTTTCTTGATGTTGATTTCTAGTTTCATTTGATGATGGGATTACATCCTCATTCTATTTTATAAGTGTGTCCTTTAGTATGTTTTCTTTCTTTCTTTCTTTCTTTCTTTCTTTCTTTCTTTCTTTCTTTCTTTCTTTCTTTCTTTCTTTCTTTCTTTCTTTCTTTCATTTTGGAAACTTCTTTCCATTTCTTCTGTATAAGTAGATGTCCAGGATTGGGACCTGAGGTCCGGCTCTAATAGTTCTTAGTTGGTGCCTGGTCATTGATTTGGTGTGCATTGAAGAATTGTTGAGGTTTGAGTGGGGATAGTTCATTTGCATAGTGAGGTTTGTTATTAGTTGGCTGTGTTGTGAGTGTTTCTCAGCAGCACCTCTACTCTGTAAACTTTAAGTGTCCTAGTCATTTCCCAGCTTCTCTTAGAGAAAGGGGGATTAAGGAACAGCAATAGTGTTAGCAACTATATACAGTCCAAAAATAAATGTCCAAAATCTATTTTGACATCTATAACATTAATTACCACCTGCAGAGGAAGAATGGTGTCAGCATTTAACATCATCACCAACAATAAATGATCATAAACTAAGTAAGATCTTAAGCAGCAAAGTGTCTGCTATGTGGTCTACTGTGTTAAATATCACAGCAGATTGAGTAGGGTAGAAATTGCATAAACTATGTAATTTCATCAGATGGTGGAAATATAGTTCCTTAAGTGAAAAGAAAATAAAGTAGAATGCAAGAGAAATTTTGAAATATTTAAATAGTGAACAGAGAAGAAGCAAAGGAGATATAGCAGATGATGGCTATAAAGGATGAAAAGTTTTTAAAAAATAACTAAAAATAATAAAATAAAGAGAGGAAGAGGGAATAGGAACATTTGGCCATTAGTGAGGGAAAACAGTAATGAAAAGGTATAAGAAGAACAGAAACCAAGGTACAAACACATATAAGAAAAAAAATCAAACCCAGATAAAATTTTACCCCACAAAGTCAAACCAAGGCTAAATAATAAACAGGTAAAGAAGAAATCAATTAAAATAAAAGAAAAATTACATTAAAATGTGTATATGTGTTTGTATATTCTTGAATCAGCACAGAAAGAACAAACACAGGAGCACACACACACAATTATGCACCATGGAAAAAAGTAAAATTTATAAATAAAAATTTAAAAATAAAATTTAAATTAAAAAGAAGGAAAAGAGGGAATAGGAAAAATTTCTTATTGAGAAAGAAATAGCTTATTCCATTGAGGTGGTCAATACTGTTAGCAAAGATTTGTTGCTTATGTTTGTGCCATCTTTGTATTAATTTTGGTGCTCTGTAACCCTTGAGTCAAGAACTGTAGGATGTTAAATCCCACTCCTTTGTGTTTCTAAAAAAGCTGCCAGATGTTGTGACCCGGAGCCAAAACTGGTTTTTGTAGCTCTCAGATTTATCTCACAGTATAGAGTGGGATAGACTGGAGAGTGTTGACAAATGATGTACTCCCATTACAAGACTGGTACATATTTATAAATTGGAAGTTCAAGAAGCTCAGGTTTAGTCTTGGCTGTCCTTTGGAACTTTGTCAGTGGGTAATTGACATTTGATTCACACATACCCCACCACTGCTGGGCAGATACTGAACTCTACTGGATATTTGGTGTCTGAGGCTTCCTGAAAATTCCACTTTTAGGGTGAGGAGTCTCAACCTGCACAGGCCTCACCATATTCCACTACCATGGACATGAATTATGTAGGATCAAATCTGGAGTGCAGATGCATCTGTCTGACTGTTACTGGTGTCTTCCTACTTGATCATAAAGGATGCCAGCAACAAAGGAGTTCTGTTGCCTTTGTATCTCCAGCTTGGGTTGCCCTCATTCAATCCTCTCTGTGCCTGTTTAAATCATGCTGGTCCAGACATTCTCTGTACCCCACAATATATGACTTCTGGGTCAGGGTGGCAACATCATTTATGAGTTCTCAGTCTCTCATCTCTGACTTGCTGCTGTGTGGCCACTTGAAAATAGTTCCTGCTGTCTGACTCTAGTTCCCACTGGACTTTCCACCAATCAGTTGAGCAGTTTTTATCACTTTTCACTTGACAACTTCCCCCACCATGTCTGTGTTAGTTAAGATCAGTGTCCTTTTCTATTCCTCAGTTTCCCTCAAGCCAATTTTATTCGCCAGGTATTTTTTTTCCTCTCTCTGCCACATTCTTTTGTCATGTGGTTCTGATTCAGCTTAGGTCCAAAGCAATGAAATCAGTCAACCATGTGCTGAATCTCTAAAACCATGTGCCCAAGTAAACTTTTCTTCCTCTAAATTGTTCTAGTTGGGTATTTTGTTCACAGTGATGAAAAGCTAATACACTACTCTAAAATAGCCCCCAAAGTCACCTAACTTCCTCATTCATTATTTTCCATGGTATTTACCATATAATACTTATCACTATCTAAAATAACAATATTAAATTTTGTATATGTTTGTATTGTTTCTTTTTAGTTATACATGACAGTAGATTCATTTTGATATAATTATACAAGGATGGAATATATCTTATTCTAGTTAGGACCTCATTCTTATCGATGTACATGATGGTGGGAATCAATAGAGTGTATTTATATAAGTACATAACAAAAAAATCAGATTCATTCCACTTTTATCTTCCCTCCCCTTCCCTTCCCTTCATTCCCCTTTGTCTTTGTCTAATCTACTGAATATCTATTCTTCCACTCTCCCCCCTTATTGTGGGTTTGTTTACACATATTGGTGAACATTTCAGCTTTGTTTTTTTTTGGGGGGGTGGCTGGCTTATTCACTTAGCGTGATAGTCTCCAGGTCCATCCATTTACTTGCAAATGTCATAAAGTCATTTTTCCTCTTTATGGCTGATACATACATATTTTTCACAATTTCTTCATCCAATCATCTGTTGAAAGGTATTTAGTTTGGATTCAAAGCTTAACTATTGTGAATTGAGCTACTATAAACATTGATGTGACTGTATCACTGTAGAATGCTAATTTTAAGTTATTTTTTTTCTTGTGGTACTGGGGATTAAACCCAGGGCCTTGTGCATGTGAGGCAAACACTCTACCAACTGAGCTGTATCCTCAGCCCTTAAATAGATTTGATATAAACTGAGGAGTAGGATAATTGGGTCAAATGGTCATTTCATTCCAAGTTTTCTAAGGAATCTCCATATTGCTTTCCAGAGTGGTTGCACCAATTTGCCATCCCACCAGCAATGTATGAATGTATCTTTTTATCCACATCTCTGTCAACATTCTTTATTACTTTAATTTTTGATAATACCATTCTGACTGAGTAGCTTAATTTCCATTTCTCTAAATGCTAGAGATGTTGAACATTCTTTCATATATTTATTGACCACTTGTATTTCTTCTGAGAAGAATCTGTTCAGTTCTTTTGCTCACTTATTGTTTGGGTTTTTGTTTGTTTGTTTTTGCTAAGTGTTTTGAGTTTTTTATATATCCTGGAAATTAATGCTCTATCTGAGGTGTGGGTGGCAAAGATTTTCTCCCATTTTGTAGGCTCTCTCTTCACATTCTTGATTGTTTCCTTTGCTGTAAATAAGCTTTTTAATTTGATGACATCCCACTTATTGAATTGTTTCTTGTGCTTTAGGAATCTTGTTAAAGAAGTCAGTTTATGTGCCAATATTCTGGAGTGTTGGGCCTATATTTTCTTCTAGTATTTTTTCTCTTCTGATCTAAAGGTCTTTGATCCACTTTGAGTTTTGTGCAGGATGAGAGAAAGGGTTTTGTTTTGTTTTTAGTGCTGGGGATTGAACCCAGGGCCTTGTGCATGCAAGGCAAGCACTCTACCAACTGAGCCACATCCACAGCCCAGAAAGAAATGGGTTAAATTTCATTCCACTACATATGGATTTATAGTTTTACCAGCCCCATTTGTTGAAGAAGCTTTCTTTTCTCCAATGTATGTTTTTGGCACCTTTATCAAGTATGAAGTAACTGCATTTTTGTGAGTTTGTCTCTGTGTCTTCTATTTAATTCCATTGGTCTTCTTGCCTGTTTTGGCGCTAATACCATGATGTTTTTATTACTATAGCTCTAGAGTGTAATTTAAGATCTGGTATTGTGATGCCTCCTGCTTCTCTTTTCTCACTAAGAACTGCTTTGGCTATTCTGAGCCTCTTTTTTTTCCAGATGAATTTCATACCTCCTTTTTCTCTTCCTATGAAAAATGGCATTGGAATTTTGATGGGAATTGCATTTATTCTGTATGACGCTTTGGGTTGTATGGACATTTTGGCAATGTTAATTCTGCCTTTCCAAGTACACGAAAAGTCTTTCCATCTTCTAATGTATTCTTCTATTTATTTCTTTAGTGCTCTGTAGTTTTCACTGTAGAGGTCCTTCTCCTCTTAGAGTGAGTCACAAATATATTTTTAGGCTATGTGAATGGGATGGTTTGCCTAATTTCTCTTTCAGCTAATTTCTCATTGGCGTATAGAAACCAAATTGATTTATGTGTGTTAATTTTTATCCTGTATTTTGCTAAATTCATTTATAAGTTATAGAATATTTCTGAAGAAGTTTTTGCATCTTCTATGGGATTGTGGTGTCAGAAAATAGATAGTTTGAGCTTTTCTCTTCCTATTTGTATCCCTTTAATTTCTTTCTTTTGCCTAATTGCTCTGGGTAAGGTTTCAAGGACTATGTTGAATGAAGTGGTGAAAGTGGGCATCCTTGTCTTGTTCCTGTTTTTAGAGCAAATGTTTTCAATTTTTCTCCATTTATAATGATGTTGACCTTGGGTTTTTCATATAAAGCTTTTATAATGTGTGGGTATGTTCTTTCTATCCCTATTTTTTTCAGTGTTTTAAACATGAATAGATGCTGTATTTACAAATATTTTCTGTATCTATTGAAATAATCATGTGGAACTTGTCTTTGAGTCTATTTATGTGATGAATTACATTTATTGATTTCTGTATGTTGAACCAAACTTGCATCCCTGGGATAAAAATTACTTGATCTTGGTCTACTATATTTTTAATGTGTTTTTGTATGTAATTTACCAATATTTTATTAAGAATTTTAAAATCTATGTTAATCAAGGATATTGGTTAGAAGTTTTCTTTCTTTGATGTGTCTTTGTCTGGTTTGGGTATCAGGGTGATATTAGCTTCATAGAATGTGTTTGGCAGAGTTCCCTCCTTTTTTATTTTATGAAATAATTTGTGGAGGATTGGTATTAGTTCTTCTATAGAGGTCTAGTAGAACTCTGCTGAGTATCCATCTGGTTCTCAGCTTTTCTTTGTTGGTAGGCTTTTCATAGCTGCTTCATTTTTTTTCCTTGAAATTGGTCTGTTAATTTTTTCTATATCATCCTGATTCCATATGGGAAGACAGTATGTCTTTAGGAATTTGTAAATGCCTTCAAGACTTTCTAGCTTATTGGAGTATGGATTTTCAAAAGTTTCTGATTATCCTCTGTATTTCAGTAATGCCATGATGATGTTTCCTTTTTCATCACAGATTTTTAACAATTTGTGTTTTTTTAAATATCTTTCATTTGTTTAGCTTGGCTAGGGGTTTATCAATTTTGTTAATTATTTTAAAGAACCTACTTTTTGTTTCATTATTATTTTTATTTTTTATTTCAATTTCATTGATTTCAACTCAAATTTTAATTATTTCCTGTCTTCTATTGATTTTGGTATTGGCTTGTTCTTCTTTTTCTAGGGCCTTGAGATATAATGTTTGATTATTTATTTGTTATCTTTCTATTCCTTTAATGAATGAACTCAATGATATGAACTTTCCTCTTAGAACTACCATTTTAGTGTCCCAGACATTTTGATATGTTTTATCTCTATTCTCATTTGCCCTAAGTATTTTTTCACCCCTGATTTATTCTGCTATCCATTCATCAATATATTTTTTATCTGTCTTATTCACTTTTTAAATCCAAATCACCTAAAACAGTGTCTTGTATATACTAGTTGTTCTATAATATATTTGATGAATCAATGCTCCGTGGCATACCCTACCACCTTGAGACTGAGTATAGATAATGTTTCTGCCATTTTTGACTCCTTCAGGGTAATGTCTGGCCCAGTGTCCACACATTAGACACGATTTTGTTTCCCATTAGTTGTTTCAGTTGCTTTTTATCAAGGTGAATAGGAATAATGAGGTGTCTTAAATCTATCTGCCTCATATTTTTTAGTTGTAGTTGGATACAATACCTTCATTTTATTTACTCATTTTTATGTGGTGCTGAGGATCGAACCCAGGGCCGCACACATGCAAGGCGAGCGCCGTACCACTGAGCCATAACCCCAGCCCTACCTGCCTCCCTTTTTGCCACTACTTTTTGATGATAAAAATCTGCTCAGCAGCCAAGCAAAGTACTCCAAGAGCAATTCAAATGTTCTACATAGAGCCATGTATCAGCTTTGGAGTAGCTTGTTGAATTTAATATTCCTCCCATGTTTCACCAAGAAACCAATTCCAAATGAGATTAAGACCACAGCACAATAGCAATATCTTTGCATTGTTAGACTTCTATCCAAAGTATGGTCACCTCCAATTCTTCTCTTTGTCTTCGCAGTCCCTCCAAGAGGGAAAGAGATAAGACATCCCAGTATCTGTGTGAACACCAGGAATTACAGCCAGGTAGTGATTCATAAGGAGTCTACAGTCAGTCAATGGCTAAAATCTAGCTGTTCTTGGAATTCAGACTCCCTGTATCTACATCTCAGAGATATAAGTATATAAGGGCTTTCACTGTCAATGCAGGACCCTGGAACCAGATAAGGCATCAGAGTTGAAGGGTTTCTTTATTTAAAGGCAGAGCACAGAGAAGATAGGAGGAAACCTCCAGGCAGCAGCACTCTCAGGCAAGTGACCTTAGCCTCTGAAAGATGTGTCCCTCAGTCTTTACTGATCCTTGACAGAAGAAAAAAAATAGCAGATTCAGGGGAATGTGAATCCCTGTTTTTTTTTTTTTAGTATCTGAAAGGTTCTCACTATCAGAGGGAGAAGACTGTTTTTTTAAAAACATTTATTTGTTCTTGTTGTAGTCGAACACAATATCTTTATTTATTTATTTATCTATCTATCTATTTATTTATTTATTTTTATCTGGTGCTGAGGATAAAACCCAGGGCCTGGCATGTGCTAAGCAAGCATTCTACCGCTGAGCCACAATCCCAGCCCAAGAATACTGTTTTGTATGGGCTTAAGCCTATGAGTCTGAGTTCCAGGGAATATCAGCTAAGCATAAAGATAACATCAATTACAGAATGCACTTTCGCCTGAAGTAATGATCCATTGGTTACTGGAATTGTTTATTTGAAATTGTGTGATTACTTTCAAGCTATTTCACTACCAGTTCTTCTTCCCAAATTTTCCTTGCCTGGCTGTCTTTCTTCTTGTGCCTCAGACTTCAGCTTACATGTCACTTCCTCAGAGAGGCCTTCCTGCCTATCCAGTTTAAAGTAACAACTTACAGACTCTGTTCATCATTAATCATTATCTAATATTTTTGTTTCTGTTTGTTATTCTCCCACCATCATGCCTAAAATGTAAGCTTCACGAAAGCATGGATCTTGCACTGTCTGGCTTGTTTAACACCATATACACAGAGGCTAGAGAAGTATCTCCTTATATGTGCTTGATACATTCTTGTTGAATGGATGAGTAAAAATGCTGAATGACATATGTCAGAGATATTGCAGAAGAGACTACTATATTTGGAAGTTAGTTTGATCACATGACTTGTTAAGGTCTGAGTAGATCTAAATATAAAGGGATCATAGTTTGTCACACAGACAAGGCTGCAATATGTGTCTAGAGTTTCTTTAGAGAAGTGATTCTCAAAGTTCAGCTACAATGTTAGGAACATCAGCATCAGCATCACCAGGGAACTGGTGATGAAATATGAATTCTCAAACACACCCAGACCTTGCAAATCAGAATCTCTGGTGGACATATCTAGGAATCTATGTTGTAATATGCCCTTCACATGAATGTGATGTATGCTTACATTTGAGATCTAGGGAAATTAGTTCTTGACTCCCCTTGGTATCCCAGCACACAGTACCAGGTTGGGCACATCCTGACTCACATAGCTTTAACTATCAGCTCTCCATCTCCCAATGAGACCCTATCCCAAGCTCTTGTTTTCACCTTTCATCAAATGGTCTAAATTAGAACTTAAATAATTCTCCCCAAACCTAACTCTTTCCCTCTGAACCAATTATTGTCCTTTTCACAGAATGACCCAGATTAAAAATTTCTGAGTCCTTATGTTTTCCTCTTACTGTAACCATATCCTATTGAGTCTTTTTAAAAACATCTTTTTTCTGTGTTTCTCCTTTACTTTTTATCTTTACTGTTTTCCTTGTTTCCTTTTTTCCCTTTTTCAGGCTGAGTCTTTATGACTTTTCCCCAGTGAGACTAACAGCTCTTCTCTCTGTCTCCAGCTCCCCCTGGTAATGGGTTAGCAAAGTTGACTTCCAGGGCTTTAATCACAGGAGCTCTCACTTTCAGTAGAAAATATCTTCATTCTCCTCACCATGCAGTATGGTGATGTAGTATTTGGTCAAATAGCATGGATTTTTAAAGGTAGGCTGCCGAGGTTCAAATACTGGCCTCTCTTTTTCCATGCTTCATGGTCTTGGGCATGGTACCTGACCTACTTATGCCTCTTATTTCCCATATGAAAAATAGAGATCATAGTCAGAGTTCCCACTTCAGAGTTTATGATGAAAATTAAATGGGTTACTATATGTGAAATACTTAGAACTATGCCTAGTTCATGGTAAATACTATCTGTGTGTTTGTTATTGTAATTAGTATTAATATTAATACCTATTTTTTAAATCCAAACCAATCCCTAACTTATTTTCAAAGGCTACCTTGACAAGAAGAAGAAAATATTCTCTTTTTTGCTGTACTATGAAACCTAATCTCAGTGACTGAACTGGGTAGGATATTAAGTACCAGGAAAGAACTAGGTCTAAGGTCATCCTGAATTATTGTTAGAGTTAATACTAGAAAGGCTCCCTAGCTCCTTAGCACTCTCAGATGCTCCTGGATACTTCCTTAGAGTCTTCCTTACTGGAGCACAAGAATAGTCAGAAAACAAATGTTTCAAAGTAGCATTTCATGTGGCCTAAGTCTTCTCAGTCAGAAGGACAGAGGTACTGGGGTAGAATTAAGAAAGAGAACAACTATACGGAATGTGAGTGCTAAATGTCTGAAGGTGGCTCAAGAAACCAGTTCTGGGTGGCATTTGGTTACAAACACATCTATTTTCTCCAAATACTGCCCTTGACCGAGTAGGTGGAAGGGAGCTAGCCATGGCTCAAGAAGATTGAGAATCTGTCATAAGCATGGGGATATAGGGAGAAGGGAGAGGATGGAAGGACTAAAACAAGGGACTACTTATATATAATGTAATGGGTATCAGTGTGGTTTGAGAGTCCTGGGGCCTTGGGCTAGGAAGTGAAAGAAAAAGTAATAAAAATGACTGACCACCAGCTTGGTGCTGTGACATGACAGGTTCCTTCTACCTTCCTTGACAGGTCCAAGAAACCATTAACTTGTGGGAAGGGCTAGTCTGACAAGCTGTGGCCTAACCCAAAAAAGAGATTTGAAGATATTGTGGCTTTCCAGACAGTAACTTCCCCTGGCAAGTAGGTTTTAGTCTGAACTGTTAGAGATTAGGATACTCCTGGCTTTGGTGTCCATAGGCTCAACAGTAGAGAAAGGCAAGCTCCTTCTAAAGAATTAAAAAAAAAAACTGGACAAACTGAGGGCAAGTTAGACAAGAAGGAAAAAAAAAGAATGGAAGGAAAGAAAAATAAGCTAAGGAGAGGATGAGATGGAATCACAGAATCTTAGAACATAAAAGATCTTTCATGGGCTGGGGATGTGGCTCAAGCAGTAGCACGCTCACCTAACATGTATGAGGCACTGGGTTTGATCCTCAGCACCACATACAAATAAAATAAAGATGTTGTGTCCACCAAAAACTAAAAACTAAAAAATTCTCTCTCTCTCTCTCTCTCTCTCTCTCTCTCTCTCTCTCTCTCTCTCTCAAAAAAAAAAAAAAAAAAGATCTTTCATTTCCCATTCCTCAGAAAGGAAATCAAGGTCCCCAAAAGGGAAATGGTGTGTCTAAGATCAGACATAAGCAGTCTGTATTAGCAATATTTGTACAATTATCAACATAAGTACTGAATCTATGAATAGGAGGTAACCCTAAATTTGTCAAAAAAAAAAAAAAAACAGGTAAAGGAGGGAGAGATGGAAGGAGGAAGCTAAGTTATAGTGTTCCTACTCTGTCGCAAGCACCAGGTTTACATTTTCTAAGGCTGGACTATAGCCTTGGATTTGTCCTGAATGTAAAGCCAGCACTGAACTGAAATGCCATGAACTCAAGCCAGTCCTGGTCCAGCCTGACTACTGGAAGAATAATCATCCCCATTGATATTTATTGAGCACTTTCTATATGACTGGTACAAAACTAACTATTTTCCATGCATTGGTTCATTTAAACCCTCATAACAACCTTCTGAGGAATGTATGATCATTAGGTTTAGATTAGAGGAAACTGAAGCAACCTATTCAAGGGTGTAAGTAGTAAAGAACCTTCCCTGGGTTAGAAACCTACATACCTAGAGCTGGTGACTTCCCCTTTTAGAAATTTATGTCCCTCTATAAAATGGGGCTAATTACAGAACCTATGCCATAAAAGTTGTTGAAAAGATTACACAAATGAGTACACTTAAAGCACCAGACACATTTGCAGCTCTCAAGAAGGGAGTGATTTTAATAGCATATAGCCTTCAAACACTGGCCATGTGGCCTTCAGTGAATCACTTATTATAGAGGGAATTGTTTGGCATCAAACATTAGTGGGTTTTCCTTAAGTGAAGGTCACCATGGTCCATAATAATGCTCTCAATTAGGAGTCTGAGACTCCTTAACCACAACTGTGTATTTGCATTCCACCCCTCTCTTCTACATTGCCAATAGGCCATGTTGTTTCCCAGCAGCAGATCCCCTTACTGTCCAGACAGAATTGGCTAAGTGTGACCTTCTGTTGGATCAAGATGAACACTCTCCCTACTGGAGTCCATAATAAGAGGCTTCAATTGCTTATTTGTGTTGGGCTCCTAACTTGTGATCCCTTCCTCATTTATCTAGCTATCCTAAGTGCCACAAGTTCTATTTATCATTGTGGAGAAAAACAGGCTTTGGACAGCCTCATATTCTTCAGTAAAATGATTGAAAGAAAGGAAAGGATGAAAAGTGGAAAACAATAACAGTATATCAAAGTGAAGGTAAGCATGGGCCATAACACATGGTCCCTCAATGAGGAGTCTGGGACTGAGAAGTTAAAACTGGTATATTTTAAAGTGTATGGAATGAATGTAACTATTAAAAATGAGAAGAGCACTGAGAGGAAAGTCAAGAAGCCTAGGCCAAGGATAGGGCTGTAGCTCAGTGGTAGAGTGCTTGTCTAGCATGTGTAAGGCACTGGGTTCTATCCTCAGCACCACATATAAATAAACAAATAAAATAAAGGCATTGTGTCCATCTACAACTACCAAAAAAGAAGCCTAGGCTGAATTCTAGTGTTTGGTGAGAAATCAATTGCCTACCATTTGCCATTTCATTAGGGTTCACTCTGTGTCTGCCACAGATGTAGAAACTTTCACTAAATTATATCACTCAGTACTCACAACAATTTTGTAAAGAAGACACTCTTAATGTGACTCTCATTTTATGAAAGAGGAAACTGAAGCTCCAAAAGAGATATAGCTTGTCCATATCTATATATCCAAGAAGTGGGCAGAACTAGTATTTAAACCCAAACAGTATGACTTCAGACCTTATTGAGCTAAACCACATCCACTCCATATTTTAACTTTGGGTCTCAGCTTTCCTAAGTGTAAAATGGTACTAAGCTGCTTTCCAGCTCTGAAATGTAACTTTATTTAAACCTTAGAAAGGGTGCCTAAGGGAATAGTCTTGAAAACTGCCATTGATTTCTATCTTTTTGAGCAGGGTTCAATGGGAGCAAGTGGAAGGCAGGAGGAGAGCTTAGTAGAACACTGCCTATTTTGACCCCTTCTGAACTGAGGAGCTTGTGAGTTATTAGATACAAGCATATTTGTGCCCATAGTCCTCTTCTTCTGCCCTTCCTCCCTCAACAGCCCCCTCAAAAAATAGGATGAACAAAGCCATCTGGTAAGTTTGACTAGCCTTGAGACAAAACCCAACTCTGTCTAGCCACATAAGCCCCCAACCCAGATGAGTGCACAGAAGAACTTTGTTCCTTCCTACCCCCTCAGTCACAAAGTAGTTAGCAAGGCAGAATTGTCTAAACCCCAATTTTCAGAGGGAAGTTTTTAAAAACCAAAATCAAACCACGTTGCATTTCCAAGCATTTCCTGAGCATGTGATAATTTCTAAGAGATGCTCCACACATTCTCTCCTTCTCTCAGGCTTCCTTATGGTAAACCTGAGAATCTGGAGAAAGAGAAGGACAATGCCAAAGGTCACACAATCAGGAGGATCAGAAAGACAGAAAATTCTGCTGTTGGGTGGACAGGTAAGCAATCACTACTATTATGAGGAGTTAGTGGATTTTGTCCTATACTGCACCCTCTTTTATCCCTGAGCAAGAAATCAAGAGGCTGTATAGGATGACTTACTCTGTGTTATGCCTGCCATAGACAGAAAGAAGAAGAAGAAAGTGTTAGCCCAATCATCATCTTAAGCTAATTTAAAGACATTTTTGTCATCCCCAAAGAAGTCTTGTATCCATTTTTTGTATCCTTCAGTACAAGACCAACAGGAACCCACCTGTAGTTAAACAAACTAAGTTTATTACTCATTGCAAAGAGTGAAAACACACCATGGGGAGTCATAGGGTGTCTCAGTCAGACATGTAAGAACAAGGTTTTTCCCCCATCCATGGTGTCACTTTCCACAGTTTCATTTAAGTGAAGTCTGAAAATGCTAAATGGAAAATTCCAGAAATTGATATTTCATAAGTTTTAAAGGACTTTTATTATAGCATATTGTTATAATTGTTCCATTATTGTTGTTAATCTATTATTATGCCTAATGTATAATCTTATCATTGGTATGTATGTGTAGGACAAAAACAGTATCTAAAGGATTCAGTACTATCTATGGTTTTAGGTATTCCAATGAAGATCTTAAAATACAGCTCCCATAGGTAAAATGGAACTCTGTATAGGATTTGGAATTTGGTTGGGTAATTTGGAGAGGGATATAAATAAATAAGTGAATGTGTTAGATTATATGATGTCAGAAATCTAGGGCTGTTCTAAGATTATACATCTCAATAAGTCGTATCATTAGGGAAGGGAGATAAGAGTGAAGATAAAATAAAATTGGGTAAAGAAGTGGCAATCATTCATTTTGATCAAGGTCTGGGATGTTTGGTAATTGTGGGTAGCACAGTGAACTTATTTTTGTATGGGCTTAGACAAAATTATGAAATGTCTTGCTTTGTCTCATTTTCTCTTGTTCTCAGAGAGACTTGTCTGAGGTGGGTATTCTGTGAGATTATTTATATTCTATATGAGAATAACAGGATTTAGCTATACTTCTGAATGTCTGAATGATCTTATTTTCTTTTCAGTTCGCTTTTGTACAATAACAAATTAAGTTAAGCTATAAGACATCAGTTATAATATCCAGATTTTTGCCATTGCTGATATTGTGTTAGGTGTGTTCATTCAATATTACCTGTAGTTTAACCAGGGATCATCCTTTCTTCTCCTGTTGTAGGATGAGTTTCAAAAACATGACTGGATGAAAACTGCTTAGTAACATTTAAGACTCTGTATAGGATATGTTGGCCAACTGTAATAAAATTGTCAGATAGAAAATCACTATTAGTTTTTGTAATAGGTCTTGAAGACAGGGGTATAGTTTATGAAACCTAGGCCAATAAAACACATCCCAGAATTCATCTGGGTCTGTTTCTGAGAGTCAGGTGGACTTTACTTTTAGCTTAGTCACAGACTGCTCAATTCTTCTTGTAGTATTTATATAGATTCAACAAGAAATGCTTTGCTACAACACAAAATCCCATTGTGTTGGCTATGAGGAAATATAAGGCTATGCAATTCTCCATAACAAATCTTATTAATAAATTTAGACTAGTTTGTTGGGCTTCCAGAATGAAAGCAATTTAATGGCTTTAGCTTAAGTCAGAGACAAACTTTGAATCACCTTTTGTAGTTTCATCGTTCCCATTATGAGAACTGTAAATCATAGAATATTCCTGGGGAGAAAATCACTTTTGCCTCCAGGAATTTTTGCTGAATTATCTGTTTATCTTATTTTGGAAGCTTCTTGGTATTGTTTTTAAGGAAATAAAAGTTACAGAAGGGACAGTAATTTTAAATATCTGAAAAACTATAATAATTGTGGCTAATACACAGGATACGTTAATGTATCACAGGCAGATATAAGCCTGATGTTCATATAAAAATATACTAAATGGATGTACATCTTGTGGCATAATGTATTCAATGTGATATTATCCAATCCTAAAGATAAATAAAGTTCTGATACATACTACAAACTGATGAACCTTTTAAACATTTTGCTAAGTGAAGGAATCCAAACACAAAATGATATTCATTTTATTATTCCCCTTGAATTTTCCAGAATAGACAAATCTATATAGAAAGAAACTGAATTAGTAGTTGACAGGTACTAGGGGGTAAAGGAATAAGTTGTGACTGCTTAGTAGGTACCGTTTTTTAAAATTTGTATATGTGTGGTAATAAAAATGTTTTGGAAATAAAGGGAAAGTTTTCACAACATTGTAAATAACTAAAAACCATTTAAAATGATGAATATTATGTAATATGAAAATTATCAAAAGAAAAGTAAAAAGAGTATCCTAGTGGAGCACAGATTATAGGGAATTTAAATATTATTTATTATAACACAATTGAGTCAACTTTGTGTCCCTAAAGAGGATCAAATGCCTTGAGGAAAATTAAACAATTCCTACAAAGGCTGAAGAGTCTCTGAAGAGAGAAAATTGACTATTTTAGCTATCATGGTACTATAATTTGTGCTTATTCCTGAATACCTAGGCCTTGCTGACCATATTTTAATGAAATCAGCAGAAGAACTTTGTTGATATGAGATCAATTTCCAATTTTTGCAAGACTAAAATATTGGATTGATGATGTCAGGGAAATCTAAGTAACAGAAGGAGCCTGTTAAAGGGAATTGGTCTTCTGAAATATTATAAATATAAAGCCAGCCTTTAATTTTTTGGTTAGCCAACTCAGGAAAGAGATGGTAATTCTAGGAATACATTAGATTCAGAGCACTATTTGTATTGTGTGGTCTGCACAAACAAAAGAGAAGTTATTTTTCTTCCTTAAGTGGGCTCCTTTTGGAGACCATAGTGGATAAGAAATAATACACTGAAAATAAGGGAGAGTATAATAGTGTTTCAGAGAGTTTCAAGGTAGAATAATAGGCAGATTAGTAGAAGAGTAAAGGAAGTAAAGAGTAAATAAAATTAAAGAAATAAAATTTAACACCATGTTGACATCCATCATCTTGGAAAAAGCTGCCTACCTCTGAAGTCAGCTGCTTCTGGAGGATTCTTAAGAATGTTCAGGAACTGGGGCTGTAACACAGTGGCAGAGGCTTGCCTACCATGTGTGAGGCACTGGGTTTAATCCTTAGCACCACAGAAAAATAAATAAATAAAAAGAATGTTCAGACTAAGATTTCCCAATGGAATGGATGTTTATAAACCAGGAAGAATTGATGAAACATATCTTTTTAGCTAGGAACCATGAATCTAATTATAAAAACTTTGCGTCTTTACACGTGTATCAATTTGATATCAAGTTATCTTGGTCTGGGTTTTCTTATTTTTTTTCCTTTTTTAAAAAAATATTTTAGTTTTTTAGTTATAGTTGAACACAATACCTTTGTTTTATTATTTATTTATTTTTATGTGGTGCTGAGGATCAAACCCAGGGCCTCTCACATGCTAGGTGAGTGCACTACCACTGAGCCGCAACCACCTTTTGGTCTGGGTTTTTTCTTTATGGGAAATTTTTGACTACTTATTCAGTGTTTTTTATACAGATATTCTCTTTCTCCATGTTCATGTATTCTTTATAATATTTTGATTTCTGTATGATCAGTAATGATATCCCTTGATTAAATAATTTGAGTCTTCTTCTTTTTATTCCTGGTCAGTCTAGCAATGGGTTTGTCAATATTATCTAACTTTTGCAAAAATCAACTTTTGATTTTGTTGATTTTTCTCCTTGTTTTACTGTTGTGTATTTTATTGCCTTATTTATAATCATTATTTCCTTCCTTCTTGCTTCAGGTTACTGATTTGTGATATTTCTTCTTTTGTGATATAGACATTTATAGCTATAAATTCCCCCAAACTACTTTTGCTGCATCACATGAATTTTTGTGTTATTTAGTGTTTTTTCAGTTTTTTTAATTTGTTCTAATTAGTTATACATGATAGTAGAATGCATTTTGACATATTATACATAAATGGAATATAACTTCTCATTCTTTTTGCTGTACATGTAGTAGAATCACACCAGTTGTGTAATCATACATGTACATGGGAATAATGTCCAATTATCTAAATTTATTTTTTAAATTTTATTTGTGATTTGTCCTTCAAACTATTGGTTTTTGGGGAATGTGTTTTAAAATTCCACATATTTGTGAATTTGTCGACTTTTATTTTGTTGTTTATTTTTATTTTAATTTCATTTCTGGTGGGAGAGTATAAAGTGTATAATTTAATCCTAAAACTACTGAAACTTCTGTTATGGTCAATACTAGAAAGTGTTGCATGTTCACTTGAAAAGAATGTGTATTTGGATGTTACTGAATGAAATGTTATATGGATTGTTAAGATTAGTTGATTTATGCTTTTGTTCAGTTCTTCTATATTATTGGGATATTCTGCTATCTTTACTATTCCAAAATGACGATATTTATCTATGCTTTTTGTCTCATTAATAAAGTCACTCAGGCTCTCATTTGATTGCTGTTTATACAGTATATCCTTCTTTATATCCTTTTTATTTTCAACCTATTTATGTCTTTGAATTTAATTTTCTTTCTCCTGTGAAGAGCATAAAGTTTGATCATGAATTTTTTTATTCATTCACATTTTTTTTTGGTACTGGGGATTGAACCCATGGGTGATTAACCACTGAGCCACACCCCAGCCCTTTTTAATATTTTATTTAGAGACAGGGTCTCACTAAGTTGCTTAAGGCCTCACCAAGTTGCTGAGGCTGGCTTTGAACTTGCAATCCTCCTGCCTCAGCCTCCCAAGCCTCTGGGATTACAGGGGTGTGCCCCAGCACCCAGCTGCATTCACATTTAATATTACCATTGATATGTTTGGACCTTTATATGCCATTTTTCTTTTTGGTTTTTTATATGTCCCACAATTATACTTTTCCTCTGTTCCTCCTTTAATATGTTCTTTTATCATAACTGGATATTTCCTAATGTACAATACTAATTAATGTTTTAAGTATAACTTTTGAGATATTTATAAGTTCTTGTTATTTTCTGAGGACTTAAAAATACATCATAATGCATCAAAATCTATTTTGGAAAATTCTAGCAAGGCATAGAAACTTTATGCCTACATAGTTTCATTCTCCCTCTTTTTTATGCCATTAGTATTATCTGTATTATACTTTTTAAGCAGTGTTTTATAATTATTGTCTTACATGAAATTATGTATTCTAAATAAGTGAAGACAATAAAGAAGGGAACAAATATATTTATAGCTTCTTTTTTTCAAATGAGCCTTTTTATTTACCATTTTATTGTCTTTATTTCTTCCCTTAGGTGTAAATTCCTCTCTATTATAATTTCCTTTCTCCAATATAGTGCATTCCTTCTATTCTCCTTTATGTTGTTACTGTCAAATGCTTTGCTTTTCCATATGGTTTAGGACCCCGAAGTACAATTTTATAATATTGTTTTCAGCCTTTTATTATTATGTAATTGGTATACCCCCAAATTTATCATTTTGAAGGGTACTATTCTGGGTTTTTTATATATTCACAGAGATATGCACCCATCACCATTAAATTCAGAACCCAAACATCTCCCCAAAGAGAAAGTATATACCCATTTCCTACCACTTTATATTTTTTCCTATGCATAACCCCTTGAAACCACTAATCAGCTCTCTAGCTGTATAAATTTGTCTATTCTGGATAGTTTACAGGAATGGAATCATACAATATGAGGACTTTTGTGTCTCCTTATTTCACTTAGCACAATGTTTTCAAGGTTTATTTATTATATAGCATGTATTAGAACTTCACTACATTTATGGTTGAATAAAATTCCATTGCATGGATATTCCATATATTGTTCACCCATTAATCACTTTATGGACATTGGATTGTTTCCATCTTCAAGCCATTATGAATATTTCTGCTATAAGCATTCATATACATACTTTCATGTGGACATATGTTTTCAATTATTCTGAGTAAATATCTAGGGTTGGAAACTGTGGGTCATATGGTAACTATTAAACATAGTATTTTGGGAACTATGTGAGGAACAGTGAAACTTTTATTCACAACAGCTGTTCTATTTTACACTCCTGTCAGCAATGAGGAAACCAATAAGTGTTCTAATTTCTCCACATCCTTGTCATATTTTATTTTCTGTTTTTTAATTACAGCCTTAATTATTGGTAAGAAAGAGTACTGCATTGAAATTAGATTTGTATTTCCCTAAAGAATAAATGATGTTGAAAATCTATTCATTTAGCTAATTGGCCACTTGTATATCTTTGGAGAACAGTCTATTCAAATCCTCTGTTCCCAATTTATTTTTAATTGACATAATAATTGTAAAACTATATGGAGTACAATGTAATGTTTTGATATGATACATGTGTACATTGTGTGATCAAATCAGAGCAATTATCATATCTATCACAATAAGAATTTATCATTTCCATATAGTGAAAACATTCCAAATCCTTTCTTCTAGATTTTTACATTTAAATAGACAATGTATTATAGCTATCTATAATCATCCTACTGCACGATAAAACATCAATACTTCTTTCTCCTATCTAACTATAACTTAGTATTCATTACTAAGTTAACAACTTTCTCCCCATTTGCTCCTCTACTCTACTCTCCCCACCTTCTGGGAAATATTCCTAATCTCAATTTCTGTACAATAAACTTTTCAAGAGTCCACATAGGAGTGAGATCATATAGTTATTGTCTTTTTGTGAATGGATTATTTCACTTTACAGAATGATTGTATTCTGTAATTTGATGACCATTCATGTTGTGTGTGTGTGTGTGTGTATCACATTTTCTTAACCCATTCATCTGTTGACAAATGCTTGGTTGATTCCATGTCTTGACTGTTGTGAATGGTGCTGCATAAACATAAAGATTGAGACCTACACAGTGAGGCTCAAAAGCTGCTACTTTTACCACTAAGGTGCCAACAGAAAGAGGCAAATGAATTTCTATAGGGTTCAGAAGAACAAATGAACCCATCATAGTGTAGAGGCCAGTAGGAACTGGCATTTAGGAGGCATCATGAGAGAGAAATAGGATTCAAGGGGTCAACCTAATGGAAGTCTACAGGGAGGGAAGAGCATGTATAAAGGCTGTGTAATGGTAAAAATGAGGGCCACAGAGGACACAGCTGATCCATTTAGTATATTAAGTGATGGGATTTGGGGCTACACAGGAGGGTAGAAGCCTTTGAATGCCAGGCTGAGGAAGTCGTTCTTAATTTCATAGACAATACTGACCACACAAGAGGCATAACTTGAGCAGTTGATGATTTCCAAAGAATATTCTGGTGGCACAATCTAAGAGCAGAGTGTAGCAGAGGCCAGGAATGATGGTCTAACCTAGGAACATGGTAACTGAGATGAAGAAGAAATAAATGGATTCACAGGCTATTTATATTTAAGAATCAACAGAATTCAGGGAATAATCAGACATGGAGACTGAGAGGGAAAAAAAAGCCAATGATGACTCTCATTTTTAAAAGCCTGGTTGGCTGGTAATATCATTAACTGAAATGTTGAATTCTTCTAGCTTCAGGAAATGGAAAAAGGCATGAAACCTGTTATTCTATTGACAACCAGACTTCTTTCCTCAAGGAAAAATTCCTTTCACTTTTCCTCAGGGATCCTATTTCCAACTATTATATTCATTTTCCTTTGCTTTCCTCTAGACATGTTCTAATCTCTGGTACTCTCAAAATGCAAGACACTGAGTGGTGATTATAAGGTAGATGGGGGAGAGAGAGGGAGAGGAAGAGGGAGAGGGAGTGGGAGAGGGAGAGGGAGAGGGAGTGGGAGAAGGAAGGAGAGAGAGAGAGGGAGAGAGAGAGGAACAGAGGGAGGGAGGGAGAGAATGAATAATGAGACTAAGACATAAGGGAAAAACCTGGATTCTAACCTTCAACTTAGAAGTAAAAGTGAAAAAGAGACAAAAGACAGGTGGTTATCCTACTCCTTTGGTACTGTGGTTCACATGTCAGAGTCTTAGCCATTTTCAAAAGGAATCAGAGGATAAATAGGTCCTCTGAAAGGCCCAGGGAAGTGATTAATGAAGACAATGAAGACTTCTGGGCCAGAACAACTTAACTCCAGCCCAGTTTCAGATCATCTGAAGGGCCTTGGAAAATTCTTTTTACAAGCCCAGTAAATTCCTTTTGAAATAAATAACATTCTGTAAGATTGAACCTTGTAAATTTGACAATACTAGGCTAGTTTTGAATGACACAAACTACATTCACATAGTTCAACTTAATACTTTTATCTATTATAGTCATATGCCTGCTTATCTTACTACCAACATACACACACACACACACACACACACACACACACACACACAGTACTACTAGTTCAGCAGTTCTTTTATAACTAAGACAGGTCTAGATCTCTGAAAAAAAAAATATATATATATATATATAAAGTGCTGACTTACAGTGTTTGCTGATTTCTGTGATGTAAATTACTCCCATTATAGACTAATTCAATTCACCAATGGGATGTCATTGAATGTGGTATTAGAAAGGGATATGCACAATTGGCTTGTTTTTAAGTATTCTTTTTTTAAAAAAAATCATTTATTTATTTATTTATTCATTATTGTGCTGATGAGGATCGAACCTAGTGCCTCAATCGTGCTAGGCAAGCACTGAGCCACAACCTCCAGCACCCCCAATTCAAGCTGGCTCTGGCACACTATTGCTTATCCATCTATATCATCTACAGCACAAACTTTCAGACTTAGCATAAGGGAAGAAAAATATTTTCATTTTGAAGATTTAGTCTTCTCTTTGATAATCCAAGCCACAGAGATAATGCCAGTAATAATGATAACCATTCTAATACTTCCCTTTACAATTTTCAGTCAGGGCAGTGATCCACATTCTCACCCAATTGATGATGAAGCTGAGGCCCAGAGAAATAAGGGAAGTACTCAAAGTAACACAGATGGGCATGCTAGGACCAGAAAGGCAAGTCTCTGATCTAATTCCCAGGATTGACAGGTGGCCACTCCTTCTGCTATTGAATTCTACTCTCTGGAGATCAGCTCCATCTAAGGTTATGGAGAAGATACTCATTGATTCATGATCCAGGATCTGGGAAGCAACAGACCATTTTCACTAGCTTTCCATAATTAGCCTAAATAAGTGGCTGCCATGAATATGGCTAGCCTAGGATGGAGCTACATGAAGCCATCTGTTCTCTATATGATCCTCTAGCCAATCCAAAACTTCCTCAACCTTGGTTCTGAGAATGATAGAGAGAGAGAGAGGCAGAGAAAACAGAATACTGAGAGACAGAAACAAAGAAAATGAAATTGAGGAGTTGGTAGCATCAAGAAAATGAATTCCTCTAAGTATGGCAGGTTTTTTTAATTATAAAAAAAAGAGTTAAAATAAGACTCTTAATCCACCATGTCCAATGAGTGGGCTATCACAGTGTTAGGTCTAGTTGCTTGTAGGTGCAAAGGACTTTTCTCAGGGCCCTGGCCTAGTGAGAGAGCTGAGCTCAGAGAGAGCAGACAACCAGTGCGACAGTATTTGAGTCATACTACCACATTACATTGTTATAGCCTTTACAATTTTTATAAAGTACTTTTATATCTAGTGTCTAGTGGAGAAAATGAGGAGGGCCTGCTCTGGAGCACAGGATTGTTGGGAGGGAGGCTGAGCCGACATTATTGTTCTCATTTAGCAGGTGAGAAAACGTGTTCAGGACTAAGGGCAGACCTATCCAGGTTCTCACGGACTTGCCAATTACTCTGATTACTCTCAGCCCAGACCTGCCAAAAGCCATTATTTCAACTTCCAGGTGAGCAGATTTTATCTTCAGACTGGCCTCCCACTAAGTCAACCCAGAGATGGAACTAGAAATATCTTACAAATACTTGACTTTAGAACTTGAGGTACCCTAAAAATAGTCATCAACGTAGAGACCCTGAGGAACACATCTTGTTGGGTCCCCTGTGCACACTGTACAAGATACAGCTCACTCACTCCCACAAAAGCCTTCAGGGACTCATAAAAGCCCAGTACTAGCATGGAACACCAGCCATTATCATCTCCTTTACACTTATATATTTGGTCCCACTGTTCCATGCTTGCCTCCTCCTTTGGCACTAAGCTTCTGATGCCTACTGTAGGCTCCTTTACTAAGATGATTGCTTTAATCCTAATAATGCAACTCAGAGCTAAACTTGCCTTCCCAGATACAACCTGCTACAGGTCTCCTGAATCTCATGGTTTCCAAATTATGGTAAAATAAAAATTGCCACTGTCCCCTTGAAGTCTCCATTTACACCTTCTTTCAGGGTGAGGGCATTGGAACTTGATCACTTGTTCCCCTGGGAGCTCTGGGACACTCTCAGTGATCACTGGGAAAAACAAGAAGGGTCCATATTATTACTTCCCCAGATGCTGATACCTTCACATTAGGTGACCAGATTGAAGAGATTCTCTCCTGCTACAGGATCCATACCTACCAAGAATTCAAAATGAGACTGTTTATGAGACCACAATGACAGCTAAGTTTGGCCACTATCAGAGCAGGGCTTGAATGGGCCAGACAGTAGAGAAAGAGGCTTTATACACAGTATTGCTAATTAACATGACAAAGTACAGATTATTTTTCTTACTTTACAGGTGAGGATGATGAGGTTTAGAGGTCTAATTTATCCCCAGTCACACAGAGAGTAGGTTGTGGAGTTGGGGATAGGACCCATGTCTGACTAAAATTTATAATACCACTTAGCCTCTTACGGTTTCAGAAAGAATGATAGTGAATTTGTCCTCAATGAATTAGTCCAAAATATTTACAGCATATTAATGCCGCAGTCTGGCTGGGCACAATTCAGGAGCCACTTGTCAAAAGAAACAAACTTTATTTTTAGAACTACAAACGCCAAACAAAACAGCTCCTCAGGAAAAACCCTCAGAGACCAACTGCCACCACCGGCTTCCACAAGCCTCTCCCCACACCAACCACTCCACCTCCCACAATCCTCCTGCTCTTGAGGCCGATTGGCTGGGTCGCGTGGGTGGAGCCAAAGAAGTCCCCCAATGAGCAGTTCCGTAGTCTGAAGGGCAGGGAAACAGCCCAATGAACATCACCGCAGAGGAGCCAATCAGCTAGATGTTGCTGGGGCCGCTGTGAGCCAATCATCAGCTGGCATTCTGAAGGGCAGGGAAACAGCCCAATGAACATCACCGCAGAGGAGCCAATCAGCTAGATGTTGCTGGGGCCACTGTGAGCATCAGCCGGCAGCTGGAAGTTTGCTGGCAGCTGGAAGTTTGCTGGGGCCCCTTTGGCTGTGGCTCTCAACATCTCCCCCTCTCTGTTTAAACAACAAGCATGTGGCTTGGGTACCGTGCCTGCCTTAGGTTGTCCAATACTACATATGGTCCTTACCCGTCTTCGGATGAGCTGACCTCAGGGCGTCAGCCTCCTGTCTTAGGTTGGTACCATTGTAATTGGATCTTACCCGTCATTGACTACCGGTCCAGTATACAGCCACATATGTGGAGAGGTACCAGCGGGGGGGTGAGGTTCTTTGCCTCACCTCTGTTGGCCCCCAAATAGTTGAACGATCATGACAAGCAGAAGGGAGGAAGATATACCAAGCCAATCGATAGCTCTTGTTGGAAAAATTGTACCACCGATGACATCATCAGCAAAAATACTCCAACACTACCACAAGTCGCTGCACCAACATAGTTCACAATGCATACAAGTGAGTTTACAATGCATACAAGTGACACATAGTTTAGGCAAGTTCTGTAAGCGGTTCAGTGATGGCTATTGCAGAAACTGTAGATTAGTTTTATCCTTGTCTTCACCGGCACAGGGATGAAGATAGGAATTCTGGCAATAATGGCTAAAGAAAAAATTATATAACATTCTAGAAGGTACTAAAAGAAAACAATTTTCTTAACAATTTACATTGTCTTCACTGGCACTGGGATGAAGATAGAAATTTTGGCAATAATGGCTAAAGAAAACATTGTGTAACATTCCAGAAGGCACTAAAAGAAAACAATTTTCTTAACAATTTACATTATCTTCACCGGCACTGGGATGAAGATAGGAATTTTGGCAATAATGGCTAAAGAAAACATTGTGTAACATTCCAGAAGGCACTAAAAGAAAACAATTTTCTTAACAATTTACATTATCTTGAAAAGAATTATTAAATATAATGAAAAGGATAGGTGAAAGTAAACAAACAGATCTGTTAACCTCCTTTTTTGTTTATATATTAAAAGAATTCTTAACAGTTATTTACCCAATTTAAATTAAACCATTTAAATCATGTGAATAAAAAAAAATTTTTGGATCCATTTTTTTTTATGAGCGCTCATCATATATGATATATGGACATATGTACATTCAAACATATAACACAAAACACAAGTGTGCACACATAATATAATACATACAACACATAACATAATAGTAAAGGCCTTATAACTTTTTATAGGTGAAATCTCCACTGCAATGTTTAAAAATTCTATAGTCAAAAAAAAAAAATAGAACTGATCAACAAAACATTAACCTAGGTCTGTATGAGCTCAAAAAACAAAATAGAACTTCATGATATGGGAAAGGGCAATAATAAAACAGATTTTGAAAAAAGCATCCTAGTTCTGTCGCAGATGTAAGGATAGCCAAATTGGAGTTTTGGATATCAGCTATTATTGATTTGAGCCAAATCATCTTCTTTTTGGTCTGTAGAATTCGCTTTAGTTAATCTCTCTGGAATCCAAATTGGCTGCTGTTCTCCCTGTGGAAACACACAAACAGACCCCCGACTCCAGACAATCACTGGGTCAGGATTTTAGTTAATCTCTCCGGAATCCAAATCGGATGCTGTTCTTCCTGTGGAAACACACAAACAAACCCCCGACTCCAGACAATCACTGGGTCAGGACCTTGGTTAATCTCTCTGGAATCCAAATCGGATGCTGTTCTTCCTGTGGAAACACACAAACAGACCCCCGACTCCAGACAATTACTGGGTCAGGACCTTTCCATTGTCCTGTTAGAATATCTTTCCAAAGTACCTTGGGCTTATGTACATTTTTTGGACACATATGCCTTTCTGCATCACTAAGTCCTGATGAATCCAAATTTAAAAAGTTTAGAGTAAAAAGGGTTATTTTAAGTTTATCTTTGGGGAATATATACCCCTTCTCATTTCCGTCTTTTTGCTTTAATAAGTACATTTTAATAGTTTGATGAGCTCTTTCAACTATGCCTTGTCCCTGTGGATTGTATGGGATTCCTGTTATATGAGTAATGCCAAATGATGAGCAAAATTGTTTAAAAGAAGTAGACGTATAACCAGGGGCATTATCTGTTTTTAACTGTTTTGGAATGCCCACAGTGGCAAAATTTTGTAAGCAATGAGCTATAACATCTTTAGTTTTTTCTCCAGCATGAAGGGAGCCCATCAAAAATCCAGAAGAAGTATCAACTGTAACATGCAAATATTTTAATTTTCCAAATTCTGGCAAGTGTGTGACGTCCATCTGCCAAATATGGTTAGGTATCAGTCCTCTAGGATTGACTCCAAGATTAACTTGTGGTAAAAAGGTCACACAATTTTGACATTGTTTTATTATTTGTCTAGCTTGTTCCTTAGTTATTTTAAAACGCTTTTGTAAAGTATTAGCATTGACATGGAACCTTTTATGAAAATTTATAGCTTCTTCTAGTATAGAGAAAATATGAATGTCATGTGTAGTTTTATCTGCTAAATCATTGCCCAAACTAAGGGCTCCAGGCAATCCTGTATGTGCCCTGATATGTCCTATAAAGAATGGATCTTTTCTGTCCCAGATTAAACTTTGTATAGTGGAAAACAAAGAGAAAACAGTAGAAGAAGGGGAAATCCTACCAGCATCTTCAAGGGATACTATAGCATTAACTATATACTGACTATCAGAAAATAAATTAAATACAGAATCTTTAAACATCACAAAAGTTTGTAATACTGCATTAAGCTCTACCTTTTGAGCTGATTGTTTGGGTACTAAAAATGTAAAAGTTCGATCAGGGGTAACTATTGCTGCTGTACCATTATTTGATCCATCAGTGAATATATTTGGAGCATTCATGATAGGTGTTTTTCTTGTCATTTTTGGAAAAATTACAGGATGCAATGACCAAAAAGACAATAAAGGATTAGATGGTAAGTGGTTATCAAATGAAACATTAGATTTGCACATGATTATTGCCCAAGTATTTAACTCATTAGCTAATTCATCAATTTGATTCATAGTATATGGAGTAATAATTTTATTAGGAGAAATTCCAAACACTGCCTTTGCTGCTTTTATTCCTTTGAGTATTAATTGTCCTACAGCCTCAGGATACCTAGTAAGAATAGTGTTAGGAGAATAAGATAAATGTATCCATAATAATGGACCTTCTTGCCAAAATACTCCTGTAGGAATATTTTTTGTTGGTAGTACAATAAATAATAAAGGCAAACTTATATCAATTCTATCCAAATGCATATTTTCCATATATGTTTCAAAAATTTTTAATGCCTTTCTTGCTTCAGGCGTTAACATTCGGGGTGAATTTGGATCTGATGGACCTTTTAGGATATCAAATAAAGGTCCCAATTCTCCTGTTGGAATACCTAGATAAGGCCTTATCCAATTTATGTCTCCTAATAACTTTTGAAAGTCATTAAGTGATTTGAGTTGATCTACTCGTATTTGAATTTTTGGTGGACGGACCATGGTTGAGGATAATAGAACTCCCAAATAATTAATTGGAAAATTTAATTGTACTTTATCTATTGCTATCTCTAGATTATAATTTTTTAATAAGTTTGTAAGTGTGGCATAACATTCTAGCAATGTGTTTTTAGCTTTGTGTTCTAATAATATATCATCCATATAGTGAAATATTTGTAGCTCAGGATTTTGATTTCTAAGTGGCTGGATTACTCTGTTAACATAAATTTGACACATAGTTGGGCTGTTAGCCATCCCTTGAGGGAGTACTTTCCATTCATATCTCTGATCAGGACCTTCATGATTTAGAGCTTGGTGCTGATAACGCCAAGGTCGCGGGTTCGTTCCCCGTACGGGCCACCAAATGCCGCAGTCTGGCTGGGCACAATTCAGGAGCCACTTGTCAAAAGAAACAAACTTTATTTTTAGAACTACAAACGCCAAACAAAACAGCTCCTCAGGAAAAACCCTCAGAGCCCAACTGCCACCACCGGCTTCCACAAGCCTCTCCCCACACCAACCACTCCACCTCCCACAATCCTCCTGCTCTTGAGGCCGATTGGCTGGGTCGCGTGGGCGGAGCCAAAGAAGTCCCCCAATGAGCAGTTCCATAGTCTGAAGGGCAGGGAAACAGCCCAATGAACATCACCGCAGAGGAGCCAATCAGCTAGATGTTGCTGGGGCCGCTGTGAGCCAATCATCAGCTGGCATTCTGAAGGGCAGGGAAACAGCCCAATGAACATCACCGCAGAGGAGCCAATCAGCTAGATGTTGCTGGGGCCACTGTGAGCATCAGCCGGCAGCTGGAAGTTTGCTGGCAGCTGGAAGTTTGCTGGGGCCCCTTTGGCTGTGGCTCTCAACATATTAAAATGAATAGAATTACTTGTTCTGTGGTGGTATCTTTTTAAATCTTATTCATTTCCTAAAAGAATGTCAGTATTCAAAGGGTGTTGGTGAATATCAAGGAAAGCAATGGCTCCACACAGCTGTGCCTAGGTTAGGGAGTCCCTAAAAAAACTATGCCCTATTCTGGGAACCATATTGGAAGAGGGCCAAAATATATCAGGACAAGTCCTGGAGGGAGCAAAAGGACTGGAAAGGGGGTTAAGACCAAGGGCACATGGGGAAAGTTTGGTAAGAATTTGCTTTGGTCTGAATGTATGTGTACTACCCAAATTCTTATGTTGAAACCTAACTCCAATGTCATATTGTCAAGAAGTGGGACCTTTAGGAACTGAATAGGTCATGAGGAATGCATCCTCATGAATGGAATCAGTGCCTTTCTAAAAGAAACCCAAAAGAGAGAGTTTGCCCTGCCACCATGTGAGAACAAAGCAGTGAGGAAGCGAGTCTTTACCAGACACCAAATCTTTCGATGCTTTGATATTAAACTACCCAGACTCCAAAACTGTGAGAGATAAATTTCTGTTGTTTATAAACTACTTAATTGATGGTAATTTGTTATAGCAGCCTGAGCAAACTAAGATAGAACTGAAGCTATTGAGCCTGGAAAAAAAAAAAAAAGTGACAACTCCAGGGGACATGAGTCAGTTCATGTCACTCTGCCATGTCAGGACAAGAGCCAACATTTTAAAATAGTCTACAAGGTCCTTTTTAATTTTCTCAGGTCCAATACTATATGTGTTATCTCATCTCCTATCACTTCCCCCCTCACTCACTCTACTTCAATAGCACTGGGCTCCTGGTTATTCCTAGAATACATTATCTGCTCTCACCTCAGAGATTTAGTTCCTCTCTGGAATATGACTTGTTCAACAAGTCCTTTCTGACCATTTCATTTTAAATTGCACCTATCACCATTTGACATACTGTGTTTTTTTGTTTAGTGTCTGTCATCCCCACCTCCCCCTCCCAAAAAAAAAAAAAAACTTAAGGTCTCTGAGAAGGGCTTTATCTTTCATGTTCATTGTTGCACCTATAACAGTGCCAGGCACATCATCTGGTGGTCGATAGTATTTGTTGACCCAAAGAACACTATTTTTGCCTTTAGATCTGGAAGTGTTATAGGGCATAGGGACCAGGAACCAATCTTAATCCAAGGGACTAAGTCACTTCTAGCTCAAAATAAAAATTGACATCTTACATTTTAAGCTTCTCCAGGAGTCTATGCCAGTGGATGTGAGTAGGCACAGGAAAGATGTTGTAAGAGAGATTCAGACAATAAAAGAGGCAGGGTAAAGGAAGAAATTATATCTTCTCCAATACCCTCATTTATATTTAAGGAAAATGAGGTTCTGAGGAATCACTCAAGTTCCCAGGAGTTATGGACATTTAGAGACTAAAATTTTGGGCTCCTAAATTCTAGGCTAGTGTAATCACTTTTTCCCAATGAGGCAATCTTTTATGTAGCAGGATAATTTCTGGGAATATTCATGTTTGTTTGTTTCTGTTGTTTCTCTGTGTCTCTACTTCTCATTCCCATGGAGGTAACCACACCCTTGAAAGATCCCGTGCAAGAGAGATTTTGCAGTGATGAAAGAAGCAGCATGCTGAAACCACTGAATTCATCTATCTTTTATAAAAGCCTGAAAACCCCACTGAGGACATATTGTCCTAAAGTCAAAGGGGAGAAGGGAAAGGTTTTGGAAAGCCCATAGAGAAAAGAAGATTCCTACCACTCCCAGCCCCCACTGGGAAGGGAGAGATTCTGAGTCTGGGGATGTAGGAACAATTACCAGTGCCTGAAAGAGAAAGAGAGGGCCCTATGGTTCTCAGAGGGAGGCATGAGTGGGTGGAATCCCCCAGTCATGACTGACATGGAATTTCCCACTTTCCTATTAGGATGGGGAGTTTGGAGTCAGGATTCAGTTGCTTTTTAGAAAATAAGCAATGACCATTTCTTCCCCAACTAAATCTGAATTTGTGGACAGAAATGGATTTCCAATCCATTTTCAGCCCCCTTAAGGATATAACATCACTTTAATTCACTGCATTTGTGATCCACAGAGCATCCTCTTCCTGTTGGTGATGGGTGCAGCACATGAACCCTTGGGACACTGCACAAGGCACCCCATAGGCTGTGAGGATCACAAAGAAAATGTGCTTCAGCATCAGGAGAGAGGAATTGGGAAAGTAAGAGAGAAATTGAGGGAGCAGAGGAGAGCAGCCTTCAAGAGCCCATCAGACAGCAATTATTCTCCCGGAGAAAGAGACTGTTTCCCACTGTGGCTATTAAGTGATTTACAATTAAGTAACTCTTCATGAGGCAGTGCTCCAATTGATGGTGAAGGTCTGAGTGGCGGGAGGCCCCATTCTCCAGACATCTAAGTGCTCACGTCTATTGACTGATTCTGCTATTCATCATCTTTCCCAGGCTGCTTATTAGCAGTTTGAAGTGGGAGGAGGGTTGGGCCCACCTGGCTGGGTACAATTCCCAGAGCATTAAGCCTGGGGGTAGGAGTGGGGGAGGGGAATCCCACCCTGGGCTCACAAGGGCCTCTGCCCTTGTTATACTGACCCAAGTTTGGAACTAGGAGGCTGGGTTGGGCTCTAGTGGTACAAGGAAGGCAGCCAGAGGTCTCTTTTAGCTTTATGATGCCCTGATCTGGGGCCAACTGCTAGGAGGTGTTACTGGGATTCACCCCTAATATTCTGGTGACCAACAGCTTTACTAAAGAGCAATGGAAAAAGTACAAGATTTGGATTCCAGTGATCTGGCTGTGTGAATTTTGGCAAGATTCTTAACCTCTTTGAGCCTCAGTTTTCTTACCTGAAAATGAGGATAATAACAATGTCAACCTGATAGGGATAAAGTGAGGATTACACAAGAAAATGAAAAGTGTGTAGTGCCTTGCACATATCAGTGATATTATGCATTCTGTGTTTGGAGAATTATTAGAAAAAAAATTTCTCTTCCAACCTGGCCTGCCCCATACTGACTTGGAAGTCCATATTACCATCTGTACGTCATTTGTCTTCTTCATGACTCCATTTTCTCATGTTTATAGGTGAATGAAATCACCTACTCCATCTATCTGCTTCTTAGGGCCTCCTAGAAGAGAATGGAGCTGGAAGAGTTTGGCAAACTAGAAAGTACTGCCCTTAAGTCACTTGATTTGACTGGTGGCTAGGTTTGCTTCCCAGAAGCCATGCAGCCCAGCTAAAACCTGGAAGTTATCCAGAGAGGGATAAACACAGTTAGTAGGGTCCAGGACCCTCCTTGTGGGTGGAGCTGCGGGAAGCTAGCCACTCACCCATAGCAGTCCCTGAAAGGCTTGCACAAAGCTCCTTATCTGTTGGTTTACATGTGCTCTAAAGGAAAACTGGTAATTAAGGCAGCTTACTCTCTAGGCACAACCCTGGCTCTTAAGCAAGCCATATAACAGCCTTGGGCTAACTGGTTTATTACTGATAAAAAGGAAGATGTTAGAAGGTTCCCTCACCCCCATCACTGCAAAGGGCTCTCCAGGGGGGCTATACTGAAAGTAGCCATCTGTGGGTGCAAAGCAGGGCAAGTTCTTATCACCCATCTTGTCCAATAGGTCCAATGTTCCAGAGTCATGTGGGTACCACAAAAATACTAATAGAACTCCATTTCAGGTCAACTTAGAAACAATATGGCATGAACTGGACTTAGGTAGCTGTAAAAGTTCAGTGTGTCACCCTGAGGTAACTTAATATTCTGACTGGCAAAGGAGAAGAAAGTTGCCCATGGTCTGGTTGATTTAAGGGCAAGTAATAGCTCAGGAACCCAGGCTTCCCTGACTTTACCATCCCCATGAATATCCAACGGATGTAATAAGAGTTGATGTAGCTCTCCAAAGGGTCTTGCTCCCAAAGCTCCCGTAGCAATACTCCCGCCCCTTTCCTCCCTGGGCAGCCCAGGACAAAACAATCATCATCTTTCTCAGTTTTTTTTTTTTTTTGTGAAATATCAACTCCCTTTCCATTAGCTTCTCTTTTGCTAACTTTTTATTTTGCTTTGCTTGATTTGTGAGGTCCTGGTGGCCACCAAGATTCTTTGCTGGTCTATGTGGACCCAAAGATCCCCACCCATTGTCTGTTGCAGCATTGCTCACAGGGCAATCAGGCAGCTGTTATTTAACATCTTCTGGCCAGTTGGGAAATTGCAGTTGAAAACCCAGGGAAGCCCACACAGTATGTGCCTCATAGCCTTGCTTTCCAGGAGTCTAGGATAAGAGTTTAGATCAGAGAACCTAAAACTATGAACCCAATCACTTTCTTCTGGTCAGTGGCCCAGGTAGGTGTTTCTGTGGGTAATAGGATGTGGCAAGTGATTCCTGTTTAGATTAGGACAGGCTGTGAAATCAGAATATGATCCCAAGGTGACAGTTGTTGCTGTGCTATACTTCTGGTGGGCCATTAGATAACGTCATGCACTAAGGGGCAGAAGCTATATCCCTCTTTGTAGTCCCATAGCCCAAATGCAGGCAGCTACCTGGCTAGCATATCTGCCCATAGGCCCAGGTGAAGGATGCCCTTCTGGTAGCTTGGCCTGACTATCCATCCCTCCATTTGACACATCATTTTCATTGACCAACTAGCAGGAGGTGGCCATCTCTTAGCTGGTAAGGAGGCAGCAGAAACAGGCCAACTTGAGATGGCTAACTAGCCCATGACAATGCACAGGAACTTCAGGGGCAGGTTTCTAGGTGTGATGGAGAGTTTGCTGCCATAAAATCTGTCTGGGATGCAGGGTATGGCTTGAATGAAGAACTTGTTTCCTCTCCTCTGGCTTGTTTTCCACTTCTGGGTGCCCACACCCTTCTTGGTTTCTCAATTTCCCTTCAAAGGCAAACCCACCAACCACAGATCACAGGCGTGCTACTGTGGAACAAACCACAAGATTGCATTTTAGTGACTGGGGGTCCCTCCTGAACCCAGAATTTTATTAGCATTCAGCAAAAGAAATATATGTCGTAACATACAGGCAGTGCTTCAAGATATCCAGATGTCAAGGAGAGCTAGGAGTGGTCACAGCTCAGGTTATTCTGTGATGCCTCAGAGATGGGGAAGGAGCCATTCAGGCACACACTTCCCATTATGTACTGGGAGAGAAAGAACTCTTATACCTGGGGTGAGGACATACTGCAGTTCCTAATTTCTTCCCTCCTTCCCCCAGTCATTTTATTTAACATGACCTAAATATACATTCCTGTATTCTGACCCCCCACCCACCCCCGTATACAGCAGGGAAAGTAAGCACCAATAGTAACAAGAATAATAATTAAAGACCCGCCTATTAATAGACCCAACCCTCACACATATACATGCCATGTGGATTTTCTACTTTAGTGACTCTAGGATGGAAAAGTGGGGGATCAGGCCAGCAAGCCATCACCCTGACAGTCACTGGTCCTCAAAGTACCATCCACATGTGAGTTGGAGCAGGGTGGGGGAGGGGAATGGTAGGAGGAGAGATTCCCCCAAAGCAGCAAGAAGGGTAAAGAAGTTCCCCAGAGTCTCTTTTGGGCAAATGTCACAATCTACTGAGCTTCTAGAAAGTCCCATGCAAGGGTTTCCTCAACGAGATGATTAATTCCTGATGGTGTGCACATCATTGCCATTTGTCTCCCCCAGTTTCTTGAGGAAAGAAGGTTTGGTTTAAATCCCTTGACTTCCCTACTGGATGGAGAATGTTCCCAAAATGCTCCTTTGGAGAAACTCGATATGACAAATAGCACAACATGGGCACTCTGGTTTCAAAACAGAAGCACAAAACATAAGTAGGGAAAACAAAGTAAAAACAAAGAGACATGAGTACTCTCAGGTCTACATATGGGGGAGAAAGGGTCAAAAAGAAAAACATAGAGCCAGAAAACAACACACTGTCTACCAGGTTCCACACACCTGATTCACCTGGCATTTTTCTTAGATACCTGGACATCTTTCATTGTCCTTATCATGAGGGGAGGGAACGAACAGTGTGATACAGCAAGGGTGGGGAAAAAGGAGAGAGGGAGGGCCATAGGCAGTTGAGATGCCAGCCCTCTGCACAAGCAGCAGCGATTTTTGTGTCATCTTTGTTTTGTTTAAAACTGTAAACAGCACCGCTTAAAAATAAAATATATCAGAAAAGAACAATTGATAAACATTGTTTTCCATGAATATAAAATGCAAACAATACAAAAATAGATAATTGACTTTTGATATATATATATTAAAAACAATTGGATGCAACATACATATGGGTAAATTTAAAGTCTCCCAGCTAACCTCCCCACGCCTCCCTCTAGCAACTGGGCCTGGGGGCCGAGGGCAGGTGGGGTGGTGGCACAGGTGGAAAAGCCATTGGCAGTAGGATGAGAGCACACAACCAGCCTTCTGAGTGTGGAAAGCTACTTCCCTCCTTGATACAGCACTGAGGGAGTGAGAGAGACTGGTGTTTACTGAAGCCTTTATCCTGGGAGGCTTGTGGCATTGGTACCTAAGTTAAAGCCAGATGGGCAGGGCTGGCTCTAACTGGGCACCAAGGCAGTACTTCCTTGGAGACTCTAAAGCACCAAGAAATTGGTATCCTGGCCCTGGGAGAGGCCTGCTAGATGGCCTTCCCTATCCACATTCATTGATCCCCCAGGGACCAGTTTCATTTGGGATTCTCAGGATCAGAACTATCTGACAGTAGACAGGCCTACTGGGTAGCAAGATGAGGGTGGCTACCCCTTCTCTAGTCACATCTTCCTTTGAAGTCACATCCTAAAGTATTATCCCAGGATCCTGCAATGGAGAAATTGTGTTCATCTGGTCATAGCATAGGAGGTGTGGACATGATATCTGGTGCATATTTGGTGCAAGCCAAGCAAGCACTAGCCTGTGTTTGGGGAGAGGCCGAGAACTTGGTTGGTTTTCCCATTGTCAACCTGAGCTGCCATCACCCAAAACCCTAGCGAAGTCCTCCTTCCTCCTCAAGGTTGCACCTTACACTTAGCCATGAACTCCTCAGCTCCATCAACTCAAAGGGGCCTGCTTCTGCAGCCATGTATCCTGACTGCCCCACTTTTGGTGGTGAGGATTTTGTCCCAGGGCTAGCCGGGGCAGTGAAAGGACTTGCAGGCACGCAACACCGTCTTAAACCATGAACTCCTACTCAGCTCCAGGTACTATTCTGTGGTGCATGACCTTCTAAAGCCCAGCAAAGTGTGTCAGGGCTATGGCCATTCCCCTTAAAGGTAGCACATCCTGCTGCACTCCCAAACCTGAGGGCAGCTCTCAGCCCTTGGCCAAAGGCTGGCCACATCCTTTTCCTCTCCCCAGATTAGGCTGGTGGCTCTTTTCCAGCGTGCTATGGACGCTGATGATAGCTCTACTGCCTGCTGCGGCTGGCACAGTCCATATGCAGACAGGAGCTCAAGCTGCCCTGAAGGATGAGGCAAGAGGTGGGTTTTCTCCTGTCATAAAGGCATTTGGTGAGTGTTAACTTCCTGCCAAACAGCCAGGCCAATTTCATCCTTACCCTTTCAGAGCAGCTTTGCTAAGAGGCCTGATGGTGAAAATCTGGGCACTTCTTTCTTAGAATGCTGTGCTTGGGGTGAGGGTCTTCCTCACCCTCTTCCATTCTCCAGCTCCATGGCAGATAGATTTCTTCATAATGTAGCCAAAATTAGAGTGGAGAGCTGGTCTGGGTCTCTTGAGAGGTGGTGTTGGTGCCATGCAAACACATGTGGTACTTCCAGGTGTAGCTTTTAGCAGCAGGTATGCCTGTTTTGGGAGGGACATGGGGCCAACCCCAATCAGAAATGGTCGCAAAGACCAGCCTGGATACAACCCCTGACTAAGGAACAATTTGCCCACAAAGTCACCTTGACTCAGGGGGTCAACAGCTTCTGTTCCCAAGCTAAATTGCCATATCTTAAGAATGGCTCAAGCCCTGTTGACTTCTCTTTCCAGGCATGAAGATGGCTGGGGGATGTGGTGGGGTGAGGGGCAGAAGAGGTAAGAATCATAATTTGTGTCACCATATCCAGGCAAAAACATACTCCATATGCCATTTCCAATAAAGAATTTTAGAGAACCCCTCTTATAGCTGATTAAGAGAGGTTGAGCCTCACAAGATAAGCCTATTGCAATCCCTTCTTAACAGAAGTTCTTCGCCAGCAGTATTTCCAACCTAGTTTAATATAAAAATTGCATGGGCGCAGGAAATGGGAGGATGCCACTCATTTCATAAAGGGCTGCAAATGCCAGGCAAATCAGAGTCCTGCAGCTTGCAGAGTGAGGGCACGTCAGTCTTTCCTCTCAAGAAGCCTGCTCCTTTGATGATGCTAAGGACTTGGCTAATTTGAAGATGAAAGCTCTTCAGAGCCTGGAACAGCAGCTGAGATGCCTTTGGTATCCTGTCTTGGGAGTGCAAGCCTGGGGCCTCTTTACAGCATCCAAACGAAGGGGTAGGCAAGGCTTAAAGAACATTTTGGTTTGGGGAGAAAAGTGGGAACTAGTTTTCCCTGCTAAAAAAGCATAGTTGCTTCAAGCTCCACAGTCTGAAGTTTAATTCCTTGCTGGCTGGGACAAACAGATTTCTTTTTTTTTTTCTCTCTCTTTCTCCTGCATCCCACAAAACCCCAAGCCCTATAGCCAAGCCATTAGGTTGTTTCTCTTCCCTTATCTCAATTAAAAGACCATGTTCCTTGCAATGAGATTACAAAAACTTCCTTTAGAAGATAAAATGAAAATTCAAAAGTGTCTGCAACTCAAGCAGTCACAGGCTCAAGAGAAGAAAAAAAAAAACTGCTATTATTCCAGAGCTCAAGACTCTATGGCAGTGTCCATGAAAGAACTTTGCTTTGTCCTCTGCTCACATGTGGGAATATTAGTCAGTCCCTTACAGGTTTTAGTGTTTTTCTTCAAATTATGGCAGGCCAAGTTAAAAGGCCACCATCTGATCATGATGCCAAAGTCCACAGCAATATGCAGTGAGACACATGCTACTTGATCCTCTCTAAGGACAGCTAGCTGGGACAAATAGCTTATAGTCATTTGATGTAATGGTGGCAGCTATGCCAAGGCTGAAAGGCAATGGGGTAGGGAGGATCTGTACCATAACTTCACATTGCTATCAGCAAACAAGCCCTCCCCAATCCCTGTCTCTGCATGAGAAGCAGTACAGACTTGGCTACTCATCAGTGGCTCATTAATTACTAAGGGGAGAGAATAGGGGGATGCTAAGGGTATAGCCTGCATTGAGGATGCATCATTCATTTATATATATATATATATATATATATATATATATATATATATATATATATATATATATGATCACAAACTTGGCAACTGGAATAGGCACAAAATTATAGCATCCCAAAATCTGTGTGGGTCACAAGAAGGAACCCCAAAAGCAGAAACTGGAGTGCAGAAGCAGCAGCCTCCCTGGGCAGATGTACTTCAGCTGAATGTGGCCATAGATGGCAGAGAAGGAAGGGGGAAAAAAGGTGAAACTCAGGGAGTTTTCCTTGGCCAAAAGGATTTTCAAGTTAAACAGCAACCCCCACCCCCACCCTTCTGCCCAACCCCTGATCCCCATTCACATGCTCAGGCCCCATGCCCCTACTCCAGAAATGATGATGACTACTTGGCTAAATTTCCATTCACGGCAGTGGATGAACAGCTGGTGGGTAAAGAGGCACCTTGCTTGGACCTCTCCTTTGATAGATCAAGGCTAGAAGCTCCATAGTGACTGGGCTGAGGCTGGGAGGGCTCAGGTCGAGCCCTAGGAAGCTGAGGAATGCCATGGGTGATGCCCACAGGCTTGGTCTGGGGCAGAGAGCTGGGAATGAAACCTCCAGAATTGGAGGAGCAACTGGGCTCATTAGCAGGCAGCAGCACATCTCGAGGCCTGGCCCTCACACTGTGGGAGTTTTGTGGCTGGAGATTATAGCAAGAGCCCATGGGCAGAGGTAAGTGTGAAGGCCGAGCTAGCTGAGGCCCAGGTTCCCCGGGTGCTCTTGGCTCTGGCTCTGGCCCTAGCCCTGATGACATTGAAATGGCCACAGGAGGTACACAACAGGTTGCCTGCCCATATGGAGACTGGCTGGAAGACCCATCCAACTGGCTGGGGCTCATCCAGGCAGGGCCTGGTCCCACTGGTAGAGGACAGGGAGCCCAGGCAGGCCAGTCATAGGCCCCTGGGGGTTCAGTATAGAGGGACAGGGGACTGTCTCTGCCCCATTCTCCTTCTTCGTCCTCTTCGTCTTCATCTGAATCTTCCTGCTGGGCCTGAAGCTCATCAGATTCCAGGTAGCCCTGGGCCAAATGAGAATTGGAGAGCTCCAGTTCCAAGGTCTCTGCAGTGTCAAGGGAGCGGCTCCTCCTGTTGAGTGCTATGGCAGCAGGTGGAGGGCGAGGGTGCATCCCAGGTAGTCCCAAGTATCGAGGGAGGCTGCTTACACCCCAGGGCAGACCTTGGTAAAATCTGCTTCGGTAGTTGTTGAAGGCATGCTTGTGGTAGTAGCCCAGTTCGAAAGCTTCCAAGGAGGCTGCAAGGTCTTCATCATTGTGGAACTCAGGATTCTCTTCACACTTGCCTTCCCCTTCTCGTTCTACATCAGCGATGTCAAAGGTCACCATGGGGGGCAGCTCAGGGAGGTTTTGAGTGAAGGACGAGTCAGAGTCAGAGCTGCAGGACATACTGGAGAAAAGGTTTCCATTGCTGGTGAACTCTACCAGAGCCTGCGAGAAGCTTACAGTGGCATTTCCTTCCTTCTCAACCTCTTCTTCCTCTGGCTCCTCAGGAGGTGAGTAAGTAGGGTAGGCCCTCCTTGGAGATCCTCCAAAATTTGCTTCTTTCATATCTGGTTCAAACATGGCATCACTCTGGAAGAGCTGCATTAGACAAGTACTTTGATCTTTCTTAGAACAGGTTCCCTCAAAACGCTTCTCCAGAGGACGGAAATCCCTCCAGTCTGGCTCACTGCTTGCAGTGGTAGGGAAAGCTGAGGTGGTTCCCCGGTGGGAATTCTGAGAGGTTCCTGATGCCCCTGCTACCAGACCCATCACTGATGGGCCTAAAGGCCTCATCTGATACTCCAAGATGGGCTTCTCCTGCCGAGCCTTGGTCTCTCGCACCTGAGCCTCTCTAACACGTACCTCTCGGGCCTGAGCTTCTCGGGTTCTGGCTTCCCTGACATGAGCTTCCCGACTGTGGGCCTCTTGGACATAGGCCTCCCTGGCATGAGGCTCTCGGGTATAGGATTCCCTGGTATGAGCCTCCCTTGCATGAGCCTCTCGAGCACGTGCCTCTCGGGCCTCAAGCTGCTCCCGACGAAGTTCCCAATACAACAACTGCTTCTGGATGGTCACTAGCCGTTCTTCTTCTGTCTCCATTGCCCCAGGTGGCCGGGGGGAAGAAAAGGGCTCAAAGTTCAAGAAGGGGTCAAATATCTCAGAGCTGCGACCATGGAGGTCATAAAGACAGTCATCTCCAGGTGGGGAGTTTTCAAGACTGTCATCTGGCTCATAGAATTCATATAGTGCATCTCCACTATAGCTGTCTCTGGGGAGGCAATCCCTGCGGATAAGCCCTAGAGTCTCACCTGAATCATCCTCAAATCCAGGAGTGGTGGAGTCATAATAACCTTCATCACTATTGGGGGCAGACTCTTGCTGGTCACTCTGAGGAGTCAAAAGTTCTCCAGGGCCTAGGCCAGGATAAGACCTAGCTGGGTCAAGGAGCACATAGCCCTGGTGGCCTGGAGATGTAGTGGGATGGTAGCTTAGGTTCAGATTAGGCCTTGGGTACATTTGGGCACTTGCCCACAGATATTCTAAGTCATCTTCTTCCTCTTCCTTGACCTCCTCTTCTTCCTCCTCTAATTCCACCTCCTCATCCTCCTCCTCTTCCTCATCATCATCATCTGGCAAGGCCATCTCCTCCCCACCTCCTTGGTAAGTCACCAGGCAGGAACTTCGTTTGGTACCATCTCGGTTGGCCCTCTGGCCCCCAGAGGCCATGCTATCTGTCATACTATCCATGTCCTGTTCTGCTATAATATCACCACAACCTGTCAGTGAGTCAAAGCTTTTCAGGGATGTAACATCTCCAAACAAGAGGCTCAGCTGATCTCCCACAGGGCCATTGGGTGGATTTACTTCTCCTGCCACCATCTTTTCCCCTGTTTCCGGGCTGTGGTGTTCGTCTATGTTACTGGCTTCAGGGTCTGGCTTAGGCTGCAAGAGTACTGAGGCACAGATCCCAGTACTGGGTTTTTCACAGGCTGTATTCTCAGTATTTGGTGAAGAAGACTCTGGTGCTAGAGAAATTATTGGCCCTGGGGTATCATGAGGTTTGGCATTATCCTTTCTAGGGTGTTGGGCAGTCTCCTCAGAGAAGGGCAGAGGGGCTGAGCTTGCATATTCATGAGACATTGCTCTGGCCCGTTCAGGTTCCTTGGCTCCTGGCTCACTTTGTTCACCCCCAGCAACCTTGCTCTTTCGGTGACGGCGGATACTACTAAAAAAGCCTTTTAGGCCTTTCTTTGGCTTGGGCACAGAGGGAACCCTCTCAGCCCCTGTTTTTTCAATGGTTCCAGTCACAGGGGTCTTCTGTCTGGAGCCTGTCTCCAAAGCCCCATGGGCACTCTGGGAGCTGGGAACTCGGCAGGGTGACTCAGGCAAAGGTAAGGAGATGCCAGTTCCTTCACTGACAATGTCTTCAGGGCCACGGTCTGCTTCACTCAGGCCATCATGGGTCTTGCTCTTGCTTAGACCCTTCTTGGAGCTGCTTTTCCCAAAACCTTTGTTTCGTCCCCCTCCAAAGAAACTAGGCAGAGTACAGATTCCCTTCTTGCCACCAAAAAGTTTCATGGCAGTTTTCTTCAGCCTACCTGGGCCAGATGAGGGTGGCTCTGAGGTTGGCCCTTCTGCTGCTTCAGCTGCCTTGTTCTTGGCTCCTTTCTCTGCTTCCTGGTCCTGGATATCTCCAGAGGATGCTGCTCTCTTGGTCTGAGCAGCTTCATCCTTCCGGGTCTCCATGGTGATGTGGACAATTCAGGTATGTTTAGCTGGAAATGCAGTCTTAGGCTTCCAGGTGCTGTTATAACATCATCAGTCTGGAAGCATCACAGTGGGATCTGGAAGAAATGAGAGACAAAGAGAGAGAGAGAGAGAGAGAGAGAGAGAGAGAGAGAGAGAGAGAGAGAGAGACTGATGAGCAAGCACCCAGGCTGGTCTTGTTTTCACAGGTGTCTATAGTCTCAGGCTTGAGTGGAACCAGAAAGAAAGGGAAAATGTGGGGAAAACGTTAATCCACTCCATATGCTTGGTTCACTGGGCCAGCCCCCTCACAGGCCCCAAGGAAGTGAAACCCTATACTGAGCAACAGGCAGTTGTCACCAGGTACCCCCTTATTAGTCCATTTCCTTCAGACCTTAAACTCAGGGAAGCACTGAAGAAGGAGATCTGCAGATGTGTGCAAGGCCCAGAAGTGCTATAGGCTTAGGGAGAATACTGATTTGGCTCTAACAGCACAAAATTTTGGAAACACATCTAGCATAACAGCTCACTGAGTCCTCACTGGGTTTTACTGGATCTAGGCCACAATCTTACATTAGCCTAGGCTCTCACGGACATTTTGCCTGGAGTTAGGAAGAAAAGCAGACCAACAATTTCACCTCCTATCCATGTGCTCCGTAAATTGCCCCAGAACCATGCTCAGACCTTCAGACCCCTGAAAAGGAGCTTCACAGACTGGCAGATCAGGGCTGCAACACAGGACCCACTAAGATGATGTGATGGGCCCAGGAAAGGCACTCTCTAGGCTACCCCCCTCATATACATTATGTGAGGGGTGGACCTAGGCCAGACACTCTACCAGCTGTCCTGCTGGGAAGAGATTTTATTATTGCTCTCTGACAACTGGAACCCAGATTCCACTTTAGAACTAAGAGGCAGACGTTCTCCTCCTCTCATTATTTTTGACCAACCCTAACTCCCTATCTAGGAAGGGAACTCCTTGAATGCACAGCACTATATGATTCCTGCTCCTGGCCTAGGAGATATACTCTCAACAGCTTTTTAAACAAGTAAACCTGATACAAGCCACCCTTCTGGCCCAGGCTCCAAAACCTCACAAAACCCAAGTACCAATAGAAGGGGCATACAAAGGGCTAGGGATGACACACCCCAACACACCTCACCATCCCCTGACTCCATACTAGGTATGGTGTATTTCAGTGACTGTAGCCATTTGACTGCTGGATCAGTAATCAGGCTGCAAATATGCAATGATCCCCTCCCTGGAAAATCCCTTGCCAGTGTAACCCCTCTCTGTAGAAAGCCACCAAGCAGACAGGGGGATCCAGGGTGAGAGAAGCAGAGGCAGAAACGCTGCTGGGAGTGAGAGAGCAAGAGAGAAACAGACCACTGAAGTCCTGGGAGCAGCTGGCCAGCACACTAGCCCTGTGATTGGTTGCTATAGTAATATGGCACACACTCACCTGCAGTGGTAAATTGTGGACCAGCACTGGAGAAGAGAAGATGGCAACAATACTCTAGCCTCTGGCCTCATTAGAACTCCTAGAATCTTAGGTCCTATCTTCCAAACATTAATTTTGTGCATGGTGCTGTGGTTGGCTTGACACTATAATCATTAGTTTGAGCCAAGTTTCCATAAAGAGCACTTCACAGAAATTAATATCAAAATTGGAGGAATAAAATGGCTGGTTATCCAGAAAAAGAGGAAAATAAACAAAAAACAAAACCCATCTGATTCCCTTTCTGAAGAGATCCACATTGCCATTTGCTTAGGTTATTATGGTTTTGTCTATGCAAGATTGCTTGACATCACATTGTTCCAAATGGGTCCTCAACCAACAAATGTTTCCAACCCCCAGACACAAACCATCATATAAACACACACAATCAGAGTTCTCCACTCCAGGGATTAACAGGAATATGGGACCTATCATCAATTTGAATCCCCCATTTTCCATAGCATATATGTTTTTATTTCAGCCCTAAAATTACTGGAGATGGTGGTGGCAGCAAAGGAGTTGTTTGTGAAATTGTATTCCCTTCTGTGGACTTAGTGAAACAAATAATTCTTGAGCATTCAGTTAGTGACTGGCACTGAGCCCAGTGCTACAGAACAGACCAAAAAGAGGGACCCCTACCTCTTGCTTTTTGGGATTGCCTAGACCAACAGGGAGAGAATCCTATATGTAAGAATCTGAAGACATAAAATGATGCAGGCCTTAAAGAATGACTCTTGTTACTTTTTTTAAAAACTTTTTGAGACAGGTACAGAACAGTAGAATTTATTCAGAACTTATCTGCAGTTGAAACTATTCCTACAATTTAGGCTTAGAACTAAAAATGAGATTATCTTATCTTGTAAAATCATTTTTTTCATATTTTATTGGTATAGTTGTGCATATTGATAGAATTTGTTAGACATTTGTACATGCACATAATATAACAATATAATTTTCTCAATATCATTCTCCAGCATTTCCTTTCCCTCCCTTACTCACTCCCCTTTGTCCCTTTCCTCTACTCATCTCCCCGCTATGTACATCCACCCTCCACCCTTCTTTTCCTTTTTCCTCTCCACATATGGAAAAAAAAATCATAGGACCCTTTGTAACAGTGGTGTACTTTATGCTTTGAATATAGCCCTTGCTGCTCTGCCACTGAGGCTTATTTTTAAAATGAACACATTTCTTTTTCTTCCTCTCTCCCTTCCCCTTCCTAATCTCAGGGAAACAGGATCACCTTTCTTCCCCATCCAAGACACACACCCTTGAGCACACACCCACCACAGGAGCAAAGTTACTTCAAGGATGACCAGTAGATCTAAGAAATGGCTCTCTCCCAAATTAACAGGAGAATTACAATTACTGACACAAAATACATGGAATGTAGCCTTTGAATCACCTCTTCAAAAACCACTTGTTTCCCCTAATGGGCAGAATCACAGCCTCTGGGACAGTAGTCCCATGTTTCTCCTTTTTAGCTAGCAAAGCAATAAAACTTCTTTTTCCTTGTTCTCAAAAAACCATATATTTGTTATCAGATTGGCATCAGGGACAAAGACCAAGCTGTCCGTAACACCCTGACCTTCTGAGTTTGGCTTATTTTGCTTAATATAATGTTCTCAAGTTCCATCCATTTCCTACAAATGACATAATTTCATTTTTCTTTATTAGCCCTTGTTAGTTCTTAAGGTGGGTAGCAGGATTCTCATTTCTATACCTTGTTAATATACCCATAGATAAATATGAAAAGCAGAAAGATACTCCCTGGGCTCAGAAAAGCTGCCTTGAGGAGGAAGCATTCAGTCTTAGCTTTGACAGGCTGGAGGGAGTGGACATGACAATGAACGAGTGGAAGGTGTCGGTCAGACTAATAAGTGTGGTTGGGCCTCAAGGAAGACTCAAGGGCCAAGTGAAAAAATTTATGGGCCTAGATATCCTTGTGAATCAAAAGCTGACTTGTCCTACCAGGTTTGAGGCTGGAGTTCTTGGGAACAGAGCAAACTGAATCATAAAGAGGACTGCTTTCCAGAACCTTGATGCTCTAGGTGGAGGACAGTCCCTTTGGGTCTTTGCTGACCTTTGACCTTATGCTCCCATGCTCCCTAGGGGTAGAAGCCAGCTCTCCAAGGCTCCCCCCACCCCAGTTTGTTTGATTTTGTACCAGAGATAGAACCTAGGGGCACTTAACCATTGAATTACACCCTCAGTCTTTTTTATTTTGAGCCAGAATCTTGCTAAATTACTAAGGCTGGCTTTGAACTTGTGATCCTCCTGCTGTACCCTCCTGATTCACTGATACTACAGGCACACACCACCACCCTGGCTTTGCCATTCCCTTTACATTGTTCCCTTCTCTGTCAGAGGCAACTCAGTGTTGTGAAGGAGCCATGCCACAGGGCTAGAGCTCAAACCTCCAAACCATGCCAGTCTCCCATCTGTGAGGGGACTCCAAATAGGCCAAGGTAGCTCACTGAGCATCAGGTATTTGTAAGATCAAAATAACTCCTCTACCTATGTCCTTACCTCCCAGATCCAACTGAAGTAGTATAAGGATCAGAGGCAATGCTGGGCAACAAAAGACACTTTGTAAACTATAAAGTGTAAATGAGAAATATTAGCATTACTGTTATTATCATACCCTTCCAAGTCAGAACCTATTTCCTAGTCAGGAGACCATGTATATAAGGTTGTTCAAATGGGAAATCCATTTGCTGAGATGAAGAATCTGCTGCCTTGGATTATGCTGAGGCAGACCTGACTGTAAGGGCATTTTAAATATGTGTGTGGGGTCCTCCATTAATAGCAGTGTTTAAAGCCCATGTGTCTCTGTGTGTGTGTGTATGTGTGGTGGGGTGCATGAACTAGGGAGGGATGCAGATGTTTCTGGGATGTATATTCTCTGCCCCTAGTTCAGGGCCTCCTCCCAACCAGGCCCAGGTTCATCTTTGTTGGCAAGAACCAGACTTGTAACTGTGCCATCTCTTACCATCTTTCTCTTGCATTGTCCCTTCCAGAGCCATGATACATTCTATACTACACACACTCTCTCTCTCTTTGCAGGGTCCCACAGGTCACTGGGAAGGAAGGTAACAGGGGCTAGGCTTGGCTTGCCTTGCCTTGCCTAGCCCTGCCTAACTACCTCTGCCCCAGGCTTCTTTGCTAACCCACCAGGTCTCAAAGCTGTCCCTCCTCAATGGGCTATGCTGCTTTGGCTTAGGACCACAAGCATTTACTAGATGTGGCACAGAAAGCAAAAGGAACAGCAAGGGACAGACTATGTAGCTTGCATAGGCTGGGGCTGCCTTTCCTCAGTGTTCCTGCCAAGAAAATGTCCCTGCCAAATGCAGGGCCCCTCAACCCGCAGGCTTCTCAATCAGTGTGGCTAAGTTTCAGGTGGACTGGTAAGTAAAGGAAACTCTTCCAAGTACTCTGTGGTTCCTGATAGTCTTCACTTGCTGCAGTTGCTGCTATCATGGCAGGAAATTAGCTATAGTTAAAAATGGTAGGGTCACCTCAGCTCTCAGGGCCAGCTGCAGGTCATTTTGGGACAAGTGAAAGGTCAGCTACTAGGACAGAACTTCTCCCCTCAACTCAAAATATAGGCAGGAGACCAGCCACAAACCTGCCCCAGAGATACTTTTGGACAGGAGGAAACAGCTGCAGCTTGAGCCTTGCACATTCTGCTCCCAACCCTGCTTCCTGCAGCTAACTTAGCCAACATTGGGAAGGTTGAGTTCAGAGAATAAAAAGTATATGGATTTATACAGTAGCTCCAGAGGCATGGCCTTGACCAGCTTCAGTTTTCCAGGCATGTTTCAAGAAGTCTTCCTGGAAACAGACCCACTGTGGACCTATCCTGGTCTTCTGTATATTGGAGGAGGTATGGTAAAAAAGAAAGATGAGAATGGGAAGTCTTCTCCTTCCAGAGAGTACCCAGTTCTGCTGTAATCAGTTCTGCCTAGCTAGGGGAAATCTAGCAAGTTATTTCACATATTTATACCTCAGGTTTCTCAACTGTAAAACAAGGCTGTTGAGAGTGTCAACGTATTAAGGCTATGTAAGCAGCAAAACTCAAATGAAGTACCAAATAAAATGCATTACATAGCAGAAGCTCAAAAGTTCATAGTAACTTTAATTAACATTTTATTCCAACTATAGTTGAACAATTTCTAGCAGTAAAGTTACCCTAGAATTGAGTAGGGTGCATCCCAGGGCTCTATAGATAAGTCCCCAACCCCCTTGGTTCTCAGGTCCCCAAAAGTGAGGGTGATTATACAGTCATCCTACAGGGGGCTTTACTTGCTCATTTAACCAGGTTTAATATTCAAGGACCCTTAAAAGTCAGCTACTGGCTAACAGCTCTGAATCACCTGGAAATTTCAATTAGTCAGGTTCTCTAGCTCAGGCCAGAAGGTTCAAAATTTTAAACTTGGCTTAGAGTACCAACATCAAAGAAAATGTAAATCATCAGATCTCCTTCACCTACTTATGGCACCTATAAGTTTACAAAGCACTCCCTACCTGCCCATTTGCCCTTCCCAGCAACACATTAATCAAGCCTGGTGGTGAATGGTAAGTCCCTGTCACAGAGAAAGAAACTATATAAGCTTAGGAAAAGACTTGTCAAAGGTCATACAGTGGGATATGACAGAGCCACACTAGCTCTCAGACTTCTTCAGTCCCAATTTCATGCCACTCATGCAATCACCCAATTAAAGCAGGAAGACTTTCAAGGTTTTCCTCACTCCTGCAAGAGCAATCATCTCTCCTTTTCATCCTACCCTGTTCCAACCCCAGAGCTGAGCCTCCTCTGCAGCATTTCCAGTTCTCACTGGCTGCTGCTATTTTGGCCCCTCCCAGCACATTCCAGACAGCCTGCCGACTTCATGTAGGGGCCACCAACCCAGCCTGAGGCTGCTCTCCTCAACAGCACTGCTGCTATCACTATAACACCCAAACTGGAGCATGTCTCTATGCTCCCTACTTCCTTGGGAAATAAGTTTGAAGGATCCCCAAAAAGTTCAAACAGAAATCTGCCACCTTGAACAAAGATGAAGAATTTGAGCTATTTGAAGAGAATGACCTCTAAGATGATCTGGATTTGAAATCCCATAGCAAAGGCCTTTTCTCAAAAGTTTGTTCAAGGCCTGAGGCAATGGCTGCCTGGCTTGGTACTCTTTGGTGGAGCTGGAAAGGCTTCTGACAAAGCCCTTCTAAGCTACCCCTGCAACCAACCCCCTTCTATAATTTGCAGCCTTCCTGCTGAGGGCACCTCATCTCCAAGAGACACCTCATCAACTCCAGATGCAGTGCAAACCCCAAAACCTGGTTTTCTCCCTGCCTATTCCCCACCAGCCCCTTGACAGATTTGCTCAATTCATTCTAGCAGGCCTCAGTCTCATTCATCTCTCTCAAATGGACCTTCCTTCTTCTAACAGCCACTACATCTAGCACACAACAAGATCTCAAATGGTGCTGGTTCAGCTTAATTCTAATTCAGCTAGTTTGCCAGTCTGAAACTGGAATGCCATCTCACCCCTTCTAGGCTGTGTGGTTTGGGAAAGTGACCTAACATCTCTGAAACTCAAGTGCCTTATGTATAAAATGAAGAAAATGCTACCTACCATGCAGGATCCTGGGAAGGATTAGAGATGATCACTGTAAAAGCAAACTGGTCACTAGGCACAATAAAGAGCCCTTGTGATGGGGCTTCTTCCAGTCATCTTCTCCTCTCCAGCTCCTTAGCTGCCATCCCACATCCTCTAAAGATGACACAAGCCTCTTAGCTGAGCTCCCTCTAGTCCCTCCCTGCGGCAACGCAGAAATCCCTCCCCCTACCTCACCCCTCCCAAGTCATCCATCCTGCACACCCTTGCCAGATTCATTTTCTTACAATCCTGATTTCAGTGCAGCACTCCTCTACTTACCAAATTATTCCGCAGTGCCTACAGGATCAGGGCCAAACCCTTTTGTCTGACCTTCAAAGCTTGCTTTCCCTACATGCCCCTTGAAGTTTTCTCAGCTTCACATTGCTGCCTCCTGGCCTCAGCCCTCAATATACAGGGGCTTCTCTCCAGTCTGTGAGTGTGGTTACACAAACACAGCTTCTCCCTAGACATGGTCTTACTTATCTTTTTTTTTTCTTTCCTTTTTTCCAGTGCTAGGGATGGAACCCAGGGCCTTCCTCATGCTAGGAAAGTGCTCTGCCACTGAGCTACACCTCTAGTCCTGGTGATTCTTCTGGATGCCCCAGCTTTCTCTTAAGGCTTCTGAGGTCCACTCCCTACCCAGCGCACCTTGAATGACAGTACCTTTCTCTGGTTCCCAAGTTTCCTTAGAGAATATATCTGAGGTGGGTAGCCTGTCTGTATAGGCTTCTGCTAAGTCAGTACTAGCCCAGCGAATGTGAGATCAGAGTCAAGCGCCACCATTCCCCACCAACTATCTAAAATGAAGAATAAGAAAGAAGGGCTGCGGTTGTGCTCAGTGGTAGAGCACTTGCCTAGCATGTATGAGGCACTGGGTTCGATTCTCAGGACCAAATATAAATAAATAAAGCCCATTGGCAACTAAAAAAAATTTAAAAAGAATAAGAAAGGAGATAACTTCAGGAAAAAAGATAAGACAGGAAGGCCTGAGAGGAGCAGCTGGGGTAAGCAAACAATGGAGACCCCTGAGTTTCCTATGTAGCCATTTCCCTCTACTCACCTTACCCTGTGTAGAGGTCAAGTGAGAAAACTGAGGCTTAGGAAGGGACAAGGAGAATGTGCTTTGAGGAAGAAGTCTTGAAATGGGAGGGAGGAGGGGGCTACATGCTTTGGACTTACATGTATTCTTAGGAAAATCTTTTCTGTGTTCAACACCAATTGGAGCAGAGGATCCAATTATCCCTGGTTGCCCTAAAAGGCTGGGAGAGATGCTGGTACTGTGCCCAATTTTCTAGTGGATGCTGAATCAGGAGACATAATGGGGGCCACTAGGTTGATGCTGGGGGTCCTAGGACTTGCTAGGAGACTTGGGGACTTAGCTGGTTGGATTCAGGCCACTACTACAGGCAGGTTTATTGTGGCCTCATTCCTCATACTAGTCCCAACATTTTACTCTTTCAAAATGCACTAGGTCTGGCCTGTAAATATTTCCAATATTTCTAGAAAAATGGAGGTCTGGAACTGGCCTGGCTCAGCCCTGTCTTCCTTTAAAAAGACTTAGTCCCCAGAAGGGAGGGCTGAGCAGATGGGAGTGAGGGTTAAAGGGTGTTGGCTAGAGAAAGGGAGTTAGTATCTGCTTGGAAACCCAGCAGGGGTTTAAATACCTGTGGGAGATGAAAGCAAAGAGGACCCTGGGACAAGAAATGTAGATCAAAAGGTCACAAAGGCCCTAGCAGCATTAGCATGCCTGCCTCTGGCCCTACCAAACCCCCTAGGGCCATTTTCTCCATGGTCCTTAATTCCCAAAGTGGAAGTGGGGGAGCAATGCACCTTAACTCAGCTGGCATCTGCACCTCTGCAGTGAGTGGTTCTGGTTTCCCTGCCTGGGTTGCTGGAGATACACTAATACATGCACAGGAGATGAAAAACTGCAATTTTTTAATTCAGAGAACAGAAGTTGGGGGTGGAGTTTAGGCTTAATGCCTGTGAAATCTCCAACGGATTGTTATGTAGAAGAGGAATGGTAGCTGACTGAACTCAACTCCACCCCTAACACACACACACACACACACACACACACACACACACACACACACACACACACACGAAAGTCTTAACTATACCATGAGAGGCTCAGATTAGCTTTGAGAAAGAACTTCCTGGTAGTAATATGAGTGATCCAGGAATGAGTGACACAGGAAGGTTTAAAATATTTCCTCTGGGGGCTTAACCTTTATCATTTTAGTTTATCTTCCTAGACAGGATTTCAAGCAGGAAAATTGATGGAATAACACTGGACATCTCCCCTTCTATCCTCAGGTTAAATCAGTTAAATATCAGGTAATATCAGTTAAAAATCAGTTAAATGAGGGTACTGGAAACCTCTTTGTTTCTACAAGCCAGGCTTGCTGTTATTTCTCATTCCATTATTCCCTGGACCAATGGAGCAGAGCTATTCCCCTCATACATACTTTTACGAGAATGTGAATGTAACAGTTCTTGAGGAATTTTTAACACCTCTACTATACTAGGAGGGAATCATTAAGCTGCCAACTTCTTCCAACTATCTTCCCTCCTTCTGAAAATTTCAGCTCCCAATATACTGCAACTAAGACCAAGACTCAAAAGAGACATGAAAAGGGCGATGGGCTCACCTACAGGCAGCCCCCAAGTTAAATCAGCGTGCTTTCACTAGGGAGGGGGGAGTTGAGAGGAGGGAGGTAGTTAATGAGATCTGCATTAAGTGGAGGTCCTGGGGACTGTGACACAGTATAAAAGGCTATAACACAGGAGACAGTAGCCTCTCCCTAAATAGCTATGTGACTTTAAGAAAGCCCCTATTGCTTTCAGGTCTCAGGATTTCCATTTGCAAGCAGAAGGGTCTTAACTAGTGCTCTTAAAGGTTTGTCTAGATGAGAAGAAGGGGTTCAGCAGAGTCCTAGAAGACACTTCTCAACCCCTACCACATGAGTATTTAGGCTCCATGTTCTTGCCGTCCCTACCTTGCCCCATCAAGGCAAAAGATAGGCTGAAATAGTGAAAGTTCCCTCTGAAGACAATCTGCCTGCAACTTGGAGACCAAAAGTGGCCTCTAAATGACTTCCAGCAGGTTTCCAATCCCTTTCTAAGACACCTTTCTAAAACCCTTTCAACAATTCTGTTTTTATCGTGGCATATTTATACACAAAAATACCAACCCATCCCCGAATTCCCCACTCTTCAAAGCCTCCTTCCCCCAAAAGGATTACATTGCCATTCCAGTCAGGCATTTGGAAATACCCACCACTGGGCCCCATTCTCTTCTCTACCTTTGAGACATACTATTTCAACCAGAATAAGCTCAATCACCTTACTCATACTGCCTGCCAGTCACCCCCTCCCATTACTAATTTTGCTGGCCTTTTGCCTACCAAACCCCTCTACTTTCTGGCAGCTTCCCAGTATGATCCCCCTGTACATACAGATCTTTCATGTCTCTCTATGGCAGTTTGCCTCCAGGCTTATGAATCAGCAACCAAAGGTATGCAGTCTGGATTCTGAGCAGTGCAGTCCCCGAGATTGTTGTTGAGGGGATATATCATAATATATTTCCTCTTGCAGTTACAATTCGCTCCCCTTCTCCTAATTGGGCATACTCAGTAAATGTCTGAGCCTCAAGTATCATTACTCTAGTCATTTTCATATGGATCAGAACTAGCACAAGTTGGAAAGGTAAAGATCTTCTCAAAAGCTCTACAAAGGCAGTGAGTCCTTCCAAAGCATTCATTAACTGCTCTGTACTCCTAGGCACTGAGAAGGTTGTGGCTTAGATCCAGGTTTCATTTACTCTACTGAGGGGTTCTGAGAGAATCCAGACATCTGGTATATCAGGGAGACAAAGCAGAGGCAGGAGAATTTAATTATAGTCAGCCTCCTATTATAATTTAAGCTCAAAAATGAACAAGAGACCCAGGCATCCCTGGAAGAATTCTGAGAAAGAAGAGGTCATTATTGGTTGGAAGAAGCAGGCAGGAAAGGCACCAAAGAAGGTAGGCTGAAAACTGGGGCCTAAGAGGGATGAGGATTTGGAGAGGTGTGTAGGGTGAGTGGGTTTTGGTATTAAGGGAGAGAATTATACAGAGCAGATACATTAGGTGGCTGTTGGACTGAGGCAAAGGCCTTAGGCAGGAGAAGCCTACCTTCAAGTACAGGTTTATGGCTGGGGCCTGGACAGTATAAGAGGTGACTGTTGTGTAGTATCTGCAGTTTTAGCTGGGATCAAAAAGGTCCCAAACTAGCCTTCCCCTAGGTAAGGGATTCTTTAGGTCTCATTGCCTCACCTCAAAGAGCCCTGCAGCTCATAGAGCTTTCCACTCTCATAGGTTGATCAAAGGTCTGAGAAGAGCCTGCCAAGCCTTTTGGTCATTCTCTCCCTCCTGTTCCTCAGGAAAGCCAAGAGAGCCTATTGCCAGAGGTGGAAGATGTTGCAGTGGGTGGGGCCCAAAGAGGGGAGCTACACCGCGGGAGGGGGGCTCTGCTGGAATCCCAGAGGCTGAGGCAGGGAGTTCAACAGTGCAGTGCCCTCTGCCCTGCCCATGCCTCTCTGCTGCGGTAGGCTGGGAGAGCTGCAGAGGGAGGTTTTTGTATGCTGGACAAGGCTAGCCTTGACCCCGAGGCCCACTCCAAGGCGAGCCTGGACAGATGGAGGGCGACTCTCAGGGGCTAATCCAGCTGCTGCCTGGGGACCCAGGCTGTGGTGCGCCTGGTGGGATTGGCCCTTCACTGCCAGGGAACCCAGGCGAAGTCTGATGTTCTGTTCGGGTGGTCATCAATGTCAGAGGTGCCTGCAGCAGACAATGACAGCGGCCCAGCGGCCTGGGTATTTTAAGTAACTGCGAAGTTGTAGGGTTTGGCTGCCTCGCTAGCTCTCTCACACACATACTGTTTGTTCCTTACTACAATAACTGCCCTCTCGGTCTCTGGTTCCGAAATCCCCCCACAACATAGTGCCTATCGCAGTTATAAAATGGGAGGCTGCAGAGAAAAGCGCGGCTAATGCCCTCCAAGGGGAAAAGAGGCGAGGCGAGGGGGGAGACAAAGCGGCCTTGCAGCTCTAACCAAAGGACTAGCTTTAGCTGCTGCTCTAACTCAAGGACCTGCAAGAGCCAGGCTGCTGACCCGCCTGCCAGCGGGGGCGGGCGCCAGATGTGTCTGGAGGCCCAGGAGGAGGGGGTGCGGCTGGTTGAGGCTGCAGGACCAAGGTTCAAGAGGGAAGTGAGCAGCTCACAGGCCCAATTGCGCTCCCCTGGGGAGGGCACAGGCAGTGTGAATCTCCCAGTTCACGCCAAAGCCGATCTCTACTGGGCCCAAGCTAGAGCTTCTACTTGGTCTGCAGAGAGAAGGGAGAGGCAGGAGATGCGCAGCAGAGGGGAGGGGCCGCAGCAGGGCCGCGGGGGTGAGCAGTACCCCCGTAGCACAGCTGTTCCAGCAAATGTGCTACAACAAAGCTGTGTAACTCCCGGCCTACGAATGCACTGCTTGGGGTTCTGGCTGGTGGCGCCCCACCCGGGACCGCGCGGCAGCACGTGCAGGCCCATCCCCGCCTCCCTCGAGAGCCCAGAGGCATTGCACAGTCTAGCCTGCCCGCCTGCCCGCCCTTTCCACCATACCCCTAGCCACGGTCGCCCGCGCCCTGAGGACTCGCGGCCGCTTAGCTCCCCACTGGACAGTTCGCAAAGCGGGTTCCGAGGGAAAGCGTTGAATGGCCGGGACTCCAACCGGCCCAATCTTTAGTGCCCTCCTCCAGGCGACCAGAGCGGAGCACGCGGGAATGTACCCGACCGCCGGCAGGCGGAGGCTCCTGGCTGTGCGCAAAGCTTACCCGGCCGGGTCCTGCTCCCAGCCCGGTTATTGTCTGCCGCGCCGCTCTGGCCCGGGCCAGAGTCTCAGCTGTTGCGGCTGAGAGCGCCGCCACTGCTACTCCTGCTGCCGCCACCGCCGCCGTCGCCGCGGCTCCAGTCACCTCAGGCACAGACTCTCCTTCCCCAGGCTCTGGGCAGCTCCCCCATTCCCCCTCCCCCCCCCCACTCCACGACCACAGGGTGGGGCGTCCGTGCCATGATTGGCAGGTGTGTAGCCCAATCGCTAAAGTGGGAAGGCGTGCCCGAGCCCGCCCACTGTTTTCCTTGGTGCCTTTCTCTTTAAATGCAAATAAGCGCGGGCGTGGTGTTGGCAGGGGGCGGGGAGGGTACGGAACCCCTTGCTGGGGCTCCGCACTCCCGAAGCCCGGCGGGTTGTGGCGTGGCTACGACGCCAGCTCTGGGGCCGGTCCCGCCCAGATGCGGCTCACAGGATCCCTGGAGCTGGGTTTCGGTTTTGCGAGCACTCCCATTTCCGTGGTCGCTGTGCATTAGCGCTATAGCTCCCTGGCCTCCACCAGGCAGTTTATCCCCAGAACTTGAGGCCGGTGGGGAAAAGCGGGGTAGGGAGATTGTGGCACCTGGAGGGACTGCAGAGCCCCTTGGCACCTTGACTGGCCCGCCCTTAGACATAGAGGCAGGAACTGTGGCTCCTGCTCCGAGGCCACGCAGAAGAGGGACTCACCTGCCAGGAAAGTCAGCTGCAGCGCCCCAGCTTCCTTTGCTTCTCTAACACAAGGGCCCTCAGGGACTGCACCATAGAGGCCAACTGCCACCAGTTATCAACCGGCCCACTGCTGCTCAGAGAACTTCTCCAGGGTTACCCAGTCCGCCAATAACAGGGGCAGAATTGGAATCCAGAGCCCCAGGCTCATACTCCCAGGCTGCTTTCACTTTTCTTCTCTGGGAAGATACCTGCTTCATAGTTTGGCTCTCACCCGAATTCCCCACCTCCCAGAGAACATGGAGAACAAGGCCTCCAGAGTGCTCTCCACCTTTAACTGTGAGCCTGACAGTGCAGATCCTTTTCACTGAAAAGTCTGCATATTGAGAGAAAAATCTTGTCTGGGCCTTTAACTGGAGGTCATAATGAGGACTGAGTGAGGAGGCCTGCACTTTACTGCCTTTCCCTTTATTGTGTGTCTGGGATGTGGCAGGGGGCCAGCTGTGTTTGGGCCTCTAGCCGGAAGACATTAAGTCACATTTGTGGCTGCCAGGGCCAGGTGAGCAGAGGCAACAAAGAATCCAGTTCTACCACTAAGTCAAGAATATCCAGAAGGCCCAGCCCTAAAACTCTGACTGTCTGAAAAGGTGGGGAGGGGGAGGTGATTAAAGTTGAGAGGAGGACGGATTAGAGAACAGTGTGAGACAATTTTTCATTTCAGGAGTATTCTTTGCTGCTCTACAGGGTCCTGTCTGCCTTGAAGAGATCCAGTTGCTGAACTGATAGAGGTGGACTGCTTTCCCTGCAGTTGTGGGGCACAGGAACTGACTGGCATGGCTACTAGGATTGGGATCTGGTTTCAGCTTTGTCTTGGACTTGCTGTGAGACCTTGGCCAATGCCTTTTCCTCTCTGGGACAGTCTATCATCCTATCTCCACAAGGATGGGGTAAGCTCTATAAGTTCAACTCAATTCTTTGTATAATATTCTGTGATGTTTCTTGATCTTCTATGACTTTCTGTACATCTCCAACAAAAAAAAAAATCAACATCAAACATCACACCCCCATCCTAGTCCTGGGTCTAAATAAATGGTAGGGAATAGGCCTAACATACAACATTGGTAAATCTCAGATTTCCCACCTAGATGGCTGGACTGTTGTGTTTCACTGGAGCTATGCTTTCCTGATCTGCAAAGTTCTGATTCTTATTTGTTGGGCTTGATTTGGAAATTTTCTTTTCTTTTCCATCACCTCCATCTTAGGCTTCCCTGATGCCTTGTGCTTCTGTTTACTTGCCTTGGTCTCATTTCACTTAGAACCTTCATTCTCTGAATTAGGTCAAGATTGTAATTTGGAGAAAATGCTTTACAAATCTGGAACCCAGGGAAACAAAGACTTAGCACAGTCTCCGCTGTGGGAACAGAAAGAGAGGAGGTATGCATGGTAGTCTGGGGTGGGCTTGAAGTTCTCCTGAGCACTGTTGAGCTCCTCCTGTTATAGGAGCTAATCTGCCAAGCCTATTGCTAGCCTCCAAGCATTCTTCCACAGCAGTCAGTTTTGGAAGCAGTGCAATGTTTGCAGGTTAATTCATCACTCTGAGTCTCAATTCTATCATATGTCACAGAGTTGTTGTAAGAATAGGCAGTATTCCATGTAAAGTGGCACAGAGCCTGGTATATACAAAGGTCTCAATGATAGCTTCTGTTGTTGTTGTTGTTGTTAATATAATTACTATTATTATTATTTTCCTTCTTTTCCAATGCATGTATCTTCAAAGTTCTAGAACTCAGTGTATGACTTTGAAATCGCTTTTTAATATAAGCACAAATAAGCCTGTGATACCTTATGCACAGATTACTTTTGCTTATGCAGTTCCCAGAGTATAGTCTCTTGTTCATCTTTATATTCTCAACACTGAACAAAGTTTAGCAAAAACTCATCACTGAGCATATGTTTGCTAAACATACTCAAATGAGACATTTTTAGCTCTAATATCAAATTTAGGCCTCACCAACCATCAGTGAAGTGTGATGATATTGCTTACTGAGTACCTCCTCTGTGTCAGGTTCTCTGTTAAGTGCCACATTCATCACACAGAATGATAAACTGGACAAATATTCTGTCCTCAAGGGTAATCAGTCTATTAGAGGAGGAACACAACTTCCCATAGTGCCTTGCGGTTTCCAACTTGGGGAAGGAATTGTTGGATGGTGTTGTCACCCATTGAACTGAGGAATATAGGAACAGGATTAGGGAAACATGATTCTGTTTAGGCCATTCTAAACTTGGCAAGTCAGAAATCACAACTTGGGGCTGTGTACTTGCTTTTTCCTCTGCCTATGATGTTTGTCCTCTGCCTATGATGTTTGTCCTCTGCATATGGGCATGGTTTGCACCTCACTTCCCTCAGGTATCTATTCAAATGTTTCTAATAGTGAGATCTTCCCTAGACACTTGATACAAAAAATAGAAATCCCAATTCTCACCCCTTTCATTTCCAGTCCTTTAATTGGCCTCTTTCCTATCCATGGAATGTACCACCTTTTGGCATATAATTTTGTATCTATTTTTATTATCTTTTTTCAGTGTCTTTTTTTCCTTTCATAATAGAAGCTCTGTGAAGGCCAACAGACATTGAACAAAATATATATGTAAAATATACAGTATGTCAGATGGTGATAAATGTGATAGAGAAAAATAGAGTAGGGAAAGGAGTAGAGGGTGCACTGCTGTGAAGAGTGTTGTTTTAAATAGGGAATTTCAGTTATCCCCCACTGAAAAGATGAGATATTCAAGCAAAGACCTAGAAGAATCAAGAAAAAAAACCATGAGGACATCTGAAGGAAGGACCTTCTAGGCAGAGGGAACAGGAAGTACAAAAGCCCTGAGGTGATAATATGCTAGAATGTTAGAGAAAAACCAGACAGCCAGTATAGCTGTAAGAAAGGAAGTAAGGGGGCAAAGTGGTATGAGAAGAGGCCAGAGAGGGCATGTGGGCAGATATATATGGCTTTGTGAGTCAGTTTAGATACTTCAGACTTTGCAGGATTTAGAGCTGAAGAGTCACATGATTTTAGTGAAATGTCTAGGGAGTACTAGCAAGAGAAGCATCAGGGAATCCAGGAAGTAGGCTTTAATAATGAGCTAGGCAAGAGCTGATAGTAGCTCAAATCACCGTGTAGGCAGTGAGGTGGTGAGAAGTATTTGGATTCTGGATGTACGCAGAAGATAGAAATGGCTGAACTTCATAATAGCATATTAGATGATGGCTTTGAAAGAAGAGAGGAGTAAGGGAAATTAGCCTCCAAAGCCCTGAGAGGGAAGAATTGGCTAGGTGAGGCCAAAGCCAGGAGAGCTGTCTCTCTCCTGAAGCCAAGGAAGACACTGGGGTTTTATGAAAAATAGTGTTGCCAAGAATGTGTCAGATGCTACTTTGGGGTACAGCAAGATCAAAGTAGAAAATGTATCATTGGATATGGCTCTAGAAATTCACTGGTGGTGTGGCAAGGCTGTTTAGATCAGAAGTGGGGATAACCATCACACTATAGTAGGGTATCAAGAGAATTGTTGGTGAGGAAAGGAAGAATATATACAGCCTCCTTGTTCCAGAAGTTTGATTGGAAAGAGGTGGTATGCATTAATCAGATTTTCAGCACTGTGACTAAAATACCTAACAAGAATTATTTAGAAAGAAATATTTATTTGGGGCTCATAGTTTCAGAGGTTCAGCCCACTGTCAGCTGGTTCTGTGCTCTAAGCCTGAGGTGAAGCAGAGTATCATGGTGGAAAGGTATGATGGAGATAAGCTTTCAGCTCATGGCTGTAGAGAAGCAGAGAGAGAATCTGATAAGCCAGGACAAAACATAATCCCCAAGGGCATGTCACCCAGTGACTTACTTCCTCCAGCCACAACCCACCTACCTACAATTACCACCCAGTAATCCATTCGTATTATTTTCCAAATGGATTAGTTCACTGATTAGGTTACAGCCCTCATAATCATTTTCCCTCTGAAAATTTCTGCATTGACTGACATGGGCTTTTTGGGTGACAACTTATATTCAAACCATAACATGGTGGCTAGAAGAGTATTTGAGGTTTAGATTTATATTTACAAGATGGAAGGATGTGAGCTCATTTAAAAGCTGAGAAGAAAGTCAATCCAGTAGAAGACATAGGAGACAGGATAGTTGATAGGTTGGAGACCATGGATAGGGGTAGGGGATGGGATCCATAGTGAATACAGATGAGTTAGCCTTGGTTAGGAGGAGGAACCAAAACAAGAGGGAAGGATGGGTGGATTCAGTAGAGTTAGTTGTTATAGTAGTTTTTGAAGCTGTCATGCCTAATGCCTTCTACCTATTCTGGGATGTGGGAAGAAATGTTCCCAGTTGACAGCGAGAGTAAAACAGTAGTGGGGGTGGGGATGTTCAAGCAAGCTTGTTAATATGGGATGAATTTTGAAATAGCTAATGCAGAGAATATCTACTTGATAAAGGTCCAGGTTTGTTGACACCTAAACATATATGTCAACCTCATTCTATAATTTTGTGAGATCCTGCTTCCTAGTCATGTGACTTTGAACAAATTACTCAACCTCACTGCACCTCAGTTTCCTTATCTACAAAATGGGCATGAGTAAGGCAGGACAATTGAATTATATGAGTTAATTCATTTAAAGTGATTACTTAGCATATTTCCTGGCACATAATAAGTGATTGATAGAAAGTATTTATATTTCTTTTTAAAAACTTATTATTTTGGCTTGACAAATCACAAATGCATATATTTATGATGTATAATGTAATGTTTTGATACATGTGTAACATGGCAAGATTAAATCAAACTAATTAAGGTATTCATCATCTCTCCCATCATTTTTTATGATGAGACATTTAAAATTTACTTTGTTGTTTTGAAATATGTAGTACATTATTATTGACTGTAGTTACCTTGCTATAAAAATAGATCTTAAAGCCTATTCTTCCTGTCTAGCTGAAACATGGTTTCTTTTGATTGACAACTCCCATTCTGTCCTCTTTACCTCCTCAGTTTCTGATAACCATTATTCTACTCTTATCTATTTAGATTTCTGTGTTAGTCATTTTGATTTATTTTATGGCATTCATCATCCTGGGCTTAGGAGACTACATTGGTTTGCTCCAAAATGAGGATGTTACTGGATGAGAGACTGAAGTGATTGAACACAGAATCAACTGATGAATGGATAAGGAAAATGTGGTACATATAATCAATAGAATATTATTTAGCTATAAAAAGATGAAATCCTGTCATTTTTAACCACATAGATGAATCTGGGGATCATTTTGTTAAGTGAGATAAGCCAGGCACAGAAAAACAATACCATATACACTGACTTATTTGTGGAATCCTAAAGAGTTGATCTCATAGAAGTTGAGAGTAGAATGATGATCACCAGAGACAGGGAACAGTAGAGGAGAAGAAATGTCAGGGAGAGGTTTACCAATGGGTACTTGTTAGATTTTAACACAAGTCAGTGTTGACCAATGGGTACTTGTTGGGTTTTAACACGAGTCAATGTCGAGGAAGGCTTGCTGTTCCTGAATGTATATATTATCCTGGTTAAGGGTAAAGGAAACTGGTCACTTTTCTCATCTCCAATCATTAGGTGTGGATCAAAGCTAAATGACCTTGGTTGTGAAGTAAAGGAATATACTCATAAAATATCTGAATTAATCCATCTGCACGGTAGGCATACAACTTATCCTATATTCCCTACCACTTGCCAGCATAGTGCTGCCCTCCATATTGTCCCTGCCTGCTGTCACCGAGAAATACACAAGTAATAAAATGTCCAAACCCTCTGAGTTGATTACTCCAAGTTGTTGGAATTCTTTGGAATTGGTAAACAATATTCTGGGGCTTTTACAGCATTGGGATTAAACAGTATTAAGTTATAGTTAGATAGGAGAAGTAAGTGCTGGTATTTTATTGCATATCAGGATGACTATAGATAATGATAATGTACTGTGTATTTCAAAAGGCTAGAAGAGTGGATTTTAAATGTTTTCACTAAAATATGATAAGTGAGCTGGGCGTGGTAACACATGCCAATAGTTCTAGCTACTCCAGAGGTTGAGGCAAGAGGATCACATATTCTAGGCTGACCTGAGCAACTTAGCAAGACCCTGTCTCAAAATTTTAAAAAAAGGTGGGGCTGTGACGTACCTCAGTGGTAGAGCACTTGCATAGCATGCATGATGTTCAGAGTTCAGTTCTCAGTACCATAAAAACAAAACAAAATAAATGAGGAGATAGATTTGCTTAACCTGATTTAAACATTATGCAACAAATACATGTGTTAAAACATCACATAGTACCACATAAATATGTGAATTTTTGTGTTTTGTGTATCAGTTAAAAATAAATTTCAAATTTAAAAATGCAATTAAAAAGAAAAGATAGGCAAGGATAAAGCAAGGGATGGGGTAAATGGAGAGAAAGTAAGGTTCATGTGGTGTCTGAAATACAGTGCTTAGGACAGAAGTAGGTACTTAGCAAATATTTGTTGAGTGAAAGAGGAGATTCTGTGGGGTCAAACCACTGGGTTTCAGGAATGTAATTTCTGGAAAAGCAGAAAATTCTGACTACAAAAGGGAACTTGCATTTCCTGGTAGGGCCAAGTGTGCTAAAATAGGGAGTGGATGCTAGTATAAGAATTAAGGAGGTGAAGAAACTATAGGCCAGGGCATTGGAGGTATCACTGGACAACATGGTACCATTCACCCAGCCACTGTTTTTCTACTGAGAAAAGGAAGCCTACTTGGAGAATGCTAAAGTAGCAGGTATCAAGCAAGCTAGTGGCCAAAAACCAATGTCTTCTATGCCTGTAGGTGGATAGAGCTCCAGGGTTACTAGGATGAAGCAGATGATTATTGACTTGATCACAGAGGTGTAGGTTTTTCTCAGGGCTAGGAGGAAAGTGAAGCTCCATTATAATTTGGAAATAACCAGCTCCATTGAATCCTATGAAGGGAAAAGGAGAGCTTTTGTTCTGCCATAAGCCCATTCTTTTACCCCAGCCCCTTTAGACTATCCCCAGTGCCATCTGTATCTGTGCAAAAATGTTCTACCTACCAGAGTTTTTCTGAGAAGTAAATGAAATGATGGACACACAGATAATTTATAGGTAAATTACTCTGTCCCTAAGAGTGTAGTTAAGTGAATGTTGCCAGATTTGTCATGGGAATCAGAGAAAATGTTCTCCATATGGTCAGTAAGTCATTCCTATGATTGTACATGTCGTATTCTAACAGCTAAAATATTTAATCCAAAATACAAGGATATTCACTACCCTCTTAAGTCTAGTCCCTAGCAAATAGCTCTTGTTCAAATACACCCAACTGGAAACTAACTGAACTTGTTACCTAAACTGCCCTGCATTTTTCTAGTTTTATGCTTTTACTCAATGAGTTCCCCTTGATTAATATGGTTTCTCTTTCTTTCTGATAAATAAAGTCCTTTCAACCATCTAAAACCAAGATTAAGTACCACCTCCTCCATCAAGCTTTCAATCAATTTAGCAGGTTAAGAAGATATCTCTTATTTCTGGAGTTCCATAGGTCATTTGGGAGATATTTTCCTGAATTAAAGAAATTTCCCATTACAAGAGAGTGCAGACTGATCAATGGTATGTGCAAAGCAGAGCCAAGACTCAGGATTATGGTAATGTCAGGAGGAAAAAGGAGAGTTATCTTGGTCCACTTTTTCACTATAACAAAATGCTTTAGATGAGGTAATTTATAAGCAACAGACATGTATTGCTGATAGCTTTGGAGGCTGGGAAGCCTAAGATGAAGACAGCAGCAGATTCTGTGTTTGATAAGAGCCCATTCATCCTAGTTGGTGCCAACTATGTGTCCTCATATAGCAAAAGAGGTAAAGAGAGCTTGCTGGAGCCTCTTTTATAAGGCCATTAATCCTATGCATGAAAATTAGGCCCTCATAACTTAATCATTTCCCAAAGGTCCCACCTATAATAGCATCATGCTATGGATTAGATTCTAACAGTTGAATTTAGGCAGATGTCAACATTCAGACCATATCAGGAAGGAAGGAGGAAGGCAGGCTGATGGAGAGAAGGAAAAATATAAAGGAAAGTAAGGAAGAGACAAAACAAAGAGAAAAGGAAGGAGGGAAGGGGTTAGGACTCACCTGAACTGGTTAAGACTTAGTCTTCCTAAAAGCTGGTAGGAGTAGCTAGGAAAATGGGGAGACTAAGCTCTCACTTGGGATCAGTGACAAATAAGGGAAAGGTTTACTCCAGGAATAGTAATATCACTTCTGCTTCCTCTTCATACTTCCTAGGAAAAAATCACCTTGGAAGATTCATCATCAAAACTTAAGATGAGGGCTAAGGTTATAGCTCAGTGGTAGAGCACTTGCCTCACACATGTGAGGCACTGGGTTCAATTTTCAGCACCATATAATAAATAAATAAAATAAAGATATGTCCATCTACAACTAAAAAAAAGTTTTAAAAAAAACTTAAGATGATTCATTTCAAACACTGGACCATTGACTAGATGGGAATGGTGAGGCATGAGAAAGGGAAAGAATTAAGGTACCTGACCTTGAGGTTGTCTCTGCCTACTAGCAGAACCAACAACTGGAAGAATAGATGGGAGTAGTGTGGGAGAGCTGAGCCACCAATAACATAGGCATTTAACTTTATCAGTTTCTCAGTTCCCTTGCGTAGAAAAGAGGCTGTTTCAACCCTTCCTCTTTGCCTAGTATTTGGTACACTCCTATAATGTTCTCAAATTCAAGTCCTTTAAAATAACTAGAATATCCACATGCTTTTATGAGTCAATCATGTCATGAAGAGACTACCCTGGCTGGGCCCCATTTGAAGGCTGAATTTTCCCAAGGGCCTATAGACTGAGCTGCTGAGTTTGACCAAGGCTCAAAGGCCTTGACTATTGGGACAGGGGGCAGGGTCAGGAGTGGGATCCTGGACAAACCACCCAACAGAAACCCAGATTGAAATGTAGAATGTCTGCCAGGTGTGGTGACACATACCTGCAATCCCAGTGGCTGAGGCAGGAGAATCATGAGTTCAAAGCCAGCTTCAGCAAAAGTGATGCCCTAAGCAACTCAGTGAGACCCTGTCTCTAAATAAAATACAAAATAGGGCTGGGGATGTGGCTCAGTGGTTGAGTGGCTCTGAGTTCAATCCCTGGTACCCATCCCCCCAAAAAGAAATGTAGGATGCCTACTCTGAAGCTCTATGTGTTTACAGTGCTTCAACTCTCACACTCCTTGAAGACAAACTATTGTACCACTCTCCAAAGTACTTTTTAAAAAATAATTTTAGTTGTAGATGGACATAATGACTCTTTATTCTACTTATTTATTTTTATGTGGTGCTGAGGATCTAACCCAGTATTTCACATGTGCTAGGCAAGTGCTCTTACCACTGAGCCACACCCCAGCCCTTTCCAAAGTACTTAAGAATGAAATGGGTCCAGGAGCAGGGACATGTCCAATTTTCCTTCCTTACTTCCTTTCCTTCCTTACTTCCTGAAGTCTCTCAGGATGTAGTGGTACGTGAGAATGAGAGAGGTGGAAGAGGGGAGAGACAAGTCAGTTTAAGTCCCATGTCTTGTTTCCCTTTCCCCTAGTCAGGGGACTATAATATAGGGGGCTGTCAAGGAAGCTACAATGAAGACCTCCAAACATCTAAGGTGCTTCTCATATACCCCTTCATCCTGTGTCCCTTTCACTACTCTTCCACATCCTCACTCACAGTTTTACAGGGGAAATACAATAAGGTTAACAAAATAAAGGTGCTTAGATTTGGGTGAACATCTGTGTTGGTCCAGGACCTGCTTACCTCTGTCCCTGCCCTTCTTCCCATCTCCATATCATGGGAGTGGGAGTCTGAACACTGCATTTCCTAGGCTCCCAAGTCAATCAATTTTGGCTTAATTCAAGCAGTAGGAGGAATAATGAGAGGACAGGAAAAATGGAGAAGCCTGTATACTTATTCTCTGCCTTCTATGCCTCAGGTGGTGGCTCTGCTATGTCTTCTCTATGGTTTCTGCTATCAGCATACTTCTAGTTCTGCTGTGTGAATCCAGCTCCCAGCTCAGGTCACACATCTCCTCCCACTGTGTTTCCATTCTTTACCCACTGCTCTGCCTTGTACCTTAAGGGGACTGACCTCTGAAGTTGGTTCCCAGGAAATTAAATTAATTGATTTCCATTTTCTCCAGGGAAAGAGACATACTAGAGGGCAAGAATGAAGAAAAAGAGAGGGTATTTCTTCTTTTCCTCTGCTGTGCTCAGCCTGTTTTCTCTATGGATCTAGCTTTCATGGACATACCTGTGACACTTTCTACAAGGTGGTCCTTGTCCCTGTCCTCTGGAAATACTGCTCAAGTCTAGGGGTGATATTAGCTTTCTGCTGTCACTAATCTCTGAGTTAATTTTTTATCCTGCCTATCAGCTATGTGACCTATTTATCTTCTGCTTTTAAATCTCTGATTCTCTGTCATAAATATTTGGTTGTTTGTTTTTCCAGTTGATTTTGGGTGGGGGGTACTGGGGATTGAACCCAGGGGTGCTTAAGCCCTGAGCCACAACCCAGTCCTTTTTTTTCTACTTTATTTAGAGACAGGGTCTCACTAAGTTGCTTAGGGCCTTGCTAAGTTGCTGAGGCCAGCTTTGAACTAGCGATCATCCTGCCTCAGCCTCCCAAGTTGCTGGGATTACAGGCATGCGCCACCATGCCTGGCTTCTCAGTTGATCCTGACTCTAAAGTGGACTAGTGGAAATGCAACTTATAATTCAAGGTGACTAAATGGGGGGCACCTTGGTCATTTGCTTGAAAGTATTAAGAGAATGGTGAACAACCCCTGAAAACTTGCCTTGTAGCATACAGAGAAGTGAAGTGAGCCACAGGACTGGGTGAGCTGATGATGTTACCCTTCCACCCACTTGAATTCTTCAGGACCTTTCATCTAGGGCAACAAAGCTCCAAACTCTGTAGAGGGCCTTGGTTGGGTAGGCACAGCCATTGGGTTAGTTTTGTCTTTGGGAGGGATTTTCAGTGGCCAAGACTCCTCTGCCTGGCAAATATCAGACCAGTACCATTCTATCCCATGGCCAATCAGACCCCTTTCTTCAACCGTCCCCCACATACATGTCAGACATAGTAGCCACCAAGACTTTTTGCTGAGGATTTAATCATGGAGGATAATATGGGAGGACAGCTCCAGTTGAGTGGGTTGTTGTGCCCTACAGCTACCTGGGTCCTTAGGTGGTTTTTGGAGGCATCATGAGTTCCTGGAAACATTGCAAGATCATGTTTGGTGTTTGAGGTAGCTAATCAACACGGGGGGAATTTCCAGCTGGTCGATGGCTTGTGGCTGGCAGGTCTGGCGCAGGGCTCTGCGGATAACTAAACGGGCCTGGGATAGGAGTGACCGTGGAGTGGCTACAGCAAGGAGAAACAGGACATGAGAAGCAATTCTCAGTGTAATTCTTCTGGCCAAGCTACATCTCCCTTCCTTGGCTGTTCGAGTTTTAACATCTTCTCCCTTATAAGAAATGTCCCCTTTCCCACCCCCTAATATATGGTATCAGTGGAAATGCACTGAGGCCTAGAGGCCCTGCTCAGGGTCAGAAAAAAGCCATTGCAGAGCCATAACCAGAAATGTAGCATGAGGTTCCCCCCACCATTTCATCTTAGTGACCCTTTCCATAACATTGAATCAGTAACCTCTTCTCCATTGGGCCCTAGGAAAAGGAGGAAAATGGAGTTTTTTTCCAGTTCATCCCAGAGGACTGGTTTGAAGAGTGATTTGGGGCCCTGGGACTACAAGCTAGGAGGTCTATGGGAATGGCCTGCTCACTACTCACCTCGGGCCTGTATCAGCAATGTAACACCTTTATCATCATGAGAGGTCTGGTCCGGAGGGAGAGATGGAAGGTAGACATTAGCACCAAAATCAATTAACAGCTGGATATACTCTGGCGCACAATTATGGTGAAAGCAGATATCAAGGAGGGTGCGGGGTCGTGGAACACGAGCTAGTAGGCCCTTGTCAGTGCAGTTGTAATCAGGATCTGCCCCATAGAGCAAAAGCAGGCGGAAACAGTCCAGGTGTCCATAGACTGCAGCCAAATAGAGAGGGCCAGAACATGAAGCTATATTTGATGCCCACACTGGTAGCTTAGCCTTGACATTGGGCTCTGCACCATGGCCTAGGAGCTCTTGCAGGATGGCAATAGCACCATCACGGGCAGCTGTGAGCACAGGAGAACAATTGTTGTAGATGCTACCTCCAGGACATGCACCAGCTTCTAAAAGCACACGCACACAGTCCAGATGGCCATGACTGACGGCAGTGAAAAGTGGTGTCTGTGCCTTGACGTCCAAACTGTCAACATCAGCGCCATGTGCCAGGAGGACCTGCACACAGCTCAAGTGTCCATAAGAAGCAGCTAAGCGCAAGGGTGTTCCAGGAACACCCCAGCCACTCCTGCTGTTGATGAAACGTTTGTAACGCTCCTGGCGTAGAAGCTGATCCAAGGTATGGGAGTCGTTGTCATACACTGCTTGATTGAGAGCCTGTTTTTCCCCGGTGTTTGTGTCCTCCTCCTCTTTTTCGGGCTGCAGGAGGGAGAAGATCTTGGTGATATCCATGAGGTTCATTTTGGCTGATTGTAACAGGACTACTTTCATTATGAGGAGGAAGACATGCCAGATCTGTGGGTAAAAAAGCGGGGAGAAACTGAGGGTACTTATGAAAAACTGGGAATGTCAATCTCCACTCTAACCTCGTGCTCCCTGTCTTTTATGGTCAGTGTCTCCTGTTTCTCACTCCTACTGCTATTGTCTTATTTTAGGCCCCAGGAATAGTTTTCAAAACAGGTCAGGGCATTTCAGAGCTTGGTTCCTTTGCATATAATTTTTCTGACTGCCCCTCAAACTCCTACTTCTGGGAAGCCTTTCCTGACCTCTTCCTACTCAGGGATTCCAAAAGATAACAACTGGACTCCACCTGTGAATTTGTATACCACACTTTCACTCACTTGTGCTCTATTAATGTATAAGCTCCAGGGCGAGGACCCTGTGTCCATCTTTTATTCCTCCACTCCCAGTAGGGCCTATGTAATGGCTGAGAATTTGGTAGATGCATCTTCCTCAGATCAGAATATGTGGATTAATGAAGTTAGTTATCTGCAGAGCCCTGCGCCAGACTTGGCAGTTGCTAGGCCAATACAGCAGTGCTTTGTTGTGTCATTCCTGAGCTTTCTAACATCAGTCTCGTGAAGCAGACCCTCAGCTCCGCCTTTTGACCTTTTAGACGAAGTTCATTTTCTTCACAACTACTCATACCTGACCAAATCTCCCTCTCCCAAGATTTCTGTAACTTCCTCTCAGACTCAGGTCCCATGCTTCCCAAGTAGAGATGCCCAGAAAATGAAGGTCGAATGATATTTACTGATTAAATAAATGAAGGGGTGGCATTACAATAAACACACTTCAAGTAAAATAAAGGAAAGAAATGGCAGTTGAAGTTTCCAGATCAGGTTCTCTCTGATACATCTAGTTTATTTCCCAGAACCACTGCAATCAAGGAGTCCCTTTGATTGCCAACACTTCCTCAGAACACACTGCATCTCCATCTTTCTGACTAAAGCCTTTACCTATCCTTTCTGCCAAATCCAGCCTGGAGCCTTGACACAACCCTCAACTCTTCTCCCCTTATAGTCCTCAGGCCCCCAAGTTCACTCATGACCCAATGATGGACTCATTTTAACCCCTGATTTACCAGTCCTATTCCTAATTCTCCAAATTCATGTTTACTCACCTCAGTTTGTAATGTCATCAGGGTGAGCTGGTAGATTTTTCAGAGCTCAAATCTCCCTACTCTCCCATACCCCGCAGCCGGGGTCTCAGGGCCTCACATCTCCTTTTATTCACTGTCCACTCCACCCCTCTTTGTTAACTGGGGACCTCAAGTACCCACCTCATAGAAAGAAAATTGTGAGGTGGGTGGGTGGGGTCACTCTCAACTTTAGGCCCCTCCCCACCTGGCTGTATCAACTCCATATATAGTCTGATTATTCATTCTCTGGGTACAATGGGAATAAGACTGTGTTCAGGTGGAATTAGGCTTGTAGCTTAGAATCCCTGGTTCCTAATGTGTAAACTTTGGCAAGTCTCTTCGCTTCTTTGTGTATCATTTTCCTTATCTATAGGATAGTAACAATAGTACATAATTCCTGGAGCTTTTAGAATAAAGAGAACTGCCCATATATTAGATCTTCAAAAGTGACCTTCTTTTCTCTGCACCTTCAATCTCCTTTCTCTGACTTCTCTCCCTCATCTATCTTAGGAAACAAACCTCCAAAACTTCTATAGATCTTTGACTTCTGTAGCTACCTTTCTCTACATTTCTCCCTTCTTTACAGATAAGTAGTATCCAGTTATTTACTGACTACTTTCCTACTCCCTATTCCCTTCTCTATTCTCTGCAGTCTGGCTCTACCTACATTGATCACATATGGAGAAAGCTATTTAAAAGGCCATCTGTATGGCTAAATTCAATGCATGTTTCTCAGATCTTTCTGACATTTTCTGGGACTTCTGTTCTACTGACCACTTCTTCCCACCAACTCAACCCACATTTTTCTGGCTAGCACCCTCTCATTCTGCCTTCCATCACCTGATTTCCAGTCCCCAGAGCTTTAGCGCTTATCTTTACAATGATGATTTAAACCCATCACTCCAATCCACTCCCCACTCCCACCCTGAAACTCTTCATCTCCAGGAATGAATCCACAGAATTTCAAAGGCACTTCAAGTTCAGAAGTATACCACCACCACCACCACCACCACCACCACCACCACCACCAAACTTAATCCACATGTCAGTTCCTCACCATGTACCCAATCAACAAAATATATAACCCCAAAACCCATCCAAGTTTTCTTACCTCTTTGCCCCACTCACATTCAATCCCATTCAGTCTTTTGGATTTTACCTCCTATAGACCTCTATCCATCCATCCCATATCCATCTTCAGTGGGAGGCTTTATCTAGGCCCCTACCATCTTTTGTCACAATAGTTACTATAGTCTTCTAGGTAGTTTCCATTTTTCTCAACATTGTGGCTAACACGATAATTTAAAAATGCAAATCTGGCCTGTACCAATCCTCTGTTTTAAATCCCTTAATGATGCCCACTCTCTTTTAGGGCATAGCCCAAAAGACTTGGCCACACTCATAGATCTTGGCCAAACTCTTCAGCCTCACTTCTTACTACTCTTCTATTTATAATCTGGAATCCAGTGATAAGGGAAGAAAAAGATGGTTCTCCATATACAATGTGCTTCTTTCTGCCACATGCATTTTCTTCTGCTGAGTTACTTCCTACTGAGTGTGTTCTTATAGCACTGTATCAGTCATTATATTGTATTGTAATTGCTGTATAGGTCTGTTTTGTTCCAAGGGTACATGGGGAACCATATGGGATAGTGGAAACCTCTGCTTTCCTGCTTCTATCACAGCTCTACCACTTAGTAACTGTGTGATCTAGGGCAGATCATTTACTCTAGATGTTCCCATTTCTTCATCTCTTAAGGGAGGATAACAGTACCTTTTTGAAGTGTTGTTAGAATTGAATAAGTTAATACAAAATAATTGCTTAGAATAGTATCTGAACATAGTTTTCAATCACTGTTTTTACTATGGTGATGATTTTTACTTAGGTCTTCAGTTTCTATGGCTATGTCTCTCTACTTAATGTTCTTCCTCAGAATTGTAATAGACCTTGTAGGCAATTTAATTTTATTTCTTCAATTGAGAGATGGAAAAATCAAGGTTCAGAGGGGAGCAGGGACATTCACAAGGTCACACAGCTGTTACTGTTGTCTCATTTAAAAAAAATCCAGAACACACCTATAATCTTGTGCTGTTCAACGCTATTTTATGGGGTGGGATAGGTAATATTATCCCTGTTTTCTGGGTGGTTAGAAACTATGGCTAGAGAAGGAAAGAGATTTCCTAGGTAACTTATATTAAGGCAATACCAGAGCCAGAAATATAATTCAGGTCTTCCTGCTTCCCAACCTGTTCTTTATATTGCAATATGAAATGCAAATAAGACTCCTCCTCCTTCTTCAAGCAAAGTTGCATTGCAGTTCCCAGTATCCTCAGATTTTGAGTGTCATGTTGAATTCCAGAGACTTTGGTACTGGAAGTTTCCTTTATGAATTGTTTCTTCTGATAACCAGTTGGGAATCCCTTTTTTATTATTTTATTTTAGGGATTTGGGTCTGGGGAGATGAAAAGAGCAGGGTACAGTGGAAGAAATGATGATGCATTCACCTAGAATGTAACATGAGTCCACAGCAGAGCCCATATAATGAACTCCTAGAGGGAAATCAAACTAGCTGCCTTTATAATGGCACTTGCATAACTATCTGCATTAGATGTAGACAGCTAATATTGCCTGACTTCACCCTGTTCTGGTTTATTAATCAAAGAGTTATAATGTGCCTACTGTATACAAGGAGTCCCTTGCTAAACCCAAAAGTGTAGGAGTTTTGAACCTTTTTTGTTAAATTGGCCCAGGTGAAGTCTGTCGACTCCTTTAACTACGTTTTTTGTGAATAAAAATAAAATATATAGGGTTAAAGGAAATCAAATGCATTAAAATGCTGCCATAAAATATTTTAAAAACTGCATGACATAGTAATTGATGTTATTTATTAACACATTAAATAATGAGATCTAATAATTTCTAAGCGGCAATGTGCATAAATGACATTTCAAGATCTCTGCCACACTGTAATATGATATAAAATGTCTGTGATTTCTTCTGGTGACCAAGTTACAGGAACCGGTAATACTACAGCCATTTACTGCCTATATTTGTCCTTGAAAGAAATGGTAAATTTCAGTTGGAGGTTACTGTGTTAGGAGGCAAAAGGTAATTGTTTGCCCTTTCAAGTCGCTGAACCCTTTGTATTTTATCTAAGGCCCTCTCAGGATCTGTGAATCCATGTAAAAACTCTTACAGGAGAGAGTTTTATTTCTGTAGGACCTAGCACACTTCTCCAAGCATTGGTAGACTATTTTTAAGTTTTACCTTCCTCCACCCACCCTGATAAGCTCTGTTCTTATGCCTTTAAGCCCACTAAACTGCACAGACCCACATACATACAGACTTTCAAACACCATACAAGGACAAAAACCTTCACCCTCTCTGTAGTATGTAACAGAAAATGCCCATATGAAAGTAGGTCCATGTAGACACAAGAGCCTGAGCAGACACACCTTCTTGGGACAGACAAGGCAGAAAGCTGTCATGGTATTCTTCCTCCCTTATGAAGGCTTTTGCCTACAGACCTCCTAAGCACTCCCAGGTCCCAGACTCTAGAAATGGCAGGCTCACAGACATGGGTCTTAGGTTGTGGGTACTCACAAGACTTCGGCCTGAGGCCACACTGAACTGTGTTGCTTCCTCTGTGCCTCTTCGATATACTTGGGCCCTGGTGGACCCTGCATGGGGAGCCCCTACTGCCCTGGGCTAGAGCAGAAGGGGCCCTCTGTTTCCACTGTTAACACCCTGGCAGAAAGGTTAGTAGTTGGTCCCAAGGCTGACTTGCTTCAAGGGGCTAATTTTAGGTTACCCTCCACCCCGCCTCCTGAGGACGTGTTATCTTACCAGTGCCTTTCTGGGAGTGATCCCAGCTAGAGGGGGTGGCCAGCCACAGGGAAATCCTGGAAGAACTGACAGATAGACAGGTGCTTGGGAAGGTTGGGGCTTCTGTTCACAACATGTCCTCACATACTCTCCTGCACCACTCATATTGGCACAGAGGTGAGTTCTATGAGCTATGGGAGTTCCCAGCTTTTCAACAAGAGGCCTGAGAAGGCCCAGCCTCACTTAGTACACCAACCTCTGTGCTGAGCCTCTTTAACTTTTCCTCCAAAGTTAATCTCTTTGCATATCCTTTTCCCCTTCTTTAAGGCCTAGTAACATACTGCCCTCCATTCTTCCCCAGTTCCCTGGAGTGAGAAGGACAGCATGTAGTGGAAGCTTTCATACTGATGTAAGAATTTTTTACAAAGTCTGGGGGTCCATTTTCAGAATATATTAGGTAGACTTAATTGGATCCCAATTTAGCCATTTTAATTATAGCCCATCCCTTTGCCAGCCTCAATTTAAAAATTAGCCAATTGCATAGATTATAGCCCCAAACTCCTCCAACAGGGGTGAAGGACTGCGCTACCTTAGTGATATCAATGGGAGGACTGCCCGGTCAGATGCACTTGCTAATCAGGTTCCAGTTGCAAGACTTTCTGGCAGAAGTAAAAGTTTCCCTTGCCCACACACTTTTGAACAGGGTTTTATTTTTTGCAGCACCTCAGAATTTTTAACAATTTTGGCAGCTGCCATGAGGCTCCATATATTGCCTAGGGGTTGTGGGGAATTCTCCTCCTCAGAGGAAAAGAATCCCACTGTTTCGTTGTGGTTGCCTCAGAACAGAGGCCACCCTGAGGCCCACAAAGCACCCCAAATCTGAAGTGGATCAGATGTGGATAGGCAATTCAGGGAGAGGACCCAGTCAATTACTGCATTGATTCGGTAACATTGGGCATGGAACAAGGTAGGAAAATCTATTCTTGAACTTGGAAGAGAAGAACTCCCTTGGTTGTCAGGACATCCCAGAAATTATATGAGTGTGACTAAGATTTGAGTGCAAAAAACACTAAAAAGAAGCAGTTGAGACTGTATACAGAAACACAAGATCACACCCAAGAAAATGCGGTGGGGGGTATGTAAGAAACAGCTAGTGAGATTGAGCATATAGGGGTCCAGAATATACAAGAAACTTGCAATAAAGTGGGGGTGGGTAGGTTGAGTACAAACGATACATTTTAATTATATGAACATACAAGAAAAAAATGGGGAATAAAAAATTTAGGCCTATGGACAGGGAAGAACAACCAACAGTACCCGTACGTACAAATCTTTTTTTTGTTCCTTTGAGCCCTTTTCATATCTGGGTCATACTGTGAAAATATGTGATAGGCTCTATTTTATTTTTATTTTTTATATACTGGGGATTGAAGCCAGGGGTGCTTAACCACTGAGCCACATCCCCAGCCATTTTTAATATATTTCATTTTGAGACAGGGTCTTGCTAAGTTGCTTAGGGACTCGCTAAGTTGCTGAGGCTGGTTTAGACTCACGTCCTCCTGCCTCAGCCTCCTGAGACTATAAGATAACAGGTGTGTACCACAGCAACCGACAAAGCTCTATTTTAATCTATGTATTGTATGTCGTGTCTATATGTGTGTTTGTGTCTATGTCATGTACATGGTATCAAAATTGGCTTATAGATAAAAGAGTACTCATAAATTTAATGAATGGATCTAAATGCCTTTCAGTTCATGTGACTTAAATAAAACTTCAACAAAGTGCTTGATTTGGCAGCACATATACTAAAATTAGAATGATACAGAGAAGTTTAGCATAGCCTCTGCACAAGGATGACCCACAATTCATGAAATGTTCCATAAAAAAAAGAAAAAAAGAAAAAAACTTTTAAAAAGGGGTCAATTTAAATTGGTAAGTATAAAGATGCATTTGAAATTACTCACCCCCATGTTTTTCTAGGTGACCAGGTTACTGAAAGTTTGTATTTTGCCCTGATACCAATTCAATGGCAGGGACATGCATTTGAGATAGAGGAAAAGGGATTTTTGCTTTGCTGGTGGGAGAGGGGCACAGGAGATCCTGTCCCAGAGGCTGTGATTCTGCCAATCAGGGACAACAAAGGATTTTTAAAGAAGCTATTAAAAGGCTTCCTTACAAGTGTTCCCTGTGAGGGGACTGTGATTCCCTTGTTAATTTGGGAAATGGATATTTCTTAGATCATCTGGCACTATCCCTTAAATTATAATTGCTTGGTGAGTGTGTACTCAGAGACAGATTAATTCAGGCTAGCATGAGGAAAAGGTGTTCCTGTTCCCTGCCCCTAGGTTAGGAAGGAGTATATGGAGAAGAGGAAAAGAAAACCATGTCCATTTAAAAATAAGTCTCAGCTTTGCTGCAGCAGCTCAGGAGACTGAATAAGAGGATTGTAAGTTCAAAGCCAGCTTCAGCAATTTAGTGAGGCCCCTAAGCAACTCAGTGAGACCCTGTCTCTAAATAAAATATAAAAGAAGGGCTGGGGTTGTGGCTCACTGGTTAAGTGCCCCTGGCTTCAATCCCCAGTAAAAAAACAAACCAACCAACAAACAAAAAACCCCAACTCAGTGGCACAGCAGCAATAGCTATATTCAAAGCATGAGGTAGACCACTGTTACAGCCAGCCCGTTACTGTGTCAGTTTCTATAAAATGTTTAAAGTAGTTTTTCTTTGGCAGGAATAACTGACTTAAAGTGTTAACTATACTTTTTTGATACTTTGGTTTTCATGGGTAACCTAAATTAGAAATGGGTAAAATAGTTTTAACATAAATGGGATTAATTTTCTTAAATGTGTGTGTTAGAGGAGGCATCTGATTAATTTGCAAAGTTAAAATTCTAAAACATCAATTAAATATAAATTCAAGTACTCTTGACTTCTTGAATTCCATAAGGTAACATATACTTGGGTCTATTAAATGTGTTTTTATAAATTGGCAATTTAAAAAAAAGAGGTTTAAGATTGCTTATTTATGGGTCTTAACCTAAAAGCACAGTTACTAAGAGTTAATATTCTATCAGGTGTAATTCTATATGTGTACAAAAAGTTTCATCTGTGTTTTTATTAAAGTACTGTAAAGAGTAAAGTATCTCATTAAAAAGGAGTAAAGGTATGTTTAAATTAGAGAAGATGGAATTCCTGTGTTGCAAGTGGGGAAACTGGTGGAAGGCTTTTCCTCTTGGGTATACTAGTTTGGGGACTTATGGCTTCTGGATAAAGGCATTGATCACATCCTGAATAGACATTAAAAAGTGTTGGGGCTAATTGTTGGAATCTATATTGTACAAGTGTTGGAAGGACACCAAGGCTATTGGCTTGGCCCATGACTTTTGAATTAGCTGTATGCTTTTGGTTCTTGAATCTGAATTTTTCTATAGCTGTCATTGGGTCCATCCTCACTTTCATTTTCTCACCCCTCTATGGCAAAGGAATTGATTAGAATGTTTAACCTCACAGGATGGCCTTTACTTGAGATGTAATCCCTGTAATTTGGGAGGTTGAGGCAGGATAATAGCAAATTCCAGGCCAGACTAGGCAATTTAGCAAGACAGTCTCAAAATTAAAAAAAAAGTTAAAAAGGACTGGGGATGTACTCAGTGGTAAAGCATGCCACAGTTCAATTTCTAATACAAACAAAACAATATAGGAAAAATAGGCATGGAAAAAATTTTAATTCACATATGCAAAAAATGCCATAACTAAAAGGTACCCTGGATGCCTATGGTTATTTTGTATTCATGTCAATCTCCCAAAGGAGTTCAGATGTATTTCAGGGTTCTGTGTTTCTAAATCCCATCAAAACAATTATAACATGAATTTTCCTGCAAATGGATTGTACTCTATACAGAGCACTGACCCCAAGACATGAAACAGGAATATCAGTTTGAGCCAGTAGCCTATAGCTGTTCATTATCAGAGACCTTATGCAAGGTTGATTAGCCATCAATAAATAAGTACTTCTATTTCCCTTTATAATTAATCACCAAGGAAAATTCCAGTCAAGAAAAAATAAAATCTACCAAGGGTGTAGGAGATGTAGAGGGGCTTAAGCAATCAGGACACGATGACAAGTGAGGTGGTTACAGGCAGAGCCAGAACAAAGGATAATGGAAAGAGTCTTCTGATGAGGTCAACTTTCTGCTTGACGAAAGTGCTCATAGACACAAGTGGGGGACCCAGTCAGACACTTCCATACTCATGCTCCTAAGTGGAGAATCCAGTAGAAAAACTAAAACAGATGCATGGATAGAGGGGGCACCAATCAATAATAGTGAGGAGAAAGTTGACAGAGGAGGAGATAAGGAAAGTAGGAAATTCCAGAGATCTTAAAAAGCAACAGGCCAAAACTCCCTATCAGATTCCCAATTCTGGGGCCACTTCTCTTCATAGAAGTCTATTCTCTGTATCTCTATCACCTTTGCAATAAACCTACTTCTTCTTGTTATCTCTGTGTCCTGATCTTCAATTCTTTTCTGAACAGAGACAATGAACCTAGCACACCTAGATAATAACAAGGGGACCAGAAATTTGATGGGATAAAGCTCTAGTTGCTCTGCTTCCCATGCTTATTCAGTTTTAGAATCTGCACATTGAAAGCAAAGTCCTACATTTCTGAGATATTTGATGGCTTTGACTTGACGCTCTATACAAGAAGCAGCACATATCATTCCTTGCTGGGCAACTAATTTAGTCCTTCTTTCTGCTAATCTCAGATCTTCATCTACAATGTATCCCAGAGGTCTAATTTTATCTTCTGCTTATGTTTTGGGCCTCAGAGAATATGGTCATAGCCTTCTTAGGGCTCTGAATCAACTTATCCTATCCTCCATGTCATTGTTTCTCAGGGAAAACAGCTACTTCAAGTATTTCAAGCTTGTATCTGTCTAGTCTACCACACTCATGAGATGATTGGTCATGCAGACTTTTTGAATATTGATGGTGTCCAGAAGCTCACAGGAGGCCTGATGGCTCCTTTCAAATGTGTTGGTGTCCCAGATTGATCGAAGACTCTGAAAAACAGGAATATCAGTTTGAGCCAGTGGCCTATAGCTGTTCATTATCAGAGACCTTATGCAAGGTTGATTAGCCATCAATAAATAAGCTGTTGTAGTACTACAGTTGACAGAATAAGATATTATTCTTGAAAAAATAATTTGCAAGATTGCAGTGTGTTTTTGAGATAATTATAGATGCAAGTGAGATTGTAAAACTAATAGGAATCCCATGACACTTTACCACTCTTGCAGTGCTACAGTATGATATTATAAGTTTGATATTGGCTTAGATATAATCCACACATTTTATTCAGATCTTCCTAGGTTAACTTGTACTTATTTGTGGGTATGAATGTGTGCACATACTTATTTATTCCTACATATTTTATCATGTGTAGTTTCTTATGTGTAAAATATGTATATAGGACAATATACAGATTAGTTCTATCCCAATAAGGATATATCATACTACATTTAATAGCCACATCCACTTCCTTCCTACTACTCCCACCTTGGTCCCTAATCTCTGTAAATGTCTAATTTATTCTCCATTTCTATTATTTTAAAATATATAAATGGAACCATCATAAATAAATTTCACATGTTTTGTCATTAGTTTTTTTAATTAGAGAATTATAATTATACACAGTATTTGGGTTCTTTTTGACACAATTATACATATAAGGATTTCATTCCACCTTTACCTCCCCTTTTCTCCTTCCTCTACTCAACTGACCTTATTTTATCTTCTTTGTTTTTGACTGGTACTTTCTACATATCCATAAACCTGAAATTTCCTTTGGTACATTTATATACATATATAACAGAATTTTTGTTAAATCATTCCATGTTTCTTCCGCTTTCTCTTCCTTCTTCCCTTTGCTTTTCCTCTTCCATTCCAATAGACTTCCCTGTATCTTTTTGATATCTAATCCTTTCCCCCACTACCTTCTTTTCCTTATTTTGCTCTAGCTTCCATATATGAGAGAAACTAGTTGAGTCTTGACTTTGGCTTATTTCACTTAGCATGATTTTCTCCTTTTCTATCCACTTGTGAGGAAATAACATAATTTCATTCTTCTTTATGCCTGAGTAAATATCCATTATGTGTATATACCACATTTTCTTGATCCATTCATCTGTTGACAGGCATCTGGGTTGATTCCATAATTTGGCTATTTTGAGTTTTGCTGCTATAAACATTGAAGTGGCTATATCACTACAGTATGCTGTTTTAGTTCTTTTGGATAAATACTGAGGAATAGATAGTTATAAGTAGCTTTTCACTCAACACCCTAGAGATTCATACAAGTTGTTATGTGTATCAAGTTTGGGTTTACTTTTTATTGCTGAGTGGGATTCATGGTATTTATGTAGCATGATTTGTTTCATTATTGATCCATTGAAGGACACCTGGATTGCATTTAATATTTGGCGATTATGAATAAAGCTGCTATAAATATCTGCTTATATATATTTTCAGTGTACTTATGTATCTTTCAGGCATTACTATCAGAGTAATTCACCCAATTTTACTCTCACATTTGAATATTGTTTTAGCTATTTGAGGGCCTGTGCTTTTTAATATAAATTTTAGAATAACCTTGGCTCTACCTAAAAATTTCTGAGAGGAATGGTTGCATTGTTTTCCCATAGAAGATGCATGATTTTATGTTTCCACCAATGATGTATGAAAAGAAGACCTGGAGTCAATCCCCTGTGGATACTCAATTTAGTTCTCTTTCCACAAATGTATAGTGTTTACCAATTTCATTGAAAATCTTTAATGAAGTGAAAGGAGATAGGTCAGAGAGATAATACATGGAAAAAAAAAAAGAAAATCCCAATTCCCTTCACATCCTAGTCAATACTTACTATTTTCCAAATTTTTGGTTATATTCATCTCTGTAGGTTTGAAGTAGTGTTTCAATGTGTTTTTATTTTCATTTCTCTAACTACTAATGATGGTGAGCATCTTTTCATGTACTTATTGGCTATGTGTGTGTGTGTGTATATATATATATATAATTATATATACTTAATATTGTATATATATATATATATCATGTTGTTTACTTTATATAATAATATATCAATATATATGATACATAGATATATATTTATGTAAATATGTTTATGTATTTAAGTATTTTAATAAATATAATTATATAAAAATATTTTTATATTTATAAATACATAATGTATATTATATATTTATAAATGCATATGTATAAATAAATGTAAATTAAATGTATATAAATATAAATTATATTTATATTGCATTTAAATATAAGTATCAAATTTACATTTATATTAAGTATAAAATCATGGTATATGTAAATATATAATATATTTATGCATGAATTTATAATTATATATTTATATATAAATATATTAATATATGTAAACATACTTATATATAAGTATTTATATATAAATATATATCATATATAAATGTATGACATGGTTATGATGTAAAATAAATACATTTATTTTATTTTTATTTATTAATGTTACATGCTGATAATTGAAACCAGTGCCTCACATATTATAGACAAGCACTCTACCACTGAACTACAGCCCCAGTCCTTAGTGTAGTTTTCATTTGCATTTTTCTGATTGCTACAGATGTTGAACATTTTATCACATATTTGTTGGCCATTTTTTCTGTTTGGTTCTTTTGCCCATTTATTTATTGGGGTGTTTGCTTTTTGGTATTAAGTTTTTTGAATTTTTTTGTATATTCTGATTATTAATCTTCTATTAGAAAAATATCTGGTCAAGACATTGTCTCATTCTGTAGGCTCTCTCTTCATTGCTCTTAATAGTTTCCTTCATTCTGAAGAAGTTTTTTACATTGATGGCATTCCACTTATTGATTCTTGGTTTTACTTCTTGCACTTTGAGGGTCTTGTTAAGGAATTTGGTGCCATATATGAAGGACTGCTGACCCTATGTTTTCTTCTAGCAATGTGTAAAGTTTCTGGTCTACTTCCTAAGGCTTTGATCTATTTTGATTTGAGTTTTGTGCAGGGTGAGAGATAGGGATCTAATTTCATTTTTCTGCATTTAGCTATCCAATTTTCCAGCACCATTTGTTAAAAAAGCCTGGCTTTTCTCCAAGATATATTTTTGGTACCTTTGTCAAATATCAGATGGATGTTGGTATGTGGATTTTCCTCTGTGTCTTTGATTCTGTTTCCTTGGTCTTCATGCCTATTTTGATATCAATACCATGCTGTTTTTGTTACTAAAGCTCTGTAGTATAATTTCAGATTAGGCATTGTGATGCATACTGCTTTTCTTTTCCTTTTTTTTTTGCTACACAAAAGTTTGTAAGTTTGATGTAGTCCCATTTGTCTCCTTTAACTTCTATTGTCCATGTGTTTTGTGTCACATCCAAGAAAATCATTGCCAAAATTCATGTCAAGGTTTTTCCTCCACATTTTCTTCTACTTTTATAGTTTGGGGTCTTATATTTAGATCTTTAATCCATTTTGAGTAAATTTTTACATATGTTTTAAGACAAAGTTTCTTTTGCATGTTGATAAATAGGTTTTCCAGCATCATATGTTGTAAAGACTATCATATCCCCCATGGAGTGGTCTTGGTACTCTCATTGAAGGTCATTTAATCATATTGTAAAAGTGTTCATTTCTGGGCTCTCTATTCTGTTTATATATCTATCTTTTTTTATTGGTTCTTCAAAACATTACAAATATCTTGACATATCATATTTCATACATTAGATTCAAGTGGGTTATGAACTCCCATTTTTACCCCGTATACAGATTGCAGAATCACATCGGTTACACATCCACATTTTTACATAATGCCATATTAGTAACTGTTGTATTCTGCTACCTTTCCTATCCTCTACTATCCCACCTCCCCACCCCTCCCATCTTCTCTCTCTACCCCATCTATTGTAATTCATTTCTCTCCTTGTTTTTTTCCCATTCCCCTCACAACCTTTTATATGTAATTTTGTATAACAATGAGGGTCTCCTTCCATTTCCATGCAATTTCCCTTTTCTCTCCATTTTCCTCCCACCTCATGTCACTGTTTAATGTTAATCTTTTCCTCCTGCTCTTCCTCCCTGTTCTGTTCTTAGTTGCTCTCTTTATATTAAAGAAGACATTTGGCATTTGTTTTCTAGGGATTGGCTAGCTTCACTTAGCATTATCTGCTCTAGTGCCATCCATTTCCCTGCAAATTCCATGATTTTGTCATTTTTTAGTGCTGCATAATACTCCATGGTGTATAAATGCCACATTTTTTTTATCCATTCATCTATTGAAGGGCATCTGGGTTGGTTCCACAGTCTAGCAATTGTGAATTGTGCTGCTATGAACATCCATGTGGCAGTATCCCTGTAGTATGCTTTTAAGGTCTTCAGAGAATAGTCCGAGAAGGGCAATAGCTGGGTCAAATGGGGGTTCCATTCCCAGCTTTCCCAGGAATCTCCATACTGCTTTCCAAATTGGCCACACCAGTTTGCAGTCCCACCAGCAATGTACAAGAGTACCCTTTTCCCCACATCCTCGCCAGCACTTGTTGTTGTTTGACTTCATAATGGCTGCCAATCTTACTGGAGTGAGATGGTATCTTAGGGTGGTTTTGATTTGCATTTCTCTGACTGCTAGAGATGGTGAGCATTTTTTCATGTACTTGTGATTGATTGTATGTCCTCCTCTGAGAAGTGTCTGTTCAGGTCCTTGGCCCATTTGTTGATTGGGTTATTTGTTATCTTATTGTCTAATTTTTTGAGTTCTTTGTATACTCTGGATATTAGGGCTCTATCTGAAGTGTGAGGAGTAAAAATTTGTTCCCAGGATGTAGGCTCCCTATTTACCTCTCTTATTGTTTCTCTTGCTGAGAAAAAACTTTTTAGTTTAAGTAAGTCCCATTTGTTGATTCTTGTTATTAACTCTTGTGCTATGGGTGTCCTATTAAGGAATTTGGAACCCGACCCCACAATATGTAGATCGGAGCCAACTTTTTCTTCTATCAGACGCAGAGTCTCTGATTTGATATCTAGCTCCTTGATCCATTTTGAGTTAACTTTTGTGCATGGCGAGAGGAGGGGATTCAGTTTCATTTTGTTGCATATGGATTTCCAGTTTTCCCAGCACCATTTGTTGAAGATGCTATCCTTCTTGCATTACATGCTTTTAGCCCCTTTATCAAATATAAGATAGTTGTAACTTTGTGGATTAGTCTCTGTGTCCTCTATTCTGTACCATTGGTCCACCCGCCTGTTTTGGTACCAGTACCATGCTGTTTTTGTTACTATTGCTCTGTAATATAGTTTGAAATCTAGTATCGCTACACCTCCTGATTCACACTTCCTGCTTAGAGTTGCTTTTGCTATTCTGGGTCTTTTATTTTTCCATATGAATTTCATGATTGCTTTATCTATTTTTACAAGAAATGCCCTTGGGATTTTGATTGGCATTGCATTAAACCTATAGAGAACTTTTGGTAATATCGCCATTTTGATGATGTTAGTTCTGCCTATCCATTGACAGGGTATATTTTTCCATCTTCTAAGATCTTCTTCTATTTCACTCTTTAGGGTTCTGTAGTTTTCATTGTATAAATCTTTCACCTCTTTTGTTAGGTTGATTCCCAAGTATTTTATTTTTTTTGAGGATATTGTGAATGGGGTGTTTTTCCTCATTTCCATTTCAGAAGTTTTGTCGCTGATATACAGGAATGCCTTTGATTTATGCATGTTGATTTTATATCCTGCCACTTTGCTAAATTCCCTTATTAGCTCTAGTAGTTTCTTTGTAGACCCTTTTGGGTCTTTTAGATATATTATCATATCTTCTGCATATAGTGATAATTTAAGTTCTTCTTTTCCTATTTTTATGCCTTTAATTTCTTTCGTCTTTCTAATTGCTCTGGCCAGTGTTTCGAGAACTATATTGAATAGAAGTGGTGATAGAGGGCATCCCTGTCTTGTTCCAGATTTTAAAGGGAATGCCTTCAATTTTTCTCCATTCAGAATGATGCTAGCCTGAGGCTTAGCATAGATAGCTTTTACAATGTCGAGGTAAGTTCCTGTTATCCCTAGTTTTTCTAATGTTTTGAACATAAAGGGATACTGTACTTTATGGAAAGCTTTTTCTGCATCTATCGAGATGATCATATGGTTCTTATCTTTAAGTCTATTGATGTGGTGAATAACATTTATTGATTTCCGGATATTGAACCATCCTTGCATCCCAGGGATGAATCCTACTTGATCATGGTGCACAATTTTTTTGATGTGCCTTTGTATCCGATTCGCCAGAATTTTATTGAGGATTTTTGCATCTAGGTTCATCAGAGATATTGGTCTGTAGTTTTCTTTCTTTGAGGTGTCTTTGTCTGGTTTCGGAATCAGGGTGATGTTGGCCTCATAGAATGAATTTGGAAGAGCTCCCTCTTTTTCTATTTCCTGAAATAACTTGAAAAGTATTGGTATTAATTCTTCTTTAAAGGTTTTGTAAAACTCTGCTGTATATCCATCCGGTCCTGGGCTTTTCTTGGTTGGTAGTCCTTTGATTGCTTGTTCTATTTCATCCATTGATATTGGTCTGTACAAATTGTGTGTATCCTCCTGACTCAGTGTGGGTAAATCATATGTATTAAGAAATTTATAGATGTCTTCACTATATATCTATCTTTATGTAAGCATCATTCTATTTTAATTAACACAGCTAAAGCTCTGTCTAGAACTTTTCACACCAGTTTGAATAGAAGTAATAAGAACTAACATCCTTGATTGCTCCTGACCTTACATGAAAAGCTTTCCATCTTTTGCCAGTATGAAGTTGTGTTCTTTGCCCATTTTATAATTGGGTTGTCATTTTGTTGTTGAGTTTAGTAGTTCTCCATATATTTGGGATAGTAAATATTTATTAGATAAAATATTTGCTAATATTTTCCTTCATTTTGTGGGCTGTCACTTAATAATGAGCTTTGATACATAAAGGTGTTTAAATTCAATTACATTTAATTTTTCAATTTATTCTCTTGTCTTTTGTGCTTATGATTTTTGTGTCACATCTAAAACTACATTGTTAAGCCCAAGGACAAGACAATTTATACCTATGTTTCTTTCTAAGTATTTTATGGTTTGTGTCTTGTATTTTAGGTTGTTGATGTGCTTCAAAATGTTTTTTTTTTTCAAATTGTTTTGTATACGGTTTAAGGTAAGAAAGAACCTAACATTTTCAAAAAAACAAATTGGCCACACATGTGGGTTTTTTTTTTTTTTTTATTTTGTTCTTCTTCGTTATACATGACAGATTTCTGTTTTGGACTCTCAATTTTATTCCACTGGTTTATGTATATCTTTATGTGAGAAATCATGGTTTTGATTACTATAATTTTGTAATAAGCTTTGAAGTATAGAAGTGCAAGTCCAACAACTTTATGTTTCGTTTTTTAAGATTGTTTTAATTATTGGAAAACTTTTAGATTTCATATAAATATGAAGACAGGATTTCAATTTCTGCCAAGAAAAGGCTGATTTTGGCAGGGATTTCAGTGAATCTGTAGATTTCTGTTGTTTTAGATATGAAGTTTGCTCTAAAAGCCCATGTGTGAAACAAAATAAGAATTTTCAGAGATAAAAAAATCATTAAATTATAAGAATTGTAACCTAATCACTGGGTTAATCTACTGATACATTAATCAATTGGGTGGTAACTCTAGTCAGTTAGGGTACAGCTGGAGAAAGTAGGTAACTGGGGGCATAACTTTGGGGTTTATGTTTTGTCCCTGGTGAGCAGAGCTCTCTCTCTCTCTGCTTCCTTGTTATAGTGTCTTGAACTGCTCTCCTCTGCCCTGCTCTTCTGCCAAGATATTCTGCTTTACCTCAGGCTTAGAGCTATGGAACCAGCCAACCATACACTGAACCTCTGAAACCATGAATCAAAATAAACTATTCCTCCTCTAAATGGTTATTGTCAAGTATTTTGGTCACAGCAAGGGAAAGTTAACTAAAGCAATTGCTTTCAGTAGTAATAGTATCTTAACAATTTTAAATCTTCCTTGGGCTGGGGATGTGGCTCAAGTGGTAGCGTGCTCGCCTGGCATGCATGCGGCCCGGGTTCGATCCTCAGCACCACATATAAACAAAGATGTTGTGTCTACCGAAAACTAAAAAATAAATATTAAAAAATTCTCTCTCTCTCTCTCTCTCTCTCTAAAAAAATATTAAATCTTCCTACTCATGAAAAAGAGGTTTCTCCCCATTTATTTGTAACTTTATTTTTTTTCATCATTTTTATAGTTTTTATAGTTGTATAAGTCTTTCACTTGCTTGCATAAATTTATTCCCAGGTATTTTATCATTTTTCATATTGTTCATTGTTATCTTATAGGATTTTACCTTTGCTGAATTTGTTGGTTCTAACAGGTTTTTTTTTTTTTGTCGTGTGTGTGTGTGTGTGTGTGTGTGTGTATCTGTGTGTGTGTGTGAGTGTATGGGGTGTCTGTAGAGCATTCTGCAGATAAGATTATGTTGTCTGTTAGCAGAGATAATTTTAGTTCTTCCTTTCCAATTTGGATTTCTTTAATTTCATTTTATTGTCTAATTTCTATGTCTACATCTTCCATTACAATGTTGAATAGCAGTGGTGAAAGGGAGCATCTTGTTTTGCTCTTGGTCATAGAAAATTTTCATAAATGTCTGTTATTATGTTTTGAAAGTTCCCTTCTACTTCTAGTTTTTAATCATGAAATGATGTTGCATTTTGTCAAAAGACTTTCTGTATTAGTTGAGATTTGTTTTTTTCCCATTCATTTTGTTAGTATTATGTAATATAACAATTTTACAATGAATCATTTGGATAAATTCTATTTGATATTTGTGTAGAAAACCTTTAAGCTTAGTTTTCTGGTATTTTGTTTAGAATTTTTTCATATATATTCATGAAGTATATATACTGTCATTTCAAGTATATATACTGTCATTTTAAGATTTATTTCAGTATAAACACTGGCTTTGTAGAATGAGTTAGAAACTAAGTGTTTGCTCCTCTTCTGTTTTGGGGGACAGCTTGAAAATGATTGGTTTTAATTCTGGTCTGTTAAAAACTACCAGTGAAGCCATCTGGTCCTGGGTTTTCTTCATTAGGAGATTTTTAATTATTGACTCAATGTCTTTGCATATAGGACCATTGATTCTATCTTTCCTTGAGTCAGTTTAGATAACTTGTGTATTTCTAGAAATTTGTCCATTTTATTCTAGGTTTTCAAATTTTTTGGCATAATTTTTTCATACTGTTTATTTAAAATCCTTTGCAGTGCTATAATATTGGTGCCAGTGTCACCACTTTCATTTCTGTTTTATTTCCAGTTTCTTTTCATTTGTAAGTCTATTTTAAAAAGCTTGTCAATTTTGTCGATCTTTTCAAAGAACCAAAAGTTGGTTTTATTGATTTTCTGTATTGTTTTTCTATCTTGTATTTTATTCATCTCTGATTTAATCTTTATCATTTCTTCTTGCTATTTTTGTATTAATTTTTCTTTTTTTTCTAATTCCTTAAGGAAGAAATTTAAGTTATTTATTTTGGTAATAAACCTATACCTAAACATTTTCTTTTTTAGAGGTATTAATATAAATGATTTTTAATTTCAGCAGTTTATATTTGATATATCGAAAGCAAATTTTTTAATATTAATCTTCTATTCTGCAAACTCCACATAACGATTATCATAGGAAACAGGTTTTTAAAAATATTTTCAGAATTTTCTACATAGAAAACTATATCATCTTTGTTTAAAGACAATTTCACATTTCCTTTGTAAGTTTATGTAACTTCTACTTTCTTTTTTATTGCATTAGCTAACTCTTCTAATACAATGTTGAATAGGTATAGTAAGAGTAAACATACTTGCTTTTCTCATAATCTTAGCAGGGAATATTCTATTTTCTCACCATTAAGTATTGAGTTAATTGTAGATTTTTTTTGATGAAGACATGAATTGGTGTTAATATACTTTGTATACAACCAGAGATATGAAAAATTGTGCTCTATATGTGTAAAAAGAATTGCAATGCATTCTGCTGTCATATATAAATAAAAAAAACCTAGATGGATGGATAAAGAAACCATGGTCTATATACACAATGGTATATTACTCAGCATTAAAGTAGAATAAAATTACAGCATTTGCAGCTAAATGGATGGAGTTGGAGAATATCATGCTCAGTGAAGTAAACCAATCTGAACAACGAAAAGCTGAATGTTCTCTTGGATAAGTGGATGCTGATCTATAATGCGGGGGGCGGATGGAAAAAATGAAGGAACACTGATTGGACAAAGGTGAGGGAAGGGTGGGGAGGGGGCATGGGGCAGGAAAGATGGTGGAATGAGATGGACATCATTACCCTAGGTACATGCATGACTGCACATATGGTACGACACTACATCATGTACAACCAGAGAAATGAAAAGTTGTGCTGCAAATGTGTACAATGAATCAAAATGCATTCTGCTGACATATATACCTAATTAAAATAAATTAATTAATAAAAAATGGATGAAGCAATACAAAACAAACCCAAAATATAAAAATTCCAAAATCCTAACTCTTAAAAGACAAGGCAAGGAAAATAATTACATTGGAAAATGCTGGGCTGGGGTTGTGGCTCAGCGGTAGAGTGCTCGACTAGCACATGCAAGACCCTGGGTTTGATCTTCAGCACCACATAAAAATAAGTGAAATAAAGGTATTGTGTCTAACTACATCTAAAAATTAAATATTTTAAAAAGTGCTAAAAATGAGAAAAATAAACCAGAGTGTATATTGTATCTATGTCCCTGAACCAATCTGCACATCAAATAGCCATACATGCACATGTGTGTGCATGTGTACACACAAACTCACACAAGAGGAAAAAAAGAAAAATTTTCTTAATGAAAAATGATGGAATCATCTCCACCAAAGTGGTCAAAATATTTGATGAGAGGGGATAGTTATTGTTTATACCTGATTGTCGGTATTTCCATTATTTCTTGAGCTATGTACTGAGAGCAAGAGTAAGGGCTGGGGCTGGGGTCATGGCTCAGTGGTAGAGCACTTTCCTAGCATGTGTGAGGCACTGGGTTCAATCCTCAGCACCACATAAAAATAAATAAAATACAGGTCCACTGACAACCAAAAGAAAAAAAAAAGAGTAAGGGATGGGGTTTGGGGGGGTTGTTAACTCCTTCTTTTTGTTGCTGTCTGAACTTGTTTTTGTTGCTGCCAGTTGATGTGGCCTAAGCCTGAAGCTGGTTGAAATAATTTTCAGCTTCCCTTTTTAACAGTATGAGAGAGGATGGAGTGGAATGTCAGTTGGAATTTTGTCTGCACAGAGCAAAAAAAGAGCAAGTCAGTGCACTCCCAGGGCAGAGCTGTAGTAGAGTTCTGAGTGCAGTTCTGGTGGGTAAGACTTTGGTCTTATCGGGCCTCCAGGGCTTTGTTGAGTAATATGTGCTCTGGAGTGATTATATCAACACATCCCTAAGGATTAGGAGTTTCTGATCTCTATCAGGGTTCTGGATCTCAGGAGCCTCCCAAGAATTCTACTTGTGGGGCAGGGAAGCCAATCCTCCACACACTTTGCTGCCTAGGAACACAGCCTTTCTAGACTTAGTCCCTAAGTGTATGCACACTCACCTGTTCAAATCCCAACCTGCTTCACCTGTTCACAGCAGCTATCAGACTCAAAGGAGAAGTGAAATGGGCTCCCCTTTGCTTTTCTGACTTGAATACCCTGGGTATAATCTTCTCAGTTTCTGTGCTCTTGTTCTACATCCTAGGCCATAAGGCAGGCACTTACTAGGACAATGTGGCAGTGCTTGCTATGATTTCCTAGCTCCACGTCAGCAGCTCTAGCGTGACCACTTTAAGATGGCTCCCACTTTAATTCTCCAAAGCTAGTTGGGCCACACAGAGCACTTTTCAAGCATTAGTGCACAGGGCAGCCTCTGGATTGGCTAAATTCAGTCCTCTTTACTGGTCTCAGGTTTTTCCATACCAAATCTGTCTTTCCCTCTCTGTTCTCTCTCCCTCTGTGGTGAACCAGCACTGCTACAGCTGCTGATGCTCCTGCGACCAGCTCAGCTCCAAAGTACTCTTTCTTATTTCTGAGTCTCTGAGACACTGACTATCCAATATTGAATTTAATGAAGTCCCTTTCACCCACCTCACAGTACTTCTGCTGCCTGAATTCCAAGCCGTGGAGCAACTTGGAATGCAGCCTTTCTCAAGCCCTCCATCTTTTTTGTGGGAAAGGGTACCAGGGATTGGACTCATGGGCAGGTGGCCACTGAGCCACATTCCCAGCCCTATTTTGTATTTTATTTAGAGACAAGGTCTCGCTTAGTTGCTTAACACCTTACTTTTGCGAAGGCTGGCTTTGAACATGCAATCCTCCTGTCTCAGCCTCCTGAGCTGTTGGGATTACAGGCGTGTGCCACTGTTCAGGCTGGACCCCTCCATCTTGAATCTCCAAATGAACCTGACCTGTCTTAAAGTTAACTGATTCTTTTCTCTTTCTATTAGATTCTGATTTTATACCTTTTTTTTTTTGGTATTGGGGATTGAACCCAGGAATGCTTAACTACTAAGCTATATCCACAGACCTTTTTATATTTTATTTTGAGCTAGGGTCTCACTGAATTGCTGAGGCTCACTAAGTTGCTGAGGCTGGCTTTGAGTCATGAACCTCCTGTTTCTGTTTCCCAAGCCTCTGGGATTACAAGCATGTGCCACCACCCCTGGCCAGATTCTGATATGATAACTGTGTAGGAGTTTCAAAGCAGTTATTTCATTTTTTAGCCCAAAAGTTTTCTTTATTTCTTTTTTTTACAGAATTCTTTCTCTTCATTATTTTTAAATTTTGGTCACATATTATTTTCCTGAATTTCTTTAGCTCTTTAAACAGTTGTATTAAAGATTCTGTCTCATACATTTGATCCTTTTTCTCTTAGATGATTTCCAGAGATTTATTTTTTCCCTTTCTATGGGTTGTATTCTTTTTTTCTCTCTGTGTCTTAATGTCTGCCTGTATATCCATCTGTCTACCTATTATCTGTTTATTCATCTATATCTGTACATTAAAAAAAAAAAAAAAACCTCTCCTTTCAGACTTCTCAGAATGCCTCCTTACAGGAGTACACCTTAATTAAGTAGCAGGTTGTTTTCTTAGCCTTGGAATTGACTCACCATGTAGATTTATGGTCTTCTCAGGCCTTTTCTGAGCATGCAGCATGCACTTTCCTTGGTCTTTATGTGTTCTTTTATCTAGTTTTCCCCATATAATATGATTACTTTCAGGTAGTGTCTTTTTTACATTTTTAAAATTTTTAAATTGATTTTTTAAAAAATGACAGTGGAATGCATTACAATTCTTATTACACATATACAGCACAATTTTTCATATCTTTGTATAGAAAGTATGTTGACACCAATTCTTGTCTTCATATGTATTTTGGAAAATGATGTCCATCACATTCCACCATCCTTGCTAACCCTATGTCCCCTCCCTTCCCCTCCCACCCCTCTGCCCTATCTAGAGTTCATCTATTCCTCCCATGCTCCCCCTCCCTACCCCACTATGAATCAGCCTCCTTATATTAGAGAAAACTTTCAGCATTTGTTTTTTTGGGGATTGGCTAACTTCACTTAGCATTATCTTCTCCAATGCCATCCATTTACCTGCAAATGACATGATTTTGATTTTTTATTGTGCTGCATAACATTCCATTATGTATAAATATCACATTTTTTTATCCATTCATCCACTGAGGGACATCTACGTTGGCTCTACAGTTTAGCTATTGTGAATTGTGCTGCTATAAACATTGATGTGGCTATGTCCCTGTAGTATGCTGTTTTTAAGTCCTTTGGGTATAGACCGAGGAGATGGATAGCCGGATCAAATAGTGGTTCCATTCCCAGTTTTACAAGGATTCTCCTTACTGTTTTCCATATTGGCTGCACCAATTTGCAGTCCCACAAACAATGTGTGAGTGTACCTTTTTCCCTACATCCTCACCAAAACTTACTGTTGTTTGTCTTCATAATACTTGCCATTATGACTGGAGTGAGATGAAATCTTAGAGTAGTTTTGATTTGCATTTCTCTAATTGCTAGTGATGATGAACATTTTTTCATATATTTGTTGATTGATTGTATATCCTCTTCTGAGAAGTGTCTGTTCTGATCCTTCGCCCATTTATTGATTAGGTTATTTGTTGTTGTTGTTTTGTTTTGTTTTGTTTTTGGTGCTTAGCTTTTTGAGTTCTTTATATACCCTAGACATTAGTGCTCTATCTGATGTATGAGGGGTAAAAAAAATTGCTCCCAAGATGTAGGCTCTCTATTCACCTCAGAGATTATTTCTTTTGCTGAGAAGAAACTTTTTAGTTTGAATCCATCTCATTTATTAATTCTTGATATCAATTCTTGTGCTATAGGGGTCTTATTAAGGAAGCTGGGGCCTAATCCCACATGATGGAGATTTGGGCCTACTTTTTCTTCTAATAGATTCAGTGTCTCTGGTTTTATTCCTAGGTCCTTGATCCACTTTTAGTTGAATTTTTTGCATGGTGAGAGATAGGGGTTTCATTTCATTTTGTTGCATATGGGTTTCCAGTTTTCCAAGCACCATTTGTTGAAGAGGCTATCTTTTCTCCAGTGCATGTTTTTGGCACCCTTGTCTAATATAAAATAATTGTAATTTTGTGGGTTAGTCTCTGTATCCTCTATTCTGTACCATTGGTCTACCAGACTGTTTTGGTGCCTATACCATGCTGTTTTTGTTACTATTGCTTTGTAGTATACTTTAAGGTCTGGTATAGTGATGCCACCTACTTTACTCTTCCTGCTAAAGACTGCTTTAGCTCTTCTGGGTCTCTTATTTTTCCAGAAGAATTTCATGATTGCTTTTTATATTTCTATGAAGAATGTCATTGGATTTTTGATTGGAATTCCATTAAATCTGTATAGTGCTTTTATGTTTTTGCATTAAATCTGTATAGTGCTTTTGTATTTTGAGTTGCATTAAATCTGTATAGTGCTGCTTTTTGGGGTTTTAACTCTTATATTGTATTTTACTACCATTACTTTTATTGCCTCTTATAGCTGTGGACCTGTAGACCCCTGCAGTTTTCATGAACTGTATTCACTGATTTCCATACCTTTTTGAGCCTAAGATCTGAACTCTTTTACTTTAGGCAACCTGAGGTCCATGTTAGGCAACACAGACTGATCCCTCTGACTACCCTTAGATAGGTTAGAATATTGAAAATTAGTTTTGCTCTGTTCTCTATGGTTTTAGGGAGGACTAGGTAATAGACTACTGCTTTCTCAAAATGACATCACACCAGAGAATGTGTGGATTAAGAGTGTGTAAAAATTTCATGCATTTTCCCAGTGATTTTGTTTTTTACTGTGAATTTTTTTAAAGAGAGAGAGAGGGAGGGAGGGAGGGAGGGAGGGAGAGAGAGAGAGAGAGAGAGAGAGAGAGAGAGAGAGAGAGAGAGAGAGAATTTTTTAATATTTATTTTTTAGTTTTCGGCGGACACAACATCTTTGTTTGTATGTGGTGCTGAGGATCGAACCTGGGCCGCACGCATGCCAGGCGAGCGCGCTACCACTTGAGCCACATCCCCAGCCCGTGAATTTTTCTTGATTGGGCATTTGCTTAATTGCTATAGATCTTTGACTGATTTCCAGAACTCTTTAACAGTTGTTTTATCCTGTCTTTTGTTTTAAAAAAATGCTTCTGTCAGGTAATGAGTGCCTGGATCTTCTTAGTCCACCATCTTTCTTTAAGCTTTTCTCTTATTGATCTTTGAAGGATAATTTCATTGGATACAGAAGTCTAGATTGGTTTTTTTTTTTTCTTTCAGTGCTTCATTTTGATCTAGTTTCTTTCTAATGGCATGGGGACTTTTAAGAGAAGTGTGCAAGTATTATTGTTCTTCCTACTAAGTTATTTTCCCCTCTGGCTCCTCTCATTTTTTTTTTGTCTTTAGTTTGAATATTTGATATAGCTAGCTAGATTTTCTTTTGTACTGGGGATTGAACCCAGGAATGCTTAACCACTAAGAATTCTCCCCAGCCCTTTTATATTTGATTTAGAGACAGGGATTCACTAAGATGCTTAGAGCCTCACTAAGTTGCTGAGGCTTGCTTTGAACTCGTGATCCTCCTGCCTCATCCTCCCTAGCCACTGGGATTATAGACATATACCACCATGCCAAGCCCTAGGTAGATAATTTAATATTTATTCTTATTGGTGTTCTTTCAGCTTCCTGGATTTATGGCTTGGTATCAGTCATTAATTTTGAGAAATTGTAAATCATTTTTGCTTTAAATTTTTGTTTCTTTCTTCTCTTTCTGGTACTCCCATGACACCTTTAACTAATGTAATTATTCGTTACATAAAGTTTGGTTATAAATTTGGAATTGTCTCACTGTTCTTGGGTATCCTGTTATATCCTTTCCATTTTTTCTATCAAGAATGAATTCTAGTTTTGAAGGGTTCTATTGAAATCTCTTCAAGCTCACTGCTTCTTTCCTGGTGATGAATCAAATGATGAGCCTATAAAAGTTGGTCTTCATTTCTATGAAATTATGTATTATATGTAGTATTTCATTTTAATTCTTTCATTTTCACTGAACTGTTATTACATGTTGCCCATTTTTTTCAATAGTGCCCTTTGTATATTAATCATAATTATTTTATATTCTCTGTCAGATAATTCTAAGACCTCTAACACCATACTAAGTTGTTTCTGAAACTTGCTGTATCTATTTATACTGTATTTTTATATTGTGAAATTTAGTTTTTTAATACACATTGTAATGTTTTGCTAGAAAGCCGGACATTATATGCTGGGTAAAAGGAACTGAGATAGGCTTTTACTGCAAGGTTTTGTGTTTATATAGCTAAGGGTTAGACTGTGTTTACTGTTTCCTGTAACTGTAGGTGTCAGAGGCTAAAATTTCCTCTGATGTCCTTTTTTTCTCCCCTGTTGTCTTTTGGGTTTTCTAGGGACTTATTTTTAAATAATGTCTGTGGTATGCAGTTTTCTTCAGTTATATTCCCCTGTTATTATACAGGAGTATAATTGATATGGTGGTAAGATATGGAAGGAATAGAAATGTTCTACTGTCCTACAATTAGATCTCAGCATTTTAGTGAGCTTATGCCCCTGGGCTGCTGTGACTTTCAGAAATGTTTCACATTTCCCCCCATCTTTCTTATAGAGATAGAAGTCTACAGGGGCTTAGAGTTGTCTATTTTTCTTCCCCACATAGGAAGGAACAGAGGGAGCTGGAATTGGGTATTACCTTTCCCCTATCTGTAATACTAGAAGGGACTGGAGTTGGGTGTTTCTCTTCACCCGATTCAGTTTGGCTCTTATGTTCTGGTGAAATAGTTTCTTCTAAGGGCAGGCTTTCTCTTGCTGGAAACATGAAGAGATTTTTCTTCATCCTCTGTTATGATTATTTGGTAGGTTCCTAGTGTAAAAAAAAAAGTCACAAAACTGTGGACTCTCCCCTAAGACTGAGTCCTTTAGAGGGTTTTTTATTTGTTGTTATTTTTTTGAAAAATCAACAGACACAATTTTATGTATTTAACATTTACAGCATGAGGTTTAAAGAGTGTATGTGTATACATATATCTATACATACACACACATATACACATACACATACACATATACTTTGTAAAATGGTGAAATATAGGTAATTAACAAATATATTACCTCACATAGTTGTTGTTGTTATTATTATTATTTTAATTATTATTATTGCTGCTGAGGATCAAACTGAGGACCTTACATATGGTAAGCATGCACTCTACCACTGAGCTATACATCAAATCCTTAGTTTTCATTTTTGTGGTGGGAACACAAGTCTTTTTATTTTTTTCAAGAATACAGCATATCATTATTAACTATACTGACTATCTTGTACAATAGAGCTCTTGACTTGAAATGTTATTTTTTCTTCTTAACTCAAGTGTGTCCACATGCCAAATCTCCAATAATTATTTAATTAAAGGTTAAGCTGTTTTACTTTGGTACTAGTTCTTGTTGGAGAGATCTGCTCATGGGTTTCTAATCTGGTAAATTCTTCTGTGCTTTCTCTATCTCTCCAATTTCAGGGGCAATAGTTTTTCCTGTGAACTCAATTCTCTAATGGACTTAAGAATTAAGTTAATTTCCTTTGTTTAGCTCTTATTTGAACAAGAGTGCAAGTTCCAAACTTTTTACATGCTGAACTACAAACAGGAAGTCCTTTGATGTGATTTTCAATTTCCTTTGAGACCTGGTGGATTATGTAGAAATGTCTATAGAGATTTTTACTATTATCTGTTATCAATTTCCAGTTTTAGCATATTGTGGTCATAATGCATAGTCTGTATGATTATCATTCCTTTAATTGTTCTATCAGAGCTTGAAAAAATATGTATTCTGTTATTGTTGGGCATAGTGGTCAATATATATTTATTAGATCCTGTTAGTCCATTGTATTTTTCAACTCTATAGCTTTGATGATTTTCTTGTAGTTTTATCGGTTGCTGAGAAGTGAATGTCAATGTTCCCAACTATAACTGTGGGTTTTTCTATTTCTCATTTTACTTCTCTCAGTTTGTCACCTGGAATTAAAGGTTCTATTGCTTATCACTTTACTAAAGCTAGGGAGACAGAAGTTGGTGAAAGAAAACAGGTTTATTCAAGCAAATTTGAGGAAGTTCGAGATATTTTGTGTCTCAAACCTTCATCTTGGAAGTGGGGACTCAAGGGAAGATAACAGCTTTTTAAGAGTAAAGTATACAGTGGAACAAAAGGCAGGAAATACATATATAGGTTTAGCTAAGCTATCCTGGTCAGAAGTATGTCATAGTTTGTTTCATTAATGTTCATTCAGGCCAGGGGATAACTTTCTCAGTTTCTGTGCTCAGCATGAGGAAGCTGCAGATGCAAAAAAGCAGTTATTAGGTAGTTGGGAAGCAACATTAATTTCAAAAGGCTGTTACAAATTTTTGTTTTACATATTTTGAGTTTCTGTTGTTGGTTTTGTACTCATTTTAAGATCATTAGCTCTGTCTGGTGGATTTATCCTATAATCATTGTTGTCCCTTTTTCTAGTAATTTCCTTTCCTTTAGTGTATTTTTATTAGATATCAATACAGGAATCTTTATGTTACCCTTTTACTTTAAATCTACCTATGACACAGAATTTTAAATGAGTTTCTCATATATTATATACAATTACAATAGTATTTGTGTGTGTGTGTGTGTGTGTGTGTGTGTGTTGCTGCGGATTGAACCCAGGGCCTTGTGCATGTGATGCAAGCACTCTACCAACTGAGCTATATCCCCAGCCCTAGGGGGTTTCTTTTTAATCCATTCTACAAATCATTGTCAATATTTGTTTTTGTTCTTGCCTTCCTGTACATTACTTGAACATTTTTAGGATCCCATCTTGATTTATAGTGTTTTATTAGTGGGTGTCTTTGTATCATTTTGTGATGGTTGTAAAATGATGAAAATATATGTATGTGATTTATCACAGTCTGAGTACTAACATTTTACCACTCTTTGAAGTATAGAAAACTTAGATCCATTTAGGTCCCATTCTCCTCCCTACTTTTAAAATTATTATATGGCATTTCAGTTTTTAATCAATTATGATTTATAAAACTACTTTCGTCAGCTGTGGTTCCAATGGAAGTTTAGTTTTTAGAAATTTTTGGGTGCTATTTTGGTCTAATTTGTTTATCTGGTTATCACTAGGGTTCTTCCTGTTTTCTGCTGTGTAGCCTGAGGGGAAGGAAGGCCTTTCTTTGTTTCAGTGTTTCTTGGTCAGGGATGGGATTTCTCAGTACTGTGGGGACAATGAAGTCCCATGTCTGGTCCTGTTTAACAGTTGGAGATGGAGAGGATTCCCTAAATGAGTGCTTATATTGTGGCAGAGCCTCTGCTGCTGATATCTTCTGGCTGTCCCATGTTTCTAGGTAGGAAAGGGTAGAGATGGAAAGTTTTTCACTGCTCTTAGTGTGGGTGGTGGAGGCATTGATCAATCCCCCTTGCTGATGCTGCTGGCTTCTCTATGTAGGGAAGAGTCCCTGGATTTGGTGGAGGAATGAGCCTTTGATCTGGGGAAGGGCTGCCTTCTATTGTTATATTGGATATCAGGAAAAACCCAACCTGGATTACTTTCTGTCTGGTGATACAGAAAGCGATCCAGATGGGTATTTCCTTTAGGGTTAGATTAGATTTAGGGTTAGATTTCCTTTAGGGTTAGGTTAGATTTTACCCTGCTGCCATATTGTTACTCCAGTCCTAGGGTCCCAAACCAGTTCTCATTCTTACCACTTTCATTTTGGAGTTTTCTTTTAGCTGCCTCTTGAATTACTCCTGGACTTCATAACTGTATTTAGTGGAAAGGAACAGGAGAAATGAATGTATACTTTCTTGTTTGTACTGGAGGTTCAATCAATATGATTTAATAGTAATGATATTCTGAAGAGAGACACTATATTTGTTAAGTCCTAGGTTCCAATAGCCTATATACTAGCTTAGTGACTTGACACAGGACTTCAGCTATTGTACCCATTTGAGGGGACGTATGTATGTGTGTGTGTATGTGTGTGTGTGTGTGTGTGTGTGTGTGTGTGTATTATGTATTATATATATATTTTTTTTTCACATATATACACACACAGGCACACACATCCTTGCTTATATATTTGGAGATACACACACACACACACACATCCTTAAAGCCTGGAAGATGAACCACTCAATAGGGAGTTAATATATTTTCCTAGAAATCATCGAGTTCAAACCACCTGTTTTACATATAAGGCAACAGAAGCCTAGAGAAATGATGGAGCCTTTTAAATGTACTATGACATGTACCTAGACGTGTGATTCACAAATGCCCAAGTGATATATTCCCCTGAAATCTAAAGGACACTGCCAATTCTTATCTTTTCACTTGCTTCTGTATGTATGGTAGTTCTAGTTCAGTTGGACAGAATTTTTAGACTGAAACAAACATCTCCAATTTATATTTGAAAATACCTCCAAATTTACAAAGGAATTTTGCAGTTATAATTTCCCTTGGTTGTGAAAATCACAGGATGAAACTAGCAGGATAGAGATTATTCTTACTTTAGAAATAAAGAAACACAGCAAGTTGGGAGTTTGAGACTCAACCAGAAGTGACTCCTCATTTAGGGAATTCTCTTGATCCTTTTGCCCTATGAAACAAGGCCTTTAAGGAGTTACAGGAGACTATGGACTAAGTTGATTTCAGGGTTCCCAGCTTGCCATGCCTTTGGCCACAGTTAAAATAGTGGGTTACCTGGGGACTGTACAGTGAACAGATTCCAAGTTCAGCCTCATATTCTGTGTAAAGTATGAGGAAAAATTGGAGCTCAAATTATGGATTTATTTTTTTGTTAAAAAATCCTCTCAGAACGGATGAAATTAACCATCTGTATAGGTCACTTCAGATAAGAGGATGTCTCAAGTTAGTAAGTCCTGTGATGTCAACAAAGGTATGTGGCTGACATTAACACTCCACAGATTAAACTAGTCCATATACATGAATCCTACTCCTAAAGCTGCCTGATATATACATCCCAGAGAGAAGTCCAGTGGCTTCACTTTAGTTTGTATCTCTGGCTTGTCATGTCTAAAAGTCCTCATGACACTTTGCTACATTTCCATGAAGAAAAATAGGATATATTCATGGAGGCAAATTGAAATTTGATATAGAAGACAATCATAACCTTGTCAGTAATAAGGGGATGATTGAATAAACTATAGCTCATATAGTGAAATATTTTGTGACAATTAAAAAGAAGAGACTCATATTTATTGAAAAGATGTTCAAAATTGTGAGACTATTATATGATTGTTCAGTATGATCCTATTTTGTTTCTCTGTATATGCATATGGATTTATCTCTGCATAAAGGAATTGTTATTTTTTCCAGTTCACCAATTTCACAAACTTCTACAATGAACACAGATATTTTGGTTAATTATAAAACAAATCATAGCCTTATTCATTATGTTATAACCATCTTGTATCGTAATCTGTTTAAAGACAATATGTCAAGAGTAGGAAGGAAGCTAAGTGGAGCTGAGGAAAAGGAATTTGTCAGTTTAATCAGTAGCATCAGGGCTGAAAAGTAGGAAGAGGTTAATGCTTTTTGACTTTTTTAAGTTCCAGGGAATTTACACGGTCACTTTATATGTTAGCTCAGTAATCTGCACAATTGTCCCATATGGTAGACACATTTCTCCCATTTTATAGATGAGGGCTTTCAGATTCACAGCTAGGAATTGACTTGGAATAGGCCATATAGCTAGTAAATGGCAGAGCCAGACTAGAACTCAAGTTTCTGTGTTCCATATAGGAGGCCCTAGACATGAGATTCCTAGAGAGAAAAGCACTGCTGGGGAAGCAGGGGGTTGGGGGACTCTTTTGAGGCCTAGAGGAAAGAACTCCTGAGTTGTGAGGCCCCATGTATGAGAATTCTTGCTGGAGGCTCTAGAGAGAGATGAAGCGCCTGGTCCCTCAACATTTCTGTTCCCAATGTGAACAAAATGGCTCGTGCTCCATTAGCATGCTTTTGTGAATTAAGGCAGTGTTGGTCTTGTCTTCACAGAGGGTCCATGACAGAACCTGCCCTCCCCAGTGCTGTTCAGAACCAGGTTCCCTCTCTGATGCCTGTCATATCTTAATTTAACATCAACAGGGCATATTTGAACCTACTTGTAGATTCTCTTTGTAAGGTGGTTCATCTGGTGAAGCTAGTCCACGGTACCAATTGGGGGAGGTTTTGCCACTATTTCTTTTATTTATGGCAAATATACAGCAACTTCTCACACAGAAAAGATTGAAGGTTTTTAATTTTGGACAAAAATATAAACAAACCAAACATTTTCAAAGTGAAACACAACTGCAGAGAGGGGCCAGTGAACTCTGTGGCACTAGACAAAACAATTGGCAGTGAACATCCTGACTGGTTCACATATTCATACCCCAATATACAACAAACAGCTCAGGATAATACACAACAGGAAGGTTAAAATCAGTCATTACACTACTATATCTTGAAAAATTCAAATTTGAGCTGATGTGACTGTCATTCTATAAATCTGAAGCTAATGAAAAGTCAGCTCCTCAAAGAGCCTACATAGAATTCTGAATTACACTTGAGTTGCTTGATGTCCACACAGGTATGTGGCTGACATTAACACTCCACAGATTAAACTGGTCATAAATATAAATCCTACTCCTAAAGCTGCCTGATATATACATTCCAGAGAGAAGTCCAGTTGCCTCACTTTGGTTTGTATCTCTGGCTTGACAGGTCTAAAAGTCCTCATGACACTTTGGTGGACAATATAAAAATTGAAAGTTTAGCACTAAATATTTTTTTTATTCATGAACAAATTTTCTTCACCTGAATGTCCAAATGACCATGAGAGCAGATGCTACTAAAGTTAAGTAAACACATACATATACAAATAGTCATACTATGAGTTATATTCCAAAAGGACTGAACTTGGTAGCTGTTTGTAAGCCGGAAGCACTGTTAAACAAGAATACAGAACATTCTCTGTTTCAGAATTAGGATATGTTCTCTGCATTCCCACTGGTACATACAAAAAATGCAAACCACCTTGTCTGTAAATATGAGTGAGGTGGACACTTGCAGATCCTTTATGTATGAACTGACACTGCCAATTATCTGTGACTTGTGACTAGAGATATGTGTCCTTGAACAGTAATCATCTAGTGATTTTGGTGTACATATTCTTACCTGATTGATAAGGGGCCCAAAGATACTGCAGCTCCAGAAGCAAAGAAGATGCTCAAAAATAATCTGCTTTGTGCACATTTTAAGGAAGAAAATGCCACCCACCATCCTTGACTCTCTAAAAGAAAAGAAAACCCTGCAGCATAGAAAACTATGGATGGAAATCACTATTCATAGCATTCTTGAATTTCTATCAGCGTAAAGAAAGGATAGCCTTAAAAGAAAATATATCAGTCACAGCACTTCCTGGAAAAGATCATTTTTGGACTTTTTTGCAAGTAATAATATTTTAAGGAGCACATGAAATCTTAACTGGCCAGTTGCATTTCTGTATGACCCTCTCTTCTCTCCCAACAAACTTCTCCACTAACTGGGATTCTGTGATGGCTGGTGTCGGGTCCTCTAAAAAGAGTATAAAACCATAAAAATGGTTGAAAGGCATAAAAACACTGGAAAAAATAAGCTTCTAGTTCATTCCCAAAGCTTTAGAAAACACTGAGGGACAGGGTGCTAGACTTAACATGGGAGCTACTGGTTTTTCATAGGCCAACTTCTGAACATGATTTGTTCAGCCTCTGTAAGACACACAGGGCTAAATTAGCTTCTTTCAAAGCACAGTTGTCTTTTGTGAATTCAAGTCACAAATCACATATCATGTAACACACTTTTACTTGCACTGACATCTAAAGGAGATGTGGACTACCATGAATAGGTGACAGTACCACTACTTCCTATTTAAGAGGAAGGCATATACTTTCAGTTCCACAGCTGGAGAATCAGAGAAGATATCTTTTATATGGCTAGGAAAGTAGTATTTCCCCCTTGGAAAAACCTCTGTGTTGCCATCAAGTACTTCAAAAACAGAATTACCTTTAAAAGGATAAGACTCCTTTATGATCCCAAATCTTTCCCCTTGTCCTTTATGTGTTGGTGTTTTCTGACAGGCCATCTATTTATTCACATCATATAAAAAGATAATGCCATAGGAAGGCTTAAGCCATGTCTATTTTCTTTTAAAATGTTTATATCAAAAGTCATTTCTAGATTTGGCAATTAGAAGAAAACAACCAGATTTGGTTGAAATCAATATCAGCTTATATTCTCCATAGAATTCTGAGAAGACGAGGTATGAGGATGGGGGAAAGTTTTGGTATGGATATTAAATCACTGGGAACTAAGAGAGAAAGTAAGAAACCTATATAGAACATGGTCAACCCCTTTTGAGGGAAATAATTTTCTTAAGGGTAATTTACATTTTCCTACATAACTGTTTGAAGAAAGGACACTTTATAAAATACTCTCATAGAAAGATTCTCAAATGACATATGAAAACCTAAAAATATTAAGAAAAGTGTGGTGTGTTTTAAAAAAGCTAGTATGTAACAAAGATATGACATGAGTACCCTAGGTTATTAACATCTCTTTCAGCTAAATCCAGGCCACGCTTAAATATTTATGAAAAGCACCTTTTAAAAAGACTTGTATCCCTTTAGATGGAAATGTTCAGAAAAGGTCTCACTTCATGTGATGTGTGAGGTGCATTGCAAACAAAAGACAGTCCATGCATATTGGCAGGCAATGGCAACAGACTTGGTGATAAGTAAACATAATTTCTAAGGTGATATTCCAAAGATACATGTGCCATACACACGCACCATAAATTTTACATTCTTGTTGTTAGTTCTAGACAGTTTCAGTTTTTCTTTCATACACTGGACCCTATTCCTGAATTTCTTCTTTAAAACAGCTGTTAGCTGTTACTTAAGTTTGTTATTTAGGATTACTGTATTTATTTTGTGATAAATATATCATGTCATTAACTAAGTAAAGAATTAATGAAGTTTTTGAAAGGGTGTTCATGCAGAACCTGAGCATGGTCAGCAGCATAGGAACTGAGCCTGACTCATGCTTGGAAAAGATAAGCAGTGACCTTAGGCCTGTAAAACTTGTATGGGAAAGAGACAGAGGTCAGGTTAGTAGATGAGACAGTGGCAGGTGGTTTAAATGCCTTCCTATTTAAGTAGGGCAGTCATATGGGAATGGAATTTCTGCTTGGGGAACTGGAAGCATAAGAGAGTGGGGGAAGGGGTCACATTTCTTTTTCAGCTTGTGTTATATGAGAATATGAAATGAAAGCCATTAATATATCATCTTTTCTAGTAGCCCTGGCAATTTACTTCAGGAATTTCCACTTTATTCCTGGTCTCCTGAGTAGAGATAGCCATTGGGATTTTACCAGCAAATTAGTGTTTGGATTCCACTGAACATTTTTCTCTCAGATTTTCAAATCCAATTGTAAAACAAGAGAAGTAGTTGGTGATGAGAAAAAATACAAAATTTTCACAAGGTTTTGCTTATATACAAGTAATAATGAGACATGTTGGGAAATAAAAACAACAACAAAAAGATAAAACAAATTGACTTCACAGATCTTGAGGCTGAAATTGATTCCATGGCCTTAGATAGACAATGGAATAAGACAATTTTTGTAAAATTTTTGGTTTTGCTTTTGGAAACATTAGAGTTGCTATTTATCAATTCTGAGTTTAGAGTTGTATTGAAAAACCTTTTCACTATTGGAAAGTTTTATTTTGGATCAAATAAATTATGGGAATAGTACCTTTTATAGGTCTTTGCAAATAAATTTGAGATCACAAAATACCTTTTGAAAGGATTTGCAAAGGATTTACATCTTGCCATTTTCCCATTTCCTCTGCCCCCTCAAAAACCTCAACAAGTTATAGCTGGTGTGTCATGTAGTTAATGCACTAAAAATACAGGTTGAGATAAGGGAGAAAGCCCTGGGTGTAAAGCAAGACTGGAGTAGCCTCACTTGTTGACAGACTGGTACTGTCATCCTTTTTGACAAATTCCTCCACAAAACCAGGGTTACATGTAGCTTCCACATCAAACTGATGTACAGAAATATAATTCCCCCAGAAGTAAGAAGCCAAATGGCAGCAGGCAACATCTGGTAATTTAGGTTGTATGAGCCAAAGACCAAATTATAGAAAGAAGGGGATCAGAGAAGATACATCTTGTTGCTTTAAAATTATATGATCAAGGCAACTATCAAGAAGAGGTAAGTAGAAAAATGGTCCCTATTTATGAATGGGAAAGACACAAATCAGAGTTCTTTAAATACACAGAATTAAAACAGCTACCAAGAGGAGGTAAATAGAAAAATGATTCTCATTTAAAATATGAAAAAAGACAACCAAAATGATTTAGAATTTTTCCTCTGAAAAGGAAAGTTGTTTTGGGTCCATCAAATAGCTCTATGTAAGAAATCAAGGAGCTACTCTGGTGACTGTCTTCTGCTATTTAATTACATACTTAAATTGAAAGGCACCTCTTTCTTTCAGAGAAAAGCACCTAATAATGTGATCCTTTAGATACTTTATGTATTCACAAATTAATTTGATAGTCAACAGAAATTGAATTTTTGAGCTGAAACCACATACAGAGTACTTGGAATAGATAGTATGGTTAAAGATGTGGATTCCATTGGCCTTGGTAGTTCTGGAAATAATGACTATATGTAGATCATGATTAAAATTACCTGAGGCCAAGTGGTAGAGTGCTTGCCTAGCATGTGTGAGGCACTGGGCTTGAGTCTCAGCACCACATATAAATAAAATAAATAAAATAATGGCCAACTGACAATTATTTTTTTTAATTGCCTAAGGCCTACCCTACCCACCCCCAGCATGTGGAAGTGGCAAAACTATGACTGAATATCCAATAGGGAAGATGAAAAACCAACAAATGTACCAACACCAAGGGGAAAATCTTGTGTTTAGACAACAAGAATATACCCTTGCCCATGGGAGTATGTGAACCAGCTCTAAGAATAGACTTTTTAAAAAGTATATAAGATGAGAAACCTATGAGATTTAAAAAACAGTGCTGATTGTATCCAAAAATCCACAAGTTTTATGTAACATCTCCATAAGCAAAACAACTGGTCTTTATTTTAAAAATCCTGGGCTGGGGATGTGGCTCAAGTGGTAGTGCGCTCGCCTGGCATGCACAGGGTGCTAGGTTCTATCTGCAGCACCACATAAAAATTAAAAAAATAAAGATGTTGTGTCCACTGAAAACTAAAAAATAAATATTAAAAAATTCTCTCTCTCTCTCTCTCACTCTCGCTCTCTTAAAAAAAATCCTAAGAAGGGGCCTGTTTAAAAAAAAATCCCAGATAAGCACACAGACCATGTCTCAGACAGGGACAGAGCACTCAGATTATCAGTTGCTTTCTGAACTGATGCTGAGAATGCTATTAAGCACTATTAACTCAGACCCTGTTAATTTGTAATTGATCATTTTAGCCTGTAATGGACTCAAATTTACCTACAGGATATCTACAAAATAGCAGAGTGGCTAGATGAGTATTATAATGAGACAAAGCTGGGGTGTGGGCTGGAGAGAGCAACTGTTATAGCTTAAGAAAACTTTCTTTGTATATTTTAAACCTCCAAGCACCCATGCACTTGTGCTAACAATTAAGGATCATTTTGATTTATTATCACACAAATGTTGGGGTCTCTATTGGCAATATTAGCATCCCATGACTAGGCATATCTGAGAGTACATTTTCACAAAATTCTGTAATTCAGTTGTCTGTTGCATAACATCTCTCTATCCCTTCAACTGGATTGTAATTTTCTACTGTGCTCTCAGGTTAGAGAAGCAAGGGTGGAAAGAGAGGCTGATTGTTAAGGAAAATAATATAACCAGCCTAATAAGCAGCTAAAGGGAAATATTTCTAAAGTTAAATCCCATTTTATAACAATAACATATTTTCTCATATTCTGGACTGCTTAACAACATGTGTATAGCGATCATTTAATCAGTAAAGGCCCTAAGTCTTTTTCCAGACTCTAAGTAGGAAAAGGGGTACCCTGGTCTCACACATTTAAACCAACCAGAAAAGCAGCATAGCCCTGTATGGAATAAAGATCACTGTGGTTGCTACAGGTGCCCCTAGCAGAGAAGCATATGAGTAGCTAGATCACTGTTGCTTAGAGTAGCCTGACTCCTTGGTGCTGACCTTTGAGATATCTGTGTCTTCAGAGAAGCCCAAGTCCTCCATGGTGCGTATGCCATCAGAGAAACCCATGCCTCCAGAGAATCCCGTGGCCTCAGAAATATTCATTTTTCCAGGGATGTCAGTAACCTGAGAGATGCCCACATCTTCAGAGAAGCCCATAGTCCCAAAGATGCCCATGTCACCAGAGATACCTGTGGCTGCAGAGGTGCCTATGTCTCCAGAGATGTGCACACCCTCAGAAATATTTATGGCCCTAAGGCTACCTATGATCCCACAACAGTCATGGCGGAGGTCTGTACATTGGCTTTTTGCTTGATCCATCTGAGCTCGGAGGCCTCCTTCCCTGGACAGAGTGCCATTCTCCATCAATGTATTTAGGTCTCCATCAATACCCATAAATCCCAGAGGATTGGCCAAAGGACTTCTTAGATGCTGGCACAGTAAATTCCCTAATTGAGAGCAGGTACAGACCTCTTCTGGTGGCTCATCATGGGCTTTCAGTTTCTGTTTCAGGAGCAAGGAATGGTTGAAAAGAATTAGAAACAGGAAACAAAAATCTGGGCAAATATCAACCAGCAAAGATCTTGCTGCTATCACTTTTATGGTAGAAAATTATTGTTTGCACCTGCCCTCTCAAATATCTTTTCTTCATAACTTGTCATTGTGCTTTTAAAAAGTTCTATAAAAGTTCTCTTTTCTGATAAATATTATAAATTCAATTTATTTCTAGGATTGAGGAAGGCAAAGGAGAAGATCACTAATGTTACCTGCCTCAATGTAAATAGGCACTTTACATAAAATATTTCCTTTCTATATAAGAAAATCATTAGTTTATTAAATAATACCTGTGTTTTACAAATGAGGAAACTGAGGCTCAGAGAAGTTAAAGCATGTCACTCAAATTCACTCATTTAGAAAGTGGAAAGTTGGGGTCTGACCCTGCATCTGGATCTTGAGGAAATGATTAGGTGGAACAAAGGGAATAAGTGACAGGGAAATCACCTTGTCAGTTGTCATCCACCAATAGAATAACTATGATACCTTGAGTATACTTATAAGAACAATGAAATTGGTATATTTCCAATTAGGAAAATTGTTATCAAAGAAGATTTTTTTATTTCCTTCCCATGCAGACTGCAAATTCTGATCACTGAATAGCTGTATTATGTTTGTTGATTTGGCTTTACAATACCAGAAGAACCAAAGATGGACACTTGTTTTTAATTATACATTAAACACATCAACAATGATCTCTTTTCAAAATATTCAAAATTCTGAGCTGCTTATGAAATCTAGGGTCCCTAAGGGTTTATTTGAAGGACAGAGGGTAGGGATACAATTTAGAAAATAATTCTTGGAAAGGGTGTGTTGTTTAGGAACCAGGTGTGAACCCATTTAGGCCAGATAAGTCGGATATTTTTTTGCTCCATATAAGTAAGTGAATATCCTTTTATTGTGAAAATACATTTTTCACATGTGATTGTATCAAATTGTATTTGTGATTGTATCAGATCCCAAACTTTTGAAAGCATTCTTGGAACCCAATAGCCAGCTACATGGTTGCATTAAAAATAATCAAAAACAAAGGGGAAACTCAAGCATGATTTAAAATCATAGGAAACAAGCATCCCTAAACAGAATTGAGAAGTAGGGAAATTTCTTAGGATTTCTTCCTCCCCTTTTAGTTATTCACAGACTTTTCCAAAAGGACCCACCCTGAACAGGTATCCTTTTCTGAATCTAGCCCTCTCACTTATCCTTGACTGATTTCTCTGATTCCTGAGAGAGACTCAGATTCATTCCAGTAGGCTCAGATCACTCTCTGAAGTTTTCCTGTAAAGGTTACTACACACACACACACACACACACACACACTATATATATATATATATATATATATATATATATATATATATAGTGTGTGTGTGTGTGTGTGTGTGTGTTTAGGTTACTTTCTTTTTTCAATACAGAGAAGAAAAACTAAAATGGTGCTTAATATTATCACTCAGACAACTCTGTTGCTATGTTTTTAAAAGGCAATAAAATATAAAATGAAATGTTGAAATGAAACTATACAATACCTCTCTCCAAGGATTATCACCATTTTTATTACAAATCACTGTGATTTTATGAGTTCCAGTAAAATAAAAATGATATTCTTATACAATAAGGCAAAAGCTCTTACTGGAGTTCATAAACTCATAGGTGGGCTTTCAGAGTCTGTTGACCCCCTTAAATTATGCTTAAAATTGCATGTATATACCAAAATTTTTGAGGGAAATATCTGCCATTGTCTTCATATTTTAAAGGGGTGTATGATTCAAAAGAATCACTGTTGTAAAATATTAATATATCAATGTTCTATCCCTGAAAGTGAAAATATCCTTTAGACAGAGCATGAGGTAGTAGACAGGTGAAAGACTTTGCCAGTTAGAAGATGCAGGATAGACCCTGGTTTTCAACTTATAAGTATATGAATTTGAGTTACTTAAGTTCTCTAAATTTCTATTTCTTCTATAAACAGAAGCCATACCTAACAAGTTTCTTTAAAGGATATAAGGAAATACAGTATATAAAGTGCCCCAAACTGATTTCTTGTCATTCTTTCTTGTTCCACCTAATCATTCTGTCCAGATCCAAACAGAAAACCAATCTACTTGTTTAACTAGCCCATTGAGATAATTACCATGGTATGGAAACAAAAGGCATTATATCCTGCGCTTTTTAGACACAGGACACTTAGAAGCCAGAGAGTATAATAAGCCAGCCAGGCAGCATTCTATAAGTATCAATTCAACTCCAAACAGACTAGACCTACTAATAAGGGGCAAGAGAATCTCTTTTTTGGGACCATTCTCCTCACCTTTTCTAGTTCATACACATCTGCTTCAAGCATTGCTCTCTGTTTCTTAATTTCCAGGAGGCTCTCTAGCATACTCTGTTTGGGCTGCAGGCCTTTGTCAAAGCGGTTATACATCCCACACCAGAACCTTGAATAGACAACAATAAAAAAGAAAAGTGGGTTAGTGGGTTAGTTTAGCTGGAGGAACTGATTACCAACATTTTCATTTTGTAAAGAAAATATTAGGTGGGAAAATACAAAAGTAATATAATTTTGATGACCTTAAAGACAAGACATACTAATCCACACTCCTAGCACAGTACTATAGGATACAGACAGAACTCCAAGTGTCAGCTTCTATCTGAGGAAAGAAGGAACTGGAGTACATAGCTAATACTCCAACTTTTTTAGGAGCAACCTGAAAGACTGGATTTTTTTCTCAACTGTTTCAAAGAGCTCACTGGGTCTGGCATATGATATCCCACAGATGATAGAGAACAAAGTGGCAGCTTGAACTACCATGCAGGTATGCACCAAGGATCCTGCCCTGGGATTAAAAGCTCAAGAAAATGGGAATTGTTTAAAATCCTGGCTTCTAGCTTCTCTGAGGGGAGGAAAAGAGATAGATTATACAATCAGCATTCCAACTTCTCCAAGAGCTACTAAAGGAATGGCATCTGTATGAAAATGTATCTAGGGGCACTGATGAAACTGACTATACTCTAGATATCTGGGGGCCGGCCACTAAAACAAAAACAATCGTTTAGACCACCACAAAGATTTAAGAGGTACACAGAAGTTCTGGCCTCATTGACTGATGAAGGTCTATACACAAATTGAAGAAGTAGGGATTTTTCCCCTAATGTGAGGATATGAAGATATTCAAGGAAAATAAAGAAAAAGGCAAAAATCCAAACAAAGGAAATAGCTAAAACTCCAGAGACTGACTCTAATGAAGTGAAAATATATTAATTATACAAAAGAAAATTTAAAATAATAATTATAGAAAGGGTCATAGGATCTAGGGAACAATCCAAGAACAAAGCTCACTTTTCAACAAAGAGAATAATTCAAAAAAGCAGAAGTCTTAAAGCTGAAGAATAGTTGAAATGAACAATTCAATACAGAAGTTCAACAACAGAATGGAAGAAGCAAAAGAAAGAATCATCAAACTCAAAGACAGACTATTTGAGATTATCCAGTCAGGAGAAAAAAAAAAAGAAAAAAAATGAAACAAAAAAGAGGGAAGACAGGGACTGGGGTTGTGGCTCAGTTGTAGAGCACTTGCCTGGCACTTGTGTTAGGCCCTGGGTTCAATCCTCAGCATTATATATAAATAAACAAATAAAGTCAAAAATCCATTGGCAACTAAAAATATTTTTTAATAAAGAGGGAAGACAGGTTAAGGAACCTATGGAATATCATGAAGTGAACCAATATATGCATTATGGAAGTTTTAGGAGAAGACAGACCATATATTCAAAGAAATAATGGCTTAAACTTCCCAAATTAAACATCTTAGAAGCCCAAAGAACCCAAATAAGATGAACCCAAAGAAATCCATCAAATTAGGTTATATGCATTTATCAATATGACAAAATGAACCCTAAAATTATGTATAACTATAGTGTACTAATAAAAACATTAAAAATGAAAAAAAGTCCACACTAGACATATGGTAATCAAATTGTCAAAAGTCAAAAGCAAAGAGGGATTTTGAAAGTAGCAAGAGAAAAAAATGACATATCTCATGAAAGAGAAACATCCATAAGATGTTTTTAGCAAAACTTAGCAGGTGAGAAGAGAGTGGGATTATATATTAAAAGTGCTGAAAGGAAAAAAATAAAAACTGTCAACCAAGAATGCTATTGGGACAAAACTCTCTTCCAAAACTGAAAGAAAGAAAAATGGACAGGTGAGGTGGCACATGCCTGTAATCTCAGTGACTCAGGAGGCTGAAGCAAGAGAATTGCAAGGTTGACACCAGCCTGTTCAACTTAGCAAGACCCTCTTGAAAAATAAAAAATAAAAAGGAAGAGGGATGTAGCTTAGTGATAGAATGCCCCTGGGTTCAATCCCCAGAGCCAGAAATAAAACAAAACAAAATAATCAAAAAATGGGAAAAAAGAGAGAAAGGAAGTACCTTTCACAGACAAATAAAAGCTGAGGGAGGGCTGGGCTGTGGCTCAGCAGTAGAGCACTCGCCTAGCATATGAGAGGTGCTGGGTTCGGTCCTCAGCACCACATAAAAATAAATAAAATAAAGGTATTATGTCCAACTACAACTAAAAAATATAAACAAAAACAAGCTGAGGGAGTTATTACCATAGACCTTCCTTCTTTAAGCTGAAGTGAAAAAGAATAAGAAGGCATAAAACTTAGCAAAGGTAAATATTTAGACAAATATAGAATACTATATTATCTTCCTGTTGGTAAGTAAATTGCATTTAATTCTAGTATAAATTAAAAGAATAAATATTAAAATAAGTATAAACAATTAATAGACACAATTTACATATAAATTTGGATACCAATAATATAAGAGTGGAAGAAAACTATAGAATGTTGAAGTTGTTATTTGCTTAAAATAGACACATATTTTATGTAAACTCAATGGTTACCACAAAGAAAATACCTATGAGATAATTGTATATATGTGAGTTTGTCCCTGTGTTTTCTGTTCTATTCTATTGGTATTCATGCCTGTTTTGGTGCCAATACCATGCTGTTTTTGTCACTATACCTCTGTAGTATAATTTAAGGTCTGATATTATAATGCCTCCTACTTTGCTTCCCCCGCTAAGGATTGTCTTGGCTATTCTGGGCTTCTTATTTTTCCAAATGAATTTCATGATTGCCTTTTCTATTTCTATGAAGAATGTCATTGGGACTTGCACTGAATCTATGAAGCATTTTGGTAGTATACTTGACAAGGGTGACAAAAACACACATTGGAGAAAAGATAGTCACTTCATCAAATGGTGCTGGGAAAACTGGAAATCCATATGTAGTAGAATAAAATTTAACTCCTATCTCTAACCCTCCAAAAAAACTCAACTCAAAATGGATCAAAGACTAGAAATTAGACCAGAAACCCTGCATCTGCTAGAAGAAAATGTAGGCCCAATGCTCCAATATATCAGCTCAGGGTCTGACTTCCTTAAGAAGACTCCCAAAGTACAAAAAGTAAAATCAAGAATCAATAAATGGGATGGTACCAAATTAAATATATTCACAGCACAGGAAACAATCAAAAATGTGAGGAGAGAACCTATAAAATGGGAGAAAAATCTTTACCACCTGTACTTCAGATAGGGCATAAATATCCAGGATATACAAAGAACTCAAAAAACTTAACACCCAAACAGTGAGATTTTAATCTCATTCCAGTCAGAATGTCAATTATCAAGAATATAAGTAACAAAAATGTTGATGAAGATGTGGGAAAAGGGTATACTCATAAATTGTTCCTGGGATTGCAAATTTGCAACCACTCTGGAGAGCAGTATGGAGATTCCTCCAAAATTAGAAATGGGACGATCATTTGAACCAGTTATCCCAGTTCTAGGTATACATCCAAAAGACTTAAAATCAGCATACTACAGTGACGAAGCCATATCATTGTTTACAGAAGCCCAATTCACAATAGCTAAGCTCTGGATCCAACCTAAGTGTCCTTTAACAGAAGAATAGATAAAGAAAATGTGGAATATATACACAATGGAGTATTACTCTGCCATAAAGAAGAATGACTTTATGGCATTTGTTGGTAAATGGATGGATGTACAGAGCCTATCATGCTAAGTGAAATAAGCTAATCCCCCCAAAACCAAAGGTCAAATGTTTCCTCTGATATATAGAAGCTAATCCTCAATAAATGGGAAAAGAATAGAAGTTCAGTGGAGTAGACAAAAGGAAATGAAGTAAAGGGAGGGGGAATGGGAAAAGGAAATACACTGAAATGAATCTGACATAATTTCCTATGTACATATATGAATACATTACAGTGAATTTTCACCATCATGTATATCCACAAGAAGCTAATTTAAAAAAATAACTATGGGTAAGTGGCAGAAAGAACACTAAAGGGAACAGAGTGGGCTCGAGTGTGGAGGGAAGGGGAAGGAAAGGTACTGGGGACTGAATTAGAACAAGATGTATTCCATGCTTTATAATTATGTCAAAATGAATTATACTGTCCTGCATACATAAAAAAGAACCAAAACAATATAAAATAACAACAACAAAACCCTGAAAGTTTGCAAAAGAAGAAAAACATAAAAGGAATGAAAGCATACTAATAAAGTAACAAAAGCAAAACAATGAAACAGAAAATGACAGCAAGATATGAAAGGATCAACAAAAGAAGTACAAAGTAGAAAAAAACAACTAACAAAATAATTAAAGTAAATCTTTCCCTATGTATACTGATATTAAGGAGATATAAAGATATTTCATCCAAATGACAACCAAAAGAAACCCCAAAACAAACAAAACAACAAAAAACCACCAGGAGTGTATATATTTCTTTCAGACAAAATTAACTTTTTTTTTTTTTGTACCAGGAATTGAATACACTGTTGCTTACCCATTGAACCACATCCCCAGCCCTTTTTATATTTAATTTTTTTGAGACAAAATAAAAATCAAAAACTGTCACAACAGGGTTAAGGATGTAGATTAATGGTAGAGCCTTTTTCCTAGCATGTGTGAGGTCCTGGTTTTGAGACCTAGAACCCCAAACAGCAAGAATAGCAAAACAACAAAACCTGATACAAGCAACAAAAAAGGATGTTATAATGTGAAAAAATGTTGATCCACTAGGAAGGCATAACAATTACAAATATATGTACACAACTTTAGAGATATGAGCACCAGACTAAATGAATCAAGCACTGACTGACATGAAGGGAGAAGAATACTATTAAATAATAAGAGAAGGAGACTTAAATACCCCATTTTCAATAATGGGTATAATAACTGAGGAAGGAGAGCTAGATCTCATTTTTTTATTTCAAAAAACAACATACTTGAACATTATAGACCAAATGGATCTAACAGCCATATACAAAACATTCAACCCAACAATAGTCTTTTCAAAAGCACATGGACCATTCTCCAAAAATATATCATGTTAGGTAGCAAAACAAATCTCAACAAATTTAAGACAGAGAGCATCCCAAACATCTTCTCTAAGGAATAAAACTAGAAATCAACAGTAAAAGGAAAACTGGAAAATTCAGAAATATGTGGAAATTTAAAAATATATTCTTAAGCAACAATGGGTCAAAAAATCAAAAGAGAAATTAGAAAATATCTTGAAGCAAATAAAAATAAAACATACCATAATGTATAGGATGTAGCAAAATGAGTCACAAAAGTAAATTTATTAGTGTAGCCATTATCAATATAACATGAAAAATTGTGCTCTATTTGTGTAATATGAATTGAATTTCATTCTGCTATCACATGTAACTAATTAGAATAAATGAAATATATTTTTAAAGGGAGAGAGAATTTTTAATATTTATTTTTTAGTTTTTCGTGGACACAACATCTTTATTTTTTTAATTTGGTGCTGAGGATCGAACCCAGCACCCTGCAGATGCCAGGCGAGCGTGCTACCACTTGAGCCACATCCCCAGCCCAATGAAATATATTTTTAAAAAAGATAAACAATATAAAAGTTTCACAAAAAAATAAAAATAAAAATAGAACTTAGAACTACAGTATGATCCAGGATACCACTTTTAGATATATAGCCAAGGGACTGAAATTGATATGTCAACGAAATACCGCATTCCTATGTTCATTGCAGGATTATTCACAATAGCTAAGAAATGGAATCATTACATGTGTTCACCAGTTGATGAATGGTATATACGTAAGATGGAACACAATTCAGCATTAAGAAGGAAATTCTGTCATTTGTAACACCATGGATGGAACTCAAGGACTTATACTAAGTAAAATAAGCCAAGCACAGAAAAGAAAGTATTGCATGATCTAGTTGATATGTAGAATCAAAAGCAATCAAACATAGAATCAGAGAGTAGAATGGTGATAACCAGAGGCTGGCAGAGGGGAGAAGGGGAGATGGTAATCAAAGGGTAAAAAGTTTCAGTCAGATGAACATCTATTGCACAGCACAGTGACCATAGTTAATGATAAGGTGTATTTTTAAATTGCAGAGAATTTAAAATGTCTTGTTATAAAAAATGATGGGTGAGAGATATGTTAATTAGCTTGATTTACTCATTGTAAGTTGTATTCATATATCAAAACATCACATGGTACCCCATAAATATATACATTGGTCAAATATAGTAATAAAAATGAAAATTTATGGTAATAAACACATACATTAAAATAGGAGAAAGATCTCAGATCAACAACCTAATTTTATACCTTAAGGAATTAAGTAAAGAACAAACCAGCTAAAAGTTAGTGGCAAAATGAAAAATTAATGATTAAAGAATAAATAAATAAAACAGAATACAAAAATCTGTTGAGAATATTTTTTAAAATGACAAACCTTTAGCTAGACCAAGAAAAAAACAATAGGAGAGTCAAATAAATGAAATAATAAATTTAAAAGGAGACATTACAACTGATACCACTTACAAAAAAAGGATAATAAATATTATAATTCAAGCATTTTGGCTTTTGGATTTTTAGATTAGGGATGCTTAACCAGTAAAGTGTACAATAAAAATATAAAAAAAGAAATATGAAACACTATTGGTCCTAAACATGTCACATAAAGGATATCCAATGTGTATGAACAATTATATGCCAAAAAATTGGATAATCTAGAAGAAATGGCTAAATTCCTAGAATCATACAGCTTACTAAGAATGAATAATGGAAAAAAAACTTAACAGATTAATATTGAGTAAGGAGATTGAATCAAGAATCAAAAACTTCCCAAGAAAGACGAGCCAGAACCAGAAGCTTCACTGGAGAATTATCTTCAATATTTGAATTAATGTCAATACTATGCAGATTCTTCCGAAAAAAAATGAAAAGGAGGTAAAGTCTCATTTTCCAAAGCTAGCATTACCTTCTTATGAAGTCATATAGGGATACCACAAGAAAATAAAATTATAGGCCAGTATTGCTAATGAACATAGATGCAAAGATAATCAAGAAAATACTAGCAAACTGAATTCAACAGCATGTTAAGAGGATCATATACCACAATTGAGTGGACTTTATCACTATAATTCAAGAATGGTTCAACATATGCAAACAAATTAATGTCATATACTGCATCAACAGAAAGGGTAAAAAAATCACAGTCATCTCAAACAGATGCAGAAAAAGCATTTGAGAAAATGCAACAATCTTTCATGATCAAAGCCCATAAACTGGTACAGAAGCAAGTTCTCTCAATTATATGAAAAAGCCAAGTAAATATCACACCTAATGGTAAAAGACTGAAAGCTTTTCCTTTAATATCAGGAGTAAGCAATGAAACCCACTTTCACTATTTCTAAATACAGTGAATTAAGTAAACAATCCCACTTAAAACAGCATCAAGAATAACAAAATACTTAGAAATAAACTTAAGCATGGGGATAAAGACTTATACAGAGAAGATATTACTGAAAGAAACTGAAGATGACACAAATAAAGACAATATTGCTAAGACTGTCAATACTACCCAAAGTGATTTACAGATTAATGTAACCTCCATTAAAATTACAATGGTGTCTTTTTTAAAAAAAATATTTGTTGTGCTGGGGATGTGGCTCAAGCGGTAGCACGCTTGCTTGGCATGTGCGGGGCGCTGGGTTCGATCCTCAGCACCACATAAAATAAAGATGTTGTATCCACCAAAAACTGAAAAATAAATATTAAAAAATTCTCTCTCTCTCTTAAAAAATATTTATTTTAGTTGTAGATGGATAAAATACCTTTATTTTATTCATTTAATTTTATGTGATGCTGAGGATCAAACCAGTGCCTCATTTGTGTTAGACAAGTACTCTATCACTGAGCTACAACTCCAGCCCCTTCAATGGTGCTTTTTATGGAAATGGAAAAATTATATCCTGAAAATTCTAAGGGACCCCAAACAATGAAAACAATCTTGAAAAAGAAAACAAAGTAGAAGGCTTCATATGTCTTGATTTCAAAACTTATTACTAAGCTATAGCAAACAAAACAATGTGGTACTGCCATAAAATTGGAATAGTGGATCAGAAACGAGAGCCCAGAAATAAATCACTGTATATATGGTGAAATGATTTGATAAGAATGACAAACAATTCAGTGGAGAAAGGGACAGAGTTCTGAAAAACTGTGCTGGGAAAATTTTATATCCTCATACAAAATGTGAAGTTGGAACCCTTATCATAAATAGTAAATTTCACCCTAAATAAAAATTAGCTTCAAATGTACCTAAATATAAGAACTAAAACTATATGACCCTTAATAAAAACAATGTAAATCCTTCAGAAAATTGGATATGGCAAGGATTTCATGGATATGACATCAAAAGCACAGGCAACAACAACAATAAATAAATAAACAGTTCAGTATCAAAGTTAAAAAATTGTGTATCTGCCTTATTCTATTTTTTGTTGCTATAAAAGAATACCACACAATCTGAGTACATTATAAACAATAGAAGCTTGTTTGGCTCACAGTTTGGGAGGCTGGGAAGTCCCAGAGTCTAATGCTAGTATCTGGCAGGGGCCTATGTGCTGCAGAATAACATGGCAGAAGAACAAGTGAGCACACATGGCAGAGAGAAGAAAAGCACTCAGAATGCATTATTTTGAGTAGGATCCCACTCCTGAGATAATTAACTCTTTCTATCAATAATGGCATAAAAAATCCTCATGCTAATCACATTTGAATACTGTTATGATGGCAATTAAATTTCACTGAGTTTTGGAGGGGATATTCAAATCACAGCTGCGTCAAGGGACACTATCAGGAGAGTAAAAAGGCAACCTAAAGAATGGAAGAAAATATTTGCAACCTGTTTATATAATAAGGAATCTATCTAGAATATATAAAATCCAACAATCAAAAATAACCCAATCAAAAATGTTCAAAGGAGGGGCTGGGGATGTGGCTCAGTGGTAGAGCGCTCACCTAGCACATGCGAGACACTGTGTTTGATCCTCAGCACCACATAAATAAAATAAAATAAAATAAAGGTATTGTGTCCAACTACAACTAAAAAATATTTTTAAAAATGTTCAAAGGATTTGAACAGATATTTCTCCAAATAAATTCCAATAGTCAATAAAGAGATGAAAAGATGTTGCAAATCAAAACCACAAAATCACCTCATACCCATTAGAATGGCTATAATGAAGAAACGAAAAGAAGGGAAAGAATGTTGGTGAGGATGTGGAAAAATTAGAACCATTGTGCACTGTTCTGTAAAATGGTGAGGCCACTATGAAAAATACTGTGGTTATTCCTCCAAAAATTAAAAATAGATTCAATACATGATCCAACAATTTCACTCTTGGTGATACATCAAAAGAACTAAAAGATGAGATTTAAAAAATTACTTTATATCAATGTTCATAATAGCATTAATTTAAAAAAAGGCAAGGGTGACACAACTCAAATACACACCAACAGATAAATAATCAAAGTGTGCTATATAAAATCAATTATATGTTATTCAGCTTTAAAAAGGAAGGAAATTCTGACAGATGCTATAATATGAATTCCTGAGGACATTATGCTAAGTGAAATAAACCAGACACAAAACAACAAAAATTGTATGATTCCACTTATATGGGAGACCTATATTTGTCAAGTTCATAGAGATAAAAAGTAGAATGATTGGCCTTGGGGGAAGGGAAACAAGGAGTTGTTTTTTTCATGGGAATAAAGCTTTTGTTTTGTGAGATGAAAAGCTGTACACATTGGTTATATAACAAAATGAAAGTACTTAGTGCCACTGAGCTAGAAAAATTGTTATGATGATATATCATGCATATTTTACTACAATTAAAAGTAATTTTCTGGGCCTGGTGGCCCACATCTGTAATCCCAGGGGCTTGGGAGTCTGAGGCAGGAGGATTGGGAGTTCAAAGCCAGCCTCAACAAAAGTGAGGTGCTAAGCAACTTAGTGAGACCCTGATTCTAAATGAAAAATACAAACTAGGGCTCGGGATGTGGCTCAAGCAGTAGCGTGCTCACCTGGCATGCACGGGGCACTGGGCTCAATCCTCAGCACCACATAAAAATAAAATAAAGATATTGTGTCCACTGAAAACTAAAAAATAATTATTAAAAAATTCTCTCTCTCTCTTTAAAAAAATTGTGTGTCCATGTATCCTATACTCAGTGTCCCCAATGGGTAACTATAGTACAATACCACAACCAGGATATCGACAATGATAGTCACAACACCAACAAATTTATCACCATAAAGCCCATTCCTGTTGTCCTTCAATTGCCACGCCTTCTTCCCTATTCTCTATAACCTACTGTTTTTATCCCTTGATTAACATTAACCTATGTTCCATTTATTTGTCTTTTCAAAACACACACACACACACACACACACACACACACACACACACACAAGAAACTATACCAGTACAAAACATTTTGAGATTGGCTTTTCTTCATTTAATATATTCTTTGCAAAAAATAGCACTTATCTGGGCTGGGGTTGTGGCTCAGTGGTACAGCGCTTGCCTAGCATGTGTGAGGCACTGGGTTTGATCCTCAGCACCACATAAAAATAAATAAAATAAAGGTCTATCAATAACTAAGAATCAATGTTGCACTTATCTAGTTTGCTTTTCTTTATTTTTGAGCAGTACTTCAAGGTAAAGATATACTTCAGCTTGTATAACTATCCATTCACCTGTTGAAAGACAACAGGTTTGTTTTTAATTTGGGACTTTAATTAAAGAAACCACTATGAATATTCACATATAAGTTTTTATGTGAACAAAAATCTTTCATTTTTCTGGAATATATGCCCAGGAATGCAATTAGTACAATTGTTGGCAAGTATTGTATTTGTACATTTATTTTTTTCTAGAGTGGCTATACATTATATGGTCCAATTATAAAAATGAGCCAAAGATGGCCTATGTTGTTTTCTTCTTCATAATAGACGGGGAACCCATTAGCTCAAAAGACCAAACTCAAATTTTCTGCATGCATTAAATAGCCTAAATAAGCATTTCTTTAGCCACTTTGAGCCTGATTGCCTTGCATACCTTGCAAATATCAGCTAGTCATAGATGAAATAAACTCTGTGGTAATAAAGAAGCCATGTTGTGACTGACCTTTAGAATTCTCTGACCCACAAATACTTTACCATGCTGTCTAGGAAGCTAGACAAACAAGCCCCTTGTTCTTTGGAGGAGTTTCCTTGTCCTCTTTTCCTGAGTGCTGGTCTCTGCATCCATATAAACCTGTCACAGTGTTGTCTCTGCCCTAAACACACACATAAAAAGCTAATTGAATGTGTTACTGCAAATCTTGAGGTCATATCTTTTCTCTGATGAGACCTGAGATCATTTGAACTCATTGTAATTAGCATTAAGGTGGGAGTTTTGGTGATGAGCAAGAAATCAAATAGGGTCCATCAAATCAGTGGAATAATCAACAACAACAACAAAAAAACTCCAGAGAGCCTTGAGTATTTGTTACTTAAATTTGGAACACCCCTACATTAAATTTGGCATAACATCATTCTGTGCTACACTGTACTCTATAACACTTTGTGGCTTCCCCACTATTCCTCATCAGCCTAGATAAGTGGTAATGTCAGTATTTGAGTGACCTCATGCTACTGGAGCTGATTTTCAATATTTGAGACACCCAGTTGCTTAGGGAACATGAGCAAACCCACCTGGGTCCCCCACTAGTCAGTACTGGATATTTTAAAATCTGGGAGCCTGAATAGAGAAAGTGGAACTGTGCATACCTGTGAATCATGAGTGTGTTACCCCAGGCCCCATTATAGGTTATAGTAGGAGAGCTCCCTGTGGTCAGGTTGGTAATTTGGGGTCCTTGGCAAACAAGTCAATAATGTAGAAATGTCAGGCTAAGGCTAATCCCAAGCACAACTGGGAGAGATGGTTTTGCAAGCAGCTAGCATGACACCAAATTATGTTATTGCAGATACTGTCATTCTAGTCCTTCAATTAAATCATGTTGAGATCCTCACTCTTTGGCTAAGTTGGCTAAATAATTACTTGAAGTGATTAAAGATAAGTTTATATCCCTACCCTTCCTAGGATTCCAAAGGAAGTAGCTACTTAAGAGGTACTCCAAACCATGAGGAACATGTTGGGCCTTGTGGGTACTTTGCACCAGGACATGCTCAGAGAAGAGGTAGAAACTCAAATTTCTGTGGGAGATGAGTCAAAGGGTAAGACCCTGGTGAAGAGAACTGGTGTCCTCTAAAGAAATAAGCACCATGGTTCTAGGTGTGGTAGTTCATGTCTGTAATTTTAGTTACTAGGTAGGCTGAGGCAGGAGGATCACAAATTCAAGGCTAACCCTGGCAACTTAGAGAGACCCTGTCTCAAAATAAAAAAAGAGTTGACATAAAGCCCAGTGAAAAAGTGCCCCTGGGTTCAATCTCCACTACAAAAAAAAAAAGTAGAATAAATACAAAAGCAGCATGATGTTACCATGATAAAGACTGAGATAATTTACCCTCTATTTTGCCAGTAACTATGGGGGGGGGTGGTACTTGAAAGGAAGGGTCAGTTATCATTTGGAGGAGAAAACATGTCTTTTTTCTTGTGCTGAGGTCCAGTTTGAATTCATGCTCCAACATCCATGTGTAGAAAACTTAATTCCCAATGTAATTGTTTGGGAGGTGAGTCTAATAAGTAGTACAGAGTCCTCATAACTGGATTAATATCATCTCAAGAGTGGGTTAGTTAGCAAGTGATTTTATTATAAAAGTGAATTCAGTCCCATCTTGCTGTCACTTTTGCCTTTTCTTACTCTTCTAAATGAGATGGACATAGCATAAAGGCCATCATCAGATGCTAGCATCATGCTCTTGGATTTCCTGGTCTCTAGAACTGAGAGAAATAAATTTGTTTATTTATAAATTACTCAATCTGTGGTATACTGCTATAGCAGTGCAAAATGGACTAAGATAGTAGTTAGCCCAGGAACTAAATTAAAAGGGGGTGCCCAACTACATAGAATAAATCTAGTAGGGAGTAAACACTTCACAGCGGAATTACACAACTGATTGTCATAGTACAAAGATAGAAAAAGTGGTGTCACTGCTAAAGGATTCTACATAGTAAGTGTGGGAAGTAGAAATGACCCTCACAGGAGGCTTTGGACCTCCATCCACAAATACCTTGTTGATGTGGATTTTTATGGCATGGAGTACTGCCCATCCTATATTAGGCCTCTTCTGAGGCCTGGGCAGACAGTCAATGGAAAAAGTTAGCTGAAGCCAAAGATCTCCTTCATCAGCTGGTGATGTTGAAAGAGAGTTTATCAGGCAACAGATGGCATGAAGCATGATAACTTGGCAAGTCTAGAGGATACTAAACTCAGGCCAGGGAGTCCTGAGTCTACCTGGTTGTTTCTCAGGCAGGCTCTTGATAAGTATAAATCCTCTTCCTGAGCAATAATGGGTAGTGCTAAAATAATTTAAAGGTCAGAGCTTCCCTGGATCTGAAAGGAACTCATGCAAGACAAACTCAAGTATTGCCTATTAACTATCACTCTGTTTGGCCTAAATTTGAATGTACTATCAATGGCGATGCTGCCCCCTGTAGGTCAAGCAAACTATTATATCCTTAGAAACAAGGGGTGCCCAAATTGGATGATATCTGGTAAATTGTTGAAGGAATAACAATACTTACTAAGGCTAGATTCAATGTAAAACAGATTAGACAGTCCTGCCATTGAAGTCTGATTCTGATATCTTCTAGTGGCAGGGATCTGCTCCCACACAGTGATCTGGCAGTTGCAGAAACTGGCCACTTGTAGCAATCACCCTTAACTGGTTTGATTCCAAAACCTGAATACTTGCTGTCTCTGTTGGACATGAGTACCCAAATTTCCTCAATCCCAGAAATCACTGCTGTTCTAAAGTGTCCATCTCACTTCATCTTTTACCTTGTACAAGAGATGATCAGCTTTGCAGGATAAAGAAACAATTAGTTAGTTAAATATTAACATTGCCTGAGTTCTACAAAAAGGAGCTTTGATCTTGGATGTACTCCTTAAAGCTATCTCTTTTCCCATTATTTGAATGGACTTCTTCTTGGAACAAACTTAAGGTTTCTATATTGTTGGTGGTTGTTGCCTGTTGGGAACCAGTTAACTTTCCCTTGCTGGTGTAGGTGGTAAATATGATACGATATAAGGCAAGGCACTGAAGGATTATGAAATGTTCTAATTGACCTTGTGATACACTGGGCACTTATTCTTTCCATCTCATTTTTCAATCCCCTGGTATGGACTGGTGCCTAAAGACACTAAATGAAGATTAACTATTAGATCACAGAGAGCTAAAGAATGCTGTGCCCTTTATTAGAGCACCTCTGCCATATATCATACATTAATGGATGACATTTAAAACAACACAGGTACATGGTTGGAGCTGTAAATTTGTCTTACATGTACTACACAGTAAACATTTTATGGGAGAATCAACCACGATTTGCCTTTCCCTTTGAGGTTCAACAGTACACATTTTTACAGATGTCTATAGGATATTTCAATAGGCATCTATTTAAAAAATCAAATAATTTTAAAATGCTTTCTCTGAACATAAGAGAATCAAACTAGAATAGCAGAAATATAACAGGAAAATAAAAGCACATAGAAACTAATGAGTATACTTCCATATATTCCTTGCAGATATGATTTAGATGCTTGTCACACATTCCCACCAGAAATTCAGCATTGACATTATACTGATGAAATCCTCCTTACTGACTGTAGTTGTTGTAATATTACTTTATTATTTTGATGTCTGCAGGGTGCATAGTTATAATCCCTGGTTTATTCCAGACATAGGTAGTAACCTGTGTTTTCTCTTTTTGTCACTCTTTTGATCTTTATATCCTCCCTGTTTATAATTTTCTTTTTCTGGGGGTATTGACGTGCTGTCTTAAGAATAGTTGATATTTCTTTTTTGATATTTCTTTTTCAAATGTAGACATTTAGAACAATACATTTCCCTTTCAGCTCTAATTTAGCTGTGTCCTACAAACTTTGGTATGTTGTATTTTCATTTATTTCAATGAATTTTACCTTGAAACTTTATTATATACATGGATAATTTAGAAGTATGCTATTTAGTTTCTATGTGTTCATAGATTTTCCTGTTATTGATTTCTAGTTTGATTAGAGAAACATTTCATATAATTTCATTTTTTAAGGACATGATCTATCTTGGTATTTTATTCCAGGAGTACTTGAAAATAATGTGTATTCTTCTGTTTTTGAGTAGACTAGTATACACATGTGAATTAGATCCTGCTGAATGACTGTGTTGTTAATTTCTTCTTTCTCCTTGCTGGTTTTCTGTGTGGATATTCTATTGACCGTTGATAGAGAAGTATTGGTATCTCCAACTCTGTAGCTCTTTTTATAACTTCTTTCAGTATTGTCATTGTTTGCTTCACATATTTTATATCTCTGCTGCTTGGATCATATATATTTAAGGTTAATATTTATTATTCTTGACCTTTTTATCATTATATATTGTCTCTTTGTCTACAGTAATTTTCTTTTTTATGATGTCTACTGTATCTGATATTAATATGGCCATTCCTGATTTGATTTACACTTTCATGATATATATCTTTCCATCCTCTTACTTTCAATCTACCTATGTCATTATATTTAAAGCATATATCTTTCCATCCTCTTACTTTCAATCTACCTATGTCATTATATTTAAAGCAAGTAACTTACAGCAGCATAAAGTGTTTAAATTTTATCCATTCTTCTAATCTTTATCTTTTAATTTGTATATGTGGATCATTTAAATTATATATAACTATGATATTAGAACTTAATAATTCCATATTATTATTTTCTCTATTCATTCTCTTTTCTGTTTTCTTTCCCTGACTTCCTGTAGGTTACTGAAATATACATATATATGCATATATATACATACACACATATATTATATATAATACATATATATATATATTTATAAATGGACACAATACCTTTATTTTATTTATTTATTTTTATGTGGTGCTGAAGATCAAGCCCAGTGCCTCCTATGTGTGAGGCAAGTGCTCTACCACTGAGCCACAATCCCAGCACTGGAATATATATTTTTAAATTTTGTTTTCATTAAAATGTTTTTGAATTTAACTTGGACTTTTTAGTGGTTTCTCTAGGCACTAGAATTTATTTATATATACATACACACACACGTATATATATATATATATATATACATATATATATATATATACATATATTTATACACACCCACACATACTGTGTGTGTATATGAGTGGATTATCACAGTCTACTAGAATTGATATTTTATAAGCTTGAGTGAAGTGTACAAAACCTTCTCTTTACATCCCTTTCTTCTCCTCCATTTAAAATTGTCTTAAATATTTTATCTCTATATATGTAGAGCTATATCGTCAATGTTTTACTTTTTGATTCTAATGTTAAATAATTTAGACAATTCAAAAGGAGAAAGTCTATCATACTTACACATTTTTATTCTTTCCATTGTTCCTTCTTCCTTTCTGATGTTTCAAGATCCCTTGTTTTATCCTTTCCTTTCTCATTAGAGAAATTTTTTAGGCCTTTCTTTTAGGGTATGTCTGCTACCAATATATTCTCATTCATCTTTCTTTCAATCCTGAAGGATATTTTCTTCAGTTAAAAATTCTCCATTGATAGTTCTTTTTGTTCAGTGCTTAAAATGAGACCTTCTTTCTGGCTTCCCTGATTTCTGGTGAGAAATCTGTTGTCATTTGAATGGTTTTCCCTTTTAAGGTGTCATTTCTCTGTTGTTGTTTTCAAGAATGTTTTTGTTGTTTTAATAAGTTTGACTATGATATTTCTTGGTGTGAATGTTGGGTTTATTCTATTTGATAGTAACACATCTTGTTGAATCTATAGGTTTATATTTTTTACCATATTTGGGATATTTTCAGCCATTACATTTATCCTCCATATCTATAGGTTCTGCATCTGTAAATTCAACCATTTGCTGAACAAAAGTGTAGTTAGACCAAAAGTAGTAGCACATACCTGTAATTCCAGTGGCTCAAGAGGCTGAAGCAGGAGGATGACAAGTCCAAAGATAGACTTAGCAACTTTGGGAGGCCCTAAGCAACTCAGTAAGACCCTGTCTCAAAATAAAAAGGACTGGGGATGTGTGGCTCAGTGGTTGAGTATCCCTGGATTCAATCTCTACTATCAAAAACAAATGTAATTAGGCCTATGATGGTTGATCTTTACTGAACATGTACAGATTTTTTGTTAGTATAAAACAATACTGTATAACCATTATTTATATAGCATTTACATTGTATTAGGTATTATAAGATGATTTAAAGTATTCGGGAGACTGTGCACCAGTTATAGGCAAATTCTATGCCATTTTATGTAAGGGACTTGAGCACTCATGGATTTTGATTTCCACAGCAGGTAGTGTTTCTGGAATCAATTCCCATTGGATTCTAAGAGACAACTGTATTTCTTTGAGTATTCCCTCAGCACCTGTCTTTGCCCACTACTTCCAAGTGTCCAGTGATACCAGGGTTAGTTTGTTTCTTATTGTCCCACTGAGGTTTTGTTTGTTTTTTTCAGTCAGTTTTCTCTTACACTTTTCCCCCTCTTACTCCTATTTTTACTTAAGTTCAAATTCTTTCATTTCTCCCTTCCATTCTGCTATTGAGCCTATTGTGTTTTCATTGCTGTTACTGTATTACTCCATTATACGGTTTCCATTTGGTTCTTTCATATCTTCAGTTTTTCTTTATTTTTTGGTAGTATTGGGGATTAAATCCTTGGCCTCACACATGCAGGTCAGTACTCTACCACTGATCTATATCCCTAGCCCTTTAAAACAATTTTTGGAGATAGTTTCACACCAATTTGCCCAGGCTGGCCTCAACTTAAAATATTCCTGCCTTAGTCCCCTGAATAGCTGGGATTATAGTCATGTGCTACCATGCCAGGGTATCTTCAATTTCTTTGCTGAGACTTATAAAAATTTATTTCAAGTAAGTTTTGAATTGCTTCTTGAGGAATCTTGATGATTGCTGTTTAAAATATTTGTCAGATAATTCTAACATCACTGTCATCTTGTATTGGAATGTACTACCTTTTTTCATTCAAGTTGATATTTTCCACACTTTTGTTCTGATGACTGATTTTCACATTAAATAGACATTTGGGGAATGTTGTTAAGAGTCTCTGAATTTTAATTAGATTTTCTGTTTAACCAGGCTTGTTTCCAATGGCCCTCTTCTGGCTTGGGACAACAAAGTAGGAAGTTCCTCCTCATTATAGGTTAGGAGGGAGTATAAGTTGAAGCTCTTCACTTAGCCTATATTGACACTTGACTTGGGGAGGGCCTCCAAAGTACTACTAAATGGAAGCAAAGTGGCAGGCTTCCCACTAGACATATGCTGATAACATCATAAGATGGACAGATATGCCCTATTACCTTTCCTCATGATACCTCCAATGATACCACAAGGCATGGCTTCATTAATGCTGGGTGGTGGTGAAATTCTTGACTCTCAAAAGGCTTCTTCTGATACTATCCAAGTAGGGAGGGGGACAAATATCATATTCCTATTGAGTGAAAGTAGAAGTCCAGGCTCTCCACATGGTCTCACTAACATTAGAGGAAGGGAAGTATACACTGGGGATGAAAATCCCAATCCCCATTTGGCCTTCTCTAACACCACCAGTGGGGAGGTACAGGGATATTTAGGTGTTTATTCCAGCTTGATGAGGGCAGAAATATTGACTCCTAATTTGGCCTTTGTGGATTGGTTGGAGTGCCAGTTTTTTTTTTTTCTTTCTGTAGGGTATGACAAGAAGAGAGCTATTATTGTCTAAGGATTTCTGTCTTAGTAGGCTGTCTCTTTCCTGGTTCTTTAGCTAGACAGAACAGGATTCTTTGGGTTTTCATGCCCTTGGCATTTCTGTGCTACCACCTTCTTTAGGTCCAAGTCTGGGATATACAAGGCAAAAAGAAAACTATAGAACTTGCCATCATATTGTTTCTTCTGACTTGTAAAGTCTACTCAATTTGCCTCCTTCTGTGTGTCTTTTATTGTGGTTTAATATTGGTTTTATGATATACAGGGGTAGTTTACTTAGTGGGAGAAGTAGGGGAAATATTTCTATTTCAGTTTTCACTCGATTTAATTTTGATTTCTAAATAAATGCAGAAGAATTTCTGATATTACATTTATCAATAATCACATGTAAACTATATCAATTCCCCACCTGGAACCCCCACCTAGAACATCCAAACCCAGTAATAATAATGGTGACAAAAAATATCTATCATTGATAACATTGTTGAAGTAGATAACATTGATAACATCATGGAGTAGAGAACTTCAAAACTCTATCCTTCCACTAAAAGAATGACTAAGCAAGCAAAAACTATAAGAATTACATGTTCCAAAACTCTAGAATCTAATAAAATTTAAAATAATCAGGGGAATGCATACTGAAAGAAGAAGCAACAAAATTTTGGTAAGAGATTGCTACCACATTTTGATTTATCTCCCTACTATTCCATAACCCAACTTAGTGGTGACCTAGGGGATGGTGGGCCACTTTGCTTAGGTAAATTTCTGCTGCCAGATGGGCAATATAGACCTTAATCTCAAAAATTGTGATTATATATTTTCAATTGTCTCCTGACCCTCAAGGATGGGCTCAGGGCCTTGGTTTTTGTTTTGTCCACCTTGGAACTGTCTTACAGAGTTAGCATAGTAGCCTGTATGACATTTGTTGACAGTATACCAGTGACAGCCACCTGATGATAGATGGGACAATCAGCAGAGAATGAAAAGCCTGAAAAGGAAGTGACTGGGGAAGGAGATAGATAGGAGAATAAGGGCTTTGAAAAGCTCCTGCATATATCAGAGAATATAGAAGTCTAGGCACTTGCTCAGGGCTGAACACATACTCAAAAATATTTAAGACACTAATCTTTCATCTGTGGCTGATTTTTACGTTCTATACAAGCAGAAAATGAAGACCAAGGCAGAGTTATGAATGGTGTGGCTAAGTATTGAAGGTGTACACCAACATAAAGCCAATCCACAAAAACTGGGAAATATTTTTGGGAGACACAAATGGAATTATCTGTTATTTTACTAGCTGACCAGTAAGGTATTGCAAAAGAGAATTCAGTAAATACACAGGACAAAGGATACATTCTTTACAAAATCATTTATAAAAGCTACTGAACCGGGGCTGGGGTTGTAGCTCAGTGGTAGAGTGCTCACCTAGTGTGTGTGAGGCACTGGGTTCGATCTTCAGCACCACATAAAAATAAATAAATAAAAATAAAGGCATTGGGCTGGGGTTGTGACTCAGTAGTAGAGCACTTGCCTAGCATGTGTGAAGCACTGGGTTTGATCCTCAGCACCACATATAAATAAATAAAATAAAAGTCCACTGACAACTAAAAAAATTTTTTTAAAAAAGGCATTGTGTCCACCTACAACTAAAAATATATTTTTATTTTTTTATTTTTTTTTATTGTTGGTTGTTCAAAACATTACATAGTTCTTGATATATCATATTTCACACTTTGATTCAAGTGGGTTATGAACTCCCATTTTTACCCCATATATAGATTGCAGAATCACATCAGTTACACTTCCATTGATTTACATATTGACATACTCATGTCTATTGTATTCTGCTGCCTTTCCTATCCTCTACTATCCCCCCTCCCCTCCCCTCCCCTCCCCTCTTCTCTCTCTACCCCCTAAAAAACAAATGCCAAATGTCTTCTTTGATATAAGGAGAGTAACTAAGAACAGACTAGGGAAGAAGAGCACGAGAAGAAGACCAACATTAAACAAGGATGAGAGGCGGGAGGGAAAGGGAGAGAGAAGGGAAATTGCATGGATATGGAAGGAGACCCTCAGGGTTATACAAAATTACATACAAGAGGAAGTGAGGGGAAAGGGAAAAATAATACAAGGGGGAGGAATGAATTAAAAATATATTTTTAAAAAGCTACTAAACCAACAATCACACCCTCAACCCAACAAACAGCAACAAAAACGTCACTAGAATCCCTTTAGATTGCAAGTGAGAATCTGATTACCAGGATTACTACATTATAATATTCAATTGATCTGGTGTTTGATAAAGGTTTAAGAGTTGCTAGAAAGAAACAAAAGTATTGCCCATTCATAGGGATAAAAACAAATTAGTAGAAACTCTTCATAATAATGGTCTTAAACAGTTTCTACTAATTTGATTGGTAAAATAGACTTTAAAAATACATGATCCAAATTAATTTTGTTTTCACTAGACTCCCTTTCAAATCAAAGTGAGAAAATTAAATGGATAGAAACATATATGCCATGAAAATAGTAACCAAAATAGTTGGTGTGTATGTACTAAGGACAAATGAGCCTTTTAAGTCAAATATTGTTACAAAATGGAAACTTCAATATCCCATTTTCTATTTCCTTTTGTTTTTTGGTACTAGAGCTTGAACCCAGAAGCACTTTACTACGAGCTATACCCCAATCCCTTTATTATTATTTATTTTTTTAGCAGAGTCTAAGTTGCTTAGGGCTTTGCTAAGTTGGTGATACTGGCCTCAAATTTGTGATCCTCCTGCTTCAGCCTCCCTAGCCACTGGGATTACAGGTGTGTGCCACAACACCCATCTTCCATTTTCTATAAAGAATAGAAAAAACTAGACAGATCAATAAGAAACAGAGACTTGAACAACATTATATATCAAGCATACCTAAAGATATATGTAGAACACTCCATCCAATAATTAGAGAATAGTCATTTTCCTCAAATCATACACATTATTGTCAGAAGACACATCATTCTCCAGTTCAGAACATATATTAGGCCACAGAACATGACTGAATAAATTCAAAAACCTTGAAATAATAAAAATACATTCTCTGACTACAATGGAATAAATTAGAAATCAGTAACAAAACTGGAAAATTCAAATTTGTGAAAATTAAACAATACATTGTTAAACAACTATTGGATCAAAGAATATGTTGTGAGGGAATCCAAAAATACTTTTAGATGAATGAAAATAAAAATACAACATACCAAAATATGGGATTCAGAGAAAGCAGTGCTAAAAGGGATATTTATTGCTATACATGAAATTAATAGTTTTCAAATTTAATTTTTACTTGCACTTCAAATCAATAACATTACATATTAACAATAGAGAAATAGATGAGCAAATAAAACCCAAAACTAGAAAATGAAAGAAATAATAAATATTAGAACAAAGATACATGAAATAATGATTAGAAAAACTGTAGATCAATAAAACCAAAGTTGGGTCTTTGAAAAGATCGACATAAGATACAAATCTTTAAGCTAAAATGATTTTTAAAAGGAGAAAGAGAAGTCAACCAAAAATTAAACTGGGGAGATTATTCCTCATCATACAGAAATAAAGATGAGAAGAGGATACTATGAATAATTTTATGCCAAAATTAAACAGATGAAATAAATAAATTTCTAGAAAAACATAACTGCCAAAAAGTGATCTAAGAAGAAATAAGAAATCTAGAAGTCTAGAAGTAGAGGCATTAATTAGGAAACAAAAATGTCCCAAGAAACAAATTCACTGGTGAATTCTCAGAAATATTTAAAGAATAAATTTTAAGGCTTTAATTTTAAGACTCCCTAACTCATTCTACAAGGCTAGCGTTATTCTGACACTAAAGCTAAAGAAATCACAAGAAAACAAAACTTCAGATCAATGTTCGTTATGAATATACATGCAAAAATTCTCAACAGTATACTAGGCAACCAAATGGAGCACCATATTAAGAGGATTATATGCCATGAGTAAGTGATATTTACCCCAGGAAAGCAAAGGCAGTTCAGCACAATGAAAATCAAACAATATAACATACCACATTAATAGCATTAAGAGGAAAACACATAATCATCTCAATTGGTACAGGACAAATATCTGACATACTCTAGCATCCTTTCTTCATGAAAGCACTCAACAAACTAAGTACAGAAGGGGATGTGCTAAATATGGAGAGGGTGTTTGTGAAAAACCTAGAGTTAACTTCACTCAACAGAGAAACACTAAAGGTCAGGAATAGGACAAGGATGCCTGCTTATACTACTTTTATGCAACACTACATTGGAAGTTCTAGCCAGAATAATTAGTTAAGAAAAGGAAATACATCCAAATTTCAAAGAAAGTAAATCCATCTCTATTCAGAAATGATAAAAATCTTATATACTATAAAATACTAAATAACCTCCAAAATAAGTTATTATAGCTAATAAATGTATTCTCCTCCTCTCAGTTTGTGAGCACTTCAGCCTGTTGAGGCTTTGGAAAAATATAGCACATACTACCAGCACTATTTCTTTCATTTTTTTCTTTGTTGTAGAAGAAGATACATGGAAAGACTAAAGAAATAAAACAATCTGCATCCCTGACTGGTTACATTCCTATACATCAATTATTATTTCTCTTTTATTTTCCCCAAGCACATGCTATGGTTTGAATAAGTGCTCCCTCAAATGTCCATGTCTTGGAAGCTTGATGCCCAGGGTGGTATTATGAGGCTGTGGAACTTTTAGGAGGTGGGGCCTAGTGAGATATCTATAGGTCATTGGATGTATAGTCTAGAAGGGGATTGTGGGACCCTGGTTTCTTCTTATTCTTTCAT